>NC_135318.1:88290259-88994295 GCF_048772815.1 Callospermophilus lateralis
TTTTTGTTTTGTTTTGTTTTATTTTGTTTTTGTTACTAAAAACTTGATGTTTGGGGTGATACACTCGACTGAGCCATACTCCAGGCTTTTGTTGTTGTTGGCTTGTTTGTTTATTTAGGGTCTGTAATTAGAGCTTCTCTCCTCTCCTGCGTGGGGCTTGTGCTGGTCCTCAGAGGGCACAAAATTTTTGCTCTCTATTTATAGAGAATTACCCTACAAATATTAAAACCATAATGGTAGAAACATTTGGAAAAGCACTGGAAAAGCAAAAACCCAATGTGAAAACTCTACACAGGATGACTCAGTCCTCACAAGGTGCCATTTTAAAATGAAACTTAAAGTGGCTTAAGTAAATAAGACATTAATACTGAAAGATTTCACTAAACTCAACAAATATCCTGACCACCAATAGGTAAATAACAATGTAATATAAATTGATGAGAGTGGCCTCCCAGGTACTGCAAAGTTCTACATAGGGACTGAGCATGTTGGGTACGTAAATATTGTTTTTTATTCCTTATTTTAGTTGATAATTTTGATTTGGGAAAGGAAAAAAGAGGTAGGAAATGAACAGCCAGTGATACAGATGTTGTCAAATAACAGAATCTGCTGTTCTGGCCTCTGACTTTTAACACAGAATGTTGAAATCTTGGCAAGGGAAACAGGTTTTTCCTGAACAACAAACATAATAATAATAAGATGATGATGATGATGAAGACAAGAAGCACAACATAAAACAAAACAACTTGAGAACCATTTTTTACTAATATCATAGGATGGGAATAATAATTAATATGATGAAGAACCAAGTGTATGACCATGAATGGAAATGGGAAAGGAAAAGTCAGTTGATATTTAGTAGGGTACTACAGAAGGGGTTTCAAAATAGGAGAAAAGTTCAAATTCATGACCCCTAAGACACACTACTCTAAAACAGATTTATTTAATTTTAAAATCATCTCTCAGTACATATGGGTAGAAAGACAAAAAGACTTCGATTATTCTTCCATGGTTCACTTTCACTGTGCGTTTGAAACTTCTCTCTAATCCAGGCTCTCATATGAATTGGGTAAAAAGTTCCCAAAGGTAATGGTAGTATGTCACCGGCATTATTCACCTCTTCCAATACAATACTGCAGGACAGGAAGAAGGAGGCCACATGCTCAGTTTTATGAACACTTGCATATTTGCTTTTGGTTCCCAAATGATTTTGACATTTAAATGATGGTACACCATGGATGTTTTCTGCCCAGTGGGATAATGTATAATGGCATTGAAGGCTTTCCTTTAAACAGTTAAGACCAAATGAAATGTTCACAATAACCAAAATGGTAGTACCCATCACTCGATTTATGATGTAAAAAGTGTAAAATGCAGGGCTTGGGTTGTGGCTCAGCAGTAGGGTGCTTGCCTAGCATGTCAGCACCACAAAATAAATAAATAAATAAATGAAATAAAGATGTTAAAAATATTTTTTTAAAAACGTGTAAAATGCATTGAAGTGCTGAGGCCATATACATGGGGCTGTGAGAAGATATACTCATGGAGAGTGTATGGTGTAAGCAAGAAGAAGCACCCCTAGGGCTGGGGTTGTGGCTCAGTGGTAGAATGCTCACCTAGCACATATGAGGCCCTGGGTTCGATCCTCAGCACCACATATAAATAAATAAAGGTATTTTGTCCAACTACAACTAAAAAATAAATATTAAAAAAAGAAGGAGCACCCCTGCTGGAGGGATGATGGAGTGAGTGTGCAGTTACACAGCAAATTCAGAGACAGGGGCACCAGTCAGGAAATCCTAAGAATGACATCAGATACTAAATAATGAGGGTTCAGGCTGGATTGGAAAGAAGGAGTAAAATTAGATTTCAGGAGAAAAAATTAAGAATGCTTGGTAATGGAATGGCTATACAATGAGATGATAATTCCAACTTTCTGAGACTGGAATTGCTAATGAGAAAAATCATGATCATCCATCTTTATGTGTGCAACACTAAGTGTGCAAACACAGTTTCCTCTTTTTCTCTTGATCTGCAAAGTGTCATTACTCACCTGGATTATTCCATTAATATTATATAAGTAAGGGGCTGGGGTTGTGCCTCAGTGGTAGAGCACTCACCTAACACATGCATGGTGCTGGGTTCAATCCTCAGTACCACATAAAAATTAAATAAAGATAGTGTGTCCAACTACAAATAAAATAAAACAAACCAACAACTACAAATATATGTGTGTATATATATATATATATATATATATATATATATATATATATATATATATATATATATATCCTATATGACCTTCTTGCCACCAAAATTGCTACTTGCCTTCCCTTCCCCCAATGACCCATCTCAAATCCATGATCACAAAAATCATAATTCTTTTACCATTTCACATGCTCCATAAAGACCCTCTTCACCCAGTTGAAGATTCTGAAACAGTCATGCTGAACTGAAGCAATATCTCTCTAGGAAACCTTTGCCACATCTGCATCTAATTTCGTCTCCACCTGAATTCCACACAGGCTGGGTGGGTGGCCCACAGTATGATGCCATAACAACTGTGCACTACCATTGCACTCAACCACACAGCTTATCAAGAGTTGGCTACAAAGGGTTGGATTGCTCCTGGACCCTCAGAAACTTACAGCCAAAATATAAAAACTGTAGGTGCCCTATCTCATTAATACATGCTTAAATACTTAAGTAATATTTGTATAATGGGATATCCCATTTGGAAGATTGTTCAGATATTCCAGAAAATCACAGGATTGCAAATCAAAAAAGATGAAAGCTAAGTGTGATTTTAGTCAAATATTTAAATATTTTCCTCTTAAAAAAGGTTATAAATAGAATTCTATAATTCACACACTTTAGATATGATTTTCACTGCACTTTTGCTGAAGTTAGTTTTAATCTGGAAAAAAGAAATTTAAGGAAGAGTTTTCACTACTTCACATGCACACACCCATGCTACATTCAGAAACTTCCTAAAAACAAATCAAAGCTCCTTTACTTAAACTGAAGTCTTAATGTTTAAAAATACAAGTTAGCAAAAAATGATTTATATTTTAGACTGGGGATTGAACTCAGGGGTACTCAACTGCTGAGCCACATCCCAGCCCTATTTTGTGTTTGACTCAGAGACAAGGTCTCACTGAGTAGCTCAGTGCCCCACCATTGCTGAGGCTGGCTTTGAACTCAGGATCGTCTTGTCTCAGCCTCCCTAGCTGCTGGGATTACTGGTATGGGCCACCTTCCTGGCTCCTATATTGTACTTTTCAACTAACTGTTAAATAGATAAACTAAAGGGAGAAATTAATAAGGTATTTTGACTTTGGAGTGTATATCTTGAATTCTTTCATAGTTGTTTTATTTTAATATAAATGGATTCCAGTTTTCTTTGTATTGTGTTTCCTCAAATGCATGATGGCAATGGGGTAAGCATAATGAAAAGTAAAAAAAAAAAAAAAATTAAGTTATCAAATGCAATGTGCTATTATTTAGCTAATGAAACAACAAAATTGCCCCAGAAGTTCTCATATTACCAATGTAAATTTAGTTTCTTCTAATCTCATATTACATAGCTCAATTAGGTGTGTTTTAGAGCAATGCTTTTTTACCTCCTAAGAGAGTTATATGAAAAAAGGCAAGGTACTCAAAAGATATATGTCCATCCTTGCAAGACAAAGTTTTTCACATTTAAATTTCTAAATATGTATCTTAAAATACATATATTTGGATGTATCTTAAAATCAACAGTTACAATTAATAGGAGGTATTTGGATCTGTTATGTTTCATCAATTTAAATCCAAAAAATATATATACTAATTTAATAATAGGGTATATAGTTTCTGGCAATATATATATATATATATATATATATATATATATATATATATATTTTTTTTTTTTTTTTTTTTGAGGAAACTAGGGCTAGGATCTCAATATCTCCTTTAAGACATGAGCCCAGTGACCTAGCTTCTTTTTTTATTTCTTCTTTTTAGATATACATGACAGTACAGCATATTTTGACACACTATACATACATGGAATATAACTCATTTTAATTAGAATCACATTCTTGTGGTTGAACATGATGTGGAGTTACTCTGGTCATATGAAAGTTAGGTCTAATTCATTCTACTGTAGAATGACCTAGCTTCATTACATTAGGCCCCAACTCCTCAATGTTCTACCATCTCCCAAGATTTCCACAGGCTACAAATCAAGTCTTCAGCATATGACCTTGGGTGAACATTTAAGACCCAAACTATACTATCATCAATTTTAATTTGTATCGACTTACTTTCATTATATTGTTTATTCTTTCTTCTTTGAGTATTAGGTTCTATTGGTTGTGTTTTTCTTTTCTGTTCATTAATCACCAAAAGAAGAGATGCTTTATCTGTAAGTGTCCCTGAGAGTGTGAAGGAACAGTGGTTTCTATCTCTCTAGGAGAGCCATATGGAGGATAGGTTTTTCCACAGTAAGAGGAAGCATCCCTGTTCCCCAAGGTTCCACTGGGTTCTGAAGTAGTTTCAGCCATCCTATCTGGCTTTTCTTCAGTGACTTACCTGGTAAATATATTACACTCACAACTGATCAACTTACCATTTGAACCAAGGTGACTAGAAAAACACCTAATACAAAGTATATAAACATTCAAATATTTCTGAAATATTGAAGATATATAGAACTGTACAATTTTCTCTTTTACTACTATCTTAATAGAATAACAAGACAGTCCAGAAAGCATATACTCTATTGATAAAGTGTCACTAAAATAATAATTTATTTTCTAAATGTTATTGTTTTTCATATTTAATTTATTATAAATACAAGTTAAAAAATATCAGTATTATGAGTCAACATTTTCTCATTACAATTGCACAAATATGTTACAATGTTGCCTCTTTGGGTGTTACTAGAAAGGTGAGCCTCTTTCTCTTGATGTCACCAGAAGCTCCACAGAGAGAAACTCAATAAGAGTATGCCACACACACACACACAGAAACATACATATTACCTGCTCATAGTAAACACAAGGAACATTAATGCTTGGCCAAGGAGGACACCTACATCATCAACCACCTGCAGAGGTGCCTTGCTTCTTGTAAACATGGGGAATGAGTGACTGTTACAGAGAATGTTCCAGGCTTTAAAACATGGAAAACATGGTGCCCTGTCCAAATGACTGTCAATGTCAGGGATTTGAAAAGGAGTAAGCAGTAGTTAGACAGAGGTCTTTTCTGCAAATGCCAATGTATTATTTAGAGACCTGCTATAATTTTTAAATGCTTAATATAAAATAATCTATTTGGATTCAAACTCTATGCTATCTAACATTTAATTAATTTTTATAATTAAAAATAAGAAAAAGCAAATAATTAAATATAACTTTTCCCTGTACATTTATTTTTGAAGGATGAACAATTTTGGTTTATTAGTTTTATCATTTATGCTGGGGATTGAATTGTGGGACTCCTCCCTGTGTTCTCTGACCAACTGTATATGTTGACGTCTTAATCCCCAGTGAGGTAAGGTTTGGGAGGGAGACTTTCCGCAAACAGTGCATCATGAAAATTCTAATTTCATAATGAACTTAGTGCCCCTGTGAGAGGGGAAAAAAAGACATCTTCCAAAATTTTTACATATATGTTCCAAAAATGCCAATGTTTTCAGCAAAAGTCTGAGAAAGATGATTGGAATGAAAGCTCTGAAATAAAAGAGGAAACAGGTCAGAAAACCTCCACCTTCTTAAGAAACACATAGATAATCAGGAATAGAACATCAATAGAAGAATGGACAGTAAAAGACATTGCATTGAGGTCTCAATGGAAATACAAAACATGTTACTGGGCAATCGAGAAAAAAAAACAATCCTTGTTACACAGTGGAAATAGCATTGTTGATTCATGTCTATATTGTAGTGTTTCATAGAAGACAGGAGTTGTTGTTGGTGAAACTGAATATTTAGTTGAGTTTTTTTTTTCCTTAAGTCAAATGTGAAAGAGCAGCTTGTTCCTTCCAACAGTTTATAATAAAATAAAATAGGAGAAAAATGTATTTTAAAATGGAAGTGCTAATTAACCATCCCACAAAGAACACTGACCATTTAGACTAAAGAAATAGAAACTGGATGAAATAATATGAAAGCAAATTTGGGGAAACCAGAGTAAAATGTTTTGGAATAAATGTTTCTGTTTTCAAAACTCCTATGTTGAAATTTTGGTTTCCAATGTGATGGTATTTGGAGGTTTTGGGTCATGACATATAGACCCTCATGAGGATTAATGCACTGATAAGAAGAAACAGAAGATTGCTTGCTTCCTCCCTTTCTTTCCAAGGTGTGAGGTCACAGCAGGGACCAGAATGTAAGTCCTCATCAAGAACTCAACCATGCGGGTACTCTGATCTCAGATTTCCAGCTACCCAGTCTGTGGTCATTTGCTCTTGAAGTCTGAACTGATTAGCATAATCTATTTTTGCAGAGTTTCTTGAATACAGTTAACAATAAGAACCTGAAGACATAACCACTTAAAAATCTGTTTTGGCATTGAGTATTGATATTTCAAAAATAAAAGCATATATAAAGTTTTCATATTTATATTCATGTCATATGTTCATTTCCATTAATATGTTTTGAATTTTGTTTTCTTAAAATTATTCAACATAAAGAAACAATGTGAAATATTTTATTGCCAAACCACATATAGACAGTTCAATTCAGCAATAAATAATTTTATAAATTTTACCTATTTGCCACAATGAATAAAGTTTTGAAAGCATTGAAGTAGGAAATCTAAAAATTCCATTTACAATATAAAAGGCAGTTTAAATTTGTATATAATTAATTTTAGATATATCATTATAATTTAAGTAATCCTTATCAAGAGTACTTTAGTGATTATTTACTAGATAAAATTTAGTAGTGACTCATGTTCAAAATTACGTATTTGCTTATGTGTAAAATTTGACTCATTAATTTTTAACAATTGGATACTTAAGATACTTTGCAGGGAAACAAAAATATTGCCAAGATTTTATTTTATAATCACTTTAAAAGAGGAAGCCATAAGTATAGCTTAAGGGTTATAACACTCATCTTACAAATTTGTTGGGGACCACAAATCAAGTCAAGATGGCGCCAGGAGGAGTGGTTTGTGAGGCAATGCCACGGAGCCATTAAGATGATGGGGATTCCTTATTGGCTGACTTCTGTATCTAGATGATGCTAATTGAGTCAAGCTGTGTGTAATCAGTTAGGTATATATAACTTTGCTGTTTCACAATAAGGTGGCTCTTGCTACCTTGGGTGCCCGCTATCTTGAATTCCCGCTCAGTTCCCACTCAGTTTCCCCGCAATATAGCAGTTCCTGCTTCAAGCTTCAAGTTGTTTGTCACATCCTGGTTATTTTGCCCAGCCGACTGCAGCACAAATTTAAAATGAATTCTTAACTATTGCTAATAAAAGGGAATGAAAAATTTATTGATTAATACTTCATAGTACATAGCTTGAAGACAAGCAATCCAGAATAATTCTGGAAAAATATTAACCTACTTCACCTTAACTGTTGATGAAAGATTTGAGCTAGCATAAGGTATGCCTCAGAGCTTGATTAATATGCAAGCTATAAAAGTAAGCTGTTCTTATGTCTGGTAAATACAACAATAAATGTTGTATTGTCTCTCAAATTTTACAACTTATTATTTTTATAATATCTAAAAGTGATAATTAAAATAGTTACACACCACATGATTCTGAAAAGACACATGTACCTCCTGTGTTTTTTTAAATTTTTATTTATTTGTTCATTTTTTAGTGAGCATTCATTTATCCTGAATAAACAATCTGGGATTTGTCTAATATTTCTTCCTTATTTTACTTACATATAAATATTGCTTATGAATAATAAAATTTTAGAACTGGAAGAAATCATATCCCTTATGAAGCTGAAAATGAGCCCAATTTTCTAAACATCTAACTTGTATGGTCTCCCTCCATGTCATTGAAAATAACAAGGGTGGGATATCAATCTTTACCAGTACACAAGGAGTACTGTTCATGAAGCAGCAACACATGCAGAGTTTAGTATATACTATACAATATATAGTATATACAGATTATAGTATATAGTGTATACTTTACATATTTTCTCACATTTGAATCTAGAAATGAAGCCAACAGGTTGTAAATACAGTCAATATTTTACAAAAGATGAAAGAATCAGCCAGTGAAAGTCTGTGTATAGTTAAATTTTTGTAGCAGAGCTGAGTAACAGAGGTAGGATTTCAACCCAGGCAGTTTGTTTCTCTAAACCCAATAGGTTTTCTCACCATAGATAACCCCTTTTTCATGAGCAAAGAGGGTATTAGCAAGCGACCACTTAGTCATCAGCTGTAACTCTATTCCACCTGCCAAAGTAAGTGGTACTGTATATGAGTAACAGCAAAGTGGCAAGTGTAATAATTGTATGTGGTGTGAGGTGTATGGGTTGTATGAGAGAAATATCCATGATTGTAGAAACTTATTTAGTGTTTGTTAATCAAAATCACATGAGGCACAGTTTAACAGTGAGGTTGTGTTTGATTAGAACTCACTGATCATGCCTGAGCATCAGAAGAACAGAATTTCAAGAACAGTAGTCTAATTAAAGAAGTGATCTGGAGACTGAAGCATTTAAAAATGCTGTGACCTTCTTTTATGTTTGGTGATTAACAGATTTTTACCTTAAAGATTTGAAGGACTGGGGTCAGGGATGTGGCTCAAGCAGTAACGTGCATGCCAGGTGAGCAAGCATGGGGCGCTGGGTTCAATTCTCAGCACCAAATAAAAATAAAATAAAGATGTTGTGTCCACTGAAAACTGAAAAATAAATATTGAAAAAATTCTCTCTCTCTCTCTCTCTTTCTCACTCTCTCTCTCTCAAAAAAATAAAGTGAAGGACTGGTTCTTGACACTTATTTTCACTTTTTGTTCTATGACCACAATCCCAGATCATTCATTATCACAGAAGACACTTATCAGAATGATGTTTTATATATGTCTAACCTGATCTTATTAAACTTCACTTTCTGTTAGTCCTAGTTTTTCCACTCTGACCTCTGAAATGCAATGAATTCTTATAATTTTCTCTTCTGTTATGGTGACCCTCACATGATAACATTGTAATGTCAGTACTGTGACAATCACAGAGTATAACATTATTCAATTCAGATACACAAGCTCATTTTTTGTGCATTCTAAAGAAGTCTGTTTAAGGAAGGATTCTACCTCAAAAATAAGATTTTCAACTTCAGATCCCAGGAAAACAAAAATCCTTTATTCTTTTTTTAGTGATGAAAGAGAAATTTTAAGAGCTTTTCTTTTTACATACAATTATCATATCAATAGTTTTTGAAGCAAATGTTGTCCAAATAGTTCCTGATACTCAAATTGGTCCATCCTCAATACTCTCTTAAGGAATGGACATTTACAACATCTTTTTATTGCATTTAAAATTGTCTTCACATGGACATCTGTACACATTTTTAACTTTGCATACACATACAAACACACACACACACACACACACACACACAATAGTCTTTTACCAATTTCTTCAGTTTTCTTCTAGCCTATACATCTATGATAGCATACAGATTCTCTTTTCAAACTGAATTATTCTATACCTAAAATCCACCTCTAAAAGTGTCCTTATCTCTGGTCATTTTATAGTGTCTACTAGTTTTAATCTTTATTCCAATAAAACCTATTATTACGGCACCATAGCTGTACAGCTTCCCTTCCTTAGCTACATACAGTCTTATGTACAATCAATCCAAAGATCTATTCTTAGTTCTCTGGTTTTTACTACTTCACCAAGAAAAAACATCATCCTTGATTGGTTTGAGTTTCATCGTTTCTACTTTTACACATGAATCATAATTGCATCAGGGGAAGATTACATGATATCTTTATTTGATGGTATAAAATGTACAATTTCCAACCCCAAAGAGAAAAATAATGCATGTATAAAAGCTAACAATTTTGCTGCTGGAAGTGATAAATGACTTTTCTCAGTTGCCCATTTATTTTTATGTGAAAATGAGTCAAATTATAATATGCTGGAAAAGGATAAAGAGTACATGAAGTACGGAAATCAGAAAATGGACATAGGAGTATTGATAGCTACACTCTTATTCCTGTAGAAAACAGAAGTTATCTTTAACTATTTGCATCTCTCTTTTCAACAAGAAGCTGACTGAATTTGATATATATTTTCACTATGTGCCGCACACTGCTATATGCAACCTGATATCAGTAGAAGTGTGTGTGTTTTAATGTGTACTTTCAAAAGATATTCAGATAGCATTTATCCTCCAGAAATTTAGACTCTATGAGAAAGAGCTGTTTATCAATGTATAAAGATTATAGTAATAATTATTCACCTAAAATTGTAATAAATTATTCAGTGGAAAGACAGAATATACATTGTGAACATGAAATATGTTATTGATCTATCCTAATACAAATCTAGGTCATTTCCTAAAATTGATGAGAAAAAGTTGTCAAAAGTTATGGAAAATGGTACAGAGAAGCAATATTTTAGTGATAAATTTATCATATAAGAAAGAAGGTAGTGAAACAGGAAGAAGTTTGTCTATGTGTAAGTAAATAAGCAAAAAAATCTAATGAGAATGGTCAGCAAGGAGGGTGTCTTGATGACTTAGTGAGGTTGACAGAAGGCATTTTGTACAGTATCTTTATATCTTTTAAGAATTTAGAATATGGGTTGGGAAGCAATTAAAGACTATAATCATTTGAGTGAAAGGGGAATATCTAGAAATTGGCAGTTATTATTATAGTTAACAGTTTGTAGTTTTTTTCTAGTTGTTCTATGGACAATTGTTCATGGAAAGAACAATATTACACAGGTAGAAAATTGTTAGTTGACATTTTAGTGTGTTTTCTTTTGCTAATAATGCAATTCTGTGGACTTGGTAAGTTATGAAGGAAAGAGGTTTACTTTGGCTCACAATTCTGGTCTAAGGTCAAGGGTGCATATCTGGTGACAGCCATCTTTCTGGCAGATTTCTAAGGCAGTACAGGGCCTCTCATGGCAAGAAATTTTGGAAGTGCCGGAAACGTAGTCACACTTTCTTTACAGAAGACCTAATCTCCATGTAACCCATTCACTTATTTATCCCTTATTGATATAAAGTAATCCCTTCTTGAGGGCCTAGCCCAAATCACCTCTGGAAGGTTCTAGCACTTTCCACTTTTCAAATATCTCATAATGAAGATAAAATTTCAACCTGAGTTATAGAAGGAATAAATCATATTCAATACCTAGCAGAAGTTATTGAAATATCCACATAAAAAGCATGTTGGTGAATTATTTTTTAGAGAAAGTGCAGGTAAAGATGATTTTTCTCTTTCCCTGTTGTGTATAGATAAAGCA
The DNA here is from genome assembly GCF_048772815.1 of Callospermophilus lateralis. Taxonomy (NCBI): domain Eukaryota; kingdom Metazoa; phylum Chordata; class Mammalia; order Rodentia; family Sciuridae; genus Callospermophilus; species Callospermophilus lateralis. Next base: position 88,301,711 of record NC_135318.1, read on the forward strand.
CCTCACACTGTAGCCATTTTGCAATTAGTCTGAGGGTGAAGGCACACTAAGATTAGCAAAGCAAAGAGATAAATAGGTTCTTGATAACAGCACTAAATCCCTGAATCAACTAAGGGTGGGCTGACAAAGAGGTCCAATTATGAGGACTGAAACCCAAGACCTAATGGAAAGACATTATGGTACCTATAGTGAGCACTGTCCAACAGTAATTTCTCTGAACACTGTATTTCTAGAGGAATAGATTATTTTTAATGAAAGACAAGACTTTAGAGGTTTATCGTTGATGCCTTGAAAGGTTGTGATTTAGAACTAATCTTGTTTAAGTGTCTGTAATATTAGAGTTGAGGGACTGATTTAAAAATAAAAATTATGTAGGAAATTATAAATAACATAGTTTTGTATTTTGAAAAGTAATAAAACCAATTCTGTCTGAGGCTACTTTATAATGATGTTCTTAAAAGAAAATGGGACATGACAAAATCCATAAGTACTTAAGTATAATAACGACATTGTTTATTTTGTATTTTCTCTTGATAAGCCTAGAATTGATATCAGATAAATACCTTCACTTTCCTTGGATCAATCAAAATAGCAAGATATTCTAGATACTTGTTGTTAAGGGGAATATGCCAAAAGTTGAGTATCTCTTGCAGATGATTGGAGTACCATAGAAGCATTGACCTAAACTTATTAGAGAAGAAATACCAAAACAAAAAAAGATGAGGTTGAATGAATCAGAAGGAAATGAAGAATCACGAGTATTTGATGATGAACAAGATTTCCAGAGAGCTGTGACACTGAATCACCAAGAAACTGACTTGGAAGATAAAGAAACAGATCTCCACAGGGCTATTTATTTCAGTATGCAATGTAGACCCAGAAATAAATTTCAAAATACTCCATAGACATCAGGTACAAATCTTATTTCAAAGGAGTTATACAAGGAAAGGGAAAAGAGACTTGCTTTGGAAATAAAGTACGTAATACAAAGTTAAAATTGCACATCTCATATGTAATATATATTAATGTGTACACATATTTTGTGTTATATAATATATAAACTCATATATTATATATGAATATTATATATTATAATATATGTTTATATATATATATATTTACATGATGGTGGTCTGGGACATAAAGGCAGTATTTGGTAACTGGTCAGGAGAAATTGATTGGAAGGAAACATGAGTAAACTTATTGGGATGAGAAAATATTTGCTGGATAAGATGGTAGTTATTATGTTAAGAGTATATTTTTATCAAATTTATCAAACTGTAATTAAATTTTATATGATTTAGTATATAACTTGCTGCAGTAAAGACAAATATTTTTAAAAACTTATTGTATGTCATGTATAAAATTTACAATTGTTTGAAAAAGAAGTGAGAAAAATATATTAGATATAACTCAAAATTTTTTTCCTCACTAATTGTTTTGATCAGCATTTTCAATAAAGACATGTTCATGTGTGGTAAATTGGAGAACAGGGTATATAATTACTTCAATATTTTACTATTGAGCTTATTTCTGAGGTTATACAGAGAGAGGCAGATGAGGAATTAGATATCAGATAAATCTAAGGTTGAGTTATAAACCTGAACTGTCTGAGATATATGACTCAATTGAGAACATGGTGGGAAATGAAGTGTGGCTAGAGATGGAACATAGCAATGAACAGAGAAGAAAATCTAGACTGAAATTTGGAAGGATTTCAACATTTTTTAGTTTTATTAGAAAGAGAGACTAATAAGCAGAAGCCATAATGACAAAAGAAAGCAATTTAAACTTCAGCTTTCATTTAAGGAAAAATAATCACATCTATTAAAGTCTAATAAAAACTCAGAAGTAAAGAAGACTAACAGGTATCCATTAGAGCAAGGTAGTTGGGTGATTTCAAGGACAGTTATCACAGGAATATCTATAATTTTCAATTTGGGAAGTACGGGAGGATGTTTCAGTGGTGATGGCAACATCAAGCAAGGAGATGATAAACCTCACAGAAGAGAAGTGAAGCTGAGGGATTCCCATTACCATGTGAGAAAAAGGGGCTAAGGTTCAGAAGATAATTAGAGATGAGCCTGGAAATGACAGTTTTTCATTTCTTTTGGAGGAAATAATAATGTTGAATAAAGATTAAGATAAGTTTGTGGATTTAACCCAAACTTAAGTGTGTTTTAACTTGATCACTATTTTCTACAAGACCATTCTCAGAAACTATGATTAGAGTTGAGCACAGTACAGATGGTCTGGCAGCTCAGAGAGGTAGGAAAGTGGACTGGGTAAAATGTCTTGTAGAATTAAAGACCTGTTTGTTTTCCAAATAATCTCTTTACATTTTTATAACATATATGTTATATGCACACAAAATTAAATGTAACTATGATTCAAGCATGATTTTTCTTAGCACAATGTGACATTTTAATTACCTATAATTTCTAGGTGGAAGTAGAATGATCCGCCTGTCACTCTAAAAATATTTTGCAGATATTGAATATAATGCTGTGTTAAAATACATCTGTAAGATTTTAACATAAGGAGGTGAAAGTACTGACTGAGAGAGATCAATGTCTTTGAAAGATAATTTTATTACAATACTTACACATCTCAAGAGATGTGTTCATGGGAAAACATAAGATTAGAATATGTAGTCACAGGACCAATAGGAAAGGCTAGGCAAAAGTTTCATGAAACTTATTCAGGAAAGATAAAACAGGGCTGAATAAACAGTTTATATTTGACTATTCTGAGTAAATTTCCCAGTTTGCAAGGCTATAAAGATGATCTCTAGTTGCCTGGAAACTGATCATAGGATGAGTTAGGGAGGCCAATATTGGTTTGGTGTGTGCCAACTAGATGAGGAGGTGGTTGGGACCATAGACTTAGAATTGGTAGTTTGCATATAAAAGGCAAGTTCCCACCTAGCCAGTCCTTTTGCTATTTGTAATAATTGGATATCACTGGGAAGCAAAGTCTGTTTTGGTACTAAGCATTTTACAATTTCAAAAACATTATAAAATTAGAAAAATTTAGAAAACCATATATGGTTTCCACTTAGATTTTTGCATGAGCTTCCTTTGAAAAATTACTACTGGTTGTCCTAATTAAGGAGATTATTGGTAATTGGTTGGTCCAACATTTGAATTCTCAAGGTTCTCTTAATATACTGAATGAGGAGGGCAAAGAGCAAGGAGTTTGGAATAATTTGTATAGACTTGCTTACATCAATAAAAAGTGAAATTTAAGGTGGGTAGTAAAAGACTTGCAGGAAGCAATAGAGAAAACAATGACAGGTGGGTGTCTGCTTATGTCTGAAGAATTAGAGATCATGTTCAGAGAGTGGGCTGTTTGAATTAGTAATTTTGCAGGTGATATTGTTGAATATTGACAGATGTGAAGGTAAAAAAAAATAATTGCATTTAAGATAAACAAAGGAGATGAGCCGTTAAAACTGAACAGGTCATCAATGTGTAATATGAAGATATCTAGGATGATGAGAAAAATAAAATTGTGGTAGAAAGTAAAAAAAAAACATCTATAAGCTAGGGCTTTTTGGTCTTTGCATAATGAGAAATAACATAAGTTACTAAACATTCTCTCTCTTTCTGTGATGCCCATGTTCTCTGTTTCAATTTTTAGAAATATTTAATACATTTTAAATTTTCAAAAGACCTTTTAAGTGGAAAAGGGTGTCAAGCAGGCTTCCTGTCATTCAAGGAAATGGGGTTTGGTGCAGAGGTTGAGGTCTCCGACTCCATCACTTTGTTCTTGTGCACAGGTTATTTAAAACAAGGTGTTTTCCACATGTTTACCACAGCATCAGTGCCCCAAAGAAGGACTAGTAACAAACCACAGAGAGAGAATGAGGACACCCATTTTGTCATAACTTGGGATCTCTGTCACTTTCTCCCATTTGGATGGCTGTCCTGGCCACTTTCACAGTGAAATACATTCTTCAGAAAAATGCAAAGATGTAACTTCAGCATTCCCCAAAAGAAGAGGCTATAATGGCTTCACCCCACCGTTCTTCACCCTGGGAGTACAGTTGCTCTGTGCTGAGTGACTTGGTCCTGGGGCAGGGTTGTCTCTCCATAGTAGTTCCTCACTGACAGGAAACCACTCTGGAAGGAATGTTTCTCCAGGCCCCTGCATAGTGTTCAGAAGCCCAGGAGCTTCCTTCCCAAGATCAATGCTCCACTCAGGAGCTCTGTGTCATCATTAGCAAACTTTACAATTTTCACACAATCTGGACCCTCTGGGGACCTCATCCCAGCTGCACATCTGCACTATCTTCTTGTCCAGAAGCCAAACACCCTTGAAAAAAAATCACCATGGCACCACTGCAGAAAAGGACAGAGGTTCTGTTGCAGACACCACCCTAGACCTTGCTCTGAGGGGGAAGCAGATGGCCCAAGGAGCTGAAGGGGTTTTGTTGCAGTCTGTAGCACCATGTGGGTGTAGAGCTGTTTCACTGCTGATAGTAGTAGATTGTGACATCTTCAGACTCCACGCTGCTGACGGTGAGTGTGTAGGAGGTCCCAGACCCACTGCCACTGAAGCATGCTGGGACTCCAGACCAGCTTCTGTTGTTACTAGTGCAAGTAACTGGTGCTTATTCTGGAGCTGGCTGTGAAGGTCATAGTGACTCTCTCCCCTTGGGAAGCATGCAGGGACCCTGGAGACTGTGTGAGCACAATTTCTCCACTGGACACAATGCTCATGTTGGAGAGATGAAAAGAGAGAAATTATCAGAAACAGAGCCACATGGACGTCTTCATACCAGGCAAGGTGCAGAAGCAACTAAGACAAAAACCCTGATGTAGACTCCAACTAATTCATGTGGGAAGTGGACTCTGGGTCCTGAGCTTTCTCTTTCTTACCTGTGACACTGAGCAGCAGGAAGCTGACAATTTGAGCCTGAAGGTCCATGGTGTTGTCTGAGCTGAACACTCCTCTTCCCCCAGGGACTGCTTAAATTGACTCACAGTACTGTGGTCTCTGAGAGAAAACATGTAAATCAGCAGGATGGGTGGAGAAGTGCAGGCCCATAGACCATGTGGTCCTCCCACTGCAGAAGCTGAGCTGGTCTAGGAACAGGACCCGAGTTTGTCCTGAGCTCTCATCCAGAGTCCTCCTGTGTTTCTGGGCTTCATCTGACCTAGCAAACAAGGAAGCCCTCCTGTCCCTGGGCTTTTCCTGTCTGCAGCAGGTCAGTGTCCTCTGTGAGAAGGAGTTGCTCAGGAGGACCACATGGACTGTCCATCAGAGTGTCCCGGGCCACACCCTGCCTCTACTCTCCTTGCTTGTGGCTCCAAGACCTTTCCCATTCCTCCTGGCCTCCTAGATAGCTGAACTCCTGTGTGAGCTAGATCTCACATCCTCAGGGAGATGGCCATGAAGCCAGGCAGGGATTCCAGCCAGAGAAGGAAAGCCCAGTGAGGAGCAGCAGGGACCCTGTCCCACTAAAGGGACTCATCTCTCAATTGTGTAAGAATGATGACATTTCTACTTCAAGTATGTGATTGAATTCCCCAATGATGTCCTGACTCTGTGCTTTGTTTATTTAAACATTTTAAAATTCTTCACTTTTATAATACTATCCAATTTTTCTAGATATTCTTGAGTCACTTTTAATAATTTATCTCTTTCTGAGAGTTTTTGTATTCCATTTAAGTTGCATAATTTGACAATAATGGCATAATATTTTCACATTATCATATAATCTAAATTTCTGAAGATTAGTGAACAGTTATGACACTGACTTTGGTCATCTCTGCCTTCCCTCTTTTTTGTAGATGAATTTTTGTAAAGATCTCCAAAGTTTTTGATCTTCCCAGGAAATCTCCATTTGGTGTCATTGATTTTCTGGTTTTCTTTCATTTATCTATCTTATACTTATATTATTTTCTTCTATCTGCTTGCTGTAGATTTCTCTTTCTTCTCCTAGTTTCTACGGGTGCATAATTGATTTTAGATATTTTTTATGTTATCAGTACCAGAACAGGATATGAAAGGTTTATATTTGTAAATTTATGTGTTTCTTTATTCACTATAAATTTGCCACTTTGATAGAGGGGCAGCTTGGCCATTTCCTCACTTGGGAAGCAACAGCAGGAGCTGGAGAAGCTGGACTGAGGAAGCCATCCTGAGGTTCCTATGAGCTGTGAAGTTCAGCCCGTCACCAGGGGAAGCTTCCACGTGGGACAGCTCAGTACAGGGGACATTTGGCAGAGAGGGGAACAAAACATCCAAAGCCCTAATACTATGTCAGTTGAAGGGGATACCCGAGAGGTCCCAGGGTACAGATCCCTTTTTCTCACCAATATCACCAACGATTCTCTCGAGGTGGTGGAGCTCTGACCGGCTTCCAGCCCAAGAAATATCATCAAAGTGGAGAGACTTTTCAGATGTAGTGAGGATGCTTGATGAATTGGTATGAGTTGACGAGAGGGAGGTCTTCTGTAAAGACTTGACTTGGTGCTTTGTTATGAACTAAGAAAACATTAATACACCAACAAAAGCTCATAAGTAGACAGACAAATTTAGAAATTGATATGAATCTTATTAGACTAAAATGTTGAAAAGCACAACTTAGAGTAGCTCTGCTCCCTTTGTGGGGATACAGTATCCTAAGGAAAGCCAGACCAATGGAACAGAATAGAGGACACAGTGTCAAACCACATGAATGTAATTATCTCATACTAGACAAAGGCACCAAAAACATACATGGGAGACAAGACAATATCTTCAACAAATGTTGCTGAGAAAACTGGAAAGCCATATGCAGCAAAATGAAATCAAGCCCCTAACTCTCCACATGCACAAAACTCAACTCAAAATGGATCAAGGACCTAGGAATTAGACCAGAGACCCTGTGCCTAATAGAAGAAAAAGTAGGCCCAAATCTTCATCATGTCAGATCAGACACCACTTCCTTAACAAGACTCCTAAAGTGCAAGAAATAAAATCAATAATCAATAAATGGGATGGATTCAAACTAAAAATCTTCTTCCCAGCAACATAAATAGTGAGGTGAAGAGAGAGCCTACAGAATGGGAGCAATTTTTTACCACATGCACATCAGATAGAGCACTAATCTCTAGGAAATATAAAGAACTAAAAAAAGTAACACCAAATTGGTAATAATAATAATAATAATAATAATAATAATAATAACATCCCAATCATTAATAGGGTAAGGAACTGAAAAAGAAATATAATTGATCTCAGAAGAAGAAATACAGTCGATCAACAAATATATGCAAAAATGTTCAACATCTCTAGCAATTACAGAAATGCAAATTGAAAGTACTCTAATATTTTATCTCACTCCAGTTAGAATGGCAGGTAGCAAGAATACAAGCAACAATATGTGTTGGCGAGGATGTGGGGGAAAAGGCACACATTTTACATTGCTCATGGTATGGCAAATTGGTGCAACCAATCTGAAAAGCACTATAAATATTTCTTAGGAAACTTGGAATGGAACCACCATTTGAACCAGCTATCCCTCTCCTTGGTTTATACTCAAAGGACTTAAAAAGAGCATACTACAGTGACACTGCTATAAATACTATAAACATTGATACCAAATCAATGTTTATAGGAGCACAATTCACAGTAGCTAAGCTGTGGAACCAAACTAGAAATCCTTCAACAGATGAATGAATAAAGAAACTTGGTATATATATATATATATATATATATATATAATGGAATATTACTCAGAATTAGAAGAGAATAAAATTATGGCTTTTCAGCTAAATGGATAGAGTTGGAGAATATCATGCTAAGCAAAATATACCAATCCTAAAAAAACCAAAGGCCAAATGTTTTCTCTCATAAGTGGATGCTGCTCCATAATGCAGGGGGTGGGGTGCATGAGATAAATGGAGGAACTATGGATTTGGAAAATAGGAGGGAAAGGAATGAAGGGGGCCTGGAGGTAGGAAAGATGGTGAATGAGAAGAACATTACTATCCTGGTTGCATGTATGACTGTAGGAATGGTTGACTCCACTTTGTGTATAACCAGAGTATACCATTTGTGTACTATGAATTTAAGAGCATTGTGCTGTCATATATAACTAATTAGAACAAATAAATGAAATTTTTAAAAAATAATATCCATTGCAATGGAGCAAGGGCTATATTCAAAGACAAGATGAGCCACTGTTACAAAGCTTCATCCACAGCTAAGTCATATCCAACCTGGTGACTTTGACCTGTAGTGCTGAACCCTGAATTAGACCACATATGTTGGGAACAGACCTTTGCCATTCATGAACCCTGTGGATGGAATATTTAAAAAGCCCTTTGTCTCACAAGGACACATGTGAGGACTTCCTTCCCCAGGGTCTATACCAGCCTCCAGAGTCTCAGGAGGCCCTGAATAGACATGGCACTCTCCAGTTTCTCTCCCCACCTGAAACCCCAAACTAGGACAATGCATTATTAATATCACCCGTAGTTAAGAGGAGGAAGTTTCCATGCATTATCTAGAGTGCTATAGGTATCTTCTCAGGATGTGAATCAAAGGTTATGCTTGTTTTCTCAGTGTGACAGTTGTAGGGCATTATTGGAACATTTGGCAGGGTGGATTGGCATGAGTTTCAATTTGGGTGTCACCAGGTGAGACTCAGACACTGGGGTATGGGAATTGACCCTTGTACATCACAGCACCTAAGTTTTTTTGAAGGAATAAATATAGTTTTGCAAATGTATATTGTCTATGGCCACAAAAATATGAAAATAATGGAAATCCTATTGGCCATATTCCATTGTTAGGTCATATTCAGGAATGGATAGGTAACAATGAAACCCACTATTGTGTATAATTATAATACACCAATAAAATATGGAATAAAAGAAAACTGTAACTGGTAATTTAAAATCTGTCATTTAATCTGATTAACAGATACAGTTATTAGATATTATTCATAAAAATTGTGTAATAAGAGTTGAGCCTAGAATTACAAAATTATACAAGTTTGGCAGTTCTATGCCCTTAGTTCCTTCCATAAGGTGTCTACTTTTGTCTTTTATTTTTCTTTTTGAATTTCAAAAGATAACATGGTAAGTTAACTAAATTGGGAGTTGGGGAATATATACAAGAAATAAAGAGGGGGCGGTCAATGATAAAAGCATGACACCCCATCTCCTGAAGATGCCAGGTCTGGCCCTGTCTCCACTCCATAGATGTCTGCCATCTCTGTTCCTGAAGTCAATCTTGCTCTCTGTATTTGTCTGACTCTTCTCAGGTGCTTCATCTTCCACAACAGAGGAACAAGGACCCACCCTGACTCTAAGACTAGTATCAAGGGGAAGGTCATGCTTGTCAGGTTGTGGTCAAGAGAGATCATAAAGTTACATAGAAAGTACCCAGGGACTGGACTGTGGGGACACTTGGCCCATTGTGAACAGAGCCCCAGCAGCCATGAGCAGGACACTAGACTCAGCCCCCAGCCTTAGGACTCCTCATGGGACAGGATCTCTGCTGCTTGCCCAGTGATGCTGAGGCTTTGCTCTCTGTGGGGTCTACTTGCCATCTAGTGGCAGGTTTGTGACACAGCAAGTTGTAGAATTTGGTGTCTGGGGAACCAAAGTCCTGACTGTTGATTCCTTCTCCCACATTCATCACATTCATGAAGCTGATTCTCTTCCATCCATCACTAGGACAGATTTCCTGGGAAACTCAAGGGATCTCTCTCCTCAGTAAGTTTTCAAACACAGACAGCAATTCACCAGAAATTCAGAAAAAATACTGGTTTCAGACCATTTGGGGTCTAGGTGTGTAACCCACAGGAGATGCCAAAGCTGGGGTTTTTCCAGAGAAGAGAAGGGGTCTGAGAGACCCTTTGGGGTTCAGTGGCATTGGTGAGGAAAGCTGAGGACTCCTGGTCTAGAGAGGCCAACCCAGCCTCATGATTGCCACTCACAACCCCTTCTAGAGCTGCTGAGGGTCTCCCAGGGCTCCCAGAAAGAGCTCCCCTACTCACCCTTTGGGCAGGGGCAGCTGAGGAGTGGTGCAGAAGTTTCCAGAGGTGCCCAAGATCCAGCTCCCACTGCCGCCCTGGCCCTTCTGCAGGATGCTGAGGAAGGCAAGGGAACTGACCCTGCAGCCCCAGTGCACCTGGATTCCCACACTGGATAGGGCCTTAAGGAGTCCCAGACCTCTACATGCACACAGGACAGGATCTCACCCTCTCATGGAGAAGGTGAGATGACTTTTTATCTAAAACAATGAACTTGGGCAGGAGCAGGATGATGTTGATGGTGAGGGACCTTCGTTTGGTGAGTCAGGAGCTTGGTTTCTGGTTCAGGTCTTGGCTCTTCACAGCAGGTGCTCAGCACAGGAGATGACAAGTGCTGGGCCCATGAACAATGGGACAGGGGGCTTGAAACATCTCAGGATCTGGCAAGGTCACACCCATCTCAGTCTTAAGGGTGCAAAAATCAAAATTCCTTTGAGAAGAGACCTTGGGACACCCTTCTTGAATGGGGGATCCTAGGAAGCAGTTTCCTGTGCTCAGCCACTCAGGCACTCAGAGGATGGTATAAATATGGTCCCAGGAGGCTTGGTGACAGCTCAAGATGGTGGCAGACATGGCATTACCCACGTGGAGCTGGTTCTGCAGGAATGCAGGATGCAGGAGTTAGGGGACATGAGGTTCCAATGAGATTTCCTAGGAGACCCTCAAGGCCAGGCAGGGGGTATCAGGGCTGAATCCCTGCAGCAGTTCCTGAGAATACAAGGTGTGGAGATGTGAGAATAGAGGTAGCATTGCAGTGGAGGCCCTGGGACTGAGAGATGCCAACAGCATGGGACATCTGCGAGGGAAACTCTGAATCCAGCAGAAACAAGTGGGAACGGAGGCCATGTGGGCTGCAGCCAGAAAGTCCACAGGGGCAGAGCCCTGTGTCAACCCTTTGGACAGAACTTCACTGTGTCACATGCCCAGGTGCTGGATAGAGGGCTGCAGGGTGGGTTTGCCCAATTCAATTTTTTAGTCTTTCTTTGGTCCCATCCCTTCTTCTGAGGTTCTATTTCTCCCCTTTGGAATGGGAATGTTGACACTCTGACACTGGACAATGGATTCGCTTTTGGCTTTTCCCCAAGAGTTTGCCTTGGGGTTCCTATGAGACTGTGGACTTGGACTTTTATGTAATGCTGATATTGTTACTGTGCCCATGAATAATGGGACAGGGGGCTTGAGATATCTCAGAAACTGGCAAGACTATGGGACCCCTGAAGATGGACTAAATGCATCTTGCACTGTGATATGGACATGAGTTTTTATAGGTCAGGAGTGGCAGGTTATGATAAGAATATGAGATGTCGCCCCAGAATCTTCTGTTCTTCAAAGGTAAAATATTCAGATCTTGAGAGCTGTAGTCAGTCTATCTTAGTTTGAGTGGACTGATCCTGTGTTAACTGTAGACAGGAGGGGCAAGGCAGGGGGAGGTGGGTCATGGGGGCATATCCTGGATCAGCAGTTCTGCCGTGCCCCCTACCCCAATTCCCCTGGAGACTTTGTTATGTCCTAAGCTGCTTCTCTCTGTCATGTCCTCTGCCATGATGTTCTGTCTCACTCAGAGCCCATAGATATGGAGCTAGTTGGCCATGGATTGAATCTCTAAAGCCAAGAACATCACTATGCCGCGTGACCAACTAAGTTGTTCCTGTTTGCTCTTTGTGTCTCAGGGACAAAGAGCTGAGTGAAACCTATACTTTGATCCAGTTCTTACATATGAGTATGTTATTTTCCTCATATTTGTGAATTTTCCAGTTTACTTTCTGCTGTTAATTTGTAACTTTATACCATTTTCTTCAGTGGAGCTAATTTTTTTTAATTTTTTTTTAAAGAGAGAGTGAGAGAGGAGAGAGAGAGAGAGAATTTTTTTAATATTTATTTTTTAGTTATCGGCGGATACAACATCTTTGTTTGTATGTGGTGCTGAGGATTGAACCCGGGCCACACGCATGCCAGGTGAGCGCGCTACCGCTTGAGCCACATCCCCAGCCCCAGTGGAGCTAATTTGCACGTTCTATGTTCTAAATCTTTATAAAGTCATTGAGATTTTTTTGTGGCCTAACACATGCAGAATCTTGGAGAGCATTCCATGTGTACTTGAGCAATCATGTAACATGCCATTGTGGGTGGAACCCTCTTACGTGTCTGTTAGGTGAGTGGCATGGCTGTAGGTCTCTGTTTCCTGACTTGTTCTCTGCCTGGTTGTCCCAGGTACTATTGAAAGTACAATAGTGGGGTCCCCTATGTTACTGTATTATAGTCTGTTTGTCCCTCCTAGCTGTCCCTGTTTTTAAATGTGTTTTGGAGCCCTGATGTTTAGTGCACATGCATGTGGCTGTTCTATCTTCTTGGTGAATTGACTCTGTTTTCATTATATAATTTCCTCCTTTGTCTCTAAAGCAATTTTGACAAACTTAAAGATGGTGGATAAGAGAAGAATTCCTTTTCTTGTCTCTTGCTCAGTATTTGCCTATGATATTTTCCCGTGTTTTCATTGTCAGTCTCTGCTTGTTCTAAGACCTAGTGTGAGACTCTTGGACACAGCATGTATACATACAGTTTCAATCAATGTTGCCAATATACATATTTTAATGAGAATTTAATTTATTTACATCAGCAGAATTACAGAGGGGGGAAAATTTCCCTTTGCTTTTTTTAAAAACCTTTCTTTCTGCCTCATGTCTATTTTTCCATCTCCTCCTTTATCTTTAGTGGATTTGGGGGTAAAATATTTTTATTTCCTTCCCATTTTCTTTTTTCCTATGTATATGACAGCTTATTTTTCTTTGCTTTGGTGAATTTGGGTTGAAATATAACACACTAAATTGATATCTTAACACGAGCTGGTGACGATTTGACTTCAGTCTCCTTAAAACACTGCCCTCCCTTACACTTGGCATTCCTTGACATTACTAATGTCAATTCACATCTGTTTGCTGTGCAGGTGTTAACATAATGCTTAGTGATGATGACTATTAATATATTTCCTAAAAATCCTGTGAAAAACAAGACTAGGGTTATAATGAAATTACAGTAATAATTTAAAAAGTATTTTCTGCATTTGTTTTGACAGAAGAACTCTGTAGTTTTGAATGGTTCCTAGATAATTCTTAGCCTACTTCATTTCAACTTGGAGCACATCTTTTCCCCAGAAATCTCCCTTCTGCTTATGACATATTAGGGCTTCTGCAGCTGGTGAGACCTTGGTAGGTGGTGACTGAGCTGTGGCCATGCACTCCTGGCCCTGAGTCTTCAGCTGCAGCTTCTTCCTGTCAGACAATCTGCTGAGCTGCTGCCCAGACCAGCAGCACAGGTGGCAGCTGGGCCATCCAGGCAGGGAGGATTTTGTTCAGGGCTGCACCACTGTGAGAGGATACTCTTTAGTTGATAGCAGTAATATATTCCATCATTGTCAGGCTCTTCCCTGCTGATCCTCAGTGTGAAGTCGGTCCCTTACCCACTGCAACTGAACCTGTCTGGGACTCCAGTGAACCAGTTGAAAACCAAATATATTAGGCTCTGTGGAGCCTGGCCTGGATTGTGCACAAATAGGTGTTTCTATTACTGTGTAGAAGGCTCTGACTGGACCTACAGGAGCGGGAGACTGACTGTGCAGGGGTGACAGGCTGAGAGAGAGGAGTCTGATAACTCAGTCTGATAACTCAGTCTGATAACTCAATATCCCCAATGGTTCCTGGAAAAACAGAAAAACAAAGTTTTTGTTAAGTATTATAGACATATTTGTATTACTTTGAATATTTCCATAGAAATAATGTTTGTGATTTTGATATATGTGGCCAAAATATTTATTTTTTAGAAACAAATCAAGTGTTCTAAGCCATGAGTGACTGTGAAGAATTTACCTAGAGCATCCCTCTATATTCCTGTCACAGTTTTTATCACAGTTAAGTACTTGTTCATTCTGGGATGTTCTTCTCTCACACAGATCTAAAGATTACAGGCAAATCCTGGAGGACAGACCTGCACATCCCTCATATGGACACAGCACACATGGGCAGAATGGGGGCCCGGGGCTTCCCTCCCTCCCCCTTCTCCGTCATCATCCCCTCTCTCCTCACCAGGGATCCAGAGCAGCAACAGCCCCAGGAGCTGAGCAGGGAGCCTCATTTTGAGAAGCTGAGCTGAGGAGTCCTGGTGAGTCAAGGCCAGGTTAGAGCTGAGCTTTTATGTCAGCCTTGCAGGAAGGCCCTCCCCAGGGAGCAGCATGCAAATGCCCAGGGTGGGGCCTGCCTTGTGAGCCTGGGGACATCAGATGTCTTCTACAGTTGGGGAAAATACACTGGAGGAACAGCCCAGGATGCCTATGGCCTGGGCAGGAGGCCCCATCATAGAAGCCTGGCTCTGTGAAGGGTCATGAGCCCATGGCCTGCCATCCTAAGACAACATAGTCCCAAAGATATGGAGGTTGCCTGCAGGTCAACCTCTGGGTCTGGGTGCGAATGGCCATGCTCCTAGCCTCCTCCTAGGAGAGGAAAGTGACAGGTGACACATCATGAGTATTGATCTTTGAATATTCTCCCAGTGACAGCCTGCCATTGACCAGTTCAGGAGCCTCTGGTGTCTGTGCTCCTAGGAGAAGTACAAGGATTTTAGTCCAGTATTAGACATGTGCTTTCCAAGCCTGGTGATTTCAATATGAGCACAAAGGCCAAAAGATCCTTGGGGGAAATAAACCCATGTTTCTACTTGAGATACAGTAGCCCTGCTCAAAGGCAGGAGGAGAAGAGACTGTCCACCTGAGGCCACGAGTGGAACATTCCCAGGAGCTAGATCTATAAACTGGTGAACATATTGCCCCAGAGATCTCTATGTGTGTGACACTCCGAGTCATCCCAACATTTGCAAAGAGAAGAACTCCTTGAGGCCATTGGACAGAGTAGACAAGGGGGGAATATATGTTAGTTTCTTCTCATTGATGATAGAGAATTTCTTCCTCCCTCTGCTGTTCCATGTCAGGGACAGCAGCCTTCATATTGCAGAATTATAAATAGATTCTATGTGTTAGATCTGGGCTGTGTCTAGCCTCTCAGTGTCTCAGGGAGATGCCATATGCATTGATTTCCTCTTGGGTCTTGATCCAAGTGGGTCACTGGGGATAGTGTGCTGGGTCTCCTGCACAGGACACTAGTTTCTGATTTTCTCCTCCAAACTCGAGCGAGAGTTGACCCATGTTGTGAAGGCCATTGAGGCTGTGCTGCCTTTCCCCACAGCCCAGGCCATCAGGCACACTGTCTCTACAGAGTGGAACCTTCATGTGTGGGCCAGGGGAGGCGAGGACCCTGTCATGGATTCTCTTACTACCAATAAACCCTGGTGACTGTCCTCCTTTCCTGAGTATGAGCTTCCATCCAAACACTGGGAAGCAGGCCTATTAGCAGATTTTTCAGATACCATTCTTCATGAGTTTACTCTGTATGAGCCAAAATAAATGGAATGAAGAAAATGAGGTTGAACTCACTGGGCAGGAAGAGGAGAAGCTCATAATTTAGGAAGGTCAAGTGTGTAGGGACACATTCCTGAAAGTGGCTTGTGCAGATATACTCACTTTTCCTCTCCTAGCCCTAAGAACTTCCTCACACCATGTACTGTGAGAGTCCCATGATGTGGCCCTTAGCCATCTGAGGTGCTGTTTAAATCTTATTATAAGAATTTATTTGTATATTTTTACTGAATCTGTTTTTGAACTATTTTTAGAAAACTAAATTTCCCTTTGCCAACATTTTACTTCAGTCAGAGCCCTACTTACTTTCTAAATGCTTCCATTGGTGCGTTACAATTCTACATAACAGCTGGGTTCACTTGGACATAATCTTACCAACATGGAATTTAGTTTTCTCCAGTTTTGTCCCCAGGGCCACGAATTTTCCCCTTTCTCCCTCTCCCACTCCCCTTCCTCTTCTACCCTTGTCTTCCTCCTGTTTATTTACCCACCTCTTTTTCATTGGTGTATGATAGGTATCCATGTAGCTGGAATCCACTGTGGTTATTAACACCCGTATCCGTGCACATGGTGTAATGTGGTCCAAGTCATTCCACGTTTCCTCACCCTCCAGAATTCCCTCTCCCCCTCCATTTCTGTCACCCTCTCCACTGTACTTTCCTTTCTCCTTATAACATCTGATTCCCCCACCTTTGCCCTTCTTTCACTCTAGTTTCTTCTTAGGAGAAATAAAACTTGCCCCTTGACTTTCTAGTCTGGCCTATTCACACAGCATGATGTTCTCCACTTCCATCCATTTAATATCAAATGTCGACTTTTCATTATTTATTTTCCTGAGTTCAGCCTGGATGGTGTGGGTATGGACAGGTCAGGAGGAACTCTGGGGCAGAAATGGCAAAACCTGACTGCACAGCAGAGTGAGCAAAGAGATGAAGGTCTTCTCTGCCATGAGCCATGTGGGATGGTAGCTTATTGTGATGAGTTTTCTGATCCTCCTGTTGACATGTGGCAGCTGGATGCATCTCCTGGTTTTCTATGGTTGAGCAACAAATTCCCACATGTTGAGCAATGTGTTCCTTCCCAGGCCTGTCCCTCAGGAGTCCAGGCTGGGTCCTCAGCTCAGCCTGACAAGACTGAAATAGATCAGCTAATGCGCAGCTCTCCTTGCTGAAAATTTAGGGTCTTCTTGCAGTTCAAGTGTCTGTGACTAAGTCATCTTTTCACAGTTGTAGGGTGAGGTTTGAATTTCCCTGGGCCATCAGCACAGAGCTCCTGGAATCTTCCATAATTACTTTCTTTGTGGCGCTTGCTGCCTCTGAGACCAGCATTAGATGATCTCCCCAATTCCAATCTTCCATGGCATGAGATTGCCTTTCTTGCCTCCAAATGCAGATGAGAAGGGCTTCCACAAGGAGATCAGGTGCAGTGTGGTTCTCTCTCTCTCTCTCTCTCTCTCTCTCTCTCTCTCTCTCTCTCGTTACCTTATTTGTTTACATCTCCAAAGTCCTTCATTAGCAATTTTTTTCATAATTCATATTTGAATTCCTGGGAGCTAGATTAGCAGTTTTTTTCATAATTCATATTTGCTATCAGGGCCAGGGTCTTTGCACCAACTGCTTAGAATCTTGTCTACATATGACCCATTGCTTATCACTATCCATAATGACTGGTTCCCTGTGGATGTTTAAAAGTGGATATTGTTTCAGTTCTTCAATGATAAGCTGATTCCACCTAAGGAGAGGATAAATGGGGATAAACCCAAATAAAAGAGGATAAACCCAGCACTTGGCACAGGAATGATAATGTCTTCTCTCATCTTCCCTGTGTGTCTGCTGTTCCAGGCACTAAGTCCTCAGGAACACAAGGCCTGCTTCTCTCCTGGACACACAGGCACTCATGCCCTCAGCAGAGGCCTCAGGCTCCCTGGCAGAGATCCATGGCCTCCTAGTCTCAGGCCCTGTCGCCTCCACACACTGACTCTGTGTCTTCCTTCCACAGGACCAGCCCGTCCCTCACCCCGCCCTGGGCAAGGCTGGTGTGCTGCCTGGGAATGTGGGGACAAGCCCCAAAGTGGCCTCCCATGCTGACCTCCCAGTCATCCTGGAGAATTCACCTATGGATTCCCACCTTACACTGCAGGCTCACAGCCCCTTGGTGCTGTGTCAAATGCCTGTGGATGCATGCTGATGCCACATGATAAGGTCTTCATGGAAACTGGACTCCTAGCCTTCCCATGGGGTGGCCAGTGTCCTCCTCTGTCCCCCAGGTTTCTTCCAATAGGAGGAGGCATAGCATTGTTGATGCAACCCCCACTCAGAGAGGACTGGAATCTTGACTCTGCACCTTAAGGAGTGTGTATGACATTGGGTAAGTCACTTCACTTTCTGCACACTTCAGTTTCACATCTGAAATATGTCAATACTAACATCTTTCTTAAAAAGTTGCTTAAAGAGGAGCTGGGCTTGTGGCTCAGTGGTAGAGTGATTGTCTGGCATATACGAGGCACTGGGTTTGATTCTCAGCACCACATAAATTAAATTGAATAAAGGAATTTTATCCATTTACAACCAAAAAAATTTTTAAAGTTACTTGAGGAGAAATTAAAATTGTATAGTTGAATTATGTAGCTAGTACCTGGGCACACACTATGTTCGTAGTAAACACTAATTTTTGTTGTTTAGATCCAGTTTCATGTTAAGCATATGTACTGGTAATTGATTGATAGTAAATGGGGTTTCTTTATTATGTTTCTTCATGAAGTAGCCAGTGTCATCTTAAAACAACCAAGCAGCTGAGCTTGGTAATGCGAGCCTGTGATCCCAGTACCTCTTGTGCTGAGGCAGGAGGATTGCAATTTAGAGGCCAGCCTGCACAACATAGAAGACCTTATCAAAGTAGAAATGAAACAGAACAAACAAGTCACCTTCTACCCTATGTGACTCTTTAAAGCTTTTTCACTGAGCTTAGAAGCGTATTGCCCTTGTCCTCAGCCAACATCTGTGGTCCCCATACTAGGACTGTGGGTGTGAAGACCCAAGGGTAGCTGTGTACCCCTGTAGTCTGGACCTCTACTACCCCTGTAGTCTGGACCTCTGCCCACAGAGAGAGAGGTACTGTTCTGGTGAGGGAGGGCATGGTGCTCCACTCCCTCCTTTTTTGTGCAGTTCTGTTTCAAGCCAGTGTCTCCCACATGCTAAGCAGGCCTCACCCCTGACCTCAGCCTCAGAATTGAGATTCTGGTGAACTCTGCAGGTGGCTGTAGTGATTAGCCCTGACTCCTGCTACTGCCTAGTAGTGTTGCTTAGCAGGTCCCCTGTCCCTGTAGCCTTCTGCTTGGGGTTCCTCAGTGACCTGCCAGCTCTCTCTACTTGTCAGCTCTCTCCTTAGGAGTCTGGGTTGGACCACCCTTCTCTCCTCTAGGGGAGCTGGAAGCCCAGCACCTTCTGTGTGGAGAGTGCTGTTCTCAGACCTCTTCATGAAGACAGGGTCTTTATTTTTTAGAATTCACTTGTGTTCTTTGCATCCCAGCACATGCTGCAGACTAGGGAGGCATTTGCCTTGGGGGCCAAGTTTAAGGGTATCCCAAATGTTCTTACTTGCACAAATTGTATTTTAATGCAACACTGAAAACTTAAAATGAATGCAAAAACACTTCAATATGCAAAAAGTCAGAATTTTACAGAATATGGGATCTATAATATGTTTAAAAATATATTAATGTGGAAAGGTTTGTACTGAAACAATTTGGTATTTGAAAGATACTTCCATCTGTGAATTTTCATTTTTTTCTGCCACCAACTGGAGTAGGCAGGCAGGTTGAAAGAGGAGGGGTAAGATGTTAGTTAAAGACCATCTCAGCAGCAGACAGCAAGCTGCTGCAGTGCATAGAGCCAACTGCGTGTGGCGCTGTCTGCTGTGGGCTTCAGGAGTGTGTCTCCCATGAGGAAAGAGCCCTAGGAATCCCACTGGATGGACAAAGCCCAGGTCCTGGCACATCCATTTTCTGTGTGGCCCTGCTTCTTTACAGGTAGAATGCAAACAAAGGACAAGTGGAGGATCGGCTCTTCATAGCTCAGTACCCTGAGACACTGAGGCAGCTCTGCAGCTTGACTCAGCTCCACAGAAGGTCCTCAAAAAGATGAAGGCTGTTGAGAGACCTCAAAGAGAGGGTGAAATGTGAGAGTCTGGGAGGCAGAGGCAGAAGTGAGCTCCAGGGCTTCAAGGTCAACTTCCTATTCCCCAGCTGGGCAGGCGGCTCTGAGGTCCTGCATAAAAATGTGCCTGTCCCATGTTCAGACAATGTTCGTGAGCTGGAGAGTGCAGGGGACACTGGACATTGTTGCTGGTGGACTCTGAATGCTGCTATAGACTCTAGTCTTACTGCTGATGTTGCCATTAGGGGAAGGTTTATTTATTATTCTTGTCACGTTAGGGTGGGTAAAAGCTGTAGCACACTGGGTTTTGTAAGACTGGGTACAATGAATCCACTTGACCTCATGGAGCATCTTTATAGTGTGACCTGTAACTTGAAGGCTTCATGGTAAAGTTCTCATGTTTAAGTTCGCTCATGCATACAGAATAAAAGGAATAAGTTTTGCAATTTTCTATAAGACAAAGACACATCTTAGAAGCTCAGTTTCAAACCACTTCAATAGACAGCATTGGCAGAGAGGAAGGTATTTTTCACTTCACATAGACCTCAGATGAGGAATCAAAAAGCCCCAACAACTACTGAAATAAATTCAGAGTATTTATAAATGTATGTTGGGCACCTTTTTTTCCTGCTGTTTTTCTGGATTCTGGAGTGGAGAACCAGGATAGAAGTGAGATTAGCCCTGGACAACAGGTTTTGGCCTCAACTCCACCTGAAATCACTGAATGACCCCATAGACATTTCTGCTCTAGCCTTTCCTTGGTTCCTAGAGGTGACAGCTGGTTTCTGAACTTCTCTCTTGGTTTGAGTGTCTGCATCATGAGATGGATATGTGGTGAGCTTACTTCTTGCTTCCAGATGTGCAGCATCAGTGTGGGGAGCAGAAGCACCCAGCGTACAGAGAGGTGTATCTCCTTGTGATGGATGGGGCTCCCCCTCTCAGGGGTTAGCCCTCCTACAGGAGTATGGGGGATCCCCTAGTCCATGAGGGATAGAGCTTCCATTCTTGGGGCTTGCCTCTCCTCCAGGGGGATGAGGCTGGGTGCCCCTCCTCCACCAGGGACTGGGCTCTGCCTCTCGTGGTTTGCACCTCCTCCAGGGCCATGGGACCAGGTGCCCCTCGTCAGGGAGGGATGGTGCTACCCCTCTTGGCAGTTACCCTTCTTCTGCTAGATTGGCTGCCCCTCCTCTAGGGACAGAGTCCCCCTCTTGAGGAGTGTCCCTCCTCTAGGTTATATGAGCACTTAACCTCTTCTAGGAGTAGGGTCCACCTCTTGGGGTGTGTTCCTCCTCTAAGGGATAAGGACAGCCCTCTTCTATGGATGTGGTCCCCCTCTCGGGGTGACCCACCTGTAGGTGATGGGGACCTGCACCCATCCTCCATGAGGAATGGGGTCAAACTCTCCTGGGGTGCCCTCCTCTATGGATGGGTGCACCCATCCTCCTCAAAGGATGGGGTTTCCCTCTCACGGGGTGCCTCTCTTCTAGAGATGGAGGCACATGCACCCCTCCTCCTTGAGGGATGTGTTCCGCCTCTTGGGGGGGTGCCTCTCTAGGGGATGGAGTGCCCCTCCACTAGGGATGGTGACCCACTTCCAGAGGTGCCCCTACTCTAGGGGATGGGGGAATCCTTCCTTCCCAAAGGATTGGGTCCAGCATTCAGATGTGCCCTTCTTTTAGGGGATGGGGTGCCCCTACCCTGGGAATGAGGTCCCCTTCTTGAGAGAATTCCCTCCTACAGGGGATGGTGTCCCCCTTCCAGGGGTGCCCCTACTCTAGGGGATTTGGGTGCCCCTCATCCACAAAGGATGGGGTCTACCACTCAGGGTTGCCCCTCTGTTAGGGGGTAGGGTGCCCCTTCCCTAGGAATGATGTCTCCCATTAGAGGCTATCCCCTCCTCAAGAGGATGGGGTGCCTCTCCTATAGACATGGTGCCCCCTCTCTCTAGAGGTATTCCTCATCTAGGAAATGCGGGAGCCCCTTCTTCTCTAAGGATGAGAGACCCCTCTCGGTGGGTGCCCTCCTAAAGGGGAAGGGGTGCCCCTCCTCTAGGGACTGGGTCCCTCTCTGAAGGGTACCCCTCCTCTAGCGACTGGGTCCCAATACAGAGGGGTGCCCCTCCTCTTATAAATGAGGTGGTCCTCCTCTGGGGACTTGGTTTTCCTCTCTTTAGGGGATGGGGCTCTCCCTCGGGATTGCCCCTCCTCTAGGGTCAAGTTTCCCCTCTTGATGGCTGCCGCTCCTCTAGGGAAAGGGGTCTCCCTCCACTAGGGATGGGGTTCCCCTTTCATGATTTGCCCCTTATCAAGGGGATGTGAGTGTCCCTCCTCCTGTAGGGATAGGGTGTAGGGATAGGGTCCCCCCTTCGGGGTGTTCTCCTCCTGTAGGGCATCGGCGCAGCCTTCCTCATGGATGTGGGCCCCCTCTCGGGGTAACACACCTCTAGGGGATGGGTGCCTGCAGGATTCCTCCTTGAGCAATGGGGTCAACATCTCAGGGGGAGGGCACTCCTCTAGTGATGGGTGCCCCCATTCTCCTTAAGGGATGAGGTCCCCCTTTTGGGGGGTGTGCCTCTCTAGGGGATAGGGTGTCCCTCTTCTAGAGACTGGGTACCCTCTCAAAGGGTGCCCCTCCTATAGGGGAAGGGTGCCCCTCCACTAAGGGTGCCCCTCCACCATGGAGGGGATGGTGACCCCCCCTTTCTGGTGTGTCCATCCTCTAGGGGATGTGGCTCCTCCTCTGGGAGGTTGCCCCTCCTCCAGGGGAACATCCTCCATGAGGACCCTCTCGAGGATTACCCATATTTTGGGGGATTTGTTTCCTCTCCTCTAAGGACAGGGTGCCCTCCTTGATTGGTGCCTCTCCCTATGGAATGGGGTGTCCCTCCTCTAGGGACTGAGTCCCCCTCTGGAGAGGTACCCCTCCTCTCAGGACTGGGTTCCAATATCGAGGGATACCCCTGCTCTAATAAATGGGATGCCCCTCCTCTAGGGACTGGGTTCCCCTCTCAAGGGGTGTTCCTCCTATAGGGAATGGGGCTACACATCTCAGGGGTTGCCCTTCCTTTAGGGGATGGGATGCCCCTCCTCCATGGACTGGGTCCCTCCCTGGAGGGTACACCTCCTCAAGGGCCTGGGTTGCCCTCTCGGTGGTTGCCCCTCCTCTAAGGGGATGGGATAGGTTACCCCTCCTCTGTAAGGGATGGGGCTCCTTCTCAGGGGTTACCCCCTTCTAGGGGATTTTTTGCCCCTTCTTTAGGGTTAGGGTCCCCCTCTTAATTGGTGCCTCTTTTCTGAGGAATGAGGTGTCTCTCATGTAGGCAGGGGTGTCTGTCCTCTAGGGATGTATTTAACCTCCTTAGGGATGCAGTCTACCTCTAGGGGTGTTCTTCTCCTCTAGTGGATTGGAACAGCCCTCTTCTAGGGATGTGGTCCCCCTCTCAGGGTGACCCACCTGTAGGCTATGGGGGCCTGCACCCATCCTCCTTGAGGGATGGGGTCAACCTCTCATGGGGTGCCAATCCTCCTTGAGGGATTGGGTCCCGCTCTTACAGGGTGCCCCTCTTCTACAGATGGGGGCACGCGCATCCCTCTTCCTCAAGGGATGTGCTTCCCTCTTCTTGGGATGGGTCTCCCTCTTCAGGGGTGCCCCTTCTCTAGGGGATGAGGTGCCTCTCCACTAGGGATGGTATCCCCCTTCCAGGGATGCCCCTCCTTTGCAAAGGTTGTGAACCACAAGTAGGGTGCCCCTGTTTTATGCACTGGTGTGCCTCTCTCCTAGGAATGGGTTTCCCTCTTCAGGGGTGCCCCTTCTCTAGGGGATGGGGTACCCCTCCACTAGGGATGGTGTCCGCCTTCCAGGGGTGCTGCTCCTTCATGAAAGATGTGATCCACCAGTAGGGTGCCCCTGTTTTATGCACTGGTGTGTCCCTCCTCTAGGGATGGGTGTGCCCCTCCTCTAGGAATGGGTTTCCCTCTTCAGGGGTGCTCCTTCTCTAGGGGATGGGGTACCCCTCCACTAGGGATGGTATCCCCCTTCCAGGGGTGCTGCTCCTTCATGAAAGATGTGGTCCACCAGTAGGGGTGCCCCTGTTTTATGCACTGGTGTGCCTCTCTCCTAGGAATGAGGTCTCTCTCTCCAGGGAATCCCCTCTTCTAGGGGATGGGATGCACTTCCTTTAGAGATGGCACCCTGCTCTCGAGGGTGCCCCTCCTCTAAGGGGATGTAGGTACCCCTCCTTTACGAGGGATGGAGCGCCCCTTCTAAGGGGGTGTATTTGAGATGATTTCCTTTTAAGAGGTGGATCTTGGCAAGTCCAAGTAAGATCCTAATGGGTCCCATCCATTAGGTTTTAAAATGGTTTGAGAAAATCTGTATGAAAATGTACGAAACTGGAACTCACAAATTATGAAACAGGAGAAAGAAAGTAACTTAAAGTCCCTAAGAAGTCATCACTGAGCCTCTAATAAATGGGGTGTTAGAGAATGTGGGGATGATACATAGAAGGAAGAGCATGGGCTCAGCCCTGCAGAGTCCCCCTCAGCCCTCATGAGACTGACAAGGCCCAGTGACCTGGGGCTGCTACTGTGACAGGACAGGAGACAAGGGCAACCCAGGTGGGAAGACACATGGACTGAAACAGTGTGGCGGTCCCAGCTTCCCTCTCTAAGCAACATGATAAAAAATGAGTTGTTCCAGAAAACTGAATGGAGATTCCAGGGAGACGCAGTGTAGAGCCACATGGCCTGTTACTAAGAACCACGAAATACAGTCGAATGAACATGTGTCTCTGACCTCGCAGTCCAAAGGGAGGAGGTGGCCCTGCAGTGAGTGGCCCTGCCCCATGAGGTCACCCAGGCAGTGGCCTTAGTGCTACAACCTATAGCTGCCCTTCCTCCTAGGTCCCTGATCCTGCTGCCTCCATTCTTCACTACTATGAGACAGAGAAGCACAGAGAAAAACCTGGTCTGTTTTTACAGAACAAAGAACACTCAGGCTTCTGTCAGTGATGACTATCCCACCTAAAGCCAAGATTCAGAAATTATCTGTTGAGTGGCTCAGCTGATAACCCAGGTATGCTGTTAGGTTCTTTTTATTTGTTTGTTCTCCTCTGAAATTGCATTCATATGATTTTTGGAAGTAATATTTTGGAGAATAAAATAACATTTGTAGCTGACTATTTGAAGCTAAATTAAAGCTAATTATGATGGCTGCATTTCCAGTGTCTATCAGGTGTATGCAGCGAATGTCCACCCCAGAGAATAACCACAAATATGGCAATTTACAGCATGTTGTGAACTCTTTTTCCAGCACTGATCATTTAATTCCCATGGTCAAGGTGTTATAGCCAGAGCAGTCACCTCCACAACCCTAGTAGGCAATCAGGTGACTGGGATGCCCCCTGGCTCGTGTAGCTGCCCTGCTTCTTTCTGTTTTCATTGGATTGCATTTTATATCAGGACATGCCATGACAGAGTAGGTCTGGATTGTCCTCCCTGGCTTTGACCCTAGTAGTGCATTATAAATAAGCTTTGCAACTCCATCCCATCTTTGAGCAAGTTAGAGGCATGTGGGATAATGGTGATCTGAAAAAATTTCTCTATGCAAATCCATAGACCAAGCACTGTCCAGCACTTCAAGGAGACAGTGAGAAGGGAGGAGGAGGAAGGAGAGGGCATTTTGTTCTCTCAGCAAGGAGACACGGAGCAAGTATGAAAATATTTTACTGACTTCTCAGCTTTATATGATGTTAAGTAATGTTTGCAACATATATTCACCATGCAATTATTGATCACTAAGAAAATTTATTCCAACAACAACATATTCACATATGAGTTTGTATACCCATCAGTTTACAAGAGTTAGGAAAGGGTAAAAGGGTGCACTTGTATTTGCCTACAGTGCTTTTATGGGAAATACATATTGCTTTAATGATAGGGTTCTATGTCTGTTCAACAAGAAAACTAAGCATTGAAAGTCAGAAAAAGAGAAAAACACATAATCACCAAAAAAGACAAAACAATTGTAGCTCAAATCAAAAGCCAAGCATTAGTTTATTAGTCTAATATCCAATTAGATAAAAAGTAAAGACAACCTACAAGGACATGCATTTAAAAGTGATCAAACAACAAGGTGTAAATCCACACAACAGAGAGTTTCATTCTCTCCTTCCCCCTTTAACAAAGGTGGCATCTGATCTGTCTCTAGAGCATTCATGGACAACTGTCTTCATCTTCAATTTGACCTCCAGTGTCAGGGGAAAGTATTGCTGTTCTGAGATTTGAAGAGAGCTGGACACCTCCATGTCCTCCTCTATCTCCAAATTGTCAGTCTGTTACTTAGTGGCAGTGATGTGCCCCATCTCTAATGTGCTGAACATTCCTTGCTGCAGTCAGAACCCTAGCCAGGAACCAAGCTCCTGCCACACCCTCACTGCAGGGTTCCATCACAGCCATGCTTCTGCTCCCCCTCCAAGTTCATTGTGTCTGATAAAAAGTCAATGCATAGGTTGCCTGAGATGTTGTCAAACCATCATGTGTGAAGCTGGTGATCCAGGGCACACTGAAGGGGGATATCATGTGTGATGCAGGGGAGCTCCAGGTTCCAGGGTGGAGACAATTGGTAAAGGAAAATAAATGTTTCTGGAATTTTCTTAATATTCCTGTTTATCAATAGAGGAGGAGTGGTGAGATTTTGGACCAGGGATGTCCTACAGGAATAGGATCTGTTTCTCTTCTAGGTCGTGTCCCAGGACAGGAAGCCCATGCAGTCACTCCTTCACAAGCCACACTGCTGAGGTTGGTGGCAGCTCAAGCCCATGTGTAAATAGAGAAAATGCTCCTGGTGACCTCAATTGAGCTGAGAGACTGGGGAGTATTTCTCTCCTTCATCGCCCACTGGGACTACTCTGTCTGCCTCCTGTGCAGTGGAGCTTTTTCCCCAGCCTCAGAAAGCAGAGTGAGTGCAGGTGTGCCTGGGGGAGCAGCACATGGGAAGGTACAGTGTGTGTGTAAGGGGTGAGGGGCAGCAGAGAACCCCAGCAGGGACTTTTGATAAAGCCAGAAAATAGTTAAAAGACTTCCAAACTTGTGCAGGGTTCTCTGCAATTGGCTATGCCTGGGCTACTTTCTAGCAAGGTTCCCTGTGGTTCAGGCATCTAGAAGGGCAGCAGGTGTGTGCTCAGCCTGTGGTACTGCAGCCAGACCTCTCAGCCTGTATTCAGCAGTGAGAACCCTGGTTCCCAGATGCCAAGGTGTGGATGCTGAAGGCACAGATGGCTGGATGTTTAAAGCAAAGGCACAGAGGTGACACAGGAGCTGTTTGAATCAGTGCCCAAGTTCACCTGGGTCCAATTTCTCCTCCATGACCATCTGTGCTGGCTGAACAGAAGGCTGAGACTCTACTGGAGAAGCCCACAGGGAGGTGGAGCCTGGGTGAGGATGAACTGCCTACTCACTGCTGCAGGGAAGAGCAGAAGGGGGCATCCATGGTGTGTAACAGGGAAATGCACTGGGTAGCAGTGACTGTCACTTAGTCACCAGATCTGGCCTCAATAACCAGCTCTTTGTGATGTTGATCTCTGCAGAACAGTGACAAATGGCAGAATGGGGCAGAATAGGGGAGAGCCCAAGTCAAGGATGAGATGCAGCCATTAAGCCCCTGAGCTCCAAAGAGATCTGCAGCTACAGGTCACAGGGACCTCGAGTCATACACCAAGGTCATTTTTTGTGCATCTGCTAAACCTTCCACTGATAATCACAATGACTGACAGCTATTTGAAATAGTTTTCGATAGTCTGAACATGTTTATGAAAAATTATCTTTCTTATTTAAAGAGAATAAACCACTTTAAAGTCACAAATATGCATGGACAACACTGAGATCTTTTCTCTCAGGGTCATTTTGGAGTAAGTTAAAGCCCCACCAGCCCTATGCCAAGACTGTACTGTGTGTTCTCTACAAAAAAGTAAATTCTCCATCACTAATTAAAAACCACCATGAAAGGCTTAATTTATAGAATCCTCTCTGTGCATTTCTCATTGTAAAAATAGTCTCTAAAATATCTTTTGTTACAAAATGACCCCAGGGAGAAACAAGCTCCCTGCATACCCATTTCTGCTGTGCTCATCTAACCTGAGATCACTGGGGATGCTCTGCCAGTGATGAGTAACTGAGAAGAGCCAGCCCTGCAGCTATGCCCAGCCCTCCCCAGCCCTGCTGATTTGCATGTGCCCAAAGCACAGCCCACATCCCTGAGGACTTCTTAAGAGGCTACCCTGGGGATGTGCTTAGTACAGTGTGGTCAGTGCTGCCTGGATCTGCAGGGAAGTCCTCCTGAAACATGAATAATTATAGGGATATTTGGGTTTATGTTTCCAATGTCAGGTGCCAGATGTGACATCAAGATGACCCAGTCTCCATCCTCCCTTTCTGCATCTCCAGGAGACAGAGTCACCATCACCTGCAGGGCCAGTCAGAGTATTAACAGTTGGTTAGCTTGGTATCAACAGAAACCAGGGCAAGCTCCTAAACGCCTGATATATACGGCATCTAGTTTGGAATCTGGGGTCCTCTCAAGGTTCAGTGGCAGGGGATCTCAGACAGATTACACGCTCACAATCAGCAGCCTGGAGCCTGAAGATGTTGCCAATTATTTCTGTCTACTGTATTACAGTTACCCTCCCACAGTGATACAGGCCATGACAAAAACCTCCCAGGGAGCAGAAGTGTGAGGCTGGGTTGTACCGGCTGCTCTTCCTGCTGCCTCCTCCTGCTGAGGGTACTGCCCAGGGGCACCAGGCTCTGGAGGTCTCTAGTAGACTTTGGTAGGAAGGGCCAGGGAAGGTTTTAGCACCCTCACCCTCTTTCCTTCTCAGTCCCAACAGGTGAGATATGGCCATTTCCTCCAAGTTTAGTGAGTGACTTTGTTACTTTGTGGGAGGAGTTGGCTTTCTGTGTCACTTTGGATTTCTACCACAAATTACAAGACACTATCACCATTTCAAGCAGCAGTTTTTTGAAATCCATGGAATCACAGTCTAAGTCACAGCTTTCAAATCCTAGGATCTGTGCATGAGAAGGGCCCCTGCTCCCCAGAAGCCACAGCTCCTCTGAGTGAAGGTGGAGCCTGTGGATCCTGCACTAGGCCAGGAGCTCCTTGGGGACACTCACCCCCAAATTATAGCACAGACAATAATGTGCACATAACTGTTGTGATTCCCACATGCAGCAAAGTAAACAGAAAAGGTGCTGGGGTGTGGATCAGTGGTTAAGTGCCCCTGGGACCAATCCCTGGTACCAATAGCAACAGAAATATCAGCTCACTGTGCTGGTTTATCCTTGAACCCTCCTCCTCCCCAGGTATCCCACAGCAGGTGCCAGCACCTCCTCTCTGTGGTGCCCTTGCCTGGGTAGAGCCCACAACACTTCTACCTACTCATCCTCCGATGGATCCCAATCTTACCTTATCTTCTCTGATGGCAAGTTATCGTCTGCTTTTGAAACGCGCCTATCAAGTTTCCTGGGTCCTGATACACTCCCAGGTGAACTTCTCTGAGCCATCTAGAAAGGAGCAGGAGACCAGCACTGCAATAGTTTTGAAGCTGGAGTTTCCTGGCTTCTGCGGGCAGGTGGGGTCAGCACAACCTGCAGCCTCTGGAGCTCAAGAGTGTTGCTGCTCTTAACAGGGGCCATGCTCACCAGCCTTGCACAGACCCCAGAAAACTATGCTCACATCTTGGACTCAGATCACTCCTATGTCCACATTAAGGTTATTACCACGTGCTCTGCTCAGACATCTGCTAACTTCAAGTAATATGTCAGTTGTCTCCGTTACCATGGCTGCACTTGGAAAGCAGTGCACTTTCTTTATACCATGTGAGAACAGTCTAGCTTCTTTCCCTATGACATTAACATATGTGTAAAATCAATGAGGTCACAGGGGTCAAGTGATGCCAGAAGGAAAGGGAAGGCTCTTGAGTCCCTGACACACTGTGTGTGTGTTAAGTGGAGCCTCTGCATCTCCTCAAGTCCAGTCTCAATGTACCACTTCCATCTTAATGTAAGCAGTGCTGGGCCCACTGGTGCTGCCCTGTGCTGAGTCTCACACTCCCCGTGTGGTGAGCAGCTCAGTCACTCAGTCACTCAGTGCCCAGGGAATGGTGCCAGGGCTCAGGGATGCCTCCGAGCTGCTTTTAGAACAGTCAATAGTCTTTCTTCCTCCCTCCCTTTTTCCTTCCTTCCTTCCTTCCTTCCTTCCTTCCTTCCTTCCTTCCTTCCTTCCTTCCTTCCTTCCTTCCTTCCTTTCCTTCTGTTTTATTTCCTGGGGATGGCCTGCTCTTCTCTAGTGCTCTGCAGGTCTCTGCTGTGATTCTTTATTGGGGACTTGTCAGAGACACAGACACTGTCCGTCCTCATCTAGTACAAATCCTTCTTCCCCTAGAAATGTGTTGGTCCCCATGGCCACACAGCAGGGCTCCTGGGTCACAACACAAGCCTGCTGCAGATGGTTCTGCATGTCTGAGGCCTGAGTTGCTGTGGATTCCAGAAGACTACAAGTTCAGCCAGAGGTCTGTGGATGGTAGTGTCATCTCTGTGACTGGTCCCTGTAGCTGGTCCCTGTATCTGTCTGAACAGAGACACCTGGCTATACCGTACTCTGTTTCTGAGCTTTGCAATCAACAGCTGGTACTTGAAGCCTCTCCAACACCAGCAGAATTGAACCCAGGTGACTATATGACATTGTCATCTGTACCATCTGTCACTTCAAACTAGAGAAACATTGTTGCAGATACATTCCCCTTTCCTTTCAATAGATGTACATATAGTTGCTCATTTAGTAAAGCTCAGAAACGTGGATGACCTCATGTTGCTTGGACATGGTGAGCAGGGCTCTGGGAAGCTCTTCTTTGGGTGGGACCCAGAGGGAGCCATGGCAGTCCCCATTCAGCTCCTCTGTGTCCTGTTACTCTGGCTTCCAGGTGAGGGGTCATGGGATTGTTCTGCATGTCTGTGAAACCTCTTTCATTGTGGTTGGGTCCTGTGTCTTGGCACCTCTGTTTACCAAGCCCACTGATTCAAGCTCAGGGTGCTGCAGGGTCCTGGCTCTACTGTGGAGACTGTGGTATTAGGAGACTGCACAGGCAACCTTTCTGTTCTCTTTCCATCTCACGTACCACAGGAGAAATTGTGCTGACACAGACTCCAGCCTCTGTGGCTTTGGCTCCAAGAGAAAGAGCCACCCTCACCTGCAGGGCCAGTCAGAGTGTTGGCAGCTCCTTCTCCTGTTACCAGCAGAGGCCTGTTCAGGCTCCCATATGCCTTATCTATGGTGCATCCAGCAGGGCCAGTGGCATCCCAGCCCAGTTCAGTGGCAGTGGGTCAGGGACAGCCTTCACCCTCCTATCACAGCCAGGAGCCTGGGGAGGCTGCAGTGTGTGACTGTCTGTAAGGCCACACAGGTTACCACAATGGTTCAGTCCCCTACAGAAACCTCATCAGCCCCCTCTGCCACCCTCCCCCTTGGGTACAGTGGCTTCCCCAGAGGCCCCCAGTCAGATCCTTTGCACTTTTCTCTTTCCACTGCACCTAAAAAGGTTGTGTGAGTGGAAACCAAGCTTCATTCAGGTTGAAATATTCATGATCTCCTAGGCCCTCTTTGCTTCCCTGGAAGAAATGTGAGTGATTAGAGAGGATGGATCCACTTGGTGTTATTTCCCTACTTTACCAGGTGAGGATGGAGTCTCAGGAAGAGCCATAATATCCTAAGCACTGGCAGGGTTAAATGTGAGTCCTAAGTGTAGTTTGATTCCTTCTCATTTTGACCTCAACAATATGTGGTTAAATCTGTCAAACCATAGACACTGTCAATAATGGTAACAGAAATTGCTCCCAGGTCCTGCTCATATTTAAGCCAATGTAAGGTGGGAAAAGTCTCCCACATTCTGACCCTGGAATGTGGATGCAACCACATATTTTTTTGCTTTGGGTCCAGTGCATGTAGAATGTCACTGCTATTTCTGCTTCTATACCTATAAAGGGCTCAGAGTTCCAATGGGAAGGCGGGGGTTTGTGGAAGGGCAGGATTTTGGCCTGTGGACTTAGAGTTGCACCTGCTGTCCTCTCTTGGACTAAGAGACCTGGAGACCTGGACTGGGAATGCACAATGGTCTCTCTCCTTCTGAGGTTTCTGGCCTCTAGGACTGAGATCCAAACAGAGATTGGCAAGGCAATGCTGTTGATATCCAGTTTTGACAGATTATCAGGCCTTGGACAAAACAAAGTGGTGGATTAGGAACAATTCCCTTTTGGAACAGGTATGGCCAGATATTTAAAAATGGGTCAGAATTCAATATAAGTACTTTTAAAATAAATGATCATTTAAAGGTCATTACATAGCAGGAACTACCAATAATTAGCATGAACAAATATATAGATTTTAGGCAGTCATCTACTACCCCATTTAGGCTCATGAATCAATGTCATGGAGGTCCCTCCTGGGATTCCTATAATATCAGTCCCTTTTCAACAAGTTCATGTGACCACTTTAAAGCATCCAACTCACCAAGAGGGCTGGATTCTGTTGACCCTCATTATTATATCCACACCATGAGACCAGACTGACAGCCAACTTCCACCTGACCACAGTGGACCTGACCAACACTGGAAGGCTGGGAAGGTTCTCGTCTGTGCCTTTGCTTTCAGTCCTGGGTCAGCCAGAAACCTGTGGAGAGCTCCTGAGAGGTTCTACAATTCTTACATAATACACCATCAACCAAGAAACTCATTTACAGAAAAATAATCAACCTAGTGTACTTGACCATGATATTATCATAAACGCAGGTGCAGTGGTGTTAACAGAAGAGAAACCCACACAAATCAAGGTAAGCTGGCCCTGGGCCCCATGGAGTTGATTCCCTGTCCTGCCTGGTGTGGGGAGGACTCAGAATCACTGGCCTGTGTGGTTCTGTTTCTCTCAGACATAGAATATTAGCTCTTCAGTATCGCAGGGTCATCCCCACCCTCTCTTTTGTGCCCATGGAGCACCTTGGAAACTTCTATCTGCTCACATTGGTTTTCTAGTCAAAAGTTCTTAACCCAGAGATTTGTCATGCCATTAAACTGGGTGACATGATGAACACATGGTCGTTCCATTAGACAAGGGATTAATTATGAAGAAAGGGATCCATTTTTAAGGCTAGGGTTATGAATCCTAGTAATAAATAACTAATAGAAATCTATAAATTTTAAGAAAGTGACTGAAAAAATGTATTGATTCTGGAAGAGCATCAGGAATGATCCTCCTGATGACATTGCCACTGGTGAAAGCTTCTAGGACAGTTGAGCAGGTGTCAGCATGAAACCTCAGGTGATCCAGGAGGTGGCCAGCATAGGTCCAGGCAGCCTCATGAGGCACAGGGGAATGTGACATGTGCAGAGAGACATGGAGACATGACCTCCAATCACAGCCTCCTGGTCAGCTTGAGGCTGAGAATCATGGGGTCCAGTCTCTTCATTCTCCTCACTGTGATGTCATAGTGTCACCTGGACATGACAGAGGTCATCCTGGATTCTTAAGCAAAGGTCTGATCATGGCCATGGACTAGGATCAGGAGACAGGAGGAGCAGGTTCAGGCTACTTCCAGCCCTAACTCCCTCACCGCTGGGCCCTATGTGTGCTGAGATCAGGAGACACAAGCACACATTGTGTGGCAGATGAGAAAATGGTCACTCAGGAGGGATCATGTAGACAAGATGGAAAGGGGGTTGACCAGGAGGCAAAGCTGATCTGGGAAGATGAGCAGACATAGGGGAGCCCAAGGCCAATGTCAGACATACACAGAGATGGTCAGTGCAGAATCACAGGAGAGGAGGTCCCATGAGGACTTGGCATCCTGCCACTTTTGCTCCCCGCTGACCTTAGCAAATGCCCACAGGAGAAACCCAGCCTGCTGTTGAGGACTCAGACATGTCAACTCAACCTCACAGCTCAAGGCAACTCCCAAAGCCTAGTCAGGTCTTCTTCTTAGTGTAGCCCCTCTGCCAGGGCCATACCATAGTCCTGGGTTCAGTCAAATTTAAGATGTTAAAGTGGGAACAAAAAATAGGTGGACTTCATAGCAGCTAAAAGGCTTAATCTGTCTCAGAAATTGCAGGTCTTCCTTTCATTTCTTCCATGGCTTCTGATTGTTGTGACAAACTTGATTGGAAAGTGATTATTTTATGGTTACTTTATTCTATACTTAATGCAGTAATTTTGATGGTGTGCTAGGGCCTACTACATCGTAAGTGAAGTGGAAGTTCATTTTTTAAAAAATTGAATATAATGAATGAATTTTGGCTTTGGTATTAAGTATTAAACATCTAGATCTAGACATAGTAAAACCTATATAATACTGTTATAGTTAAAGTATCATCCCAGGGTTTCATAAATTAACTCCAGACTACTCACTTATAATTGAATCAAGCCTTTATTGAAGCACATCGGTGGTGGCTGACAAGAATATAAAGCTGTTCCCCTGATCAGCCACGAATAATTGCAAGGGCACTCCTTATAAGCCTGAAAACACAAAAGGGATGTTTGGGGGTCCAGCCAATGCAAGAAAGCCAGGTTACAGAAGTGGGAGAGTGCAGTCAGATGGAGGGACACTTAGCCAATCACAACTAGTCCAATCACCCCAATTACAGAAACAGAGCCCCGTTACCCAAGTTATAGAAACAATGCCCCATTAGGTAGTTTCATGGTCTTAAAGGTTCCTATAGTAAAAGAAAAAGAACCTCTTGCCCCAGTCATGACCCTTGTACTTGGCCTGGTTATTTATAGGATGGAGTCACAAAACAAAATGGAGTCACATTTGCTTCTATTATCACACTACATGGATAAAAATGATAAAAATAATAAAAGTCTTAAAGAAATAATGATAGTCAAAGCAGAGATCACCATGACTGACAGTGAGGGACTCCATATTCCAGGGTAAGGTCAGGGATATTATGCTAGACATTCACCTGTTTCAAACTGTGTTCTTCTAACT
Source organism: Callospermophilus lateralis (assembly GCF_048772815.1). NCBI lineage: Eukaryota > Metazoa > Chordata > Mammalia > Rodentia > Sciuridae > Callospermophilus > Callospermophilus lateralis. The sequence continues at coordinate 88,336,390 of NC_135318.1, forward strand.
ATAGTTACCCATGATCACATTTCTTATTATACAATGATACAAATAAAAAGATTTGTGATAAATGAATAAATTATACTACTATCACTTAGAAAAATATACTGCATTTGAGGTTTCCATTTACAACTTAATATATCCCATGAAGAATATAACTAAAATTAAAATATGTAATTTGATAGTGTGACTTAAGAGAAATATTGTAGTGGAGGTAGAAAACTCAGTCTTTCAAATTAAAAAGAATGGTCTCCTCCAATGAATTTTTATATCTTAAATTAGTTTCATCACATCATAAGTGAAAGTGAAATTTTTTTTTAATTGATGACAAAGTCAAAGTAACATTATTTAAATAAGGATTTCTGGGAATTTTTTTCATATTGAAATATTAAAATGAAGTAAATTAAGAAAACTAAAAGAGAAAACCTGATAAAAATTCTAATAACACTGCAAATTCTATTGAAATACAAAAGTGAAATTCTGGTCAATATAAGACCATGTGTGTTATAGCAGGAATCACCCTGGACCTTTCTTTGTACACCTTTCCTGACCCCATCCCTGTGGAAAGAGACAGGGTTGAGAGCAAAGGGCCCAATTCCCTAGTCCCTACAGTGGCCCAGGAGAAATACAGCAGCACATAGTTGTGACTTTCTACCTCATCTGTGGGCTGCCTGGTGTACTGCTCTCTCTATCACATGACTCAGAACTCAGACTGGGACAGATACAGGGCTCCGGTCTCAGGTAAGGGAACTATGGAAGTCAATGGCAGGCACCACTGCATGTGACCATTGCATGAAGGGAAAGTGATCAGGTGGCACACAGCACCACCAGGCCCACAAGAAGCTTCCATGGGACCCTGAAGATAACCAGCTCATTTATAAGCAGCCAGAGATTCAGGGGAAATTGGGAGCAGAAGCACACAGTCAGGCACCTGGATGCCTAGAAAAGCTTGAAGCCCTCACCCAGGCAAACCCCAGTCCTCAGTGAAAGCCCTGATAACTAGTGAAGGGGTTCCACATCAGAATTCAAAGAGTTGAGCAGGTGAATGTTTAACCCAAAGGCTGCATTTCAACAGAAGACGGCAAGGCACACAAAGGAGCAAGGAAACATGAGCCATTCAAAGGAATAAAATCTTTAGAAATCATCCCAGCAGAAAAAGAAATTATAGTGACAGGACATCACCTTTCCAATGTCTTCCTTACAGAGGCTTCAACAGTGAAGGGGAAATGCAGGGGAACAACAGAAGGAAATCAGAAAAAATCTTATGTGGAAAACTGCAGTGTCTTTGAAGAGATGTAAGTCATATTAACAAGAAAGAACCAGATGTTCTTGAATTGAAAGACATCCTATGTTGAACAATGGGATACCTCAGTGGAACAGGGAAACTAATTAGCCAAACAGAAGCAGCTTATTTAAAGGCTGGAGTCTGAGAAGTGGGAAACCTAAAGGTGAGTGAGAGACAGTGCCCAGGATGTTACAGGAGAACACAGGTGGACTTATGATTTACTCATGGCCATCTCTGGAGGACTGTGAGGAAAGGGCAGAGGGGAAACCTGTGAAGAGAGTTAAAACTTCAGCTGCACTTGCTGATCTCACCTGCTCAGTAACCTGGTGCTGTTAACAGAGGTCACAGCAGGCAGCTGTATACACTTGTCTCCATCCCAGCACAATGCTCTGTTGGCCAGTGTTGTTCTAAAAGGTTAACTAGATCATTCATGGTGTTGGAGCTCAGAGCACAAATCTCCTGGCCATTGGTCATCAGCCTGGGTGGCTTTAGGTCCTTCCTAGGCTGGTCAGCTGCTGTGGTCCAGAGTTGGCTGTGGTAACTTCTGGAATGGCAGGAATGAGGCTGCACTGACAAATGGAGACCAGGATCCCTGAGGTCCTCCACCCCTGCCTTACACCTGCAGCCTCAGGAGTCTCTCTAAGGTCACACCTTTGGCATCTCACATGGATTACAGTCCTTAGTCCCCTGTGACTGACATCTCTACTGAGTTCTGGATTGTCTGTTAGTCTTCCCTCAACTCCACATGTGGATTATTGGGAGGAGGATCCACTCTGTGTTCTCTACAGATGGGTCCCAGAGGTAGATGCATAGGATCGGCTCCATGAGGGTCAGTGAAGAGTCCCAGTGAAGTTTCCTGGGGCCAGATTCTAGCCCTGTGGGGTGCACCATCACAGAGTGACCAGCAGAGGGCAACAGGCCACAATGAGGGAAGAAAGAGCCTCATCTTAGAAATACCAGGGAAGTGGTGGCTGAAAGTGTCCAGCACCTACAGGGAGCCCCGCAGGCTTGGAGGGGTCTCTGGTCTGACCAGGGACATGTGGGAGGGGCTGAGCTATAGGGAAGCCCTCTCTGTGCTTGGTGCTCAGGGATTGGAACACCTGGCCTTGCTCTACCCTCATCTCCTCTGTGTCACCAAAGTCCTCACTTAAGGTATAATTTTGTCCCACAGTGTGAGTGTGTTTGAGAAAATAGCTGTAATGCCAGATTCATGGGACCCCCAGAGATCTCCAGGAGCCGAATCCGATGAAATCACACAAGAGTCTTTATTGCAAGCTCAAGCCTGGACTCAAAACCACTCCTGACACAGCAGTCCCAGGGAGTGAGTCCTGGTCCTTTGTCCAGTGAGGTTTTATAGGTTTTGGGGGAATACTCCATACGTCACAGCATCACACAGCAAATCATTTCACACCGCAGGAAAGTTAAATAACATCTCTTAACATTGATTAGCACATTTGCTGTTGGAAACAAGTTGGGTAGGGGTGATTGGTTAGTACAAGAGGGGGATTCATTTGAACTTATTGGTTTAAGCCACGAGGGGTGTACATGCTAAACTACATGGTTTCCCAACATGTTATCAACCACCATAAACTACTGGGGGGTCATCTGGCATCCCAGATATTTTCCCTGTCTCATGCTGATTGGAGGTTGCTAGGGGGTTGCTATGGGTCCTCATCTAGCCTGACTGACTCAGGGACACCTGGCACACATAGATCTCTCCTATTATTTGCAGACAAACAACTCAGCAGGGTGAGTATGTGCTTAGGAGTGCTCTGTGGCAAAGACAAGGGTCAAGCCCCCTTCCTTGAACAGGCTTTGAGGTAGAAGCTGCTGTTATTTATTTTTAAAAATGGAGTTGCATTAGTTTCTCAGAGCTACAAGAAGGGAATGAGGAATAAATGAGATCATCCAAGTGGGATTAATCTCTCTTCTAAGGACAGGCCCAGGGAGCCATTTCTCTCCCTCTCAGGCATCAAGGAGAATCCTGTGAGGACCTGTGAAGAGGGGATAACAAGGAAGGTGAAGAAATTTGTTATTGTTTTATTTGTGGAACAGGTGTGAGAGGTTGTGATGGGCAGAGTCACTGCTGCCCTCTTGGAGCTGGGGAACACATGATCAAATGTGAAAACCTGCTGTGGTGTATGTGGTAGAAAGGACCTTTGTACTTTCTACTTACGATAAACTTGCTCTAATCACGTATACTCCAACTTTTAGAACATTTTTTTGTTTGTGGAAGTCTTGGTATAATTTCTTTTTCTTTCTTCTAAAATTATTCAAACAAAGACTTACCTCCCAGGAGATAAGTCTCTTGGGAGATGATAGGCAAAATCATTGGTTTAAGTGGGTTTTTGGGGGGAGACTGAGGCATGAAAGACTGCAAACCATAATAGTTTACATCCTGCCCAGGTTCTTGGCCATGGTAACTCAATGTCCAGAGAAATCCACTCCAACATAATTAGTTCATAGATTCTAATGCTTTTTCTTAGTGCACTGCTTTTTTTGAAATCAAAGCACAAGGTTAGCCTTACTTTCTATAATTTCTTCTTCTTCCAAGGATCATAAACATAAAATTGAGACAAAAGAAATGCAAGAAAAGTATTTGCTGAACCATGAAGAATGCACTAGATCACTACTCAGAGTCAATGGACTGATGTGAGCTGATGTTCCCGGGAAGCACCTTCCTTGAAGATAAATCTGCCCTACCCCAGTGTAGGGTAAATGGGGACACCGGTCCTGTGCTACATTGTGAGAGGCACAGGCTGGCAGCTGTTCAATTCTGATTTGCACACAAAACAGACACCTGCCCTGAGGACATCTTTAAAAACTGGCCACACCCTATGCAGGGGTCAGTCCCAGTCAGGAGAGAGTATGGACACGAGGGTCCCCACTCAGCTCCTGGGGCCCCTATTGCTCTCCTCCCAGGTAAGGGACAGTACTGGGAATTACTCAGCACAATGTGGTCAGTGCCTGGTTCTTTAATGAAATCCTCTTGTAGTGTATTTAATTGTAAGTATATTTATTTTTATATTTCCAATGTCAGGTTCCAATGTGATATCATGATGACCCAGTCTCCATCTCCCTTGTCTAAATCTAAAGGAGACCCAGTCATCATCACTTGTTGGGCAGGTCAGAGCATTGGTACCATTTTACACTATTATCAGCAGAAACCAGGTGTCACAAGGGGGCAAAATTGCCATGGATGCCGTCGAGGGGAAAAATAAAGAATGTCCACACACTTCTGCCTCTTTCAATGCTTTATTCACTCAAATTACTCAATACAATTTCACTCTATAGGTTCTTAATCAAGAAAATGACAATCCTTAATGCTCAGCACTGCAACAGACAATCAATCCACAGCAAACAATTCTAGATTAATTCCAAGCACTGCAAACATACTTAATCATGACAGGCTAATGACAGACATTCCCTTTGGATGCTGAGTTCAAAAGTCTTAAGCCTTAGGCTTTATGTCCAGCAGATGCACACTCACTCAGTCTGCGGTGACCAGGTCTGGAACCAAGGCAGACCTTTTCTGGCATGGAGTGGACCCACAGGTTGAGGAGAGGGTCATAGGGAGAAGTTGCAGCTCTTGTGGTAGAGTTTGAGAGCAGTGAGGATCACGCAGAGGCTCAGGAATGATGACAAGTGATGGGATGTCAGGTCCTCATCAGGCTCTCCAGCTCTAGTGCATCCTTGTTCCGGCTGGCTGAATCCCTGTTCATTTGCTCTGTTTTTTATACTAAATTTTGGGGCTTTTGACCCCCCCTTAAATCTTTATCAGCTATGACCGGATTTTTCAGTGACATCATTTACCCTAGGGTCAGAAACATATGGTCTGGTAGTCTCCAATCTTATCTTCTCACCTTTCCCTCTTACCAGGGGAGGACAGCCTGCCAGGGGCTTCACTCTGCTTAACAGGGTGAGGGAAAATGACTTGTCTGAGGTCACACTGGAGGGCTCTGTGGGTGTGCCTGGCGAAATGGCAGGTCAAACTGTAGTTTTTAAAATGGAGTTGCTATGGCTCAGGCCTAAGGCCATTCTCACACCAAGGCAGGCTCCTAAGCTCCTCATGAAAAGTGCAACAAACTTCTAATCTGAGGTCCCCTCAAGATTCAGAGACAGTGAATCTCAGACAGATTATACTCTCACCATTAGCAGCCTGAAACCTGAAGATATCACCACTTATTTCTGTCAACAAGGCTACAGTTCCCTCCCACACGGACAGAGGCCATGACAACAATGTCCCAGGGAAGCAAAAGTGGAGGCTGAGCTGCCCCAGCTTCTCCTCCTGCTGCCTCCGTCTGAACATTTCAGAGGCATCCAGGCTCTGTAAGTCATTGGGAGGGTTTGGTATAAGGAACCTGGAGTCCCTCTGCAGTCTCACTCTCTTTCCTCTGTTCAGCACTAGCAGACAGGCATGGAGATATTTCTCCTCGTTTAATGAAGGACATGGCTTGCTGAACCTAGGAGAGGGGTGATGGCATTATTTTGATTCAAACTGCACAAAGGAACCTACTGTAGGTATTCCAAAACCTCTGATTCTGAGGTGAGGCAGAACATCATGGCTAATTCAGGCATTTTTTTCTGTTTCTAAATTCTTCAGGATTGGGATCCTGTCTGCCTTGACTTTGTCAGATGCTTATTCTGGAGTAAATCCCACCACAGCCTGGGTCAAAGATTCCAGGAAGAATTCAGATCACACAGGTAGAAATCCAGGGGCAGCTTCTCATTGTGTCTTTGCAAAAAGCAGTGGGTACTTTAGTGACATTGAAGGCTCATTTTGACAGGTTGTCACACCCTGGAATAAATACAACGGAAAGTCTTGAGATTAATTTTTTTTAAAAAGTTATGACTGGACCTTTTAAAATGACCATGATTGGAAATAATAAAATTCTGAATGATTTCAAATCATCTGGTCTCTGCTCAGCAAGTGTCTCTCAGTCATCAACATGACCAACACAAGGACACATTAGCTACCCTCCCAGCCTTTCCAGTGAGGCTCCTGCAGGTGCAATAGCATGGCTCACAGCTAGCCAGGGCTCTCATGGTTTCCTGTTCAAAAAGAACAGCCATTGCTGGACTTTTTCCACCACAGATGGGGATTCTGTCAAGCACTTATGTGGAGTGGAGCCCTGGGCAGAGGCCCTGCAGCTTCTCCCAGGACCTGAGCTGAGCACAGCCTACCTCCCAGGCTGCTGTGGTGAGGTCAGCAGCTCCTGCAGCTCCTCTGTCCCTGTGTCTGCTCACAGGTACTGCATGATTGTTGGGAATTTTCTGCAGGGCTCAAGAACACTGCAAGAGTGGTCATCCCCTTGAAAACTTTATTTCCTGTCAATGCACAACCCTAAGCAGTTTATTAAATTAAAAATGATATTTCTAAGTCAAATGAATTCATCCATAGCATGGCTTTTGAATTTCTTTTGTAAATGAGGTCTTTTTTTAAGAAAAATAAATAAATCTCAGATTTGAGAAATTAGAAACAATTAAAATAGCAACACTATTCACCCTGCCACCTGCTATTTTTTGAGTCTGGGAGCCTCACTATGGATCACACTGTACTATGGAGTGCACAAAACAAAAAGGTGTTTGAACCCACCCTAGTTAAAGTAAAGAACTTGAAATTTGCAACAGAAGCTGTAATTACCATTCTTTGGATTGACGACCTTATTAAATTACACAGAGAAAGTAAGGATGATAAACATGGAGGTTTTGAAGATGCTGTTCACTCTAGAGCCCTTGATGACTGATCTGATCTCCCTTTTATTTAGAACAATGTCAGTTACAATGTCCTGTACCTTGAGTGTTATACACTAACGTACATAATGCTATAAAAAAATTCCATGCAAAATAAATAGCTCTGATGGATGTCACAAGCAAAAAAATTGTGGAGAATTTTTACTGATGATTTATGAATATCTCTTTGTTCTTCAAAATATCAGTATGTACTAATGAGTTTATATGTTTTTCAATGGGGCATAAGTACTATAATTTTTTATTTTCTTAAAATCCATAACTTTCAGATTTGTATCATTGGTGAACCATAAAATTAGCCTTTGGATGGGCTGATGGGCTTTATGTTTTTACTGTGCAGCCAAGGTCATTGATTGACTGTCATGGTTACTGTGTGTTCAAGGCCATAAACCCTCTGAGTCAGCACATGCACTCAAGGTCATAAAGCGTAACCTGTGAGCAGGAGCCCTGTGTACCCTGTTGGCAGGGGCCTTCTTTGTTTGAACTGAAATTAAAAGGGTCTAGGAAAATGGCTCAGGGATGGGGTCTGGTTACAGGTTATTACCCCCTCTGAATAAAGGATGACCAGCATTCCCACCTGCCTCACATCCTTCAACTGCCAGATCCTGAGCCTCACTTCCTGGGCCTGAGCCTCACCCTCACAAAGGCAGTCATTATTTTCAGCTCTTGGAGTTCTGTTGGAAAGGACAGGACACAGAGTATTTTCTATGTGCCTTTAAGTGCAATCCGGAAGTTGAAATCATTAAGAAAGATTCATTAACTCACAGAATCCATAGTAAAATAAGAAATTACAAGCAATAAACAAGGGTTCTTTTCAGAAACAATGAAAACATTTCTACCAAATGAAAAGCAAAAGAAGTGTGGATGCAGCATTATTTTCCATCCCATTCAAGGTGTTCAGTCCGAACAGCACCCTTAGCATCACTGGGAGCTGTTCCAAGTGCAGAATTCCAGAGCCCCCTAGGCTTACGGGATGAGAATCTGTAGTTTGGAATGTTAAGTACTTCATATGCATGAGAGTTGGGAGACTACTTTTAGGACACAATTATTTCAGATATGGTTATTAATCTGCAAGGCCATTTCAGGAAATTTCAATTTAGAACCTATTTATAGGTTCTAAGAAGAAATCACCTGGTGATGCTTCCCCCAAGCTGCAGTTGCAGCCGCTGCTCTGATCTGTTGTCTGCTGTCAACAACCCCCGACACTATCGCGGCTACCACTGCCTAGAATACTGATATGGGGGAGACTCCAGGTTTGGTTGCATGTGGCTTCATCCATTTTGAGACACCAGCCAGGGCCTGGGTTTCAGGTGCCAGGAGCTTTACCATCATGAGAGCCTCATTCTGTGGACTCCTACTAAAATCTTCAGGTCCAGTGTGAGGAGGCCTGCAGGTTTGGAGGAGCCTGGGATCTTCTTGCTGGGAGTGATGGTGGCCCTTGTCTTGCTGCTGTATCTCAGGGTTTCTCCTGTGCATGAGTGTGTCTCTGGTGGTCTCTCTGCAAATAGGAGCATCATTGAGATCTTGGGACTGCATGTGGCTGAGCCTGAGGTATCTGAAGCCCACATTGGTGGGGTAGGGACTGGATTTGTGGGGGTGATCTGGGTCTGGTGATCCCAAGAGACATCAGAGATGAGAACATCAGAAATGAGAACACTGATACAGCATATCAAAATCTCTAAGAAACTTTTGGAGTTGTGGCTCAGCAGTAGATTTCTCACCAAACTTGTGGGAGGCTCTGGGTTTGATACTCAGTACCACATATAAAAATAAGTAAAATAAAGGTATTTCCAGCTACAACTTTAAAATAAGTATTAAAAAATCAAAATAACAACAACAACAAAACCTTTTGAACACTGACAGAGACCATTTTGACTTTCCAGTGAAATTTATTTTCTTTTATTTTGTGATTTGCTAATATCTCTACCATATTTAAAACAGGGTGTTTTTATGCATCAGTGTGTGGAGGACAATGATATATGAATGGTTTTTGCATTTTTGTTGTAGTCTTAGGTCTTTACTTTTTTCTCTATGTTTTTATTCTTCCTCTCTCTTGTCTGTTTTCTTGGATTTTCTTTCCAACTTGTCTCCAGTGAATCTCTGTTGTCTGCTTTTCTGCTCTTCCTGTGAATTTTCATTTCAGTTTCTCCCCTTCCTCCCTAAGAATATTGCATACTACACTACATTTGTTCTCTCATCCACCATTTGAAATTCTAAACTGTTTTAACAAATTTTCTGTTTATACTATAGATAGTTATTAAACTCATCATTTTGGTTTAATGCAAGAGAGCAGTAGACACCTTAGTGGGAGCTGTTAGGCTTAAGGCTATATATTATCTACACTGGGTTTGTTGATATGTGTCTCCCCAGTAATACAAAGCACTGGAAATCATCAGGGACACTATATGTCTACAGGGTAGAACTTATCCTGCCTTAGATTCGTACTGCCAGATGGGAAAACATGCAAACAACATGAAGAAACAAGGGAATAAAACACCCCAAACAAGTCAAGGAGCTCCAACAAAAGAAGCCACTGATAATATTGTAAAATAAATGTTTAAGAAGGAGTACAGACTGTACACATATATATTGATATCTATATATAGTGAAAGATCACTTTGATAAAGAACAAGAGATGTGAAAAAAGCAGAAATCCTTGAAATGAAGGAATCAGTAGACAAAATTATAAATTCAATAGAAAGCATCACACACTAGACAACTTGAAAGACAGAACTTCAGACAATGAAGACAAAATATATAATCTTCAAAGTAGAGTGCAGAGAAGATGATAAGAAACCAATAAACAGAATATCCAAGAATTATGGGATAACATGAAAAGATCAAATTTAAGAGTTATTGGAATAGATAAAGGAGAAGAGATACAAACCAAAGGGATACACAATATTTTCAATGATATAATAGCAGAAAATTTTCCAAACTTAAAGAATGGGATGAAAAGTCAAATACAAGATTCTTACAATACCCCAAATGCACAAAATTGCAGCAGATCCACACAGAGACACATTATAATAAGAATGACTAACACAGAGAATAAAGATAAAATTTTAAAAGTTGTGATAGAAAAATATCAAATTATGAATGGGAGAAAACCAATTTGGATTTCAACTGATTTCTCAACCCAGACCTGAAAGCCAGAAGATCCTGGAATAATATATTTCAAACTCTGAAAGAAAATGGAAACCAACCAAGAATTTTATATCCAGCAAATTAAGTTTCAGATTTGAAGATGAGATTAAAAGTTTTCATGATAAACAAAAATTAAAAGAATTCACCACTAGACTATAGAACATTCTCAAAAAAATATTGAGGATAAAGTTTAAAAAAAAGTGAAAACCAGCAAAGGGAGGGAGGATCCATATTAAAGTGACGCTCAACCAAATGAGAAACCAAGACAAATCAAAACCCAGAAATAAATCAAAATGACAGGGAATACAAACCAACAATAACCTTGAATATTAATGGCATAAACTCATCAATCAAAAGACATAAATTGGAAGATTGGATTAGAAAGCAAGACCCAACAATATGCTGTCTTCAAGAGACTCACCTCATGGGCAAAGACATCCACATGCTGAAGGTGAAAAGATGGGAAAAAACTTATCACTCATATGGATTGTGTAAACAAGTAGGGGCTTCCCTCCTTATCTCAGATAAAGTAGACTTCAAACCAAAGTTAATCAGAAGAGACAAAGAAGGACATTTCATACTTCTTAAGAGAAGTATTATAAGAAGGACATAACAATTATACATATTTATGCCCTCTAAAATGAAACATTGATGTACATCAAATAAAGCTTTCTCAATTTCAAGACCAAAATAGACCACAATACAATATTGGGTGACGTTAAAACACCTCTCTCACTACTGGATAGATTTTCCAAACAAAAACTAAATAATGAGATTATAGAACTAAATAATACAATCACTAATTTAGACTTAAGAGAACATATAGAATATTTCATCCATCAATGAGCAAATATACTTTCCTCTCAGCAACACATGGCTCCTTCTCTAAAATAGACCAAATGGAGACTAAATAATACACTATTGAATGATGAATGGATAGTAAAAAAATCAAGGATGAAATAAAAAAAAATTCTTAGGGGTAAATAAGAACACTGATACATCATATCAAAATCTCTGGGTCACTATGAAGGAATCACTAAGAGAAAAGTTTAGGAATCGGGGCTCTGGCTCAGTGGTAGAGTACTTTCCCAGCATGTGTGAGACCCTGGATTTGATCCTCAGCACCACATAAAAATATATAAATAAAATAAAAGAGAAAATTTTATTGCATTGAGCAATTCATTAAAAGAATAAAAAGTTAACAAATAAATGACCTAACCTACATCTCAAAACTCTAGAAAAAGCAGAACAAATCAACATCAAAAGCATGAGAAGACAGGAAATAATTAAAATCAGAGTTGAAATAAATGAAATCAAAACAAAATAAACAATTGAAAAAAAATCTACAAAACAAAAAGTTGGTTCTTTGAAAAAATAAATGAAATAGATAACCACTGGCCATGCTAATGAAGAGAAAAAGAGAGAAAAGTCAAATTATTAAAATACAAAATGAAGTAGAAAATATCAAAATGGAAATGTCTGAAATATAGAAGATAATTAGAAACTATTATGAAAATTTATATTCCAACAAAATAGAAAATATCAAAGACATTGACAAATTTCTAGAGACATATGACATATCCAAATTGAATGAGGAGGACATGCATGATTTAAACAAATCAATTCCAAGTAATGAAATAGAAAACATAATCAAAAGCCTACCAACCAAGAAAAACCCTGGACCAAATGGATTCTCAGCTGAGTTCTATAAGAGTCTCAAAAAAGAATTAACACCAATACTCCTCAAAGTATTTCTTGAAATAGAAAAGGAGGAAACTCTTCCAAACTCATTCTATTGTTAGACCAGGATGCACAAGAAAAGACAACTGACTCCAATTAAAATCAAATTAAAGAAAGCTTATTATTTTGACTGGCCAGGCTGCCTTTCACCTAAAATTGCAGGAACAAGACAGTCCCACAGCTTTCTTGCCCAGAAAGTTACACAAAGGGGGGTTACAGGTAACAAAACTTTGATGAGCATAACATTTTTTCTGGCCCCAGCATCAGAATTTATGAAGGTCATTAGAGCCTCAGAGAGGGTCGTTATCTGGCCAGGTGAAAAAAACTGAATAATTGGGAGTTACTTGCCAACTTGGAAGTAGAGTTCTTTAGTTTTCCATCCTAAGTATTTAAGTTAATTCTGAAATTTTCTGAATTCATAAACTAAACAATTACGTACACCCAACTTTTAACTGCTTCAAAAACCCATTCAGCTATCAAATGTTTACAATAAAACATCATATTTTAGACAAACATTCAGCCAAGATCATTCCAAAGAAACAATTTATAATATCAACACATTATTGCACATGTCTTAAAGGGCCAGAAACAAACAAAAACACAAGACAGATGGTCAGAAAGGAGCTCCAGACTATGGCTGACAGACAGGAACCTTTAAAACAGAGCAGATAAGAGAAAAATCTCCCCTACTTTCTAACTTCCATTTGATTATGACTCCTACACCAGTGTCACCATAGATGTCCCCATGAGTGAACCAGATGTTTTCACAGAGGGGCAACCTGAAATGTAAAATCAAGGGTCTTGGTGGCAAATTTACTGCATTTAGTGTCTGTTTTTTCTTTCTCTCTTTTTCTTTTTTTTTTAAGTAGACAGAGGTAGCATAATCCTTACAGTGCAGGAAGGCTGGAGTTTTCCAAAGCACAAAGGGCTTCAGCAGCTGCTTGGAGTCCCTCAGTCCCTCCTTTTACTTACAGGATTAGCTCCTCTGGTTTGGTTTCACCCCAGGCATGCTCCATATCTCCTAACATTTCTGTAGTCAGCTCTCAAAAAATTCCCCAGGGCTCCTTTAGAGTTCCCCCTGAGGTGTCAAAATTTGTAACTGAAAGTTTGGTTCCTGACCTTGAAGCCAAATAATGCCCATTTAATAATGAGGACAAGGTTTTGAGAAAAAGAAAAGGGGAGGTTTATTGCTTTCCTAACAAAGCAGAAACACAGGGGATTCTGTCCCAAAGATTGTGACTCTCTTGATCTGGAGGGGCAAGGGATTTTAAAGGAGTTTCACTTGTTAATCTGGGAGATACTCAGTTCTTAGATCCCCAGCAGGCATTTCCCTCCACAATCAGTGTGCTCCAGGCAGCCAACTATGGGCTTCTCTTGACCTGCTTAACAAAGGGGAATAAAGTTCATCGCAGTTCCTTAAAACACAGTTCAAAGGGGTGTCAAGCTTACTTCCTTTATTACCCATTTTCATGTCTAATATTCTTAAGTTTTTACCACAGAAGTCACACAACAAAAGGCTCCCAAACAAACAAACAAACAAAAACCATATAGAACACAGAACAAAATGTAAGAAAACAGAAATATAAAATAGAGGAGCAATGCAAAGTCTTGTTAAATCTCCCGGGGTAGGAGCACATACGTGCCCATCGGCACCTCTCTACCCTTCCAGAGGAATTCCCTACAGAACATAACAGAGGACAGAACGACATCTCATTACTTTCCTGGACAGGAGTATGTGGTGAGCCTCGGCAGGCCACCTCTCTGTTTTCGGAAGAGATCTCCCTTAACAGAATACCAGGTGTTATAAAGGCACCACTTATCTATGGAGGCCTCCTCCACCAGGTGCTCACTAATAATTTTAGTGCCACAGTTAACTGCAGTTCTCTGGGGACTGAGGCTCACTCTGAGGCCTTGAAACACCTCAAGGTGTGCACCCACTAGAGTGGCTCTCCAGCCCGGAGCCCTGGAGCAAAGGCTGGCTTTAAAATTTCTAGCAGTCTGCTTTGTGGTCTGCTTTGGCAGGGTCTTCTCGCTGAGGCCTCCAAAATGTTAGACCAGGATGCACAAGGAAAGACTACTGACTCCAATTAAAATCAAATTAAATCAAGCTTATTATTTCTACCAGCTGGGCTGCCTCTCTCACTCAAAACCAGGGGAATAAGACAGCATTGCAGATTTCTTGCAGCCCAGCTTTATAGCCCAGAAACTTACACAAAAGGGGATTACAGATAACAAAACTTTGATGAGCATAACATTTTTGCTGGCCCCAGCATCAGAATTTATGAAGGTACTTAAAGCCTCAGAGAGGATCTTTATCTGGACAGGGAAGGCCAAGATTTGTGAGGCACACAGAATTTGCAGTAACTTATAGTAAAGCCGAAATTAGCTTTTCATGGCTTTGTGGTGAGATGGCTCCCAATTTTAAGAGAAAAGCAGGCAGGGTCTATCACTATAAGGCTAATATCACCCTGATACCCAAGACACATGAAGGAAAGAAAACTTCAGACCAATATTTCTGATGAGCATAGATGCAAAATTCTCAATAAAATTCTGGAAATCACAAACAAAAACATATTAAAAAGATAATGCACAACAATCAAGGAGTTTTCATCCCAGGGATGCAGGATTGGTTCAACATATGGAAATCAATAAATGTAAGTCATCATCTTAATACACTTAAAAACAAGAATTATATAATCATCTCAATAGATGCAGAAAAAGCATTTGGCAAAACACAGCACACCTTCATGTTCAAAACACTAGAAAATCTAAGGATAGTAGGAAAATACCTCAACATGTAAAAGCTATGTATGCTAAACCCAAGGCCACCATCATTCTAAATGGAGAAAAATTGAAAGAATTGTCTTTAAAAACTGCAACAAGACAAAGATGTCCTTTTTCACCACTTCTATTTAATGTCATCCTTTTGTCCAATTCAGAGAAATTGGACAAAAGAAAGAAATTAAAGGGATAAAAATAGGTTTAAAAAAGAACTCAAACAATCACTATTTTCCAATGACATGATTCTATATATAGAAGATCCAAAACATTCCACCACAAAAATTATAGAACTAAGAAATGAATTCAGCAAAGTAACAGAATATAAAACCAACACCCATAAATCAAATGCAGTCCTATACATCAGCCATGAATCCACTGAAAGAGAAATTAGTAAAAACTACCCTATTCATAGTAGCTTCCAAAAAATAATAATAATAACTGGGAATCAGCCTAACTAAAAGAGGTTAAATACTTCTGCAATGAAACCTACAGAACATTAAAGAATGAAATTGAACAAGACTTTAGATGATGGAAAGATATCCCATGCTCCTGGATAGGCAGAATTAATATTGTTGAAATGGTCATACTACCAAAAGCCTTATATAGATTTAATACAATTCCTATCAAAATCCCAATGAAATAGAAATATAAAAAGAAAATAGAAATAAAAAATCAATCATAAAATTTGTTTGGAAAAATAGGAGACCCAGAATAGCTAAAGCAATCCCTAGCAAAAAAGAAAAAAAAAAGTGAAGCAGGAGGCATCTCAATACCAGACTTTACTACAGAGCAATAGTAACAAAATGGGATGCTATTGGCACCAAAATAGATGTATTGACCAATGGTAGAGAATAGAGGGCACAGAGAAAAACCCACATAAATACAGTTGTCATACTAGACAAAGGTGCCAAAAACCTTCACTGGAGAAAAGACAGCCTATTCAACAAATGGTTCTGGCAAAACTGGAAATAAACATGTAGTAAAATGAAATTAAACCCCTATCTCTCACCCTTCACAAAAATCAACTCAAAGTGGATCAAAGACTAAGGCACTAGAACAGAGACCCTGCGCCTAATATAAGAAAAATAGGCCCAATCTTCACTATGTCAGCCTAGGATCTGATTTCCTTAACAAGTCTCACAAAACACAAGATGTAAAATCAAGAATCAATAAATGGAATGGATTCAAATTAAAAGGCTTCTTCTCAGCAAAGGAAACAATCAGTAATGTGAGGAGAGAGCCTACAGATTGGGAGAAAATCTTTACCACATGCACCTCTGATAAAGAATTAATCTCTAGGATATATAAAGAACTCAAAAAACTTAACACCAAGAAAACAAATATCCTAATCAATAAATGGGCAAAGGAATTGGACAGACACTTCACAGAAGAAGAAATACAATCAATCAACAAATATATGAAAAAGTGTTCAACATCTCTAGCAATTAGAGAAATGCAAATCAAAACTACTCTAAGATTTCATCTCCTGTCAGAATGACAATCATCAAGAATATAGGCAATAAAAAATGTTGGCGAGGATGTGGGGAAAAAGGTACACTCATACATTGCTGGTGGGACTGCAAATTGGTGCAACCACCCCAGAAAGGTGTATAAAAATTCCTCAGAAATCTTATAATGGAACCACAATTTAACCCATGTATCCCTCTCCTCGGTTTATACCCCAAAGACTTAAAATCAGCATACTACAGTAATTCAACCACATCAAAATTTATAGCAGCTCAATTCACAATAGCTAAACTATGAAACCAATCTAGGTGTCATTCAATAAATAAATGGATTAAGAAAATGTGGTAAATATACTCAATGAAATATTACTCAGCTTTAAAGAAGGGAATTATTGCAGGTGCCAGTATTTGGATGGATTTTAAGAATATCATGCTAAGCAAAATAAGCCAATCTAAAAAAACCAAAGGTCGAATGTTTTATCTAATATGTAGATGCTAATTCACAATAAGGTGGGAGGCACTAGGGAAGAATAGATTAGGTAGTGAGAAGTGAAGAGAAGGTAAGATAGGGGGTGTGGGGATAGGAAAGATAGTAGAAGGAAACAGACATAATTACCGTATATATACATGTGACTGCATGACAAATGTGATTCTGCAACATGACATGTACACCAGAAAATGAGAACTTATAACCTATCTATGTATGATATCCAAGTGCATAAATGTATTTTACTGTCATGTGTAAGTAATTAAAACAAATAAAAAATAAGAAGAAGAAAAATTATAAGAAAAAACTGAAACTGGAATGAGTCTAGCAGTGCTATTAAACTTCAAGGGTATCATAGAAATTAGTTTATTAATAGTTAATATTTCCTGGTAAAAAATAAATACTTAAACTATTGAGGTAGGAGAAAAAACTTATCATAAATAACACAAATCAGTCCTCTTTCTGTTGCTTTACCAAGTACTGTGTGGAAAAAGGAGGTCGGTTTGACTTACGGTTCTCAAGGCTGAGTGTCCAAGGCTGGGCAGTCCCACCTGCTGTCCTCAGGTGAGGCCCCTGGCTTGTGTCAAAGTGGGGTGTGTAGGTGGGAAGGGCACCAGCTGCACACTGCAGTGGCCACATCTGTGTTGTGGCCTCCCTGTGTGACAACCCACTGTGGTGAGAACGCCCTCAGTATATGAGACCAGCACTGGTCCTTCCAGGGGCAGCAGCTCCAATGAACTGACCCCCATCTCCTAGTCCTGCCTCTTAAAGAATCAACCATTTTTTATCTTGGCCACACTGTGACCAAACATCCAATACAGTAAGAGTTATGGAAAGCAACTAGGGACATCTTTATATCCCCATTAACATACAAGGAACTTGAAATATTTTACCTTTATTACTCTTTAGCAAAGCATTATGTGGACAGGCATTTCTCAATGACTTGACAATTGTTTGCTTGTCCAGCTTGATTTGGGCACTTGGTTTGCTCCTAGAATGTTTTATAAGAATTCTGAGGATGTGGTACATAATTCTTGTCCACAATGGATGTCACATTTACACAAAATGGTAATGCACACATTAAAATAATAACAGTAGGGAGATCAGGAGGGCAGAGCAGCTGGATCAGGGGGAGGACGTATGTGGAGGATGGGAAAGGACTGGACAGGAGACTGGGAACAGTGTGTGCTATGCTTCTGACATCCACACACCTCACTGCTGTGTGTGCTCAGAACACACTGGCACCAGGAAAGTTGAAATCCACTATTGTGGAAATGCTGAATTATATAAAATCTTCTATCTATTAATTTAATGAAAATGTTTTAAATTTGGATTTAATATGAACAGTAATCAATTCTTTAAATTACTAAGAAAAACTGAAAGTAAGTCATATTTGAATAAAAGAATTTCTGGAAATTTACATTTGCTTATCATATAAAATTTGGTGCAGTCAGTTTTGAGAGTCCTGAGAACTAAGAGTGTAAATACGCAATGGTCTCTCAGTGTTTGGGGCACAGCCCCTGGCTCCCTGCACCTGGCATGTCCATGAATTGATCCTCCATTGAGTGGTGACAGGCTGTGGCTTAGGGAAGGAGGCTGGCTACCCTGAGGGGACTCTGGGCCCAGGATCCACCCTGACACCTGGGTTTGGAGAAGCCCCTCTGGGAGGATGGATCTTTAGTGTCACCAGGGACTCACTCTCAGCTCACACTGAAGAGACCTCCTTTGGGCCCAGGCAGGAGCAGAGGGCTGTGTCTCTCCTCCTGGCCACACGGGTTTGAGTGCCATAGGCTGCCGGGTCCTCAGAGCACAGCCTGGTGCTGCAGTGACAGTGCCAACTCTGCACTCAGCACTCTGACCCAACAACACCCACACAGGTCCAGTGCCCAGCAGCCTCCCAGCTCCAGCGGTCACACGCAGGCTTGGAGCTTTATAAACACAACTGACAGCATCTGGCATCAGAGTCAAAACCACAAGGAATCCACGTGCCTAAGTCCCTTCTGTTTCAATTGAGCCTGGTCACCCTAAAGACCCACAGGCCCCTCCCCATCTAAGCTCAGGGAAGTTAGTCTCACCCACCCTGATAAATACTGGTAATGTGTGCCCGGGGGAGAGGGATGAGCTGTGTCCTGTGGTCAATTTATATGCCATGTATGGCATGGTGAGCTAACAACAGGAACCTGAGGGTATGTCTTGGAGTTAAGATTGCTGCCTTTTTCCACTTCTTCTTTTTTTCCCCTCTATGGGCAATATAGAAAAAATGTTTCTGATCAACAAAGAATTTATAAGATATTTTATCATGTCAACAATTTCTGAGATAAAATAACCAATCAGATACAAGAGTTTTAAAGATCTTAAATTCATTTCAAATAAAAATAGCAGCATTCTCTAAAACTTTATACTATTATAGATTACTTTGTAAACCCAACATTTTTCTAAACCTGATTTATTACTAATCAGATGCTACAGATTTCTTTCTGCTCCTGGTTTTACCACAATCCAGGTTTCCACAGTGGTAATGGGCACGTGAGTTTCCCAGGGCTGCTCAATAGGCACCACACACCTGGCCTGACTCAGAGGAGCTCACTCCCAGCTCTGGAAGCTCAAGTCTGGAGTCCAGGGGCAGCAGGCCAAGCTCTCTCTGCAGTTGAAGATGGGCCCTTCCCTGCCCCTTCCAGGCTCTGCTGGCCCAGGCCCTGCTTGCCTGGTAGCAACTGAACCCCAGGGTCTGCCCAGGGTCCCTGTGCTCTCCTTCTCCCTGTGGGCTTCTGCTTGTGCCCTGTGTCCTCCTATCATGTCAGCAGTGGCCTTCAGTTGTCTCCATGCTCCTGGGGGACCTTTCCTAACCACCTATGTCCAATAGGCCTATGCCATGTCATGTCAGAACCCCAGTTACTGTTAGAATGGCAGCATGTTTGAGTGGATGACAAAATTAAACCAAAAAACTGGATAAAACTAATTTTTCATTTGACACCCTTTAGAATCATTCTTAGGAACAAGCTGTAAAATCCATGATTGTGCACACTTTCTTGTGTGTTGGTTTTCTGCTCCTTTCTCCCTTACTCTGTCACTAGCGTGGCTAATCAGGAGGCACATGTTTTCAGGACTATGACCCAGAACAACCTTGTCTCAGAACACCAAATTCACAGAAGAGAGTAAAACACAAGGGTATACAAAATTTCAACTAGGTTAATTTGACATGTAAAATTCCACACTCTTTCACCAAATATTTGTCAGCAAGTCTTATTGATGCAGTGGAATTCAGGGTGAAGGCCAATGTCCACTTCAGTTTCTCCTCCAACCTTGTTAACAGATCTTACTCTTGGGGATTCCCCAGAGCTTACACAGACCAAACTTCCCTATTCAACTTGGTCTAGAATAATATTTGCAGTCAGATTTCTTGCTTGGTGTATTATGAAATTAAGTGCATATAACCCAAAATTTCATGGAACAGTGTGACTTTATTCTTTCCTTTGCTGCAGGATTCTGAGATCAGGACAAGACCAACTTGACACTGACTCCAAATTCCAGCTGTTACACTCAAGGTGATCTGCAGCAGGTTGTCAGTTGATCACCTGAGACTGATCCTGGTGCTTCCAATTAACTTCAGAGGGACATATTTTGACTGTCCTTGAGCAGCCCTGACCTAGCATTCAGCTCCAGGGTGACCATGATTAAACGCAGGCCCAGGAGATGCCAGTGGGAGGCCCAGGAACCTGACCCCTAACAGCCAAGGGTGCCATTCCTGCCACTCATGGGCTGTGTCTCCTGAGCTCATAGCTGTGGCTGCCCCAGACACAGGCCAGGGGAGAGAGATAATCCTTGCCCAGAGCAAGGAAGAAACTGGGCCCCTGAGAGGTTCTACATAGTGGGAAAGAACCTGTGGGAAGATCCTTTTCCCAAGAACCATTGAAATTAAGAATCAATTACTGGGGCTGGGATTGTGGTTCCGTGGTAGAGCACTCACCTAGCACTTGCAAGGCCCTGGGTTCGATTCTCAGCACCACATAAAAATAAATAAATAAAATAAAGGTATTGGGTCAAGTACAACATTTATATAATTAATTACTGATTATATATGTATATTCAATTACTGATTCTGAATGTCAGAAAAAGATTTCTTTCTTCCTGTCAGGTTGTTTTTACTTACACAAGACCACAGGGAGAGACCATTTTCACACTTGTTAACATGGTAACAGGAGCTACAGGAGCTACCACATGACTCTTGAAGTACCTGAAGCAGGTGGGTTTGCAGGGAGGAAACTTCCCCTGTAAGTTCTAGTGGGTGCAGGGTGTTTTCCTTCTCCAGGTTACATGAGAGGGAGTCAAACAGCCTGGACTTTCACTCCCCAGGTATTGCCCTGGACACACTGTCCACTTTCTCATGTCGGGTGCTGTATTGCTGCTTCCTACTAAACTCACTGTGTCTTTGGCAAAGATTTTCACTTTCACCATCAGATCTTCTGCCCACAACTGCAGGCAGCATGGACTTCATCTCCTTGGTTTTTCTCCAATCACAGAAGACATATTATTTATTCAAAGTCAGTCCATACTCACCCCATTGGTTCTTTCCACCCAGCTGCACCCACCAGGGCATTTGCATGCTGCTCCCTGGGGAGGACCTTCCTGCAAGGCTGACATAAAAGCTTAGCTCTAACCTGCCCTTGACTCACCAGGACTCCTCAGCTCAGCTTCTCAAAATGAGGCTCCCTGTTCAGCTCCTGGGGCTGCTGCTGCTCTGGATCCCTGGTGAGGACAGAGGGGATGAGGAAGGAGAATATGAGGGGATGAGGAGGGAGAATATGAGCTCACTGCTTCCTACACGTGATCTCTGTACATGTCTGTTTTGTGGGTTTCACACTCAGATGGGGCAGATGATGCTCTGGGGGAAGTTTATGGAAAGAAAAATCAATTTTATACTAGTGAAGCCTGGGACATAGGAGAATGGTGTGGTCAACTTACAGTCAGGCATTGTACATGGAAAACTCTATCTTATATGACATTGGATATTTTTGGATAGGAACCAAAAGCACATGTACATTCATGTACAAATGATTTAGTTAAGAAAGGAACAAGACAGAAATCATGAAAATGTTTCATAATATTTTACATAAACTTCATTTCTGTCATTATTTCAGGATCCAGTGGGGATGTTGTGCTGACCCAGAGTCCTCTCTCATTGTCCATCAGCACTGGAGAGCCAGCCTCCATCTCCTGCAGGTCCAGTCAGAGTCTCCTACACAGTAATGGAAACACTTGTTTTTATTGGTATCTGCAGAAGCCAGGCCAGGCTCCACAGCTCCTGATCTATCAAGTTTCCATCTGGTACACTGGGGTCCCAGACAGGTTAAGTGGCAGTGGGTCAGGGACAGAGTTCACACTGAGAATCAGCAGGGTGGAGGCTGAGGATGCTGGGGTGTACTACTGCTATCAAGCTTCACATGTTCCTCCCACAATGGTGCAGCCCAGAACAAAAACCTCCCTGCCTGGGTGGCCCAGCTGCCACCTGAGCTGCTGTCTGGGCAGCAGCTCAGCAGATTGTCTGAGAGGAAGAAGCTGCAGCTAAGGGCTCTGGGCCATAAGTGCCATGGCCACAGCTCAGTCACCACCTACCAGCTGCAGAAGCCCTGGCTTGGCAACCAGCAGAAGGGAGATTTCTGGGGAAAAGGAGTGAGCCATGTTGAAATTAAGTAGGCCAAAAGTAACTAGAAACCATGTGAAAATAAAGAGTTTTTCCATCAAAAAAAACTTGGAATATATATTTTTTAAATTGTTAATATAATTTTCATTGTAACTCTTGTCTTTGTTTTCCAAAATATTTTTAAAAATATATCAATTCTCTTCAAAATTCTATGTTGATGCATTCACAATAGAAAAATGAAAAATCAGAAACATCAAGGAGTGCTCAGGTGTAATGAAGGGAAGTCCTTTAATGAGACTGAAGTCAAGTCATCACCAGCTCAGGTTAAGGTTTTATAAATTCAGTGTATTATATTTTAACCTCAAATTATTCAAAACAAAGAAAAACAAAAAGGCATCATATAAGCAGAAAAAAAAACGGAAAGAGAATCAAAATGTTTTACCCCAAAATTCAACTAAAGAGAAAGGATGTTTTAATGGAGATGAATGGGGACAAAAAGAAAAGAGGCAGAGAGAAAGAAAAGAAGGATGGCAAAAGGAAGTTCTTCCCTATTTGTAATTATGCTGAAGTAAGTAAATTAACCACCTTCAAAATATTTAGATTCCCAAAGTGGACTGAAGTTGCATATCTGCATGTTGTGTCCAGTCATCTCATCTTAAGTCTTAGAACACGCAGAGCTTGACAGTAAAAACGTGGGAAAAAATCATAGACAAATACTGAGCAAAAGACAGGAAATGTAGTTATGCTCTTATCAGACATAAATAATTTTGTCAAAATTTCTTAAAGAGACAAAGAAGGAAATTATATAATGACAACAGGGTCAATTAATCAAGAAGATGAAACAGCTACAAATATACCAAACATCAGGGCTCCAAACACATCTAAAAGCAGGGACATATTTGAGGGACAAACAGACCACAATACAGTAACAGGGGACCCCGCTATTGTACTTTTAGTAGTCCCTGGGACAACCAGACCGAGGACACATCAGGAAACAGAGACCTGCAGCCATGCCACCCACCTAACAGACACGTAGCAGGATTCCATCCACAATGGTTTGCTGCATGATTGCTCAAGTGCACGTGGAATGTCCTCCAAGATCCTTCATGTGTTAGGCTACAAAACAAATCTCAATGAAGTTATGAAGATTTAAAACACAGAACATGCAAATTTTCTCCTCTGATGACAATGGTATGGAATTAGAAATTAACAACAGAAAGTAAAGTGGAAAATTCACAAATATAAGGAAAGATAACACAATCATATTTAAGAACTAGGTCAAAATGTATGTCTTATTCATCTCTTAATCCCTGTAACCAAAGACCAGATATGAACAATTTAGAGAAGAGATGTTCATTTGGCTCATAGTTTCAGAGGTTCAGTCCATGGTCATCTGTCTCCATAGCTTTGGGCACTGGGTGAAGAAGAATATCACATGAAAGGACAGGGCAGAGAGAAGCAGCTTAGGAGCTTAGGGCATGATGAAAGAAAGAGAGAGAGAGAGAGAGAGAGAGAGAGAGAGAGAGAGAGAGAGAGAGAGAGAGAGAGAGATACACAGGAAGAACAATTCTTCCAGCATATGCTCCCAGTGACCCATCTCCTCCATCTATGCTCCACCTGCCTATGGTTATCACTGGATTTGTTAATTCTGACTAAGGTGGACTTATTACAGCATTCATAATATGAATATTTTACCTTCAAAGATTCCTGGGTTAAAAGAAGCTTTTGGGCAGACATCTGACATCCAAACCATAATATTTCACTCCTGACCTTGGAAGCTTATGTCCATGTCACAGTGCAAAATGCATTTAGTCCATCTTCAAGAGTTCCATATTGTTAACAATTTGAGCATTACCTAAAAGTACAAATCCAAAGTTTCATCTGAGCCTCAAGGCAAAATTGGTGGTGAAGCCCTGTAAAAATCAAAATCAAGTTACACATGTTAATTGTATAGTAGCAGTGTGTCAACATTCCCATTCCAAAAAGGAGGAACAGGACCACAGAAAGAAGGTATGGAACCATGCAATGCTATACAATCCAGTTGGGGAAACCCACCCTGAAGCCCCCTATCCAGCACCTGGGCATGTGGCACAGTGAAGTTCTGACCAAAGGGTTGACACAGGACTCTGTCCCTGTGGACTTGATGGCTGAAGCCCACATGGCCTCCCTTCCCATTTGTCTCTGCTGGATTCAGGGTTTCCCTCAGCAGATGTCCCATGCTGTTGGCATCTCTCTGTCTCAGGGTCTCCACTTCAATGCCACCTCCATTCTCACATCTCCACACCTTGTCTTCTCAGGGGCTGCTGCAGGGATTCAGCCCTGATGCACCCCGTCTGGCCTTAAGGGCCTCCTTTGAAATCTCAGTGGAATCCTCATGACCCCGACTCCTGTATCCTGCATTCCTGCAGAACCAGCTCCTTGTGGTTGAGGTTCATGTCTGCTACCTTCTTGAGCTGTCACCAAGCCTCCTGGGACCACAGGTATACCATCCTCTGAGTGCCTTGGTGGCTGAGCACAGGAAACTACTTCTTAGACACCCCCATGTAAGCAAAGTATCCCATGGTCTCTTCTCAAAGGAAAATAAAATTTTACACCCTTGAGCCTGAGATGGGTGTGACCTTGCCAGGTCCTGAGATGTCTCAGGGCAGTGACCCATTGTTTATGAGCACAGCACTTGTCATTTCTTCATGGTTGTGCTGAGCACCTGCTGTGCAGTGTCAAGACCTGAGCCAGGAAATAAGCTCCTGACCAAAGTGACCTGCAGGGTCCCCACTATCATTCAGGATTCCTGCCCAAGTTAATTGTTTTAGATTTGTTTTTAAGTCATCTAAACTGCTCCCTGAGAGGGCAGCATCCTGTCATGTGCACATGTGGTAACCTGGGACTCCTTTAAGGGCCCATGTAGTATGGGAAGCCAGGTCCACTGGGGCTGCAGGGCCAGGTCCCTTTCCTTCCTCAGCACCCTGCAGAGGCTGGGAGGAAGAGTGCAGGGGCTGGAGCTAGGGCACCTCTGGGACATTCTGCAATTCTCCTCCCCTGCCTTAGCTGCCCTGGCCCAACTGCTGAGCATGCAAGTTCTTCCTGGGAGCCCTGTGAGACCCACAGCAGCTCTGGAAGGGTTTTAGGCAGCATGAGGCTGGGTTGTCAGCTCTAGACCAGAGTCCTCAGCCTCATCCATACCACTGTGCCCTTCAGGTTCACTAGGCCCCTTCTCTTCTCTGCCAAAACCCCAGCTTTGGCTTCTACTGTGCGTTACACACCTAGACCCCAACTGCCCTGAAACCAGTATGTTTTCTGAATTTTTGGTCCTAAACTGGTTTGACAGCTTACTGAGGAGAGGGATTATTTGAGTTTCCTAAGGAATTTGGCCTAGTGACAGATGGAAGAGAATCAGCTTCATGAATGCAATAAATGTGGGAGAAGGAATCCACAGTCAGGACTTTGGGTCCCCAGATCCCAAATCCCACAAGTTACTAGGCCATTAACCTGCCACTAGGTAGCAAATAAATCCCACAAAGAACAAAGCCTAGGGTTCTGACCTCAGAATCACTCAGCAATCAGCAGAGATCCTGTAGTCCATGTGGAACTCTAAAGCTTGGGAGCTGTGTCCAGTGCCCAGGCTCATGGCCACTGGGGTTCTGTGCACAGTGGGCCAAGTCTCCCCACAGGCAAGTTTCCTGAATTGTTCTGTATAAGTTTTATTTGAGACAGAATAGAGAAAGCAGACTTCTTGGAGAACACAGAGGTGGTAAACCACAGAGTTGGGGAGTCTTGCTTTATTTTTACAGACCCTCAGCCTCTCTTTATTTTCTACATACATTCCCTAATTCCTCACATCAGTTAATTGAGCAACTTATTTAAAAAAAAGAAAAGAAAAGAAAATTTTAAAAAGTCTTAGGCCTCTTATGGATCTAAGGGAACAGACCTGCAAACCTGTATAATTTTATAACTCGAGCTCAACTCTTATGACATAATTTCTATGAGAAAAAATATCCAAGTACCCATATCTGTTAATCAGATGAAATTGCATATTTAAACTATCAATTACAATTTTTATTCTATATTTTATTGGTACCTTGTAATTATATACAATGGTGGGATTCAACCTTATCTGTCCATTTGGAAACATAACAATGTAATTTTGCCAATATAATTTCTATTGATTTCATATTGTAGTGGCCAGAGACAATACAGATTTGTGAATCTATATTGCTTCCTGCAAAGGAATGTCAGGTGCTATAATGTAAAATGAACAACTCACATGTCCCAGTGTCTGAGGCTTAGCTGGTGACACCCAAATTGAAACTCATCCAAATCCACCCTGCCAAATGTTCCAACCATGTTCTACAACTTGTCACATTGAAACACCAAGCCTAGTTATCAAAAATACAAACAACAATAAGTGTTGACTGCAATGTGAGGAAAAAGGCACATTCATACAATGCTGGTGGGACTGCAAATTGGTGTAGCTAATCTGGAAAGCATTATGGAGATTCCTTAGAAAACTTGGAATAGAACCATCATTTGACCTAGCTATCCTACTCCTTGGTCTATACCCAAAGGACTTAAAAAACAGCATACTACAGGGACAGTCACACCGATGTTCACAGCAGCACAATTCACAATAGCCAAACTGTGGAACCAACCATGATATTAGAGAATATCATGCTAAGCAGAGTAAGCCACTCCCAGAAAAACCAAATGCTGAATGTGAGTGAGTTTCAACACCCCTCCAGGGCATAGCTGAGACCTCTCAGGGCACACCTGGAAGGTGTTCAAATCTTCTTTAAAAACCCTCTCTTCCCCTTTATGGGCAGAACACAGCCTCTGGGCCTGGAGTTCCCTGAGCCTCTCCTTTGACAACAAAGCAATAAACCTTCTTTTTCCCTTCTCCCCAAACTGTGTCCTCATAATTGAATTGATATGAGGACAAGGCTGCACTTTGGGGAGCAGGTTTAGTTGCTGAAGGATGATGACTCCATGGGAACTTGGAGGGCCATCAATGCCAGAGCTTCCCTGAGAGTAGAGAAAGCGACAGTCCACCATCTTGAAGGAAGAGGCAGGTTTATGGGAGTGTGAACCTGAATTTCCCACATTGTTAAGGAGAGAGGGGCTGATACTGGTTAAGGGCACCCGCCCTTGAGGATGCAGTGGTGCAGAGAACTGAGGGTCATGCCAGGATCAGCTCCTGCCTGTTGGCATCTGTGGCCCAGCGCCCAGCACAAACCTGCCTGGCCCCTCCTGCCTTCTCCCCTTTGTCCCTCTCTGGTTCACAGCTGCCTCCTTCAGAGGCACAAAGTCAGATTCCACTGTTTTTTTTCTCCATTCTTGGCATGAGAAAAAGGATTTTAAGAAGGAAAACATCAAGTTCCATTCAGGTCTGAAAGTTGCATGGCCTCTTCGATCCCTCTTAATTCCACAGATAAAATGTCAGAGATGGAAGATGACTGGGAACAGCTGCTCTTATCTCCCTGTTAGTAAGGGGAACTGGAGTCTAAGGAAGGGTCTAAATACCCGAGTTCATGCAGAGAGTGAACAGTGAGTATGTAAGCACAACTGTGTGCCCAGATCCTTCTCATTTCCTCCTGATGGGTGATGGCCTCCTCTGTCAAGCACACACCTTGTGAACTATGGTTCCAGAAATTGCCCCCAGGTCCTTCCCACAGGATATTTCCTCTTAATGCCAAGAGGAGTTTTGGAGACTGGTCTCCAAATCCTTACCCTGGGCACTGGATGTAACCAGTTCCCTTTTGCTCTCTAGTTGTTGCTGCTGTTCCACATACAGAGGCAACTGGGGCTCCACCAAGGAACAACATTTGTAGAAAATCAGGCTTTTTTATAACCAGGTTCCTGTGTCCTTTCCCTAATCTAATGCCCAAGCAGCATGGTTTATGTGTCTTTTTTTTTCTTTTTCCTTTTGCCATCCAGAGTCCTGCTTGATTCTGAATGAGAAAAATTGTGAATTCATATTAGGCCTGGACACTGCTGGACAGAAATTCCTTAAATAACACACCATTTAAAGACATTTGTTTTTGTTTATTTGTTTGTATCTTTTTTCTAAAGCCTTCAGAATCACTCAAGAACAGTTTTCAATAGGATTCCCAAGAATGGATGTTTGCAGAGGAAACCAGCTCTTCTGGTCAATGAATTTTGCATGTTACAAACTCAATATTTCTCATGCAGAACATTGTAACTCCCCAGAAAGGGGACATGAGACCTGAAAGGGGCATCAAGACCTTCCATACCTGTAAAAAAGGACCCTCTAACTCCCTTCTCACCATCCAATCAGCAAGCAGCTTCCCTTTTCTTTCTGTAAATTCCAGTGCTTCCAAAAATCAAAAATCAAAGCTGGACCCAGCTTTGAGCTTGCTCCTCCTGACCCTGTTGCAAGCTGCCTTCATGATAAAGCTGATTCTTTTTGCAAATTTGGGGGTCTGTGCTGGGCTTTATGTACATCAGACAGCAGGTTTTATTTCCAAGTATTTCCATGGATACGACTCTGATTCCCAATGTTGAGAGCCATCTGTGGATTCTATCCAGACCAGATCAGCCTGGAAGCCCATTGAGTGGGAAAGTCTGGCATCTTGGAACTTATAGTGGTTATTCTGCTTCCTGTAAGATGGCCCAAGTACATGTGAACTCCCACCCAGCTCTTGCCAAAGGTCCCACACAGCACCAGAGATGGGGTAACCCACTACAACCACCCAGCCACACAGTCTATTAGAGATGAATGTGGCTTGCCAAGACACCAATCAGTCTGTTGACTGAAAGACATTACAAAGCAAGACTCCACTCCTGAAACTTTATCCCCGTCTTTGAAGTACCCCCTTAAATAAATCACAGGAGCCATTTTCTAGTGTCCAGCTCCAGCTCCTATGGGGACTGAACCAATCTTCAGATGCTCCATTCTTTAAAACTAATTCCGACTCTGTCTTTTGTTCTTCACTAATTATTTCTGACTTTAATTTCTTAGGAAGCTTATCTCTCCAAGCAAGCAAGGGTTCTCTGGTGAGGTGCTGGCCACCCCACAATATGCCACAATATGTCCCCCACTACAAGGAGCTAATCCCATTAGATAGCTTTCTTGTGAATCTCTGCAACAAATTCCAGGACACAATGATCACCTACCTCCTGCCACTGTGTATTTTCCCACTCACCACAGCTTGAGGGCCCTTGTTCCTCTATTGCACTTCTCATGCTCGGCAAAGAAAACAATAGATTCATCTACAACCCCTTTGGTTTGAATTTGCATAGCTTGAAGAACATGCCAGGTGTACTACCATTTCATAGAGCTCTGGTCTTTGTGATGGGGCCT
Source organism: Callospermophilus lateralis (assembly GCF_048772815.1). NCBI lineage: Eukaryota > Metazoa > Chordata > Mammalia > Rodentia > Sciuridae > Callospermophilus > Callospermophilus lateralis. Next base: position 88,365,994 of record NC_135318.1, read on the forward strand.
CTGAATTCTTGGTCTTCACATTAAAACCAGGTTCTGATTATATTTTAATATGAGATATGGCTGCTTCCTTCCTGAAGAATTGAGGGGATGTGTGGGCTGATGGTGATGTGAAATGCAGAGCAATATTTAAGAGCATGGATTTCAAGGGGAGAATTTTCTGTATTCTCAGCTTGCTTGCCTACAAGATATGAATGTGTAAAACTCACAGAGTTCCAGAATGTTTGTCCACAAATTTATCCTCTAGTGAGTGACAACTGCATTTAGAAAATGCAACTGGATTTGTGAGAGTTGTGGCCTTCTAAGCAAACAAGGCAGTGTGAAGTCCCCCTCTTACAATCCAGATTCTTACTACCAAGTCCAAAAGATTTTAGTCATGTCACTCAGAGTAACCAGCATGAGTTTATTGAAGGGATAGGAAGAGGGACAGGAGACAGTCTCAAGGGAAAGAGGTGGTCCTTCCAGAGAGAAGAGGCATATCATGCCTCTCCTGTACTCCAGTTTTATTGGGGATTCCAAACACATTTCCAAAGAGTCCCACCCAGTTCCACCTCTTGAGTTTTGACTAGTGACATCAGACTTTTGAGTCCCCACTCAAAAATCTAGGTCACTTTGACCCATGCTGACCAGTACCAACTAAATCCTTAGCTGTACTTTCTTAGAGACTTCACGGTTAGAAGAAACTAGCCTTAGAAGAAACTAGCCTTATCTTCCAGAATCTGGTCTATAAAAGGAATCACAAATGTCTCTCCCTTCAAAGTAACTTGGGATCTTCTTAATGATGTTATTTCTAGCCTGCATTTCCTTGCAGATAACAGGTAGTTTGTTGAGGAATGTTACATATCCTGTCTACTTAGGCCAGACAGGGCTGCAGGCAAATCACTTTTTGGCAAAGAAAGCATGTGTGGGTCAGCACAGTGGGCTCATTTTATAGAATTATTCTCTTAACTAATGTTCCAACCATCTCCATCTGTCTGCCCCTAACAGCTTCAACCACAGTGACTGGGAGCCAAGAATCAGTTCTGGAGAACTTGGAGCTCCACACAGGGAGCTGCATCCAGTGGCTGCTTCTCAGTTCTCACCCAAGATCACAGTATCACTTTAATCACAATGACCCACAACTGTGTCTGATCAATGACATCCCAAGTAGTATAAGTTTGGACTCACTGAACTCCTGCAGGATAGGAAGCAAAGCTACAGAATGACCATCTTTGGCACTGAGCCAAAGATGACTTCTGTGTGTCCAATGGTCCTATCTTATTTATTTCTAAACTAGAAATTCATTTCTAAATCAGCTGACAAGCTCAAATTTTATGCATCCAATCAGGTCAAAAACTGTCCAGAGAAGCAGATTTTCAGCCACTTAGTGTTTGCTGTGCACATCCCCAGAAACCTCACCCATATCCTCCAGCCACAGGTAAGATGAGCCCAGGCTGTGAACCCCCTGACCACTGTGCCCTTGGATCTCCCTGACGGGTGCCTATGTAACATCACCACATTGCATAAGCCCCTTCTCCACTGTTCCCTTCTCTTCTGAGCATGGCTTCTAAGCTTCTGGACAAACTGCCTCAGTGAGGGGCTAAACCCAGAAAGCCAGTGATGTGACATGGTTCCATTTAATAGTCATTAATGATTTCAATATTAGTGCATCAATATGGAGAGGTGGCCTCTTGCACATGGGATCTCCTTGATCCTGTGCTCAGGGCTGTGGCTCCCCCACACAGGCCAGAGACATAAGTTCTCACACAGCTGACAAGGAGCAGAATCTGGAAGGACCTTAGTCTACAGACAGACCGTGTGGCCATTTTCTAAACATTACTCAGAGGAAACAAAAATTCTTCCTGGTTAATTCTTTGTCATTATCATGGGAATTTCTTACCTCAGAGACCCTGTGGTTGGTGTGCTGTGCTTGAGGAAGTTATGATGCAGTTTATTTCATATTGTGATAATTCTCAGCAGAAATTGTGCATTCACTGCTTGAGGCATTAGATTATTTATTTTTGCTCTCTATTACCTGTTACCAGCTTTGTAACCACAAGAGGCACTTCTCTTTCTCCCTGGGAAGCCCTTTGCCATCACACTGCTGCTGAGCTCAGGAAAGGCAGTTCCTCACACAGGCCTCCCCCATTCTCAAACACTGCACCTGGTGGTCACTCCCAGACAGCTCTCCATCTGCTCAAGTCCACCTTCTCATCAGAGACCTCTGCCCCATGCCTTGTGAGGTGGGAACTGTGTCCTTCTCCACAGTAGCTGGGGCAAAGCAGTCAGGAGGAGCACTCAGCTCTTAAGTTAACTGTACACACCCAAATCTAGGTGGGGAAGGACTCTGCTCTGTTGACAGGGTGGTTCAGTTTTGCGTTTTCTCAATGTAAATTTGCAACTGCAGGTCCTTCTTCCATTTCTGGAAGCAGATTTGACTTTCTCTCTAATTATTTCCCTCCAAGGGCCAGTTGATGTCACTGCCCACAGAGGAGGGCCTGTCCTCCTGCTGTCTTTCCCCTTCTCCCAGCAGGTGGTCTCACCCCACTGCACTCACCAGGGGATTTGCAAGCTGCTCCCTGGGGAGGACCTTCCTGCACTTCTCTCATTATTTCAGGATAAAAATCTCATTATTTGGGGGATGTTGTGCTGACTCAGACTCCTCTCTCTGTGCCCATCACCCCTGGACAGCCAGCCTTCATCTCCCGCCGGTCCAGGTCAGAGCCTCCTACACAGTGATGGAAAAACCTATTGAATTGGTACCTGCAGAGACCAGTCCAGTTTTCAAGACTTCTGATCAATAAGTTTTCCAACAGGGCTTCTGGGATCCCAGACAGGTTCAGTGGCAGTGGTCACAGACAGATTTCACACTGAGAATCAACAGGGTGGAGCCTGATGATGCTGGAATGTTATTACTGCATGCAGAATGCATGGCTTCCTCCCACAGTGGTGCAGCCCCCCAAAAAAAACCTCCCTCCTTGGGATGGCCTGGGTGCCACATGTGCTCAGGTCTGGAGAGCAGCTCAGCAGATGATGTGTATCTGTGTGAAGGTGAGGTGCAGCAGTACCTGAGAAAAAAACTTGCTGCTTTCTGCTCCCCTGGTCCTTGGCTTGCAGCTCATGCACCACAGACTACACCTCCTCTTCTGCATCAGGCCCGAACTGCATGAGCAGTGGGAGGGTGAGGGGATCCCAGTGCCTCTGTGCAGCAGTTATGGTGCAGGCAGAGCTGAGGGATAGCCCAGTCCAAGCCTCCCTGCCTGGCCCAGAGTTGTTGTGGAAAACTCTTCTGCATGGCAAGCAGGCTGTGGGTGCAGATCAGTGGAATATCAGTCAAGTTTGTGCTGGAAATAACCAGTTTTCTGTTTACTTCCCATGGGATCACATGTGGTAATATTTAGAAATTTATGTTATTCACTTAACCAATTTCTAGCACCCACATTAATGTCTCTTATTTACATCACCTTTTCAGGAAATCCTTTTAGATACCTACGCTCAGGAGAAGCCCAATGTGAATAATTAGTAATAATGTTGTTTTTTGAGCCCTAAATTGATTTTAATAATTTCATATCAGATTTAAGATCCTAATGCTAAAATATTTGATTTGCCTCAATTATTTTTTTGCTGATTGAGAAGTGAATGCTTGCAATTCTAACAGTGAGTGGGCCTTGAAACTGAAGATGGAAAACCTCAGTTTTACCCTACTTAGTAAGAAAAGATGCAGAACTTTTTTTTTTTTTTTAAAGAGAGAGTGGGGGAGAGAGAGAGAGACAGAGAGAGAACTTTTTAAATATTTATTTTTTAGTTATCGGCGGACACAACATCTTTGTTTGTATGTGGTGCTGAGGATCAAACCCGGGCCGCACGCATGCCAGGAGAGCACGCTACCGCTTGAGCCACATCCCCAGCCCGAAGATGCAGAACTTAATGAGAAGCAGAGAGGGAGGTGGGGGAATGAAGTGTGTGTGTTCAAGACCTCATGTTGTATGCATGTACAGCTGTCCTCACATCAAACAAGATAACACAAAACATAACCATCACTAGTTTCCGTGGTGTGGCAGTGGAAGCTCTGGACCTCTAATTGTGTGTGGTGATTCTACTGTGACATACAGAACACTGGTTTCTGGAACACATGGTATGATCCCATCAATATTTATCTTACTGACTTAACACCTTGAATATTGGTCTCTTTTCTCTCAGATCTGTGGTTTTCTCCTTAACAGATCTTGATCCAAAATGTTGGTGTAGCAAGCACCCTATTACTTAGAAAACATGAGTAACACATTGAGATGTTTTTATAATCTGAGGTAATTTATCAACTAAGAGTTTAGAATATGGACCAAGGGCATCGATTCTGAACCCATGTGTGGGGAGCCATTCTGAGTTACCATGCCTTCCAGTCCTGAAGCAGGAGGCTCTGACCAAGCACTGCATTTCATGGTGACTTGGGCATTGTCCCAGCTCGAATAAAGAAGTGGGTCTTCAGGTGTAGGTGTTACATTCGAGGGTTGAGTTACAATCATGTGTCCTTTGTAACCCTGCCCCTTCTGGAATTTTTTGGATAGAACTTTCTAAGAATAAGAGTCCCCCCAATAAAAACTAATTTCTTAACGTGCTCCCTCTCTCTCCCCAGTCTCTCATGACTTTCTCTTGCTGTCCCTCTTGGGGAGCCTGAGGCTGAGAATGGAGAAGCCATCCTGAAGTTTGTGTAAAGGGAAATTGTGTCTGTGTTTTATTTGGTGTCCCTGCAGATTCACATGAGCCATATTAAGTTCACCTGCCCACACAATTTTGGGGTGGCACCCATATAAAGGGAAAATGGAATTTGTTCTACACACTTTTGGAGAGTGAACCACTGAAACCAGGAGCATGAAATGCATCTCCTGCCTCTGAAATTGTTCTTGTCAGGTCTTTCTGTCACAGTGCTGAAAAGCTGCCTAACTCACTGGTCCACCAGCTTCTACCCCCATCCTCAGGGTCATCCTTGACGCATATTTGCCCTTCGCACTTTCCATCTGGTTATCTGTAGAGTTGCTCAAGAAGGGACCAAAGGGAGAGGATCCTGCACTAGCCCCAGCACCTATACTAAGAACTGTGCCCACAGGTGAGGACAGAGAAGCCCCTGGGAGGGCTCCCCAGTGAGGTCATCTCCACCCTCATCACTGGGGTCTCAGAGAGTTGAGGGCCTCACGGGTAGAGGTTCACACTTCTGTGGCAGGAACACACTGGTGGTTGGGGAGGAGCAGAGTGTGCCCATGTCTAAAACTTGTGCCCTCTATTGCCAAATGCCCAGGATGTGGAAAGACTCACCAGAAATAAATGATTAATGTCTAAGTTGAGGAATGTGATAATTAGAAGAGTTTATAATCACACAATGTATGAATATAGAAACCTCATTTTGCTACTCACAAGTGCATACAATTCGAGAAAAATAAAAGAAATTCATAAAGCTCTCATTTGGACTCTCATTCTCTGGAATGGTTCCTGAGGATGCAGGTTAAGGAAGAGGTGGAGGACCTCAGGACCCCTGGTCTCCATCTGTCAGTGCAGCCTCTTTCCTGCCATTCCAGAAGCCTCCAGAGCCAACTCTGGACCTCAACAGCTGAGAAGCATCTGAGGCCACCCAGCCTGATGACCAGTAGCTGGCAGATTTGTGATCTGAGTTCCAACACCATGAATGATTTAGTTAACCTTTAGACAAACACTGGCCAAAAGATCATTGTGCTTGGATGGAGACAACTATATACAGCTGTCCAGTATGGTCACTGTTAGCAGCAACAGGCTACTGGGCAGTGAGATCAGCAAGTGCAGGTGGCGGTATTACTCTTTCCTTGGGTGTCCCTTCTGCCCCTTCCTCTCAGTCCTCCAGAGACGGCAGTGAGGAGATCATGAGTCCATCTCTCGTGCTCCTGTAACCTGCTGGGCATCATCTCTCTTTTATTCACCCTTAGGTTCCCTGCTCCTCAGACTCCAGCATTTAAATGAGCTGCTTCAGTTTGCCCATTTCTTTTGCCTCTTCAACCCTGGCACTTTGTTTTTCAAACTTGTTAGGGTATTTTTATTTTTTTTAAATTTTAATATGTTATACATGACAGCAGAATGCATTACACTTCATATTACACATAGAGAGCACACTTTTTCATATCTCTGGTTGTATACAAAGTATATTCACATCATTCATGTCTTCATACATGTACTTGGGTTAATGATGTCCATCTCATTCCACCATCATTCTTACCCCCTTGTCCTCTCCCTTCCCCCCTCTCCCCTTTGGCTTATCTAGAGGTCCTTAGGGTGTTTCTCAACTCCAGAACTTCCTGTTTTTTTTCTTGTTAATATGATTTACATCTCTTCAATAATACTGTGATTTTTTTCCACATAACATTTTCATGATTTTCTTCTGTTTTCCTACATTTCCTCTTCATAGTTGACACATCTGTAAAGGAAGACATTGGAAAGGTGATGTCTTGTCACTCTGATGTCTTTTTCTCCTGGAGTGGTTTCTAATGATTCTTTATTCCTTTGAATGGCTCATGTTTCCCTGCTCCTTGTGTGCCTTGCCATCTTCTGTTGAAATGCAGACTTTGATTTAAACATTCACCTTCCCAGTCTTTGGATTCTGATGTGGAACATCCTCACTGATGATCGGGGCTTGCTCTGGGGATTTGGATCTGCCCAGTTATAGTCTTCAGTCTGTCTTGAGAAAGCAGGTACCTGAGTGTGTGCTTCCAGCTCCAATTTTCCTACACACTCTGATGTTTTTAAATGAGCTGCTTAACCAGAAGGTCCCATGGCAGCTTCCTTAAGGCATGGTTGTGCTGTGTGTTGCCTGATCCCTTTTCCTTCATACAGTGGTCACACAGTGATGTCCACCACTGCTGTCCACAGTTTCATCACCTAAGATCTGAGCCCTGCACTTGTCCCCATCTGAGTTCTGAGTCATGTGATAGAGACAGCTGTCCACCAGATAGCCCACAGGTAAGGTAGAAAGTCACAAGTAAGTGCTGCTCTATTCTCCTGGGCCATGGGTGGGATCAGGGAACTGGGCTTTCTCCCAACCATGCTAATTCCCACAGGATGGGGTTGGAAAAGGTACACAAAGGTCCAGGGTGATTCCTACTGTAACTCACATGGCGTTTCATGACTGGGCTTTCACTTTTATTTTTTGGTAGAATTTGGTGTGTTATCAAAAAATTTTATCACATTTTCTCTTCACTATTTTCTTCATTTTAAAATTTATTTTAATTTTATATTTCCATATGGAAAAAATCCCAGAAACTCTATTTAACTAATGTTACTCTAACCCTGTCATCTACTAAAAAATATTCATTGATGAAATTGACTTAAGATATAAAAATTTATTTATTGAGACCATTCTTTTGAATTTGAAGGATTAAGTTTTCTAACTCCTCTACAATGTTTTCTTTAAGACACACTAAAAAATTATATATTTTAGTTTTTATTGTATTCACCATAGGATATATTTGGTTGGAAGTGGGAACCTTCACAAACACAGTATGTTTTTGTAAGTAAAATTAGGATAATTTATTTGTTTAATACATACCTTTTTATTTCTATCATTCTATAATAAGAATCTTGTTCATGGATCACTATAGTTAGTAGATGACAGCTGAAAACATTTGAATTACAAGCATAAAGGCCCCATCCTTAGCCTGGAATATGGAGTCACCCACTGTCGGTCATGGTGAGCTTGGCTTTGACCATCATCATTTCCTTAGGGTTTTCATTGTTTTCACCATCTGTGTTCATGCAGTATCTACATGTGTCTAGATGTATCTAGATCTAGAAGTTTAATACTCAGTAGCAAAGTTGGAATCCAAATATTACATTCAGTTTAAAAAATGAACTTCCACTTTCACATAGGATGTAGCAGGCCTCAGTAGACCATCAAAATCACTGCACTAAGTACAGATGAAAATAACCATAAAATAACCACTTTACAAACAAACTTGTCACAACAACCAGAAGCCACGGAAGAAACAAATGAAGATCTACCATTCCTGAGACAGTTTAGGCCTTTTATGTGCTCTAAAGTACACCTATTATTTTTTGATCCTGCTTTAATAAATTGAATGTGACTGACCCCAGGACTACGGTGTGGCCCTGGCAGAGGGGCTGCCCTAGGGAAGAGAACCTGACTGGGCTTTGGGAGTTGTCTTGAGATGTGAGGTTGATTGACATGGCTGAGTTCTCAACACCAGGCTGGGTTTCTCCTGTGGGCATTTGCTAAGATCAGGGGTGGCAAAAGTGGCAAGATGCCAAGTCCTCATGGGGTCTCCTCTCTTGTGATTCTGCACTGACCATCTCTGTGTATGTCAGGGACATGGCCTTGGGTTCCTGTATGTCTGCTCATCTTCCCACTTCCCAGTTCAGCTTTGCCTCCTAGTCAACATCATTTCTATCTTGTGTGCATTGTCCCTCCTGAGTGACCATTGTCTCTGGAGTCACCCCTAAGTCTATCTTCTGGGAAAGATCAACTGGTAGGAACATGTCCCCACCCCACTGGTTGGACTAGGATAGTGGAAGAAGCCCATTTGGACAGGAGTTTCACTGAGACTTGAGCCTTGCTGCATGTATCATGACTCATTGATGCTAAGAGTGGGCAAGGACAACCTGAGGGCCAGGCAGGATGTGTGAAATTTGGGATTCTTTCCAAGAAAGATAAAGAGTTTTCATCTAGCTTTCTATATAAAATGCACACCACCAGTGTGAACTTCCCAGCCAATGATGACCACAGCATGTTTTGAGCAAGAATTGACCTCTACCATGCCCGCTTCACCTCATTCAGGGCTATGGCCCTAATAGTAATACTATTTTTCTTCCTTTGAGCAAGTATTGGCACACAGGTACTTACATCCATGCCAGTTGTGTGCAATTTGACATCTACCTTATATCTGTAATTCTTCCACACTCGGTTCATTATTCTTGAATATATCCACAGAACTCCCAGCACATCTCTTTTATTTCCACCACCTGTGACTGAAACTGGTCAAAGGTATAAACCTAAGGTGTCCCTGTGGAGAGACTGGCTCCACACTGAAGAGGGTCATGGGCCAGAAATAGAGAAAGGGCTAAGAAGGTATGGTGGAGGAAGAGTCATTAGAACACTCATCAAATCCAGCTGGGTGCATATGAGTTTTATACCAAAATAAATGCAAAAGAAAAAATATGATTTTGTTTTGCCACAAATCCATGCTGATTCTGCCCCTGGTCCTGGTGAACATACTTGATGGGCACTAGGAAGGAGCACTAGGATAAGCTGTCACTCAGCCTCCTCTTCCATCAGGTGGGTTGATAAGAGGCTCCTGAAGACTCTTCCTTCTCCCTTCTGCTCCTGCTGTGTCCATGTGATGGGGCCCAGACACAGGCCTGAGCCAGACCTAGGCACATAGTCCAAAGTCCTCAGCTACACCCTGTTCACCTGACATCCCAGAATCTTCCTCTTCTACAGGCAGAGAATCTGCTGTGCTGTTCCCCTGGCAGGCAGCACACGTGGCAGCTGGGCCACCCAGCAGGGAGGCTGTGTTCAGGGCTGAATCTTTGAGAGGAAGTTTAACAGCTTGCACACAGAAGTAAACACCAGAGTCCTCAGCCTCCACCTTCCTGAGGTTCAGAATGAAATCTGACCCTGACCCTCTGCCACTGAAGCTGACTGAGACCCAGGGACAACTGGAATTCCTAGAGGTCAGAAGTTGTGTGGGCTGACCTGACTTCTGCAAGAATCAATGCAAATAAGTGTATTCATCAGTCTGTAAAATGTTCTGTTTGGACCTGCAGGAGGTGGAAGATGACTCTACAAGGCTGAGAGGCAGGAGAGAGGAACCTGGGTCATCACAGTAGCACTTGGGGTCCTCAAATGAGAGAGAAATGGAAGGTTATGCTACCATTATGAGCCATGTTCATGATTTCTCTTCCAACCTTAATCTCAGTCTACTGTGTGGTGTGTGTGTGTGTGTGTGTGTGTGTGTGTGTGTGTGTCTGTGTGTGTGTGTCTGTGTGTGTCTGTGTGTAGAGAGAGAGAGAGAGGGAGAGAGAGAGAGAGAGGGAGAGAGAGAGAGAGAGAGAGAGAGAGAGAGAGAGAGAGAATGAATCAGTTTCATGTTCCAGAATTATACAAATTCTAATGGGTTATGGATTTGTCAGGTGTAAGGTGTATCTGGAGTCACCTGTAGAAACCCTCTCTTCCTATCCCAGTATCCACTGGGATAAAGGATTACAAAAATTCTTTATCTTCTAAAAATGTTCTTCCATTGTATAAATCAAAACCTCACATGTTTCATCCTGGAGAGAAAACCTACATATATAACATACAGAAAGAGCACACGTGGGCAGCTGTGGGCCCCAGGGCTCATCATCCTCCCCGATCTCCCTCCCCATCCCCTCTGTCCTCACCGGGGAGCCAGAGCAGCAGCTGCCCCAGGAGCTGAACAGGGAGCCTCATTTGGAGAATCCCAGGTGAGAAGTCCCCGGAGTCAAAGGCAGGTTAGAGCTGAGCTTTTATCTTAGACTATTTACCAGATGCCAGTCCCCTGGAGGGTGCAGCTGTGTGAAGGGGACCAGCAGGACATGGGCTCTATCTTTGAACAAATCACATAAAATGTGTTGTGTGTTTGGAGGAAAAACAGATTTCATTGGCTTTTACTTTTTGGAAACTTGGATTCAATTTTACTAGCTGAGCATGTCCATTCAGAAAGCAAAACCCACACTGTAGTCATCAAAAAGTTTCAAATTTGGAGCATTTTGGATTCTGGATGTTAGGAAAGAGGGTGCTCAGCTTGACCTAGAATAGAGTGACATACAACAGACTGGAGAGCACAGGGAGTGCCCTGCAGAGTAAGGTGTTGTAACTGTGTGTGTGTGCACACACCCATTAGCAGTGATGATGTCAGAACTGGTGGTCACCAGCATGGCCTTGCCCACCTCCATTTGCATCTTCAGTCAAGAAGCCAGAAGCCTCAGAAGAAGAAAGTCCATGATGGACCCCAATCCAGGGCTGCAGGTCCAAGATTCTGTGAGAGGCAGCAGGTGCAAGTCCAGGTCCAAAGGCCAAATGACTTGGGGTCGATGTCTAAGCCTGGTGGCAGAAGAAGCTCATGCTCTGGAGGAGGAGAGCTTGAGAAGATCAAGGATGAACATTCTCCTGCAGTCCGCCTGGCCCAGGCCATTGAGCTGAGCCTACTACACACAGGAAGAGTTTCCTCACTTGGTCCCCTGAACATGTCACCAACCTTCCTGGAAATGCTAATTCTCCAGGCATCTGTCCATCCAGCCCAGCTGACACTACACAGTGCACTTCAAAGAATCATGACAGAGCTACAAAGAGGAAATAAGCTTTGCCCTGGATTATACCAGGAAAAGGATTATCTTCTCTGAGTTGCTGGGGCTGAGGAAAAGCAAGGGGACCACTGGAAAAAGAATCCTCCTTCTTCCCCTCTAGGAAAACCCTCCCAGTGACCTCAGAACCTGGTGACTCTGAGCTGTGCCCTCATCAGGTGAAGGCAGCAGGAGGAGCAGCTGGGGAAGCCCAGCCTAGCTCTAGATCCAGGGAAATGTACTTCAGAAATCAAGGTAAAATCAAGAACCCCTCAGGTGTAGAAAAACAAAGAGAATAATACATAGCTAATCCCAAAGTGGGGGCAAAGTGCTCTATAAAGAAATAATATGTGATAGGAATATGGATCCTGGAACACAGGGATGGAGAAGGACCATAAAGGGAGGACAGATGGCAAGTATTTGACAGCTGGGTCTGACCACTGCACATTGTGGACATCTGTCCAAACATCACTGTGACACCCCAAGTCACCAGGGAAATGCAAATAAAATCACATGAGAAAACACCTTTGTGGGGAATGGCCAAGACACGCTATGGGACACACATTACTGTCCACTTGTCTAATTCCATAGAAGGCAAGAAGGGACCCTAGTGTGACTGTAAACATGAGCAGAGGCTGATGAATTGTAAGAAATGCAACAGTGTCTGAGAGATGCTGATGATGGAGGGGCTCTGGGAGCAGAGGGGACATGGGAGAACTCTGGACTTCACCCCAGTTTTTCTGGGACTTACACTATACTAAAAATAAATTCTTAAAGTATTCCCATGTGGAATACATGGAGAGGTCTAGCTTGGCTGCACAACCCCTGATACGACCTAATTCAGTCTCTTCAAGTCTTAAATTACTTTCCTTATCATACAGTGAGCTTATTGCCTGCTGGGGCTGAGCTGAAGAGTCAGAGTGCAGAAGCCCCCTACCCCCCTCCTTGTAGTGCTCAGGGCCTGGCTGCCTCTGAGCTGTGCCCTCAGCAGGTGGAGGCAGCAGGAGGATCAGGTGGGGCAGCCCAGCCTCACACTTCTGCTCCCTGGGAGGTTTTTGTCATGACCTGTGTCACTGTGGGAGGGTAATTGTAGCCTTGTTGACAGTAATAATTGGCAACATCTTCAGACTCCAGGCTGCTGATAGTGAGAGTGTAATCTGTCCCAGATCCACTGCCACTGAACCTCAAGGGGATCCCAGATTGTAACCTGGTTGCCCAATAAATGAGGAGCTTAGGAGCTTTCCCTGGTTTCTGCTGATACCACTGTAAATAACCATCAATACTCTGGCCCTGCAGGTGATGGTGACTCTGTCTCCATGAGACACAGGCAAGGAGGATGGAGACTGGGTCATCATGATGTCACATCTGACACCTGCCATTGGAAACATAAAAATAAATATCCTTGTATGTTGTGATGTTCCAAGAGGACTTTCCTGAGTAGCCAGGCAGCACTGACCACACTGTGATTAGTAAATCCCCAGTGCTGTCCCTCCTTACCTGGGAGGCAGAGCAGCAGGAGATCCAGGAGCTGAGCAGGAGCCCTCATGGCCATGCTGTGTCCTGATGGGGACTGACTCCTGCATAGAGTGTGAGCAGCCTCTTAAGAAGTCCTCAGGGCAGTGGGCTGTGCTGTGGGTACATGAAAATCAGCAGTACTGGAATGGCTGGACACAGCCACAGGGCGGGCTTCTCCTGGTCAATCAACAAGGCTCATTGTGTCCAGGTGTCCCTGGTCAGACCAGGGCAGCTCAGATTTGCTTGGGAGAACATGGTTCCCTGGGGCCACAGCACAGAGTCAGCCCCCTGAGCTGAGTGTCAGCAAAGACCCACCTGAGCTACATCTCAGCCAGAGTCCTATTTGCTTAGAAAAGAATGAAAGGAATATTATATGTCACATACATAATATTTAGGAGATAAATTATGTGGATCTATCTGTGTTTTCTCTGCATCTCTTGTATGAGTATATGTATGCACATAGACATGCCATGACTTTTGGTTTAATGTGTGATTTTATTTATTTTTTCTTTGTTACTTTGTCAGTTCAGGGGATCTACACAGAGTCTCTTACATGCTAGGCCATCAATGAGCTACACCTAAATCGGTTTCTTTTTACTTATATACAGTGATTCTATGATTTTCCTTGAGTGGCCTTGAACCTGCAGTCCTTCTCCCTCAGTCTCAAGGTGTCCAGGATTACAGGTCCTATGTAAAGGTTAAAAACTTTTAGCCTTTCTTTAATTCATGTTTTAAATGTGATATCATATGGTGTTAGCTAATGTTCATGTGACCTCAAACAACTTATGTAAACTTTGTAAAATGATATTTAAAAGACAAAGATCAACTTAAGAACTAAAAGCTTAAGATTTATGAAGAGCCCTGACTTACCTGAGATAAGGCTCTGTGTCCCATCTTACTACATGTGAGAATGACTACAAAAGCAGTAGGCCAGATTTTAGTTCATTTAAAGTTATGTTCAAAAGTTGTTTTTTTTTTCTATCAAGATTACTAGAATCTCAAACAGGGGATGTAATGTGTACCTCAGCCAAAATTCAAGGTAGCTATTACATGAACTAAATATATTTTCACTCTTGTTAATTTTATTTTGTAGTTTTCTTATAAATGGTCTAAAGATTGCCTGTTAATGTTTACAGAAGTACTGCTTTAAAAACATACAACCTGGGTTAATTTAAGATAATAAGCCATTATCTACAAAACAGATAGGATAATACAGACCCCAATTATTAAAAAGATAAATAATTATAAAGTTATAGACATTAAAGCCCAGTACTCTTAATATAAGGCTGTTAAAATTTATTTGCTGGATGTTTAAGATGAAGATTTAAAATTAAAGTTAAATCAAAAGGGCCAAGAAAACCAATATTTGCTCTTTCCCTCTGAGTCAGTCTGAATACAGGGAACAGGGGACTTCTCTAAAGACCTTTGCAACTCTGGGCCACATAACCTCCTGATCAGGGAGATTAATAAGATCACTGGAGAACAGAAAGCCAATCAGTGCATTTGCTATGAAGAGGAGGATAATTAGAGAAGGGAGACATCCCTGATGCTTCTGAGGGAAGCCACATGGTCAAGCAAGACCTGGACCCATCCTAGCACAAATGGCACTAGCAGAACTGAGAAGCTGCTCTCAAGTTTCCCCAGGAATGACTCCCATAAAAATTCAGCTGACTATTAATAATAGATAAAAACAAAAGTCAGTTTAACTGTTTCATCTTAAACACTCAACAAAGACAGTTAAAACCAAAACACAGCCATTCTTGGGCATTTTAAATAATAATAATAATAATAATAATTATTATTATTATTATTATTATTATAATTTAAGGTATACACCTTATGTTAGCCTGAGATAAGTAAGATAAGTAAGACTGGAGGCTACAAAAAAGGATTCTCAGACAAAAATGCCTGACAACTATAAAAAGAGACTATCAAGAGGAGCTTCCAGAGACAAAAGTTTTTAGTTTAAGGCCTACAGATATTCCTAACCTACACAGGTAGGCTTGGTGTTTGCTAGTATGATTATCCAGCACTGAGTAACAGAATTGAAGGTTTCTCTATTAAACACAAAGATCATTCAACTTTATCAGGACCACTTAGTGAAAAAAATACTGCCGCTGATTTAGCCTCCAAAATGTCTGCCTTTTATCTATGGATCACCAAACTTTACCTTCTCAATTTCACCTTAATTCTTCTTCTTTAGCTTATCATTGTAAGCAGTTTCTCAAATTATTCGCGTTTGTTCCCTCTGCTCTGCACAGATATACACTCCTAATTTTGAGATTAATTCCAGAGACCTTTTACCAGGTCATTTATGGCAAATGGATGTTACTCATTAACAGTTTTGGCAAATTAGTATATGTTCTTGTGTCTATAGGTACTTACTCTCATTTCATTTATGCTTCTCCTCATTCAGGGAAAAGGGTCAAAGATGTAATTGCTCACTGTATGGAAGCTTTTTTCTATTATGGGTCTCCCTAAACATATTAAAACAGATAATGGATCAACATATACTAGTACATCATTTGCAAGATTTCTTCACACTTATGATGTAAAACACACAACAGATATCCCTTATAACCCTCAAGGACAAGGTATAGTAGAACTAGTTCATCAAACTCTAAAAGCGTATCTGTCAAAAACAAAAGGGAGGAGTAGCGGCAGTCCCCGCTCTCATTTAGCACATGTATTATTTATTTTCAATTTTTTTAACTGTAGACCCAGTTACATAACTGACAGCTACAGATCACTTATGGCATGCTAAGAAATAAACAGCCCATCCACTTGTAAGGTGGAAAGATGTTTTAACAGGACAATGGATGGGTCCTGATCCTGTATTAATGTGGGGAAAAGGAGCTGCCTGTGTTTTTCCCAAAATGATTCCAGACATCGATGGATTCCTTCTCGTTTGATATGGTTTGACTCTTCTAAAACTACATCATGAATGTTTTTACTTTTTTGGTCTGTTTTATATCTTATAGATGCTGTCCCTAACATTTTTTTCTCATTTTCGGAGCTATGGAAGTTGCCTCTTTCAATCATACCAATGTATGGCTGAGATTGGCTCAATTGGCAGGGACTGATGATATCTCCCTAAAACAAGATGTCCATCTGGGAGCAGTATTGTGTTTCTGTTTACTACCTGTCTGTCATCCAGGAGAAGAAATAAAAAATATGACCTTTTTCTCCAATTTTGATAAAACTATTACTTATGCTGATTA
The DNA here is from genome assembly GCF_048772815.1 of Callospermophilus lateralis. Taxonomy (NCBI): domain Eukaryota; kingdom Metazoa; phylum Chordata; class Mammalia; order Rodentia; family Sciuridae; genus Callospermophilus; species Callospermophilus lateralis. The sequence goes on from NC_135318.1 coordinate 88,382,040, forward strand.
TTCTAATTGGGGCACCCCTTCTTATCGCCTACTCAGCAATGCAGTTCAAGTTATAACCACTACTGTTATTGTAACAGACAATGACACCTGCGCTGAATTTCACAATTGTGCAACTAAATGTATCTACATTTATGGGACATTCCTTTGCATGTAATAATTCCTTTGCAGTTCCTTCAAGTTATGGACATGTGCCACTTCCAAGAGGCTGTTTTTTTTTTTTTTCCTGTGGAACTTATACATTCAATTACATACCGGCAAATATGACTCATGGAACATGTTGCTGTCTTAGTCAGCTCACAATTTTCCTTCCCTCCATTGGTGATTTGCTTCCTGAACATCCTTCTTATTGCTTACGAACAATGGCTACACTAACATCAGACTGTAAGGATGATATAAATTTATTATCTAAAGCAGAGTTTGATGCATTGACTTTTTCCCTTATAGGGATCCCTGGATTGGCAGTAGGAGCTTATAAGACAGCTATGAAATTGGCATGTGTAATGGCAAAAAACATTAATTGTACATCTACTGCTCTAGCCTTGTTGAATGAAGAACAGCAGATTTTATAAAAAGGAGTTTTGGATAATAGAGCTGCTATAGATTATTTAATATTGTTTCACCATGAAAGTGTATTCAAGTAAAAAATATGTGTTGCTTTAATCAGACAGAAAACAGTGTTCCTATTGATACAGAAATTCATCATTTAAAAGAAATGATTTATAATATCAGACAATATGAAGGAAATAAAGAATTATTTTCATGGTTAACAATTTGGCTTCCTAATATTTCCTGGTTAAAAGAATTAATGATATGTGTGATTTTAATACTTGGCATGTCTATACTTGTTTGTGTCATTGGGCATTGTATGATCACTTGTCTCTTATCTCGTTCTCCTGTGGTGACTTCATACGTCCCCCCGATGGTTTGGATGATTGTTGCCAGTGACGGGTAAGATGAATCACTGCACATATCAACCTAAGACAGAGGCTTTCATTTTCCATTAATGGAAGTCCTCCATGACGGATAAGAATGTTGCAATATGGTTCACAACTTAAGATAGGCGCAATAACCATCATTGTTATTTAAGGGGCAACTGTGTGCTCACACACACAGTTAAGTTTTGCTGTGCTTAGCAAAACAAGGAGTTCTTTGAGAAAGTATGAACTCTTTGAACTGTGTCCTTGTTGCTGTCTTAAGAAGATAAAAGAATGTTCTGCCAAGTGTAAAATTCATATATATATATATATATATATGTGTGTGTGTGTGTGTGTGTGTGTGTGTGTGTGTGTGTGTTGTGTGTGTGTGTGTGTGTGTGTGTGTTTGCCTGGGAATAACTAACCACAAGTTAATTGATAAGAAATATGGAGCAATGTGACCATAAACAAAGTTTTCCTGAAAATGTTTATCCATGCTTGTAAGGATTAAGCTGCCAAAAGGATGTTTTTTTTTTTTCTTTTCCCTTGTTTTAATTAAAAATGCTGTATAAAAGAAGGAGGAAAAAAAAAAGTAAAGGCGGTGCTCATTTTTACTGGATGTGTGTGTGTGTGTGTGTGTATGTGTGTGCATGTGTCTTTCTTTAAGCATCTCTGCTGTACCAGGAATTACAGATTGTCAGCGGGTTCTGACAGTTTGAAGTCACCGACAACTCCTCCAATTGGCCTGTCATTAAGAGAACGCAGGAACCTTGACTGAAAGCCATCTCTAACTGTGAGGCAGGTAGATGAGGCCAGCATGAGGCTCCAGCCCAGCTGACCTTCTCTGGACAGCTGAATGCAGCAGCCAGGCACAGCTTCAGAGGACCCACCGCCATGCCACAGCCTCTCAGGAAGAAATGAGCCATCACTCAGTCTGAGCGTCAGGGGCTTTATTGTGTAGTGATTGATGATGGAAGCCTCCATCCATAAATACCTCGGCACCTCTCCCCTGGGGTGGAATGTGAGTTGCACACTGTCCCCTTCCTCTGCTTCAGCAGGTCAGAAAGCACAGCTCTGAGAACCTGCAGAGCTGCAGAAAGGGCTCTTCACACATCCCAGGCTGTTCCTCCTGCAGGGAGCAGGTGTCTGCACCAGGGCAGGGTCTGGAGCACAGAGGGGACATTTCTGCTTGGGCTCAGTCACTATGAGAGTCTGGCTGAAGTGCTGCTGACAGTAAAACACCCCAACAACTACAGCTTCCACTCCATGGATGGACAGGGAGAAGTTAATACCAGAGCCACTTGCCCAGATCCTGGAAGGGGTTCCAGCAGCCCTGGAAGATGCCCCAAAGATGAGCAGCCTGGGAGCCTCCTGGGGTCTCTGTCAGTACCAGGCCACAGAGGTACCTACTGCCATGCTGCTTCTACAGGTGATGGACACAAAGTGACCTTGAGAGGCTGCCACAGTCTCTGGGGACTGAGTCAGGGTGATCTTCCCCCTGCAGCCTGCAAGGACACAGCATCCAGGGTGCACTATGAGTTACATCTCTCAAAGGACTGTTAGAAAAACAGTGCCCCCACCTCCTCAGAGAGGTGCAAGGCAGTTTTAAAGCTCCCTGCCTCTGCCTCTCTGTTTCCCTGGGGCTTGGCCTCAGTAGTGAAAACAACTCGCCATATTACACCGCTATTCCCAAAGCACAATGACAAACAGTATCTCTAGGTCTACAGCTAAATTCCCAGCTTAATGTCTTCCACCTGAATGTGCTTACCCTGAAAACCCACCACCAGGAGGCAGAAGAGCTGGACTAGGAGCTCATCCTGCAGTGTTCATAGAACCTGCTGCACTGGACCCAAGGACAAGGCAGTGGGGCTGGGCACCTCTTATAACTCTGCGGGCTCTGGAATTTGCACTCATGTTCAGGGGTAAAATAGGCACAGCTGGCTGTGGAGTTCATTTGCATACCTGATGGCCTGAGGCAGAGCTACTCTCCAGGGTCCCCCAGGGCTGTCAGACTCTCTCCACCTGCCACTCTATGGAGGTGGCCAGGGGATGCATGAGCCTCAGTTCCCTTGGAGGCTGCACTGAGTGGGACAAAGGTGCTGCCAGCTCCCAGCTCTTACCCAGAAGATAGAGTGAGGTCACCCAGAGCCAGCTGGACACCTGCAGAGAGGTCCCTGTGCACTCTGCTGCCATGACAGTGAGGGGCAGCTCTGCGGCTTCTCCAAGTAGATGCCAAGCTGACAGAAGGCCAGCAACTAGGTGTCCCAGGAGGACTGGGCTCACTGACCTTCTTCATCACTGGACTCTGTGAGGAGAGAGTCCTGTAAGTCCCTGAACTTTACCTTGAGTGGAATAAAGGAAGAACTAAGTCCCCAGGATAGCTCAGGGTTCAGGAGAAACAGGTGGACAGGTCTTGGATTTTTGAGCTCCAGACCAGAACCTTTGGATATTATATTACTATATTAAAGATTTCCCCCATCTGATGAGATGAGGTGGGATTAGAAATCTGATTCTTACTCAACACTGAAAGCATTTCAAATTACTTCATGAAATTAACTAAGAAAAATGCAACCAACATTGTAGTCTTTTTATATTTTGGAAGTGTAGTGACATGACTTGGTCCACAACGTATGTGCCACCCATGAGGTGGGTCCCATTTTATCCAGGGGTCACCTGCTCCCTCCCTGAGTCCTGAGGGCCACTCAGCCTTGAAGACAATCTAAGGTCCAGGTAGAAACAACCCAGGACACTCCTCTGTAAGGACCACATCTCCCCCAATGTGGAGGGCCATCCTGGTTGTGTCTGTCCTCTGCATGGAAATGGTGACATGGCAGGTCATTCAGCAATTCTTCATATGTGAGCTCCTCCAGGGTGCAGACACCCTTGGAGAAGTGAGGTCACTGGTGGCCATGAAGGAGAGAAGCTGAGGGTGCAGGGAGAGAGACACAGTGGTGTGAGAACATGGAGAGTTGGTTCTTCACCATTCATGTCACTGAGTGTGGGGCCATCAGGGCAGTCCCCCCTATGCTGGCCTGCCTTGTGTGGAAAGTGCCTGGCAGATATGATGGAGGATATTCACATGGGGAGATGATCTGGAATTCACCACATGGGCCCTGAGGGTGTTCTCATAAGAGAGGAGGAGATCTAACATGAAAGAGGGGAGGCCATATGAACAGGGACATAGTCACTGCAGGGATGTGGCCCCAGTCATGGGAGCTGCAGCCTCCAGAATGTGAAGAGAGTGCAGGCTGGTGCAGGACCCCTGCCACCAGTGCCCTGAGCCTGTCCCATGGAAAGAGACCCAGCCTTCTTCACTCCAAACCCCAAGCACCTGTCTGCTGTTTTAAGCCAACAGCTTTTTGATACTGTTACGCCAGCCCTAATCGGCTGACACAAACAGGCCTTAGAAAACCCGGACTGAAGGGGCTGAGGTCATTTGTAATCTCACTTGACTTTCTTATTTTTTTTTAAATAGAGTTGTTCTTTTTTTTTTTTAAGAGAGAGTGAGAGAGGGAGAGAGAGAGAGAGAATTTTTTAATATTTATTTTTTAGTTATCGGCGGACACAACATCTTTGTTTGTATGTGGTGCTGAGAATCGAACCCGGGCCGCACGCATGCCAGGCGAGTGCGCTACCACTTGAGCCACATCCCCAGCCCCCTCACTTGACTTTCTAATGCTGAACTTAGTGGAAAGAAAGAGGCTTCTCTGGTGGAACAAATGCATATCTGCCCACAGTGTGTATGATGCCAAGCCAGAGCTCGCTGCCCCACAGGTGGAGAAGGCAGGCAGGCTTGGGGTTGTAGCAAAGGGAAGGACTTCACTGCAGATAACCAACATGGGTACAGGAGGACAGCTTACACCTACATCCCCCACTGGCCAATGAAGTGGGCTTCTAAGGGCTATGGGGAGTCCATGGTATCCTGAATGGTCTTGATTGGATGCAGTTGTACTTTAAAAGTTTTTTTTTTTTTTTTCTGTTTTCTGATTTCATGGTCAGCACCCCAGCTCTTGATTTTATGGGGCTGAGCTTACAGTTCTGGATCTAAGGTTATGTTAGTTTGAGGATTTTGTTTCTTCCAGGCTTGGATCAACCTTAGGTCAGATTTATAGGTGTGTCCCAGGACTTGTTCTATAAAATATCAGAGAACAGCTAGAAATGAGACAGTTATTTGTAATGTGAACAGTAGGGGAGAGGGCTTAACTCCACTCTGATTAGAATGATTAGGAGGCAGGGGCATGTGGATGCTCAGGAGAGGCAGAGAGCAAAGGAACTTGGGGAGGTCAGTAACTGTGGCTGGCATGGCCAAAGCCAGGATTCTGCCTCCCATGGAGTCCTGGAGACATGGCTCTTGTTCCTTTGATGATTCCACTCATGGCAAAGGCACTCAGGTCCTTGAGAGATGCTTCTGAGTTGCAATAGGCTTACATTTGCACTGTAGGGCCTTCATGTGCCCAGGAGGAGGCTTGGCCTAGAGCAGGGGCAGGCTCCAGAGAATCAGGTGACACTGAGGACTTTCAGTTAAGTATGAAAACACACTAGGAATATCTTATGTAGTGTCTTCATTCTAAGATATTCAGGGATACATAAAACAGCCCTGGGGATTTTCTCCAATTTGTGTGTATATCTCATGGTGTATGGTATGGTCCAGCTGCAGGCAACCTTGGAATATTTAGTGTTCCATTCACAGATGCGGGGACATTCACAAGATGGGTCATTTGCCCGGAGCCACATGGAGAGAGGGGTGGACAAGGGGGCTGTCAGAGATGTCCCCAGCTTTCCTCCTGGGATGGCCTGAGACCTTCAGCAGCCTCCTAGTCGAGCATCAGCTGGGGTGAGATTGATGTCTTACAGGTGACACAAGAGGCACATGCCTTGAAAACAGCCCAGTTACTGGCAGAGTAGCATCTGTCCAGATTCACAGGCACCATGGCCAGGGCAGTGAGAGCCAGTAGGAGCTGGGAGCAAGGCCTGGTTTGTGCTTCTGACAGGCTGGGACCCTGTTGGTCCTCAGGCAGGCCCTGCAGAGGCTAGAGATCCTCTCTTCAGGAACAGAAGGAGGGAAGCTAGAAACATGGTCCATTTTAGGATTCTACTAGCCTCTAAGTCAGAAATAACATGAAGATCCTGAACTATCAACAGCAAGCACGTGTTCACTCCATGTGCTGTGACTCTGTTAAGAGACAAAACAGGTAGACAACATCATATGCAAAGAAACATCACATGTCACACACTGAGGATGAGGGTCCTCCTTCCTCATGAGTCAGAGGAGCAGGGAAGAGAGGAGCCGGCAGGTTCATGTCCATGAGGTTGGTCCTGAGGCTGCTCTTGCTCAGGGAAGGTCGAGATTCTGAAGTAATCCTCAGGGACTGTCATAGGGAGACATATTTCCCTGGTCTCAGTGGCTCAGATAGTAAAGATGAGTCTTCTCGATGTTCTGCAGACTGAAGGTCCAAAATCAAGGGGCAGCAGATGACCCCTCTGTTGTAGGCTCTCTTCTGAGTGCTCCCTTCTTGTCTCTCCTCACAGGCTTCTCCTTGTGGCCTGAGAGGGATGGAGAGAGCTCCCTGGACATCTATTCAGAAGGACATGGTTCCTGTGGGATCAGCTCACCTGGATGACCTTGTTTAACCTCCATTCCTTCTTATAGACCACTTCTGCAAACACACCAACAATAAGGTGAGGTGTCAACATATGAATGGGGGCAGTTTTACAAATACTAAAGTGGCCTTAGTGACTAGTTGGAGGGGTGCAAAGGCATAGCTGGGCATCCAGTCTCATAGCACCAACAAAGAGAGGTTTGTCCCACACCTCAACCCCCAGGCAGGTTCTCCACATGCTCCTGGCCACACGGAGTCCCCATTCAAGCCTGGGGATCTCCCTGTAGATAAAGGACAGCATCACTCTATTACTTACCTAGCATTTCCAAGATCAAGCTTCTCTTTGCAAATTGTGGTCTGTTCTGACACCTACTGGTTGATTATTGGTATTGCATCTCACAGGGTCAGGATTGGTACCAAGGAGGCTTCCTGGAGTCCCTTCTCTCTTCCTGATGGAGCTCATTCTATTGCATCAGTTACCAGAGGAATTCTGTAAAGAACAGAAAATGATCCCTCCTCTTATGCAGACACCAACTTGAGGGCACAAGACAAACAGATAATTTCATATTCAGAAAATAAAATAGTCCTAGGAAAATAGGGACTGGAAACTGTGATCCATGTGAGATGCCACATGTATGGATTTACAAAGGCTCCTGAGGGCTGCAGGGCATAATGGAAGAGGTGGCTGGAACCCTGTTCTCCTGATCTAGATCCTTCCATGCATCCCCATTCCCATCATCCCAGGATCCTTCCAGAGCCTACTCTAGGCCACAGCAGCTACACCAACTCGGGAAGGACCTGAGGCCACCCAGTAGATGAGGAGGATTGTGTTCTGAGCTGTAGCTCCATGAAAGACACTGTGAAACTTTTAGACCAACACTGACCAACAGAATCTTCTGCCATGATGAAGAAATCTGCATCTGAGCTGACCCATGTGGCAGCTTTTAGCCACACATGGCCTATAAGATGAAGTAAGAGAAAAAACCAAGTGCAAAGAAATGTTCATTGTAAAATTAAATGATTCTAAGTTTATAGAGTCACTTTGGCTAGTGTGCTCTGCGTGATACAGCACAGTTCTAAAAGCAGCATCAGCATAATTTCTTCTGCCACCAGGATGCTAATTGACAGGCACAGAGTCTGCCCCATGACATGGCAATAGTTATGGACGGTGGTATCCCCAGTCTCCAGACTTCCTCTGTAAGGCAGACATTGAAAGGTGATGTCCTGTCACTCTGATGTCTTTTTCTGCTGGGATGATTTCTAAAGACTTTTGTTCCTTTGTATGGCTCATATTTCCATGCTCCTTTGTGTGCCTTGCCATCTTCTGTTGAACTGCAGCTTTTGAATTCAACATTCACCTGCCCAGTTTTTGAATTCTTATGTGGAATCCATTCACTGATGATCTGAGGACTAGGGTCTGCCTGAGTAAAGGCTTTGATCTTCCCTGGGCATGTAGGTGCCTGAGTATGTGCTTCACGTCTCAATTTCCCCAGAATCCATGGCTGTTTAGAAATGAGCTGGTTATCCTGAGGGTCCCATGGAAGCTTCTTTAGGGTCAGGGTATGCTGTGTATTTCCTGATCCCTTTTCCTTCCTTCAATGGTGACACACAGTGGCACCCACCACTGCTCTCCTCAGTTTCCTCACCTGAGGTCTGCACTTGTCCCTGTCTTGAGTTCTGAGTCATGTGATAAAGAGAGCAGTCCACCAGACAGCCCACAGACAAGGTATAAAGTCACAAGTAAGTGCTGCTCTGTTCTCCTGGGAGACTGGAGGGATCAGAAAATTGGGTACTTTGTTCTCTATCCTGCCTCTTCCTGCAGGGATGTGGTAGGGAAAGGTGCACAAAGGTCCATGGTGATTTATTGACCAGGCTTTGACTTTTGTGTTTCAGAAGAATCAGAATTTTTATCAGGTTTTCCTATTTAGTTTTCAGTTTTCTTAAATTATTTCATTTTTATGTTTCAATAGGGAAAGAAATTCCCAGAAATCCTTATTTAAATTGTGTTACACTGACCCTGTCATCAATTTTAAAAAAAACTATCCATTGATGAAATTGATTTAAATTTAAAAAATATTTATTGAGACCATTCTTTTCAATTTGAAGGACTGAGTTTTCTAATTGTTCTGCAATATTTTCTTAACATTATACTAACAAATTACTTATTTTAACTTTAGTTATAGTCTTAATGGAATATATTAAGTTGGAATTCTAAACTTTAAGCAAAGTATATTTTCCTAAGTAGGATAATTTGTTCATTTAGTTCAATTTTTAAAATTTCTATTATACAATATTAAACCACTTGTTCATGGATCAATGTAGTTAGTAGAACACAGTTGGAAACAGATGAAATGAAGCATTATGGCCCTGTCCTTGCCCTGGAGTATGGAGCCCCTCCCTGTCAGTCATGGTGAGCTCGGCTTCGACTATCATCATTTCTTTAGGCTTTTCTTTATTATCACCATTTGTGTCCATGTAGGATACAGGTTATGCTGTCTCTAGATCTAGATGTTTAAAATTCAGTAACAAAGATGGAAGCCATACATTATATTCAGTTTGCAAAATGAACTTCCTCTTACACTTAGGATGTAGCAGGCCTCAGCAGACCATCAAAATCACTTCACTTAGGACAGAAGAAAATAATCATAAATAATCAATTTACAATCAAGCTTGTCACACTCAGAAGCCTTAGAAGAAATGAAAAGAAGACATACAACTCCTGAGTCACAGTAGACCTTTTAAGGGAGCTGAAGTTCATTGTCTTTGTGTGTTTCCTCTTTAACATTTTGAGTGTCCCCAGCACTCTGGCGTAGCCCTGGCAGTAGACCCTTCACCCTCCCTCCTGCTCCTGCCCTGCCCCTCTGATGGGGTCTTAAAAAGAGCTTGAGCTCTAAGCTAGGTACATGGTCCAGAGTCCTTGACTATGCTCTCTGCCCCTGAGACCCCAAGATCTTTCTCTCCAACAGACAGAGAATCTGCAGTGCATCTCCCCTGACAAGCAGCACATGTGGCAGCTGGCCCACCCAGCAGGGAGATTTGTGGGGTTTTATACCTTAATTTTTCACAGTTAGTTTTTATAGCTTGCACACAGCAATAACACTAGCCTCCTCAGCCTTCACTCTCCTGAAGACCAGCATGAAATCTGTCCCTGACCCTTTGCCTGAGACTGAAGTTGCCTGAGACCCAGAGACAACTGGAAGCCCAAAGGATCAGAAGCCACATAGATTCTCCTGCCTTCCCAAGAATCAATGTATCCATCTGTCTGTAGAAGGCTCTGTGTGGAACTGCAGGAGGTGGATGGGTGAGAGGTATGAGGTAGGAGCCTGGGTCATCACAGTAGCACCTGTGGGTCCTCAAATGAGAGAGAAATGAAAATTTATGCCTACCATTATGAGCCATGTTCATGGTTTCTCTTCCAACCTTAATCTCAGGCTACTGTGGTGTGTGTGTGTGTGTGTGTGTGTGTGTGTGTGTGTGTGTATGTGTGTGTGTGTTTGTGGGTATGAGTGTCTGTATGTGTATGTGTGTGTGTGTTTGTGGGTGTGAGTGTGTGTGTGTTTGTGTGTGTGTATGTGTGTGTGTGTTTGTGGGTATGAGGGTGTGTGTGTGTGTGTGTGTGTGTGTGTGGCAGTGGAGGGGACTGAAATTGGTTCTGTTCAAAAAATACCCACATTCTATTGGGATATAGAATTGCCAGGTAAAGTGTCTCCCGATTTCACCTGCAGAACCCCTCTCTTTATATCTCCCAGTGTTCACTGGTACCAAGATTGTTTACCTCATAAATCTTCATCAATTTTATTCATCACAAACTTACATGTCGATCCTGGAGAGAAAACTCGCATTTGTAGCACACAGAAAGAGCAAACATGGCGGGCAGTAGGGCCCCAGAGCTCCCCCTCCTCCCCTTCTCCTTTGTAATCCCTCTGTCCTCACCAGAGGTCCAGGGGATCAGCATCCCCAGAAGCTGAGAAAGGAGCCTCACATTTTTTTGGGGGGGGCAGGGGGAACAGGTACCAGGATTGAACTCAGTGGCACTTGACCACTGAGCCACATCCCAGCCCTATTTTGTATTGTATTTAGAGACAGGGTCTCACTGAGTTGCTTAGCACCTTCCATTGCTGAGGCTGGCTTTGAACTTATGATCCTCCTGTCTCAGCCTCACGAGCTGCTGGAACCATAGGCCTGTGCCACTGTGCCAGACCAGGGATCCTCATTTTGTGAAGTTGAGTTGAGGAGTCCTGGTCAGTCAAGGCCAGGTTTAGCTGAGCTCTTATCTCAGATGCCGCAGTGAGCAGGGCACCAAGAGGACAAAGGTTCTGCCTTTGAACAAAGTCACTTAAAATATCTTGTATATTTGGAGGAAAACCAGTGAGAAAAGTCCATGCTACTGCCTGCAATAGAGGGTGAGATCTGACTGTGGATGTTTAAATCTGTGTGGAAGACATGTTGAGATGAGGGGACCCCCTAAAAAGATTCAGGGAACTGACACTGTGTTGCAGGAACTCTCTGTTTTCCCATGACCCTTACCTGACATGTGGGGACCAGGAGGGCTTCATATTTCAGTGGTTTTCATATTTTAGAAACTTTGAGTCAACTTTACCAGCTGAGCATCCCCATCTCCAATTCCAACCTCCTAGAACCATCCAATGTCTCATATTGTGGAGCACTTTGGATTCTGAATGTTAGGAAAGTGGGTGCTCAGCTTGCCCTAGAGTAGAGTGACACAGACTGAAAAGCACAGGGGGTGTCCTGTAGAGGAAGGTGTTTCTAACTGTGTGTGTGTATATGTGTATATGAGTCTGTGTGAATGTATATGTGTGAGTGTGAGTGTGTTGTATGTGTGTGTGTAAGTTTGTGCATATGTGTGTGTGTGTCTGTGTGTGAGTGTGTGTCTGTGTGTGAGTGTGTCTGTGTGGGTGAGTGTGTCTCTGTGTGTGTCTATGTGTGTGGGTGTGTGTCTGTGTCTGTGTCTGTGTGTGTGAGTGTGTGAGTGTCTGTGTGTGTCTATGTGTGTGTATGTGAGTGTGTGTGTGTCTGTCAGTGTGTCTGTGTGTGCATGTGTGTGTCTGTGTTCATCTGTGAGTGTGTGTGTGAGTGTGTGTGTGTCTGTGGGTGTTTTTTGTAAGTGTGAGTGTGTATGTGAGTCTGTGTATGTGAGAGTGTGTGTATGCACCAGCAGTAGTGACCACACACCTAAGGGTCCCACCCCCAGCAGGCCTGCTCTCCCTGGAACCCACCTGCTCTCACCTGATGAGCAGGGGCTGCTCTTTCACTGCTGGGCTCCCCTAACCCTACTTGTCTGAGATCAATGCAGGAGTACCCTGAGGTGAAGGCCTCAGAGTCCACTCTTGGCTGGGCTATGCTGCTGGGAGGAGAGCAGGTGGGCAGAGCAGCTTGGAGCTTCATAGACACACCTGCCACACATGTGGCTGTGTCTCCTAACCTCAACATACACAGGCCCAGGGTGAGGGGTTTAGGGCTGCAAGTAGCCTGAACCTGCTCCTCCTGCCTCCTGATCCTGGTCCATGACCATGATCAGACCTTGGCTTAAGAAGCCAGGATGGCTTCTGTCATATCCAGGTAACACTATGACATCACAGTGAGGAAGGAAGGACTGGACCCCATGATTCTCAGCCTCAGGCTGACCAGAAGGCTGTGGCTGGAGATCACTTCTCCCTGTCTCTCTGTGCAGATCACATTCCCTATGCCCCACAATGCTGCCTGGACCTGTTCTGGCCACCTCCTGCATCACCTGAAGCTTCATACTGACACCTGATCAACTTTCCTATCAGATGTCACCAGTGGTAATGTCATCAGAAGGACTATTCCTGAAGCTCTTCCAGAATTGACACACTTGCCAGTCACTTTCTTAAAATGCGTAGATAGATTCCTATTAGCCATCGGTCACCAGGATCTATAGTCCTAGCCTAAAAAATGGAAGACTTTCTTCACAAATAGTCCCTTGTCCTAGTGGGATCTGATGACCATGTGTTCATCATTTCACTCAGTTTAATGGAAGAATGAGGATGACCTCTGGGTCAAGAACATTTGAACAGAAAAGCAAAAGTCGAGTAGAGAGAAACAGAAGTTTCAAGATGCTCATTGGCATGATCAAGAAGGTGGGAATGGCCCCATGATTCTAAAGAGCTAATATTCTATGTCTGAGAAACAGAACCACACAGGTCAGCGCTTCTGAGCCTTCTCCACTCCAGGCAGGAAGGAAATCAACCTCACAGGGCCCAGGACCAGTGGATCTGGATTCTTGTGGGTTTCTCCCTTCATTAACACAGCTGCCCTTGCATACATAACAATGTCATGTTCAAGTCCACTCAGGTTTCTTATTCTTCTACAATTGAGGTTCCTGGTCCAATGGTGCATTATGTAAGAAATTCTAGCATGTTTTAAAGCTTTCAGAAAATCTCCACATGATATTTCTGGCAGACACTGGCTGAAAGCAAAGGCACAGACAAGAATCCCTCCTGGCCCTCCCAGTGTTGGTCAGGCCCACTGTGGTCAGATGGACATTGTGGGATAGTCTAGTCCTATGCTTTAGATATAATATACAGGGTCAACAATAACCTGCCTGGTTGGTGAGTTGCATGCTCAGAAGTGCAGAGTCCACATGAACTGGGTGGGATGAAGTTGATATTAAATGAGTCCAAGCAGGGACCCTCATGACATTTGTTCATGAGCATAAATAGGACAGTAGAAGACAACTCTTTCCAGTCTATATGTCTGTTCATGCTAATTATTGACAGTCCCTGCTCCCTAATGACTTTTAAATGATCATTCATTTGTGAAGCACTTATTTTAAACTCTGAACCTTTTGTAACTGCCTGGCCTGGGTCTTCCAAAAAGACATTGTCAGCAATTCCCCCACTGTGTTTCTTGCAAGGACTGATAATCCATCCAAACTGCTTGTCACTAGGATTGTCTTGATCTCCTTGTTTTGCATCTCAGCCAAGGGACCAGAAGCCACAGAAGGAGAGAGACCATGACATAATCCCAGTCCAGGGCTACAGGTCCATGATCCCCAGAGAGGGCAGCAGGTGCAAGTCCAGGTCCAACGGCCTAAGGACTTGGGGTTGATGTCCAAGCCTGGTGTCAGGAGAAGCTCATGCTCTAGAGGAGGAAGAGCTTGAGAAGATCAAGAATGAGCATCCCCTGCTTCTCCTGCAGTCCGCCTTGCCCAGGCCATTGAGCTGAGCCTCCTACACTCAGGAAGCGTTTCTACACTCGGTCCCATGAACATGACACCCACCTTCCTGGACCTGCTCTACTAACATGCTAATGCTCCAGGCCTCTCTCCATTCAGCCCAGCTGACACCACCCCATGTCCCTCACATCCTCGTGACACAGCTACACAGAGTAAACAAGCTGTGTCCTGGCGTTTGTTTATTATGATCCATGGTCATAACCACCATTCTGCTTAAGCAGACAGGATGGCTTCTATCACATCCAGGTGACACTATGACATCACAGTAAGAAAGGAAGAGACTGGACCTCATGATTCTCAGCCCTCAGGCTGACAAAGAGGCTGTGGCTGGAGTTCATGTCTCTGTGTCTCACTGTGCAGGTCACATGACTTGTGCCTCATGAGGCTGCCTGGACCTGTGCTGGCCACCTCCTTCATCACCTGAAGCTCCTTGCTCACACCTGCTCAACTGTCCTAGATGTTTTCATCAGTGAGAATGTCATCAGGACAACCATTCTAGAAACTCTTCTACAATTTATACATTCTCCAGTAACGTTCTTAAAATATGTAGATAGATTCCTATTAGCCATTGATTACCAGGTCTATAAACCTAGATTCAATAATGGGACCATTTCTTTAAAATTACTCCAAATGGGATCAAATGTCTAAATGGGATCAAATAACTGTCTAAGAAGAATGGACTTGTCTGAGCTACTGGGGTTGAGGAGAGTAAGGGGACTCCAAGGCAGAGAATCCCCCCTCTCTGCTTCCAGAAACCCTCCCAGCCCTTCAGAGCCTGGTACCTCTGAGCAGTGCCTTCAGCAGGTGGAGGCCGCAGGAGGAGCCGCTGGGGCAGGCCAGTCTCACACTCTACTTCCCTGGGAGTTTGTAGTCATGGCCTGTGTTACTGTGGGAGGGTCATAATAATATTGTTGACAGTAGTAAGTGGCAACATCTTCAAGCTTTAGGCTGTTAATGGTGAGAGTAAAATCTGTCCCAGACCTACTGCCACTGAACTTTTGATGGAACCCCTGCTCCAAAGTGGTTGCAGCATAGATCAGGCATTTAGAAGCTTGTCCTGGTCTCTATTGATACCAGGCTAAATAATAGCTAATTTCCTGGAGATGGAGGCAGAGATGATGGAGACAGGGTCATCTGAATGTCACAGCTGACACCTGACATTGGAAACGAAAGCAAATAGCCACAGAATTATTCATTTTATAAGAGGACTTCCCTGCAGACCCAGGCAGCACTGACCACACTGTGATTAGTAAATTTCCAATACTTTCCCTCCTTACTTGGAAGGCAGAGCAGCAGGAGCCCCAGGAGCTGAGCTGGGACCCTATGTCCATGTTGTGTTCTGACGGGGACTGACTCCTGTACAGGGTGTGAGCAGCCTCTTAAGAAGTCCTCAGGACAGTGGGCTGTGCTGTGGACACATGAAAATCAGCAGGTCTGGGCAGGCTGAGCACAGCTGCAGGGCTAGTTCCTCTCACTCAGCACAGTCTCCAGGACCTGAGTCCCAGGTCAGACAGGGAAGCTCAGAATTGCTGATAGAAAATGCTCTGCTTTCTGATGCCAAAGACAGTATCAGTCTCAAGTCCTGTGTGTATTGCACTATTTGATAACATTTAGGTTTTGTTCATGCTTTGTTCCACCCATGACACAGGCTGTAGATTAAGTCATAATCTCAGAAAGTGTGGGAAGTTTACAAGCTTTTGAATTTGGAATGTATCACTATTTTTGAGGCCAGAATGGCCGACTCTTTGCTCTGATTTCTTTGTGATCTAGTTGTGAAAAAGACAAGCAATAAAAAAAACCTTGGGTCTTGATTTATAAGAAGGGCAGACCTGTCCTCCCTCATCTTCTGTCTCTAGCTGTACCAACTCTCTCTCTCTCACTCTCACTCTCTCTCTCTCTCTCTCTCTCTCTCTCTCTCTCTCTCTCTCTGTCCCTGCTTTTCCCACTGTGTTGATCAAGACCAACCCGGGTCAGGATTTCCTCACCTCCCACTTGAAGGGCACAAGCTCCCTTCCTAGCTCTGCTTGTGTTTGCACATGTCCATGCCTGATGTTCCCTGGATGCTCAGGTTATAACTCTCACTCTCTGTGGCCCAGAACCCAGTGTCTTCAGAGATGGAGGTCCTCTCCTTGAAATCCTCATTCTCACCCCAATTCTATGATCTTCCCTGTATATTCTGCCCTCATCAGGTCTGTAGTTATTCACAAAGATGACTCCTAGAGATTGATTTTAAAAAGAGGTATGGTTCAAATAAATTAATGAACTGCAATTAGATTCAAGAGATATACTGTTGAAAAAAGAAGTGACCGATGTGACAGGAGAATATGTAAGCAAACTCTGTTTTAAAATGTCATTAAATGTGAGAATGTGAACTGATGGATTTTGTAGATAGAACATGAGCATGTGTCTCTGTGTGTGGATACAGGGATGGGGTAATAAATGGATGACACTCTATAGTCTTGAAGAATTCACCCTCTAGTCTCAAAAAGAGTTCATAGTTCCTAAATACTACTATTCAATAATGGGAATCATAAATTTGGATAATGTCTTATTCAGAAAGTCTTGGATAGAAAAAATAGAAACCAGAACGATCCTGAAACTCAAGATACAACCAAATATTGAGGGGGGGTCATAGCAAAATAAAGCATAAACCAATTTTCAAGGGACATCAATGAGACCAACCTGGAGAATTAAAATTTGGAGTATTAAAATTATTAATAATCACGATACTTATGACCCATTGAAGAATATACAAACACATTATTACATAATAATATTTTAAAGGACAAAGAGATTAATAAATCAAAACTAGAATTTTCCTTACATTCTTATTAGTTATAAAGGGGACAAATAGCAAAATATTGGAGAACTCTGGTGACACCCTGAGTCCAGGTTTAGAGAGACCATCACTAAGATGAAGGACCATGAAGCCATGTCCCACCTGGCAGAAGGCCATGAGAAGAGCAGAGCTTCCTAACTAGTAAGTCCCCTCAATTTTCAAAGGTTGGGCTTGTGTCCCTCAGAACCTCAGAGTGTGACTGGTCTCACAGACAGGGAATTGGAAGAGGTAACTTTGCAAAAGTGAGGTTTGAATTAAAGTCTAATCCACTGTGACTGGTGTTTTTATAAGAAGAGGAAATTACATCTCAGAGACACCAGGGAAAGAGCATGTGATGGCCATCTGAGAGCCAAGAGAGAGCAGAAAGACCTGTTGGTGCCTTGACGTCTGCCTGAGATTCCACCATCTTTAGAAAAGCCACTGATGTGAAACTGCCCAGTGTGGTCCCTCTTTATGGCAGCAGAGTGACCACAATGCTGGATGCAGGAGAAGAATTCAGTCCTGAGGGACACAGTGTCCTCTGTGAGGGTATTCTATAGGGCCACTGGTGCAGCACCTTCAACAGAGACAGGACCACGAGATCCAAGGAAGCAGAGGATGCACCTCAGGCTGAAGGAGGCTGAGGAGACCTGGCTCCACAGCAGCTGGGGAGTCTCCATTGGACTATTTGCTACAAAAGACACTAGGGGGCGACTGGCCACATGCAAAATGCCATAAAGAGGGGATGGGACAGGGCAGTAATATCCATGTGCTGGTCACAGGGTGCACTGCAGTTATGTGTGGCGAGCTGTCTGTAGGGAGTCCTGCTGAGGTGTGGGGTGTGGCCTCAGGTCTTCACTTCACCCTCACATGACCCCAGGAAGGAAGGACGGACTTCTCCATCCTGAGGGCAGCTGGTGGCCAGAATCCATGTGAAGCACCACTTTTCTTCCTTAACTAGAAAATTGTGTCCTCGACTCCTGAAGAGCTAGGCTCTAGACCATGCCCATCCTATCTCTGGAGCCAGGAGGAGACAATAAAAGTGAGCCACCATGAGTCTGAGTCACAGACCCCCAAATTTTCAGCCACTGACCTAGGAGACCCTGCAGGGTGGGTACGTTGTTCCACCTGGATGATGGTTGTGCCCTGACCCAGGCTCTCCTTTGACCCACTTGTCATTTTCATGAACACATGACTGTGCTGGGTGCAGCATCCTGAGATCCAGGGGAGCTAACAGAAGAGCTCAGGCCCCTGCCAGTCTCCTCAGAGGTACAGATGGCATTTGGTGCTTTGGCACATGGAGTCTCATTGCCCAAAGGATAAAAGCCAATACGGGCAGCTCTGTGAATCCGTTGGCTGTGGTGCAGGGGCAGGAGTTAGGTTTGACTGTTTCCTCCTGGAAGTCGGTGCAGAGATTCATGAGGAGTCCTCTTCTGGGACTTGTTCTTCTAGTGTCCAGAAGTAAAAATTCTGCCACTTATGGGAACTGGAATCTTTTCTATGAAAGCAATTAACACTAAACAAGAGCTCACTTCCTGGAACACACAGAAGTGTAAATGGTGACATCAGTTTTTGCAGAAAGAAAGAGCTGGCTGTGAGGTGACCTGGCAAGGAGGTCAGGGACAGGCAGCTCAGACTGACTTCCCCACGAGGGGGCAGCAGTGTAGCTTGCACTACAAGAGAGTGGAGCAACTGCTTCGTTGGCTGGATGGAGAGAAATGGGTTTGGTGTAGTTGTCATTGTCGTCTTTACAGATCACATGCTGCTTCTAGGGGAGAGGTCAGGGTCTAAGTGAGAGATCATGAGCTTCTGATGACAACAGTCCTTCGCCAGAAAAGCTGCCTTCCTCTGAGCATATCCATCCTGCAAGAGCTTGGATTTTCCTGAAAAATGCCTGAAGCACTTTGTTAGTGAATTTAGGTCCACATGTGTCCTCGCTCAGCAGATTCTACAATTTTCACATTCAGTTCCAAACAAATTGAATTCTGGGTCATAATATTATGGACTGACTTAAAACTTACGCCAGACCCCATTTTGTTCAGACACCTCACCCTCTGTGAGTTTGTCCCCCTTCCCCATAAGCCCACTCGCATAGAATCTCACTCCTCCACCCTCACCCACTTGCACCCTGACCACAATATCTGTGAACTATGAAGCTAATGCACACTCGCCTTCCTGAGTATGTGCTAAAGTGTGAATTCTGAGAAAATGTGCTTTCCACTTTATGAAGTGTGTCTTGTGATTACAATTGTCTCTCTAGCCCCCTTCTTTGGTTTTTAGTTCTTATACTTTCTTTCCACCCCAGTCAGGGTACACGGTTGCAGAACTGTTTGCTTTCTTTTCTCTTGGTCTGGCCAAAATAAATCCTTTGTTTTTTTTCAGAAAGACCCAGAGTTTTATTTGGGGTTTTGGAACAGCACCTTAATATTTGGAGGCCCCAGTGAGATACCTTCCAGAGTCCAGGCTATGGCTCTCAGATCCCTGGGACCTCCACCCCACAAACACAGAGAGGTACCCTCTCCTCTGGTGGTGGGAGCTCTGTGTTTGGCTGGAGTTTGGATCCTAGCAAGGAGACCACAAAGTGGAGACTTCTTGGAGCAAATAAAAGTGCACAGAAGGGCTGAAGCTGTGGCTCAGTGGTAGAGTGCTTGCCTAGAATGTATGAGGCACTGGGTTCAATTCTCAGCACCAAATATAAGTAAATGAATAAAATAAAGGTCTATATATCTAAAAGAAAAATTTTTTAAATGCATGGAAGCCATTCAGACTACTGAAATCCAGTGACTAGGCCACCCAAAGAACTAAACTTCATACAAGTTACGGAGTAGCATCTATAAAGAAAAGGGGAACAGTAAAACACCAGGTCCATGAATGTCCCCTTTCTGTTCCCTACCTAGTGACCTACTGAATCTTGGGTGTAGGAAGAATAAAGGAGCTATGTGTGCTTAAAGGTACCTTATTTGTTCTCTGTGTTTCACTTGAATTTAAAGCCTAAAGGTATATCAACTAGACTAATTCTAAAGCCGTAAGGTCTATCAAAGAGATTGATGATAAATCCTCTGTGATGTCTCAAGTAGAATAAATGTAAAGCCCAGAGATGTGTCAACTTGGTTGACTATAAATCCTGAGAGGCATTTCACCTGGATTGATTAAAAAACCTTGTAGGTGTTTGGTTTAGCTGGTTGTCTGACAGACATGGGCTTGGCCCAGAGACTCTGATCAAAAAGCTGTGATGATGGTCTGGAGACTGGGAAGGGAGGAGGGACTGTTTGTTTATTGTGGATAATTATCTTGTGTTGATGATCACTTGTGTGTTTGTCTAGTTGTCTGTAATATTGCTCCTTCTTTGTTGCCCCAGTGAGAAAACCTTCTCCCTAACAGATTGGTCCCATCAGTGACTTGCCACCTCAGTGCCCTTGGATCCACAAACTCACTGATTAGATTTGTTTCTCAATTTCCTTCGATTTTTGCCTGTTGCTCTAACCCTTAGCTTTAGTATGGGATCTAACCAGTCTCATCATCTGACCCCTCTTGTCTGGGTTCCATGTTGATCATGGGGTACCTGTGATCCTGGGGTTCAAATCCTGCATGAGGTGGAATGGCCAAGGCTGTGGGATGCCATCTGAGGAATATCTAGATCCCCTCAAATTCTGAAAGGTCTGGAAATTGGTGACTAGCAGGCCTGGCCATCCCAACCAGTTCCCATATATAGACCAATGGCTAGATTTGGTTCTACTTCCTCAAAGTGGTTACAAAAATGCCTCAAGGGCATAATTAAATCAACCAAAGTCCTGGATCTGCAGGATATCAAAGGTTCCCTTCATAACTAGGCAAGAAATTGTCCACCTGCTTAGTAACAAAATACTAAGAGTTCATCAGGAATTCATAAACCATGCTAGTCTCAAGGCAGTTGAGATTTTGACCACATGACCCACATGAGATGCCAATGATGTGATTTTGGCAAAGAGAGAACAAGCCTGAGGGACCCTTCAGGGTACAGTGATATCAGGGTGGAAGACCCTGGGGATCCTGATTTAGAGCTTCTACCCCAATACTCCAAGAGCCCCTGTGAGACTCTCAGCAGCTCCTAAGTGCTCTCAGGCCCAGGTCCAGCACTCATCAGGTGAGCAGTGTCACTCAAGGCCCCATATGGAGCAGCAGGGAGATGCTGCAACTCCAATCACCACCAGCACCCTGTGCCTCTCTCCCCAGCGTCTGCAGGTGCTGTGGAAGGGAGGGACCTACCCAGGAACCCTGAGGACCCCTTCTCAGAAAACATCTCCTCTTAGGGGTCCTGGGACCCCAGGTTCACCTGTGATGAGTGTGTTAGCTGCCCAGGAGAAAGGTGAAAATATATGTCCCCAATGGGGTAAGATCACTGCTCCTGTCCCAGGGCTTCCAGATTGATTCCTTGGATTGTTGATGGACTTGTGAGCTTGCTTTCTAGTGACAGGTCTGTGGAGAATCAGTGTTATATATATTATTATGTATATTATTATGTAATATATATATATATTTGATTAGCATATTTATTTATATCATATATATATATATATATATATATATATATATATATATATATATATATTTAATCAAAACAGTTACCTTGGATTGTTTAAAAATAAAAAACAGATCCAGGTGGATCTGGAAAAGGAGGATGGTGACTATGCTGCTCCAAAGTGAGGATGTGGCAGAAGCCTGGTCCCTATTAAAGTCTGGAATCTGCTGTGCAGGTGAGGTTCAGCACATTTCAGCTGTGACTGATCAGTGAGTCAGTAGCCACTTGTTTCTCAGCCCTTAGAGACAGATCAGAAAGACACGTGTGAAGGGGAGAGAAGACAATGGAAATGTTCATGTATTTCAGCACCGTGGATACTGTCTTTTCTGGATGTAGACTGTGGTCAATTAACTGGTGACTTCCATTGGAATCATTTTGATAAGGTTATCAATTACTGTAGGCCTTGTTCACCTTTGCACATTACAGAAGTAAAAAATATTGTTCAATGAACAATATTATTCTGGGATCTTGGGGCCTCCTCTCCTCCTAGAGCCCAAGATGGTCTTGCTGTTGATGTCCTCATTGCTCCAAGAGCTCCCTCCTCTCCTCTCAGTGCATCCCCAGATGCCCCAGTTTCCTCCTTGATCTAAACAGGGGAAATCTGCACACTTCACACTCTCCACACCGCAGCAGACTCCACACAGTAATTTATCAGGGATTGACATGATTTGGCTGACTTTCACCCACACAGTCACTGTTTCCTGCATGGTGTGGTCCCTATGATTATGAGGACATCAGTATCTGGGTCACACACTGGCTCAAGTGCACCCATCTTCATGTGAGGGCTGTATCTTGTTTTGCAATCTCTACCATGAAGCTGAAAACCTTCAAACATAAGAGTATATCACAGTTTTATACTGTAAAAACAGTGAATTCCACTAAATTTCAGGTACAACTGCTTGCACAGTTGAAAAAGATCAATTGGGCAAAGAAAAAGAAATTTATAAGAGCAAAAAGTATCTTTTTGAAATAATACGAAGAAAGCTTGCACTGTTCCCCAGGAAGGAAGATAGAGAGACCCCAGGATTGTGGTGCTAAATGGGAGGGTCTATCCTGGGAAGGTGGTTGGGTCCTAGGAGAAACCATAGGCAGCCAACTGACATCAGGACCAGGTAACTAATTCCAATTGTCTTTCCATGAGCTTTGATCTAGAAGGAGTGGGGAAGATCTGGACACTTTCCTAGGGTAAATGGCATAGAAGTTGAAATACCATGTACCAAACCCAGAGCAGACAGCTCACACACATGCAAAACCCAGTGTCCTAGAGAAGGTCCACTGTCACGCAGCCTGTTCTCACATTTGGGTTCAATACTCTGGACACACAATTCCAGGATATATACGTAATGTCCTCCAGTATGAAAGTCTTCTATGGAGATAATTACTGAATGTGGGTGTCAGGAGCCACAGGGTAGAAATATCATTTTAAAATTTTTGGCTATGTTTGGGATAAAATCTGTTCAATACTAAAAATTAAATGACTGAAAAGTGAAAATTAGCAATAGACAAAACAGATCAATATTTCAGACTTTGCTTCATATCAGTACATTATTTCCATATGTATAACTTACTTTTATCTTTTTTTAGTTTTAGAGTCTATTTAATTTTATTTTTTTCAAATGTTCATATAAATTTTCACATATATGTTTATGTACATTTATATTTATGTACATTTATATATATATATAAAATTTAATGGCAACCAATTCCTGCTCATGCATTTTTATATATATTGAGTTACATAATCATAAATTATAACCAAAGCAAATTGTAAACATTCATCTCAAAAGAAAAATAACTACAAATTTATAAACATTTAAGTATTTTCATGTATATTTATACATATATATATATATATATATATATATATATATTCATTTTTGTTTTCCTATATATGGATAAAAAATTAATTCTTAAATTATCCCTAAATATTTTTCTAACCCTAAATATTAGTCCTATATCTACCAATACACCTCAGAACATTCTCTATACATATAAACCAGAACATTTTACATTAATGCACCTGTTTATTTGGGGACACAAATTCATAAATTCACATAAAAACCAATACATACTTTACATAGTACTCATTTCCATAGACATAACCCAGATTTCACACAAATTATAACAATATTGTTTACTTTACAAATATCTGTAGATAAAAGTATATATATATGTATATATATATATATATACATATATATATACACATATACACACATACACACATTAGGATATATAATATTATTTCTACGCTCATATTTATATATATATATTGCTATATATGTTCAGAAGGCAATCTGGAAGACACACTTTCAATTTTTGAAGAAAAAGAATGTTGACCTAGAGCTGTAGACCCAGGGAAATGTTGTTCACAATGAAGCTAAAATCAAGAGCTCGTCAGTTGTGGAACATGAAGACAATGTGTAGCTAACCCCAAAATAGCTTCAAGGTGCTGTATAAAGAAAAAAAATACAGGATTCTTGGAGCACAGGGAGAAGGACCATAAAGGCAGGAACAAATGATGAGCATTTGACAGCTATTCTGTGAACATGGCACAGTGGACATCTGTCCAAACATCTCTGTGACATCCCAGGTCACCAGGGAAATGCAAATTAAAACATATGAGAAAACAGTACCCCTGAGGGATGGCCAAGTCCAGGAGGGAGCACCCCACAGGCAGCAGAAGAAGAGCCCAGGCCCCATCCCTGCTGCTGAGCTGATCCTGGCCTCAGTCAAAAGCTGTTCCCAGCAGCTGAGTGTTCTGGGGAGTGTCCACAGACTGTCTCCAAGATGAAGACAGGATGTGGAGGACAGTGTTCTGATAACACTGAGGAGACTGAAGTAAGCAGTATTTGGGGGTGTGTAGCAAAGATAGGCCTCTTTATGTGTTCTACACAGGAATAGTTTAAGATTTTTTTTTCTTTTTTTTACGTGGTTTAAGTACCCAGAAGACTGTGGTGAAATACAGAGTTTTTCTGTGTCCCCTGCTCCCAAAACTCTTTCCATCTGTTATCAGACAGACTCTGATAACCCTAGACATTCTCCTACCAAACATGAGATATCATGCTCCTGTGTTTACTAAAGAGGGTGAGAACACACAGCCAAATAAATAAATATCTTACATCCTGAACATAAAAATAAATAGGAACTCTCTTCAGCATTGAAAACCTGAGTGCACACATGTGCCCTTCTCCAGGGGGATGGTCAATACTGGGGAAGAGCCAGAGGAGCACTGAAGAGGAACTTCAGCTATCAGGCTACGGCACTGACTCCAGCCTGTCACCCCAGCAACGGGGAAGCAGAGGCAGCAGGAGCCTAAGTGCTATGCCAGTCCCATCTGCTTAAAAAAGCCCTGACCAACATCGAAAGGCTAGTCTAGTCAAATGAAGAACAAAACAGGACTGTGAGTGTAGCCAAGTGGAGAGCCTGCCTGGATTTAATCCCCAGTTTAAAGAAAAGTTTAAAAAGAAAAAAGAAGAGAAGAGCTATCCCGTCATGGAAACTCCTGGAGGAAGCTTATGTGCACAGCACTCAGGTGAGAGCCAGTCTGAATACCTCACCTGCTGTAAATTCCAGGCCCCTGTCACTCAGGTCACATAAAACTACAGGATGGAAAATCATGAAGGTCCACAGCGGAAGCGGGGGGAGCAGCTGGAGCTCAGACAGTGTGAGGGTGGGACCTGCACTGTGCCAGGGCACACTGTTGGACAACGTCACTGTCCACTTGTCTATTTCCACAGAATGCACAAAGTGACCCTGGTGTGACCTGTAGACTTGGGCAGAGGTTGACGAATTTTAACAGAAGCAACAGAGTCTGAGGATGGTGATGGAATGGGCTGTGGGAGCAGGGGGACACAGAAAAACTTTGTATTTCACCCCAATTTTCTGGTAAAATTCACAGTAAAAACAAATAAATAAATAATAAATAAAGCCTTAAACCATTCAATAGTGGAACACATGAGAAGGCTACTCTTGTTCCACAACCCCAACACTGCTCACTTCAGTCTCCTCAGGTCTTCCTTATTTTCTGTAACATATTGGTGACACCATTGTCATGGCTGCCTGCTGGGGCTGAGTTGAAGGAAAGAGTCAGGTGCAGGGGGAACTCCTGACCCCTGCTACAAAACCCCCCAGTGACCTCCAGGGCTTGGCTGCCTCTGAGCAGTGCCCTCAGCAGGTGGAGGCAGCAGGAGGAGTAGCTGGGGAAGCCCAGCCTCACACTTCTGCTCCCTGGGAGGTTTTTGTCATGGCCTGTGTCACTGTAGGAGGGAAACTGTAATACTGCTGACAGTAATCAGTGCCAAAATCTTCAGGCTCCAGGCTGCTGATGGTGAGAGTGAAATCTGTCCAGGATCCACTGCCACTGAACCTCAAGGGGACCCCAGATTCCAAACTGGTTGCATTACTGATGATGAGCCTAGGAGCTTGCCCTGGTTTCTGCTGGTACCAGTGTAAACTGGTACCAATACTCTCGCTTGCCCAACAAGTGATTGTGACTGAGTCTCCTTGAGATCTAGACATGAAGGATGTAGACTGGGTCATTGTGATGTCACATCTGGAACCTGACATTGGAAACATAAAAATAAACATTGTTGTAATTAATCACATTACTGCAGGACTTCATTAAAGAGTCAGGCACTGATCACACTGTGCTGAGGACATCCCCAGTACTCTCCTTACCTGAGAGGCAGAGCAGCATGAGCCCCAGGAATTCAATGGAGATCCTCATGGCCATGCTGTGTCCTGAAAGGGACTGACTCCTGCACAGGGTATGAGCAGCCTCTTTAGAAGTCCTCAAGGCAGTGGGCTGTGTTGTAGGCACATGCAAATCAGCAGGGTTGGGCAGGCTGGGCACAGCTGCAGGGCTGCTCATCTCAGTCACTAAGCACAGGCCAGGTGTGCCCATTGACCAAGTCATTTCAGGGCAACACAAATGAACCAGAACAGAATATGCATTTTCCTGGTATACACAGAACAGCATCAGTGGGCTCTCTGTGAAGAGTGACCTTTTGCTCTTTCCATGATCCAGAAAAGCCCTTTTCTCTTTCCTAGAGACAGTTCTTCAGTATTGACATTAGGAGTATGGAGGAATTAAGAGAGAAAGGACATCTCATGCTTAGGATGTAAAAAGAGCACTGAAGGCAAAGGGGGAGTGGAGTGTGTGAACGCTCTGACATGGTTCAGGTTATCCAGACACTGGCCTTGCTGACCAGAAGGCCAGGGAGGTGGAAGCCATTATGATTCTGCCCTTCATGACTCTGTCTCCCCAAAGCACTCATTTATATAAAGGATGGTTGTTCTGTTCCCGAGAAGAGCAGGTCTGAGTCCCCACCAGGCTCTTTCCTGAGGGTCTGTTCTGGAGAGGGCACAGTAATGTTAGAAGCATTTCGCAGTTCCTTTCCTTTCATTTGTATAGTGAAGCATGAAACTCAGCCCTCATGGGGCCCCTTTCACTGAACAGTAACCTGATCCTTGCTGAGGGCTCTGGGGACACCCTGGCACAGCACAGGAATTGCAATACCTCTTCCTTCCCCTCCTGTCCCCTCCTCTCTGCCACCTCAAGGGTCTGGTAACATTTACTGAATGGGCTTTCAGTGTGTTCTGTCCCCTCTTTGGAATTCACAAGGACTGTCCATCCTCACTGCTCACCGGGTCATCCTCAGAGCAGGGGACCTTGTCCTCCCACCAGTTTGGTCTACTGTTGACCTGTTTTGTGGCTCAACTCCATGAATCCCTGGGGGAAATTTCCCCTTGTCAGGTTGCAATTAACACAGGTCACGAATGAAAATAGAAAACCTTCCTGAGCTTGCATTTGGGGAGACACAGCTGATGTGCAGAGCCCCAGAAGCCCTGTGGGCCTGAGTGCAGGCCAGAGCTCCCAAGCCCTAGTGTCCCCCATGGGACAGGATCACTGCTTCTGTTCCCTGTCCCATGGTTTCTGGATCATTTTCCTTGGATTATTTATTTTTTGCTCTTTGCTGTCTAGGGACAGGTCAGTGGAGCATCAACAACCAGGATTTGTTGTTTGGGGTAACAAAGTCTTGACCATTAATCTTTTCTCCCAATTCATGAAGTTTCCTCTTCTTTCCTAACTAGGAAAGGTTCTGTAGAAAACTCAGGTGATCCCTCTGCTCAAAAAAAAATTGTTCACTTGCTTTAGGACAGAAAATTAACAATTCAGCAGGAACTGATAACACATGCTGATCTTAGGGCAGTTGATATCTGGGTCATGTGACCCACATGAGATGCCAATGAGGTGGTTTTGGAAAAGAGAAGGGGAACACTACTGACTGAACACTGCTGTCACCTCAACTTATGTCATGCCCTGTCTGCTTCATAATCTTTCTCTATCAGTAACTTTTGCATTAAATAAGCAAATTTAGCCCCCAAGGGACACCTATAAGGACCCTATATGTATGTGTATTGGAAGGAAAGGGGGAAGTTATCTGCAACAAGTGTTCACTAGTTAGCAAAGTGACAGCTGGTAAATATGGCAGTGTCCTGCAGTGACCTGGGTTCAGCTTTGTTTGGGTGGGACAGATTTCAGGGTGTTGGTCAGGTCATGCCCCAGGTTGGCCAAGGGCTTCAGTTCCACTCTGCTCATGAGGAATCACAATCTCCCAGAAACCACGCCCACTGCTTTCTGCTCTCATAGGCCCCTGAGCTGATCCCATTGCCCCCATCCCTGCACCTGCCTGGGCTGGAAGAGGCTCACCTGTCCTCACCATGCACAGCAGCACAGAGCTGCAGCTCAGTAAACTGGAGGAGGTGGCTGGCAGCTGGGCAGGGGTGGAGAGCTTTGCCCTGTAAGCCTCACTATGCTTCATGTGGAATTGAGGAGGAAAGTGGGATCCCAGGGAATCTCTGTCTGGAGGATTGGAGCAAGCCAGGACCTAAGGATAAAAATGGAGGTAAATTCTGATTTTTCTGGTGACAACCTTGGTTTGAGTTGTGGAAATGAGGTCTGTGCATTAAAATCTAGCTCAATCCTTCAGGCCCTGGACTAAATGGGAAAGGCTGGGGCAGGGGCTCAACCAGGCTGAGCTCAGGCTGGTACCACCCAGGAGCTATGCACTCTGGCCCTGGGTTGTGAGTACATAGCTCTCCTGGTCAATGGGGCAGAGGAGCTGGGGAAGCAGAGGCCCTGCCTACCAGCTGCCTGTCAGGGGATCCAGAGAAGGAAGGAGCTCCACACCCTGGGGCTGGGCCAAGCTGAGAGCCCACAGCCAGGTGAGGAGCACCAGGTCTCAGGGGTCCTGGGGCAGAAACCCTGGTGTTCCAAAGAGGAGGGTCAGAAAGACCCACCCAGCGCATCCTCTCAGCCAGAGTTCAAGTGTACTTGGAAATAAAAGGAGTAAAATATGCCAGGTACATGCTACTTAGAATATAAACTATATTGACAAGTCTATACACAATGTGCATCAGAAATACAAATATTTTAAATATGAACATACTACTTTGCCTATTTGTCCAATGGAAGGTTTTTGTCAGTTTTGGTGATCCAGTGGGGGCCTCATGTTGGCTAGGCAGTCTCTGAAGAATACTGCAAGTATTTTAAAACTTTAACTTGGGACAGTAATATGTGGCCCACATTGCCTTTAGACCTGTGATCCTCCTCCCTCAGACTCTAAAGTAGCTGGGATTATAGTCGTGGGCCACAGAGTCTGCTGACCTTAAGCTGGCTACAGTGAGCTTGGACATTGAAAACCCATGTCTGTACCAGAAGCCATGGCTCCCTCTCCACTACAGAGAACTGAGGATCATGAAGCTCAAACCTGACCCTGTGCTCCTGCTGCCTGGAACAGTGACCTTCCCATTGCTCAGGACACTGGATGCCCTGAGTCTCTGTAGCTACACAGACGTGTCACAGAGTTAAGTATTGCCCTAAGGGGACAGAAGGTCTGTGTCAAGAGCTGGCTCCTCTCTGCTGGCTTCCCCCCACACAGCTCTGTGTCAAGAGCTGGCTCCTCTCTGCTGGCTTCCCCCCACACAGAGCAGAACAGCTGGCTCAATGACTGCCTGCTGGTGGCCATCCTCTGACTGGAGGGACACAGGTACCTTTGGCAGCTGGATGGTTCCTTTGTCTATTCTGTTCACAGTGAGCCATGTTGGCCACACGAACAGCTTCTGAACATCTACTGCTCTCCTTTCTTGTCTCTAAAAACCACCATGCACCATATTGGACTCTCCCTTTACAATCCAAAGAGTGGATTCATAGGCAGGCCAAGGGCCAGGATGTGCAGGAGAACAGGGTTTTGACCCACATGAGGACAGCCATGTGGGAAGCGAGGAGTGACAGGTGTGAACTCAGAGTAGGAGGAGACAGGATAGGGAAGACCCAGACCGGAATGCAGAGGAGGAGCTCAGGATCAAGGGACAAGAAATGGGAAATGGAGAGGGGGTGTGATTTTAGAGCTATCCCCAATTTACTCCCCTGAGAGTCCCCAGACTGTCAGCTGCAACTGGGCAGGAGGAGCGCCTGGGGAGGTGTTCATCCCCAGTGGTGGGAGAAGGAGGTTCTTGTACCTTGAAGGAAGTGTGGCTGCTGGGGATAGAATGGCCTATGTCCTTGCCCCACAGCCCTTCCAGGCAGGCAGGGCAGCAGGAACTCAGCAGCCAGGCCAGGTCCTGCAGGTGTCCATGCTTTCAGATTCTGCAGGGGACAGTCACCTCTCTCCTGGACACAGAAAGTAAGACTAGAAACATGTGTGAGACCCTGGTGTTTTCCCTTGACCAAAAGGCACAGGACATGTTGGGAGATATCTCTCCATATTTCTGATGCCTGATGAGAGGGACTTCACTAGAGAAAGGGAGGAGGAAGTGCCCTAGGGGATCAGGTGGCAATAGGTGGTATCAGGGCGCAGGAGGGCCTTGACCAGCATCAGGCAGTAAAGATGGCAGGATTGTACCTTAGTGACTGTTCTGATCAGGACAATGTGGCCACTTCCTTGAGGGCCTATGGGGCCAGAGCCCTCAGCAAGGAGGGAGGAATAGTTTCTGTGGACAGTTTGCCTATGCCCTGGACCGACTTTGCACACAAATGTCCATGCTTAGTCTCAGGCACTCTGCACTGTCCCCACTGAGCCCAGCCTGGTGTCCAGCATCCCATGGGCTCTGCAACTGCTCCTGCTGCACCTGGAGGCTGCCCTCCCTGGGGCCTGTGCTGTCACTGCTGCACCTGCAGGGCCTGGTGAGCGTCCTGCTCGTGAGAGTGGGAGGCAGCTCCAGGACACACACAGGGCCTGTGAAAGTGACAACAGAATTTTGGATATATCTTTTCACACTCGTGCATAGGGGTTTAAGTACAGTCTGAAGACTTGTGCTAAAAACACCTTCTGATAAATTATATTTTCTTTGTTATCCACTTACAGATGTGGAATATGTTTATGTTAAATATGGAAATCATTACCTTTGAGTAACCTAACAGTGTAAAATATATTGTTTCCTTAACCATCAATAAGACAATTGTTGTCTTGGATGTAAGCATTTTTTTTATTGAGTAAAAGAATGCATATTATGGTTTTGATCATTATTTTAATGAGAATATGTCAAATACATTTTCTATACAGCTTTTGTTGGAATATAGAAATCAGATTAATTTGCATACGGGGTAGGGATTGTGGAGGGAGTTGTTTCACCATGTCACCTCCCCAGACACTCAGAAACCACCTCAGCCATGGCTCCTGGAGACTTGGTTACTCTTCAAGAGGGTGGCAGACTTTGGCATCAACCCAGTGGTGCTGGGTTGGGAGCTGCCCTGGATGCAGACGCCTTTAAGTCCCAATGCTCCAGGTTCTGACCAATTATTTCCTTCAGTCTGGCTTGGCATTGCCAGGTTGTAGTAACTTGGGTGTTGCCCACTCAGATAATGAGGCATGGCTCCAGGTGTAGGCATCACCCACGGGGGTTGAGTTACATTCACCTGTTCCTTTGTAAACCTGACTCCTTGCCTCATTTGAATGGTTTCTCTCCAATAAAATAGTTCAGCACCTCCTCCCAGCTCTCTTTCTTGTCTGCTTGCCCCACTTGTGGCAGCTGCTGCTGAATACCAGTCACTGAACCCAAAGAAAAAGTACTTTCTGTGTCTGTGTCTTTATTCCCCAAATTCATTTGGAGTGACCCTGATTGATATTGTCCTGTGACATGACAGTGCTGGTTCTACATGATTGCAGGATGAATGAGCTAGGGGGTTTGTGGAAGCTTCCACCTGATTTCAAAGGAAGTCCTGGGAGGCCAGACTAAGTGTCCCAAGGTCACAGTCCCTATGGGGTGCTTCTGAGAGGGCAATTTTGAATTGTTTCAAAAATGTTTGAAAAAGTGGAACAGTGGAAGGTCCATTGGAGATCCCTGAGACTGAGAGATGCCAGTAACACAGAACATCTGCTGAGGAAAGCTGCAGGATCCAGCAGACACAAGACCAGAGAGAAGGTATGTGGATTGCACCCACAAAGCCATCTGTGAATCTCCACAGCCCTTTGGAGAGAATATCAGAGCGCCATGTGCCCCAGGTGCTGGATGTGGGGCTACAGGACTAATTTTCCCAGCTGGATATAGGTATACTGGTTCCATTCCTTCTTTGTATGACTCTTTGACTTTCTTTCTTTTAAAATTTTTCTTCTTTTTTTATTTTGGAATGGAAATCCTTATTTGGTGCTTTTATATATTGGATACATGTCACATGATTTTGATTTGTATAGGGGATCACACTGAGAGTTTGCATTGAACTTGGACTTGGGCAATCCAGGAAGTGTTAAAAGTATGCAAACTCCTGCAATGGCCTAAATGTATTTCACATTGTGAGGTGGTCATGAGGCTACGGGGGGAGGGGGGGGTCAGGGGTACAATGTTATGATGTGGATATAAGAAGCTCTGCAAAAGCTCATGTGTGAGACGGGTGTTTAGAGATGTAATAATCAGATTATGAGTTGTCACCTTATCCCTAAATAAGTGCATTAATCCCCTGAAGTTTAACTAGGTTGTTACTGTAAGCAGGCAAGGTGTGGCTGGAGGCTGGTCATTGGGGATATGCCTTTGAGTGATAGATTTTTCCCCTTATGTGCAGTGCCTCTCTCTTGGCTTCCTGGTGCCACGTCCTAAGTGGTATTTCTCCTGGTCACCTTTCTTCCAGGATGTTCTGTCTCAGCTGGGGCCTAGAGCAATGCAGTTGGCTGTCTATCAACTTTGACCTCGGAATAGTGATCCCCAAATAAACTTGTCCTCTTATCAGATTCCTGGTCCCAGAAGTAAAAAAAACTGACTAAAGCAACTTCCAACCTCATTAGTGTGGAAGCTTGTTGAGCTTGGGGCAGCTGGTGTTGGAGGCCGCCCGAGAGAGAAGGCCTGGGCTGGGATGAGTGGAGAAGTGGACTGAGGATATGGCCATAGGAGGGGGCTCAGGATCTAAGTTAGCTGAATGAGGTTTGAGGCTTGGACTGGACAATACTCATGGAAGAGTTAAACATTTTTCACTTTTCTTTCTTTCTTTTGTGGACATGTTGGTTTGGGCTCACACCTTCAGAGGTCCCATTCAGTTCATGGTTGTCTGATTTGTTTCCATTCCTCTGTTCCAAAGTGAGGCCCATGGCAGAGGGGCATGGAGAAGAGAAGCTGCTCATCTCATGGTTCCTAAGAAGCCACAGGGATGAGGTAGACTTGTCAAGGAGATGTGGCCTAACTTCCTGCAGAAATGCCCAGTATGCCCAGCATCACCACCCAGTTAGTCCATTTAATTAAAAATCCATCAAATGGATTAATCCACTGCTGAGGTTACCACTTTCATAATCTCATCATTTCATATCTGAACATTCCTGCATTAACTTGAGTTTTGGAGCCACCTTATATTCAAACAATAGCATTCTGCCTTGTACCCCTGAAACTCATGTCCATCTCACCATAAAAAATATGTTTAATCTCCCTACAAGAGTCCCCATAATCTTAACAATTCCTGATTATGCAAAAGTCCTAGTCCAAATTCTTATCCAAGACTCAAGGTAAACCCTTGATTGTGAGTCAAAAAAAAATGAGGCTAAAAGGCAGAGTATTCCTGCCCATTTGATTCTGAATATCATCAGCAGTATTCATATAACCAAATGCAGTGTGTCTCCTTTACTCCTCAGTCACTGAGATACAGTGTCCATCATCGGGAAGACCTAGGGAGCTAGAGCCTGTCCATCCCGTCTTGGGGCCATGAGGAGACTGTGGTTGAGCAATGTGAGTCTGATCTGCAGGTGTCCAAAGCTTCAGCCCTGGTCACAGGGGAACCTGCCGGTGTTGTACTTCCTCTACCTGGAAGTGGAGCACCTTGATCCTGGTCCCCCTGGTACCCATGAATGAAAAGACCAAACTCCAGGCACCTAGTCCGTCCTCATTCCTATTCTTTCCCAATTAGGATCTTCTATGAAGTGCAGTTTCCAGCAAGGTGCCCCCATCTTTCCTTCCCCAAATTCCTTTACAACAACATCATGTCCCCTGGACAGTTTTCCTGCTGCTGTGGAGCCTCCCTACTGCTCCCTGCAGGAGCTTGCTCCAAGACATGATGCTGATCAGAGACACACCTGTAAAAGTTCCAAACAACCCATCATTTCAGAGAGACTCATGTCTCCAGTGCTTTGCTTTGACAGGAGGTGGCACTTTTTCCCGCCTCGAGCATCAAAGAACCATTGGGATATATCAGGAGAATGCAGGTGAGGGTCACACGGAGAACTGGCCTGAAGTCCTCGGTTCTGGCTGCATCTCAGGTCAGTCCATCCATTAGCTTCATGGGACCATGTTGAGCCCACCTATGATTGTGTAGGAAGGGACAGCCTCTTCTACCATTCTAAATTAATCATATCCAGGATATTATGAGTGTTTAATCCAATAAATATAGGAAAATACAAATGCATTCTTCAAACTTTGTGAAACTCTGTGTCTGATGCCATAACCCCACCCCCACCCCAGGCAGGTGCACTAATTCCATCAGTAGACACATTATCAGGCCTACATTTCTGAAGCTGAGGAGGAAGAAAATGAGTACGGCCACAAAGGAGCCTCCCTGGCCCTTCCACCAAATGCCCCAGTGACTTCAGAGCTTGGCTGCCTCTGAGCAGTGCCCTCAGCAGGTGGAGGCAGCAGGAGGAGCAGCTGGGGCAGCAAGCCTCACACTTCTGCTCCCTGGGAGGTTTTTGTCATGACCTGTGTCACTGTGGGGTGGTAATTATAATCTAGTTGACAGTGATAAGTGGCAGCATCTTCAGGCTACAGACTGCTGATGGTGAAAGTGAAATCTGTCCCAGATCCACTTCCACTGAATCTTGAGGCGACTCCAGGTTGTAAACTGGTTGCCCGATAAATGAGGAGCTTAGGGGTTTGCCCTGCTTTCTGTTGATACCAGGCTACAGCAGTACCTATGCTCTGGCTTGCCTTGCAGGAGATCGCCACTCTGTCTCCTTGAGATTTAGACAGGGAGGATGGAGACTGGGTCATTGTGGTGTCACATCTAGCACCTGACATTGGAAATACAAAAGCAAACATTCACACTATTAAATGTGTTATAAAGGGATTTCCCTAAAGAGCCAGGTAACACTGACCACACAGGGCAAAGCAAATCCTCAGCACTGTCCCTTCTTACCTGGGAGGCAGAGCAGCAGGAGCCCTAGGAGCTTAGCAGGGGCCCTCATGGCCATGCTGTGCCCTGACTGGGACTGACTCCTGCACAGGGTGTGAGCAGCCTCTTAAGAAGACCTCAGGGCAGTGGGGTGTGCTGTGGGCACATGCAAATCAGCAGGGCTGGGCAGGCTGGGCACAGCTGCAGGGAGGGCTTCTCTCAGTCAATCAGCACAGGTCCAGTTTTCCTTGGTGTCCCAGGTCAGGCCAAAGAAACAGAAATTATGATTCTTATGGGGTAGATGATTAGTACTTGGACTTACTGTCAAATAATTCTCAGTGGGAAAACAATATGTTGTTTTTATAACATAATTGAGACTTTGCCTTAATTTTATTTATATAAATACAAAAGAAAATTTTTATGGAAGCATGTTTAATGTATACAATAGGATTTTATGATGTACTCAGGCAACTTACTGCAGGTGCAGAAGGACAACACCATGAACCTCGGTGACTGACACTCAAGTTCCTTCTCACAGAGAGCTACAGGTGACTTTCATGGCCAGGGACTACATGGACTGCACCTTATTTTTGATTTGGGTTCCCCATCTGCTCCCTTTATGTTCCACATAGTGTTATTTCCTGCATTTCACCACGTGAAGGGCTAGTTAGTGATGCCAGATGCCATCACAGCAAAGGTCACTGCCACTCAATGCATATCCCTGACATGCACCATATGTGCCTCTTTCTTACTTTGTCCTTTAGCAGGGCATGGGGACATCATTCTGCCCCCAATTCCACCCTCCCTGTGGGCTTCCCCAGGATACAGTCTCTGTCTCCTGTCAGTCCATGGAAGATGCACTCAAGGAAACAGCTCGGGTTAGGTAAACCTTGGACAAAGATTTGAAAAACTTATATTTCATCTATATGTCTTTGCCCTGAACATACAGCCCAGTTCATCATCAGGGGAAGTGCAGCCAGCTCTGCCCACCACCATCCCTACCCTGGATTCTGGGGACCAGGGCTAGTATTGATAATGACTGCAGGTGGCCCATTCCCAGTGGTGCACTTGGGCAGGAACCTCCTGTTGGGTTTCCAGGGGTCTAAACTTCAAGAGCACTTGCTATCAAACAACTTAGGCAGAGCAAGTTCCAGAGAGATCTCCTGAAACTTTAAATGAGGACACAACTTTTTCTGGTAGGATTAGGAATCAGTGCCTAAGGTTGCCAGACCCTGGGCCTTTCCCTCTCTGTGCTTCTGCTGAATCCTGAGCCACATCTATGCCTCACGGGGCTCCCTGGAGCTGGGGAAGGTGCTTTGCCTGAACACAGTGGACACAGAGTCTAAGATGAAGGTCTCCTGGGCAGCACCAGAGGGTGACAGCAGGTGGAGGGGCACACACCCTAGCTCCTCATGTCATTGGGAATAACCAAGGGGCATCCTGTGCCTTCCACAGGGGCTTGAGCTGCAGCCAACCTCAGCAGGAAGCTGTAAAGGGCTTTTGTGTCCTCTCCTCTCTCCTCACTCCCCTCATCCCTGCCAGTGTTTCCTGCCCCTCATCAGTATGCTGACTGCTCAGGATGCCCTGTCCTGGCCCATCCTGAGCTGGAAGCACATCCCTTGCATGGCTGGCTTCTCTGCTGGGAATCACTCACTCCTCCTTTACTGATGGGTAGAAAAATTAAGACAGTTCCATATGCATTGAATTTCCCTTTACCAATTGTTGGCTAAATTGTATTTAGTGGTGATTCTTTTTCTCTTGATCCCCAAAAGAATGTGCAACCGAAAGCTTGGTCCCTGTTCCCAGTGCCAATTAATGCCAATTTAATAATGAAGACACAGTTTTGAGAAAAAGGAAAAGGAAGTTTTATTGCTTGTCTAGCAAAGGAGTCCCAAAGGCTGTGACTCTTCTGATCAGGAGGGATGGAGTGTTTGAAAGGAACTCTTCAAGGGTTACATTCCAGGTGTGCTCTGTAGAGGGTCCCAGGGCACCCTGATGGCCTGTTAAGATTCACTTGTTAACTTGGGAGTTATTCACTTTGCTGGTCCTCAGTAGGCATCTCCTTCCTGTAGTGGGTGTGTTCAAGGGCAATTAACCATGGGAAGAGAAAATAACACTGTCTCCCTAATCTTGTTAGGGAGCGGGAGAGGGGAAAAGAGAGAGAAAATACATTTAAAAAAAAATTAAGCCTTAGAGCAATGAGGGCTATTCAGAAAGGGGAAGGGACCACTGTGTTACAAGTGGAGCCTGTGACAAATTGCATCCTTCTGTGGAGTGCAGGTGAGACCCTGTGAAATAGGAATCCTGCTCCCTCTCACCCCACAGACAGAGTACTCTGAGTCTCAGATGTCTTCTTGATCATTTGCTTTATTAATCTGCCTTGCCACCTTTATTCTAGTTTATGGCAAGACAGTTTGGGGGATATTACAGCCAATGCTCTTATAACAGTAGGATCCTAGGAGCCACAACATACAAATATCACTTTTAATAATGTAGTGTTTTGCATTGGGATAAACCTCTCCCGAGACACCAATGTCCTACTATGTGGAAACTACAGGTGCTACATCACAGGGCATAAGGAACTTGGAAGTTGTGATGGGGATGTTGACATTGGCATCTGGAGATCGTCCAGGATTATCAACATGAGAACAATGACATCACAAGGGTCCTCTTGACAGGGAGGAGGAGGGACCATCACAGTCACAGAGGGATGTGGCAATGGAAATGGCTGCTGATGGGTGGAAGTGGGAGGAGAGGACAGCAGAAGCATTCAGGGCCTTCCTGCTGTCAGGGGTCCGCCTCAGCCCTGCTGCCCAGATTCCAGACCTCTGGTTGTGCCTTAAGCCACTGCTGCAGCTCCTCAGGTTTGCTTCTGAGGCTGCTCCCACTCCCCCAGGAAACACTCTCTAGAGAAGTCTGGCTGGGCCCAGACCTGGCCTCAGGGAGGACGGGCCTCAGCATGTGCTCCTGTGATGGGGGTGTCTGCAGGTTTCACAGATGGAAATACCATGTTAATAAAGCAGTATATTGTGTGTAGTTCTGAAAAATAAATTTTTAAACACTCACATAATTTTTGTGACCAAGTTTCTGAAAGTGCTATAGAAATTGTCACTGGCTGAAATGTAAGTCTGTTTTCTTAATGCTGAAATTTTATACAAAAAAAAAATGTTAGAGTAATGAGCAAGTAGAAAACACAACAAGTGATCAGAGTTGCTGAAGGTTTAAATTAAAATATTGGACATAGGATGGTTGCTTTGGTGATGAAAAATGGTGAGAGAAAGGGATTTTATTTTCAAATTGGCATTCGAGTGTGTAGATGATGGGATGAAAAATGGTCAAAGGCTCTGGAGAGCAGCCGGGATCCACTCACAGGGCAAGAAGGACCCACCTGGTCTTCAAGTCAACGAAGTTATGAGAAGAACAGGCCCTTGAGCGTCTCCACCTTTCCTTGAGCTACAAAGTCATATTCTCTTACTGTTTTGTCCCTTGTGCAGTCATCATTTATGATGGGGTCACACTGAAGATTGAGGAGTCTTCATCTCAACTCCCCAGGCCTGGAGCCCTGTCCTGCCCAAGGCTGGCCATAAAGCACTCTGATTCCCTGCCTTAGTCCAGCCAATATCCCTCCTGGGAGAGTCTGCTTTGCAGACACTGTCCCTGGGTGTCCACACTTCTGCTGACTTTCAGTCAGTTTTCTTACAACAAGGCCCAACTACTCAGTGCATCCTGAAGTCTCAGTCCAGTACTCACCTGGACAATGTCTTTCAGGTGATGTGAACCTGAAGGAAATTCCCAGGCTTCAGGGGGGGTCTATGTGCCACTTTTTAATATGTGGAAAACAATGCAGGCATCCATGGAATGTGCTGTCACCTTAGCTCCATGCCACACCCTGTGTCTAACAATCATACTCTTTTAATATCCTTTTGAAACAAACTGGCACCTGCATCCTGGA
This sequence comes from Callospermophilus lateralis, assembly GCF_048772815.1. Taxonomy (NCBI): domain Eukaryota; kingdom Metazoa; phylum Chordata; class Mammalia; order Rodentia; family Sciuridae; genus Callospermophilus; species Callospermophilus lateralis. Next base: position 88,420,683 of record NC_135318.1, read on the forward strand.
AAGAAAAGCCATATAATGTTACCCCAGTTATAAACGACATCTATATTACGTAAAGAAGTCACTTGCAGCACCATTCTCTAGTGTGCAGAGTGGCAGCTGGTGCAGAGGCAGGTATAGAAGGGACTCCTGCTTCATCTGTGGAGGACAATAGCCCCTGGTCTCTGTTCAGGATACTGCCCAGCTGGCTATGCCAGGCTCAGGGGCAGAGCAGGAGTTTCCCAGGGTCTCTGCTCTGGAGGCTCAGCCAGGTGTTTTCTCACAGCACCCAGGTGAGGAGGACTGTGGCTGTGTGGGCAGCAATGAGCTGCAGGCTGCTGATGGAGAGGGGAGCCTGCTCCAGACCCCTGCCCTGCACTTCTGGGACCCTGAGAGGGATGGGGAAGCACACCTGAGAGGAGCTACTGCAGGCTGATGAGGTATCTGGTAGTGTCAGTGTACTCAGTGGCCCGCGGTGATGCTGGCTCTGTCCCCTACAGGCACAATCAGAAGACCTAAAGCTGAGTCAGCACCATCTTGTCACCGAGCCTGAAAACCCACAAGCAACACCCCAAGAATATGACTATGTGCTTACAAAAATAACTTGGCAGCTGGAGACCGCCCGCCCACTGGCGACCGATCGCCGCCGGCTGCCAGCGCGAATGGGCAGCTGGAGACCACCTGGGCACCAGCGTCCAGGAGCTGAAACCAACCAGAGACAGTCCAGTCCCACCCCCCCATTTGGACACCCCGGCAAGGAGCCTGGGGCCCGCCATAGCAGAGAGGTGACATCACTGGAGTTCGGCCATCGGAATTCCTTCCCAGCAGAATCCACTTTAGCAGGCATAGTCTACCAACACAAAGGAGAGACAACAGAGATATGAAAAACCAAAACAAATTTATAAAAGAGAGCAGAAACATAGGAATCAAATAGAGCTGAAAAGTAGCATGAACATCATGAAAAAACAAGGGGAAAAAAGGAGTACAAACAATGCAGGACAACTTAAATCTACAGGAGGACCTAGAAGCATCAGAAACATGGATAGGGAAAGAATTCAAGGCATACCTAACTCAGATGGAAAGGAATATTAGAGAAGACATGGGACAGCAAATCCAAACAATAAAAGTATATTTTGAAAGTGAATTAAACAAACAAATTCAAATGGCAAAGAACGAGCTTTACCAGGAGATAGAGATCTTTAAAAAAAATCAAACAGTAATCCTAGAAATGCAGGAAAATATAACCCAAATTAAAAACTCAAACAAGAATAGTACAAATAGACTAGATCAAGTAGATAATGAAGACAAAGTTTATCAACTTGAAAAAAATATAGTCAACACAGAAAAGATGCTTAAATCCCACAAGCAATCTATTCAAGAGATATGGGATGTCATAAAAAAACAAATTTGAGAGTCATCGGGATAGAAGAAGGCATAGAGAATCACACCAAAGGAATGGACAACCTATTAAATAAAATAATTCTAGAAAACTTCCCAGAGATGAAAGATGGAATGGATTGCCAAATCCTGGAAGCCTACAGGACCCCAAACATTCAAAACCATAATAGACCAACTCCAAGACATATAATTATGAAGATAGCCGACATACAGAACAAGGAGAGAATATTAAAAGCTACAAGAGAAAGGAGGCAGATTACATTCAGGGGTAAACCAATTAGGTTAACGACTGATTTTTCATCACAGACTTTGAAAGCAAGAAGATCCTGGAACAGTGTATTTCAAATGCTGAAAAATAATGGATTCCAACCAAGAATACTGTATCCAGCAAAATTAAGCTTCAGATTCGACAATGAAATTAAAATCTTTCACGATAAACAAAAGCTAAAAGAATTCGCAGCCAGAAAACCAGCACTGCAAAGCATTTTGAGCAAAATACTACATGAAGAGGAATTGAAAAATAGTGCCCAAAACTAACAGCAGGAGGTATCTCAGTAAAGGGGGAGGAAAATAACCAAAAAGTAAAAACTAGCCAAACTAAAATAAATAAAGAAATAAACATGACTGGAAGTACAAATCATATTTCAATTGTAACCTTAAATGTTAATGGCCTAAACTCACCAATCAAGAGACATAGGCTAGTAGCCTGGATCAAAAAAAAACAAATCCAACAATATGCTGCCTTCAGGAGACTCATATGATAGGAAAAGACATACACAGGCTGAAAGTAAAAGGTTGGGAAAAATCATACCACTCACATGGCCCTCAGAAGCAAGCAGGAGTGGCCATACTCATATAGAATAAAATCAACTTCAAACCTAAGTTAATCAAAAGGGATAAAGAAGGACACTATATACTGTTAAAAGGAACCATCCACCAACAAGACATAACAATTATCAATTTGTATGCACCAAACAATGGAGCTGCAACGTTCATAAAACAAACTCTCCTCAAGTTCAAGAGTCAAATAGACTACAACACAATAATTATGGGTGAATTCAACACACCACTCTCACCAATAGACAGATCCTCTAGACAAAAGCTGAATAAAGAAACTATAGAACTCAATAGCACAATCAATAACCTAGACTTAACTGACATATATAGAATATATCAACCATCATCAAGTGGATACACGTTCTTCTCAGCAGCACATGGATCCTACTCAAAGATAGACCATATATTATGCCATAGGGCAACTCTTAGAAATATAAAGGGGTGGAAATAATACCATGCACCATATCTGATCATGATGGAATGAAACTGGAAATCAATGATAAAAGAAGGAAGGAAAAATCTTACATCACATGGAAAATGAACAATATGTTACTGAATGATCAATGGGTTACAGAAGACATAAAGGAGGAGATAAAAAAATTCTTAGAGACAAATGACAATATGGACACAACATACCAGAATCTATGGGACACAATTAAATCAGTTTTAAGAGGGAAATTCATTTCTTGGAGTTCTTTCCTCAAAAAAAAAAAGAAAGAAAAAAAAAACAACAAATAAATGAACTCACACTACACCTCAAAAACCTAGAAAAGGAAGAGCAAAACAACAGCAAATGTAGTAGAAGACAACAAATAATTAAAATTAGAGCAGAAATCAACGAAATTGAAACAAAAAAAACATTGAAAAAGCTAAAAGTTGGTTCTTTGAAAAAATAAATAACATTGACAGGCCCTTAGCCATGCTAATGAAGAGAAGAAGAGAGAGAACTCAAATTACTAACATACGGGATGAAAAAGGCAATATCGCAACAGACACTACAGAAATACAGAAGATAATTAGAAAGTATTTTGAAACACTATATTCCAATAAAATAGAAGATAGTGAAGATATCGATAAATTCCTTAAGTCATACAATCTGCCCAGATTGAGTCAGGAAGACACACACAATTTAAACAGACCAATAACAAAGGAAGAAATTGAAGAAGCCATCAAAAGACTACCAACCAAAAAAAGCCCTGGACCAGATGGGTATACAGCAGAGTTTTACAAAACCTTCAAAGAAGAATTAATACCAATACTTTTCAAGCTATTTCAAGAAATATAAAAAGAAGGAGCTCTTCCAAATTCATTCTATGAGGCCAACATCACCCTGATCCCGAAACCAAAGACACTTCAAAGAAAGAAAACTACAGACCAATATCTCTAATGAACTTGGATGAAAAAATTCTCAATAAAATCCTGGCGAATCAAATACAAAAGCTTATTAAAAAAAAATTGTGCACCATGATCAAGTAGGATTCATCCCTGGGATGCAAGGCTGGTTCAATATACGGAAATCAATAAATACTATTCACCACATAAATATACTTAAATACAAGAACCATATGATCATCTCGATAGATGCAGAAAAAGCATTTGACAAAGTACAGCATCCCTTTATGTTCAAAACACTAGAAAAACTAGGAATAACAGGAACTTACCTCAACATTGTAAAAGCTATATATGCTAAACCTCAGGCTAGCATCATCCTAAATGGAGAAAAACTGAAGGCATTCCCTCTAAAATCTGGAACAAGACAGGGATGCCCTCTATCACAACTTCTATTCAATTTAGTTCTTGAAATACTAGCCAGAGCAATTAGACAGACAAAAGAAATTAAAGGCATAAAAATAGGAAAAGAAGAACTTAAATTATCGCTATTTGCCGATGACATAATAATATATTTAACAGACCCAAAAGGGTCTACAAAGAAACTGCTAGAGTTAATAAATGAATTCAGCAAAGTGGCAGGATATAAAATCCACACGCATAAATCAAAGGCATTCCTATATATCAGCAACAAAACTTCTGAAATGGAAATGAGTAAAACCACTCCATTCACAATATCCTCAAAGAAAATAAAATGCTTGGGAATCAACCTAACAAAAGAGGTGAAAGATTTATACAATGAAAACTACAGAACCCTAAAGAGAGAAATAGAAGAAGATCTTAGAAGATGGGAAAATGTACCCTGTTTATGGATAGGCAGAACTAACATCATCAAAATGGCGATATTACCCAAAGTTCTCTACAGGTTTAATGTGATGCCAATCAAAATCCCAATGGCATTTCTTGTAGAAATAGATAAAGCAATCATGAAATTCATATGGAAAAACAAAAGACCCAGAATAGCAAAAGCAATTCTAAGCAGGAAGTATGAATCTAGAGGTATAGCGATACCAGAGTTCAAACTGTACTACAAAGCAATAGTAACAAAAACAGCGTGGTACTGGTACCAAACCAGGCAGGTGGACCAATGGTACAGAATAGAGGACACAGAAACCAATCCACAAAATTACAACTCTCTTATATTTGATAAAGGGGCTAAAAGCATGCAATGGAGGAAGGATAGCATCTTGAACAAATGGTGCTGGGAAAATTGGAAATCCATATGCAACAAAATGAAACTGAATCCCTTTCTCTTGCCATGCACAAAAGTTAACTCAAAATGTATCAAGGAGCTAGATATCAAATCAGAGACACTGTATCTGATAGAAGAAAAAGTTGGCTACGATCAACATACTGTGTGGTCGGGCTCCAAATTCCTTAATAGGACGCCCATAGCCCAAGAGTTAATAACAAGAATAAATAAATGGGACTTACTTAAACTAAAAAGTTTTTTCTCAGCAAGAGAAACAATAAGAGAGGTAAATAGAGAGCCTACATCCTGGGAACAAATTTTTACCCCTCACACTTCAGATAGAGCCCTAATATCCAGAATATACAAAGAACTCAAAAAATTAAACAATAAGATAACAAATAACCCAATCAACAAATGGGCCAAGGACCTGAACAGACACTTCACAGAGGAGGACATACAATCAATCAACAAGTACATGAAAAAATGCTCACCATCTCTAGCAGTCAGAGAAATGCAAATCAAAACCACCCTAAGATACCATCTCACTCCAGCGAGATTGGCAGCCATTATGAAGTCAAACAACAATAAGTGTTGGCGAGGATGTGAGGAAAAAGGTACACTTGTACACTGCTGGTGGGACTGCAAATAGGTGAGGCCAATTTGGAAAGCAGTATGGAGATTCCTGGGAAAGCTGGGAATGGATCCACCATTTGACCTAGCTATCGCCCTTCTCGGACTATTCCCTGAGGATCTTAAAAAAGCGTACTATAGGGATACTGCCACATCAATGATTATAGTGGCACAATTCACAATAGCTAGACTGTGGAACCAACCTAGATGCCCTTCAATAGATGAATGGATAAAAAAAAAGTGGCATCTATACACAATGGAGTATTATGCAGCACTAAAAAATGACAAAATCATAGAATTTGCAGGGAAATGGGTGGCATTAGAGCAGATTATGCTAAGCGAAGCTAGCCAATCCTTAAAAAACAAATGCCAAATGTCTTCTTTGATATAAAGAGAGCAACTAAGAACAGAACAGGAAGGAAGAGCATGAGGAAAAGACTAACATTAAACAAAGACGAGTGAGGGGAGATAAAGGGAGAGAGAAGGGAAAGCATATGGAAAAGGTAGGAGACCTTCAATGTTACACAAAATTAAAAGAGGTTGTGAGGGGAAAGGGGGAGGAAAAAAAGGGAGAGAATTGAACAACAGCAGAGGAGGTAGAGAGGGAAGATGGGAGAGGAGGGGAGGGGAGGGGGGATAGTAGGGAATAGGAATGGTAGCAGAATACAACAGTCACTAATATGCCATTATGTAAAAATGTGAGTGTGTAACCAATGTGATTCTGCAATTTGTATTTGGGGTAAAAATGGGAGTTCATAACCCAATTGAGTCAAATGTATGAAAGATGATGTATCATGAGCTCTGTAATGTTTTGAACAACCAATAAAAAAATTACATAGAAGAGGTTGTGAGGAGAAAGGGGGGGGAACAAGGGAGAGAATTGAACAACAGCAGATGAGGTAGAGAGGGAAGATGGAAGGGGAGGGGAGGGGGGATAGTAGGGTCTAGGAAAGGTTGCAGAATACAAAAGTCACTAATATGCCATTATGTAAAAATGTGAGTGTGTAACCAATGTGATTCTGCAATTTGTATTTGGGGTAAAAATGGGAGTTCATAACCCAATTGAGTCAAATGTATGAAAGATGATGTATCATGAGCTCTGTAATGTTTTGAACAACCAATAAAAAAATTACATAGAAGAGGTTGTGAGGAGAAAGGGGGGGGAACAAGGGAGAGAATTGAACAACAGCAGATGAGGTAGAGACGGAAGATGGAAGGGGAGGGGAGGGGGGATAGTAGGGTCTAGGAAAGGTTGCAGAATACAAAAGTCACTAATATGCCATTATGTAAAAATGTGAGTGTGTAACCAATGTGATTCTGCAATTTGTATTTGGGGTAAAAATGGGAGTTCATAACCCAATTGAGTCAAATGTATGAAAGATGATATATCATGAGCTTTGTAATGTTTTGAACAACCAATAAAAAATATTAAAGAAAAGAAATAAAATTCTATTGTATTTGAACTACTATAAAAATCACCATAATGTCATAGAGAAAAAACTAAAAATGGAGAAATTTATTTAAAATTCAGATTAAAAACAAACAATCAAAGAGAAAACTCTATGCACTAGATTTTCTTTGGAGAAAAGAAGTGATTAACAAACACCCCAACAGGTAGCTCAGTGCTGGCTGGGATCTGTGGGCTCTGTGCAGAGCTGAGAGGGCACCCTCCATGCTGGGTGAGCTGACCAACCACTCATCAGCTACCTGGGAAGCCTGTCTGTGCTGAGGGGTACAGAGCAGGACACTCTGCAGCAGGCTTGCGCTGTGACCCAGGAGCCCAGTCATGTGGCCCATGTGGGTTTGTACTAGATGAGGACAGTGTGTGTGCCTCTGACAAGTCCCCAATAAAGAGTCACAGCAGAGACTAGCAGAGCACTAGAGAAGAGCAGGCCATACCCAGGGATCCAGAAGAAAGAAGCAACTACTCCCAGTTCTAAAAGCAGCCTCCAGAACATCCCTGAGCTCTGGCCCCATGCCCTGAGGCACTGAGTGATTGAGTGACTTAGCTTCTCACCACATGGGGACTGTTGGACTCAGGATAGGGCAGCACCAGCTGGGCCCAGCACTGCCCAATTTCATGATGGAAGCACTTTGGGGACTGGACTTACCACAGACATAGGATCCACTTGGAATACATGGACAGGCATCCTGAGGTCCCATGTCACTTCTCCCTCTGACCCTAGCACCTCTGCATCAGATCTCATAGGACCTCATGTATATCCCAAGCAGGCCATGTCCCAGGGATTAAGGACCTGGGCTTTGATCTCAATTGGTTGTCACAGTAGGTGGGAAATGATCATGAAAACTTCACACATGATTCCAAAACAGGCTCTCATTTAGTTTGGTGAGATTATGACAGAAAGAAAACCAGCTGAACAACTTCATGAGCAAGAAACCCTGTGCTCAGCACAACACTGAGGTGGAAGCAGGGTCCTCCCTCCCCACCAGAGTCAGAGCAGCAGCAGGAGCAGGGGCCAGGCAGTTCCCAGGTCCACAGAGACACAGTCTACCCTCACTTGACCCTCATGACTCCTAACTATCTTTTTCTCCACCAGCAGCCACAGTGGGGTCGGGCTTCAGCCTATAAAATCAGAGAATAGGATTCATCCATATCATGTAGGCTCTGGGGACAGAGAGGCAGGGGCCAGGCTGGGCTTCCAGCCAAGAGCACAGAGCAGCTTTCCCCAGCAGGCAGCCCCTGCCAGCTCCTCCCATGAGTCTCTTCTCACCACAGACACACTGGTGAAGAAGGAGGCGCTCCCTGTTGATAAGAGGACACAATTCTATAATTTCCCTAATATTGTGAAAATAGGCTGCTCTCTCAGTTTATTGTCCTTAGTCTGCCATCTACTGGTCATTCTGTGGCATAACATCTTCAGGATTTTAGAGGCTGAGTCCCAGTGAGGCTTCACTCTGAGTCTTCAGTGTCACTCAAGATGCTGATCCCATTGTACCACTCTGCAGGGAAAACAGCTGTCCCCTCATGTCAGGAATCTTTTATGCTAGTCCAGGACTGAAGACTAACAGACACCCAGAGGTCTAAAAAGAAATTAGTCACAAGAGAGTTCAGGATGAGCTGTGTGATCCAGGAGAGATGACAAGGTGTGACTTCAGAAAGTTCACTGAGGACTGCAGGGTGTGAGGCGGGGAGGGAGGATCCCAGGCCTCCTGGTGTCCACCTTTCAGTGCATCAGTCAGTCATTCCTGCCATGCAGAAGCTTCCCAGAGCCACACCTAGACCACAGCAGCTGTTCCAACCAGGAAGGACCTGACACCCCCAGGCTGGTGACAAATGGCTCAAAGGTTTGTGCTCCTAGCTACAACACCAGGAATGATCACATTAATCTTTACACTCACATTGATTCTGCCATGGTGGTGAACTGTGTATCCACATTGTCCAGTATGCTGGCCATTAGCCACATGTGACATTGAACATTCAAAATGAAGCAAGTGCACAAATAAAGTTTATTTTAAAATTTTATTTAGAGTGCATAAGATCAGTTGTAAATAGGATTTACATGTGACAGTGCACCATTTATAGTTAATAAGCATAGAATCTGCTCCACTCGGTGGCTTCTTTCAAAGATCAGCTGATAGTGGGAACAGCAGAAGTCACCCATTGAGTTAGAGTATCAATATCTGGATATTTGCTCAACCCAGGGGCCTAGAGGGAAAGAAGCTCATGAAACAGTGTCTTGCTTCAAAGAGGAAGCAATAGCCATCCCGATAGATGGATGAAAATGAAAAAATCAAAGGAACAAATCACCCATTAAAGAACAAACAGCCCAGAGCACTCCAACCCCTGACGCCATCAACACCACTGTGGAGAACATCAGAGATAAAGTTTACACAGCTCAAGGCTAAGGTGTCCAGTGAGCTAAAAGGAGATGCCAGGAGTGAGGTTAGAAAACACAGGAAGTGAAAGACCTCTTCACTGATGACCCAGAGACTCTGACAAAGAACCAAAGGAAACCCTGCAAATGACCCAATAAATCAAATTTAAATTCAATGAAACAGTCACCAATCATTCAGGCCACTTTGAAGATAGATTTGTCAAGCCTTGAAGACAAAGTATATGATCTTGAATAGAAAGATGGCCATACAGGAAAGATGTCAAGAGACCATGTCCAGAATACTCAGAAAACTGGGACTAGATCCGGAACCACACTGGAGCATCACCAGGGCAGACAGAGGCTCCCAGACACAACCTGGGGGAGCACATGTTGTCCTCAATGAAGTGATCTTGACCATTAATATTCACACAGACCTGCACTTTTGTGGTTTCCCAGTTTACCACAAAGTGCTACTGTGAATCTGTAAGTTCACTTCAGCTGATTAAAAAAAAAAAGTCCTTAGTCCAAATAATTTGATGGATAAATATAGAAAATATATGAATGTGTGACACATATATTCTGAGTTTATGTCCCTCCAAAATACGAGGGAATACTGGTTTGTTGACCCCAAAGACATTTCTGGACCCTCAAGTCCTGTTCCAGATCTGCCTAGTATGAATGTGTGGACAAACATTTGAATCATTTCTTTCTTTTTAGTGGAAGCAGAAGAAAACGTCCTGCACAAGGGCACCCCAAGCTGTGAGATGAAGACTGTGAATGTCCCTCTGTGAAGGTCCCTCTCTGTCAGCCCAGCTCCCCACCATCCTTTGCCCACTGAGCACCTGTGACTGGAGCTCTGCTTCCTCCATGCCTCCCTCTCCTCCTCCTTGAGGGCAGGGGGCTCTGTCTTTAAATCAGGGTTTCCACAGCCCCAGAGCCTATGGGGAGTTGCCAGCCCTTGTCCATTGGCCTCTTCCAATGGCCACCAGTGAGAACCCACTCATGCAAGCGGCTCTTGTCAGATACAGGGTGTACACTCCTCCCTCCTTTTCAAAGGGTCATGTATGCACCTTCCTCAAAGTGCACAGTAGGGAGATTAGGGGTCCCATTTCCTGATGCATCATTTGCTTGTGCTGTTTGGTTGGCTTAAGAAACTGCTGCCTGATGCAAAGTGACAGATCCGCACCTCTGTTGTGTCATGGTATTTTATGTTTTTTAATCTTGAGTTCAGGCCTTGTGACATGCTGTGTAATTGTCACACATGGTGCACACATGGGCCTAGCTTCATCCTTCTGCATTCCAAGGTCCCAGTGTTCCAGGTCTAACTGTTTTCAACAGCAATCTCTCCCTTTTGTGGTCTTGCCACCTTTGCCAAAAATCAACTACCCCAGATTGTGAGTGTGGCCTCAGCTCTATCCCACCATCCAAGGTGCTTTGGTCCTGGCTATCATTATGCCAGGACCAAAGCACCTTGCTCACCAGCACTGTGGGTAGGGAGAAGGAGAGTCGGGGTCAGGTCACTGTGAGAGCACTGGCAGCATGGGAGAGGCCTGGGTTCTGTCCCCAGCACCATAGAGAAACAGCCAACAAAATTAAATTAAAAATCAAAAACTGAATCCTCTCACTGCATTTCTCATTTGCAAGATTATTTAATCTCCTCGTGTCCCTTAAATCCTCATGTTAACTGCAAGATCAGACTGACAATTATGAAATAGATAAATGAAGGCAGCTGAGATTTTGATACTTATTGTGTTGAGCTTGCTTACCAATTTGACATGGATTGCCATCTTAATAACAGGCTTTTCAACACTCAAATAAGCAAACAAAAATATATTTTCCATAAGACAACCTTCTTTAATGTTGTTCTATAATATTCAATACACAAGCCTGTGCAAAATAGATTTTTTCTCTATTATGCAAATAAGGGTCTAAACTGAATGTGTGCCCAGAAAGAGCTCAGAGTGAGCTCTGCCATCAGTGCTCCTAGTCATCGCTCTGCTTGTCACATCTCCTGCCTTCACATAATTTCCTGCACTTCTCAGAAGGAAAGTAAAATGTGCTTCTTCCATTTCCCATGAAAACAAAATCTAATAAGTAGCTGATTTTACTATAAAGACTAAGAAGTCAGAGCAGTACACTAGAGACCAGGACTCCCTTGTATCATGGTGAATCACCTGGAATGTTTGTCAAATGTTAAATTCAAACACAAGAGTCTGTGCAAAGATGTCACAGGTTTCCTTCACCAAACTTGAGGAGAGAGGGACAAGTGTCCATCACATGTGCTGAGTGGGAAGTGCACAATGGCAAGAGTGGCACAGGAAGACTGTCCTGGAGAGAGTGGAAGAGATTCATGAGGAAGCCATGTAGTGGGAAGGGTTTTGCTAGCAAACCTGAGCTCTAGAGCTGGGCTGGTCTGGGATTCCAAAGCTTTCCCTGAAAATAACTGACACCAACCAGGACTTACTGCTGATGCACATGGAAGCCAAACTGGGATGTCCAGGTTTGTGAATAGAGTTTCCTGTGAAACCAGCTGGCATGGAAGACAGGAGGCCTCAGCTCACATCTGCCTCCACAGCACTGGGAGCAGAGGATTCCAGGAAGGTCAGGAGGCTACCTGTGGACTGGGAGGTGAAAAGGGGAGTCTGAGGCCCTTCATGCAGGTGGAGGAGATCATGGTGCCTCTTCACAGGAACATGCTCCTTTGTGGTAGTTATCAGGTTCTGCATGTGAGATACTGAGCTTAGACTTTGAAAGTTCCTTGGTCAGGACAGCTGGCATTTTCCTGGCATTTGCATGGATGAAACCCCATTGCAAAATTTCCTAGAATGTATTCTAGAGGTTTTTCCTGAACAACTCCCTCAGTGATTGACTATTTAAGAAAGTCATGTCCAGGTGTGTTGAGCTAGAGTAGTATTCACACTCTTTCCCACTCAGGATCAGACACCAGGAGGCAGGATTGTGACAGGATAAAGAAAGGTAGGACAGGTCACTCAGATGTCAGCTCCATGGGAGGGTCCTGGGAAAGCCACCCTTCCACAAATTCCCCCCTCCTGGGAACCCTGGGCCCTCTATCTGTGGAGAAGCAGGAATACCAGAAAGAGACTCCTTGTGCTGCACACAGAACAACAACAAAAATAATTTATGACATCTGTGCACAGACCCTTGTGTAAGAGGGGGGGAAGATCCCCCCTCTTACCCTGGCTTAAATGTGAGCAGGACCTCGGAGCAATTTCTGGAACCTTTGTTGACAGTGTCTGTGCATGGACAGATTTAACCACATACTGTTGAGGTCAAAATGAGGAGGATATAAACATCAGGGAATCAAAGTACCCTGAGCAGTTCACCTTTAATTGCCTGTGCTTGAGATCTTATGGCTTTTCCTCACCTGGTAAATAGGGAAATAACACCAAGTGTTCCCATCCTCTCTAATCACTCACATTTCTTCCAGGGAAGCAAATAGGACCCAGGAGACCATGAATCTTTCATACCTGAATGAACATTGATTTCTACTCACAGAACCTTTCCAGGTGCAGTGGGAAGAGAAAAGTGCAAAGGATCTAACTGGGTGCCTCTGGGGAAAGCTGCTGTGCCCCAGGGGGAGAGAGGGTGGCAGAGGGGACTGCAAGGTTTCTGTGGAGGATTGAACCACTGTTGTAACCTGTGTGGCCTTGCACACAGTCACACACTGCAGCCTCCCCAGGCTCCAGGCTGTGATGGGAGGGTGTAGTCTGTCTCTGACCCACTTCCACTGAACCAGGCTGGGATACCACTGGCCCTGCTGGATGCCCCATAGATGAGGTATATGGGAGCCTGCCCAGGCTTCTGCTGGTACCAGGCTAAGTAGCTTCCAACACTCTGACTGGCCCTGTAGGTGAGGGTGGCTCTTTGCCCTGGAGACAAAGCCACAGAGGCTGGAGTCTGTGTCAGCACAATTTCTCCTGTGGTACCTGAGATGGAAAGAGAACAGAAAGGTCACCTGTGCAGTCTACGTCATACCCCAGTCTCCACAGTAGAGCCAGGACCTTGAGCTTAAATCACTAGGCTTGCTAAACAGAGGTTCCAGGACACAGGACCCAACCACAATGACAGAGGTTTCACAGACATGCAGAACCATCCCATGATCCCTCACATGGGAGCCAGAGTAACAGGACACAGAGGAGCTGAATGGAGGCTGCCATGGCTCTGGGTCCCACCTGAGGCAGAGCTTCCCAGAGCCCTGCTCACCATGTCCCAGCAACATGAGGTCATCCACGTTTCTGAGCTTTAGTAAATGAGCAACTTTAGCCTCCAGAAAAAAACTTGTAAAGGATACTATATGTACATGTATTGAAAGGAAAGGGGGATGTATCTGAAACAATGTTTTTCTAGTTTGAAATGACAGATGGTACAGATGACAATGTCATGGAGTAACCTGGTTCATCTTTGCTGGGGTGGGAAAGGCTTCAAGTACCAGCTATGCCTGCAAAGCTTAGAAACAGAGTATGGTATAGCCAAGTGTCTCTTTTCAGACAGATGCACGGACCAGCTACAGGGCCCAGTCACAGAGTTGACACTACCTGCCACAGACCTCTGGCTGAACTTGTAGTCTTCTGGAATGAACATCAGCTCAGGGCTCAGACCTGCACTCAGACAAAGATAACTCTCTTGCTCTAGGTCACAGCCTGAAGTAACTGTGGTCATGCGGACACCAGGCAGCACCACCTCATACGATGCTGCATGGATGGCCTCATGTTGCTTGGACATGATGAGCAGAAAATGGCAAGAACTCTGGTGTCCAGAGAAAACCATGCTGTCCAGAAGGTAGGCTGCAGACCTACAGAAACCAACAGGCCTGTCACATTGAAAAGATGTTGGGGACCAGATGTGTGAGGACTGCTGCCTCCTCCCCTTCAGAAGAAGGCAAGGAATTGCTCCTTGCTCCTCTAATCAGTGAGAAGGAAGCTCAGTGCTGGCTGGGCTCTGTGCAGAACTGAGATGGCACCCTCCATGCTGGATGAGATGCACCAACCACTCATCAGCTACCTGGGAAGCCTGTCTGTGCTGAGGGGTCCAGAGCAGGACACTTTGCAGCAGGCTTGTGCTATGACCCAGGAGCCCTGCTGTGTGGCCATGGGGCCCAGCACATTGCTAGGGGAAGAAGGGTTTGTACTAGATGAGGACAGTGTGTGTGCCTCTGATGAGTCCCCAATAAAGAGTCAGAGCATAGACCTGCAGAGCACTTGAGAAGAGCAGGCCATCCCCAGGAAATAAAACAGAATGAAAGAAGGAAGTAAAGAAGGAAGGGAGAGAAGGAGGAGGGAGAAAGAGAGACTATTGATTATTCTAAAAGCAGCTCTGAGGCATCCCTGAGCCCTGGCCCCATGCCCTGGGCACTGAGTGACTGAGTGACTGAGCTGCTCACTGAATGTGGAGTGTGGACTCAGCACAGGGCAGCACCAGCTGGGCCCAGCTCTGCTTACATTAAGATGGAAGTGGTACATTGAGATTGGACTTGAGGAGATGCAGAGGCTCCACTTAACACACACACAGTGTCCCAGGGTCCCAAGAGCCTTCCCTTTCCTTATGGCATCACTTGACCCCTGTGACCTCATTGGTTTTACACATATGTTAATGTCACAGGGAAAGAAACTAGACTGTCCTCAAATAGCACAAAAATGTTGCACTGCCTTCCCAGTGCAGCCATGGTAATGGGGACAACTGGCATATTACTTGAGGTTAGCAGATGTCTGAGCAGAGCATATGGTCATAACCCTTAATGGGGACAGAGGAGTGATCTGAGTTCAAGATATGAGCACAGTTTTCTGGGGTCTGTGCAAGGCTGGCGAGCATGGCCCCTGTTAAGATGAGCCACACTCGCGAGCTCCAGAGGCTGCAGCTTGTGCTGACCCCACCTGCCCGCAGAAGCCAGGAAACTCCAGTTTCAAAACTACTGCAGTGACAGTCTCCTGTTCCTTACTAGATGGCTCAGAGAAGTTCACCTGGGAGTGTATCAGGACCCAGGAAACTTGATGGACACATGTCAAAAGCAGATGATAAGTTGCCACCAGAGAAGGTAAGGTAAGTTTGGGAGCCATCAGAGGATGAGTAGGTAGAACTGTTGTGGGTCCTGCCCAGGCCAAGGCACCACAGAGAAGAGGTGCTGGCACCTGCTATGGGATGTCTGGGGAGGAGGAGGGTTCAAGGATAAACCAGCACAGTGAGCTGATATTCCTGTTGCTGTTGGTACCAGGGATTGGTCCAAGGGGAACTTAACCACTGATCCACACCCCAGCACCTTTTCTGTTTTATTTGCTGCATGTGGGAATCACAACAGTTATGTGCACATTATTGTCTGTGCTCCAGTTTGGGTGTCAGTGTCCCCGAGGAGCTCCTAGACTAGTGAAGTAAACCACAGGCTCCACCTTCACTCAGAGGGGCTGTGGATTTTGAAAGATAGACTTAGACTGTAATTCCACATATTTCAAATTTGAGGAAGGAATCCAAACTGATACAGAGAGCTGAACTCCTCTCATAAAGTGATAGTCACTCACTAAACCTGGAGGAAATGGTCATATATCACCTGTTGGGGCTGAGAAGAAAAGAGGGTGGGGTGCAGAGGACCCTCCCAGGCCCTTCCTACCAAAGTCTACCAGAGATCTCCAGAGCCTGGTGTCCCTGAGCTGTATCCTCAGCAGGTGGAGGCAGCAAGAGGAGCAGCTGGGGCAGCCCAGCCTCACACTTCTGCTCCCTGGGAGGTTTTTGTCAGGACCTGTATCACTGTGGGTGGCCAACTACTACCCTGGAGACAGTAATAAGTGGCAACATCTTCAGGCTCCAGGCTGCTGATTGTGAGAGAGTAATCTGTCCCAGATCCACTGCTACTGAACCTCGAGGGGACCCCAGATTGCAAATTGGATGCCTTATATATCAGGGTTTAGGAGCTTGCTCTGGCGTATGTTGATGCCAAGCTAACCTACTGTTAATACTCTGACTGGCCCTGCAGGTGATGGTGACTCTGTCTCCTGGAGATGCAGACAGGGAGGATGGAGACTGGTCATCGTGATGTCACCTCTGGCACCTGACATTGGAAACATAAACATAAGTATCCTTATAATTAATCATGTTTCAGGAGGACTTCCCTGAAGAGCCAGGCAGTACTGACCACTGGGCTAGGCACATCCCCAGAGTTGTCCCTCCTTACCTGGGAGGCAGAGCAGCAGGAATCCCAGGAGCTGAGCAGGGGCCCTCATGGCTATGCTGAGTCATGATGGGGACTGACTCCTGTGAGCAGCCTCTTAAGAAGCCCTCAGGGTAATGGGATGTACTGTGGGCACATGCAAATCAGCAGTGTTGGGAAGGCTGGGCAGGCTGGGCACAGCTGCATGGCTGCCCCCTCTCAATCACTCACCACAGGCTCCAGGTCCTGAGTTCCAGGTCAGACAGGAAACCTCAGAATTACTGACAGAAAATGCTCTTCTCTCTGGGGCCAAAGGCAGTGTTTTTGTTGAGTCCTGCATGTGACATGCTTTTTGATGACCTCTGGTTCCTTCTGTGCATTTTTCCATCTCTGACAGAGAATGTGGGCCATGGCACAACCCAAGAGGCTTCAGGAAGGCTTAGGAGATACTTGCATTTGGCACCTGAGACCATTGATGAGTCCAGAGTGGCTGACTGCTTGCTCTGAGTCCCTGATGGTGAAGTAGAAAGGCAATATGAAAAATACCATTGATTCCTAAGAAGGGCAGGATATTTCCTCCCTCATCTTCCTTCTCCAGCTGCTCAAACTCTTTTCCTCTGTTCATCCCTCCTCCATCCCACTGTGCTTATCAAGATAAGCCAAAACCAAATATTTTCCACTCCTACAGGAGAGGCACAGCAACAGTCCTAGCTCTGCCTCTGATTGCCCATACCCACTTCTGATGCCCCTGCATGCTCAGGTTATCACTCCCACTCTCCCTGGCCTCACAGTCCAGTGTATTCAGAGGTGGCAGTCCTCTCTCCTCCAACCATCATCCTGCCTGTGGCAGCAGAGACCAGATTATTTTCTTTCAGCAAAATCTACCATGTTCCCTACCCCTGAATATTCTGCCCTGATCAAGCCTGTAGGTGTTCACAAAAACATTATCTAGAGCTTGGTTTTAAACAGTGGTGTGGCTCAAGTAAGTAAATTCATAATCTGTAATTAGACCTAAGAGACTCACTTTGAGAAAACAAGTGACTTATTTGACAGAAGAATTATTAAACAAAGTCTAACAAAGTGTTTTAGAATGTAATCAAATGTGATCATGTGGATTTTGTCGATAGAACATGAGCAAGTATCATTGTGTGTGGTTAAGGTGTGAATTGATGAATGGAAAAAATTCATACAATCTTGAAGAAATCATCCTGTTCTCTTGAAAAGAACCTATAATTTCTGAAACAACTATTCACTAATGGATCTGTGAATTTCTGGGAAATGTTTTATTCCGAAAAAGAGAAACTAGGACCATTTTGAAACACAGGATGCAGTGAAATATTGACAGGTCATAAAAAACATAATAAATTGTATGTGACAGCAAGTAGACAAATTTAGAGCATTTGAAGTATTAAAATAATTAATGATCACAACATTCTGATCATTGAAGAACATATGAACTCATTAGTGTATAATGATATTCCAAAGGACAAATTTTTATTCATTTTAAAGGGGAAAACAATCATTGGAGAACTCTGGTGACACCCTGAGTCCAGTTTCCAAGAGCATCACTAAGATGTAGGACATGAAGCCATGCCCCACCTGACAGGAGCCCATGAGAAGAGCAGAGCATCCCTCTGCACACTCCTGCCCACCACTATGGGCTGAGCTGTGTTCGCTCAAAATTCGCAGGTTGGGGCTGTGGTGTGCACAACTTTTTAGTGTGTTGGAAGACATAGCTATGCAAGTGTGAGGTTTGAGTTTGAGGTCAAATCCAATATGACTGGTGTCCTAATGGAAGACAAAATTAGGTCTCAGAGACACCAGGGAAAGATGACTTGACACACATGAGGGCAGCCATCGAGAGCCAAAGGAGAGCAGAACAGCCCTGTTGGTGCCCTGATGCCTGCCTTCGATTCCAGTCATGGGAAAGTCCATTTCTATTGAAAATGCCCAGTGATGGTGTGGGTGGGGCTATTTTATGGCAGCAGAGTGACCACAATGCTGGATGAAGGAGCAGAATTCAGTCCTGAGGGACACTGCTTCCTCTGTAAGGGTTTTCTATAGGGCCACTGGTGCAGCACCTTCAACAGTGACAGGACCACGAGATCCAAGGAAGCAGAGGCTGCCACCCCAGGCTAAAGGAGGCTGAAAAGACCTGGCTCCACAGCAGCTGGAGAGTCTCCACTCGGTCATTTGCTGCAGAAGACACTATGGGGCGACTGGACACATGTGAAATGCAATGAAGGCAGGATAGGACAGGGCAGTAATGTCTACGTCCTGGTCACAGGTGCATGACAGTTATGTGAGTACAGCTGTCTGTAAGGAAGGAAGGACTCACTTCTCCATCCTGAGCACAGCTGGAGGTCTGAATCCACTCATTTACACCTTCTCTTTCTTAATTTTTAAGAGGGTGTCCTCAGCTCCTGAAGAGTTGAGCTCTAGACCATGCCCATCCCATCTCTGGAGCCAGGACTATAAATGTGAACAACCAAGAGTCTGAGTCACAGACTCCAAAGGCTCAGCCACTGTTCTGGGAGACCCTGCAGGGTGGGCACCTTCTCCCACCTGGATGAGGAGCCCTGGATCCTCTTCTTCCTGCTGCCCATCTGTTGTCAATGCCAGACCACACTGTGGGGACCCAATGCACAATATTTTCCTCTACAGGACAGACCAGCCTGCACATGGCACATTATCCTATGTGTTTTCTGTGGCATCATTTCCCCATAATTACACTCTATGGGAACAGGACATGACACAAGGGAGGGGGGGTTTAACCAAGCACACTACTATGAGGTCCATGAGTACAATTGATCTGTGTCCATGAAGTCCACAGGAAGATGGGCTGTGGGAAGTGTATGCAGAGCAGTTCTCCAGGTGGCCTTGGACTGACCCAGGCTCTCCTGTGACTTACTTGTGGTTCTCATGAACACATATTGAGTGCACTGTGTGCAACACCCTGAGACCCAGGGGACCCAGCAGAAGAGCTCAGGCCCTTCCAGTCTCCTCAGAGGAGAAACTGGGCTTCAGTGCTTTGGATCATGGGATGTCATTTCTCAGAGAATAAAAGCAAAGACGGCAGCTCTGTGAGTTCCCTTACTTGTCGCGCAGGGAGTGTTTGCAGAGTAATGAGGAGTGTTCTCCTGGGACTTGTTTCTCTAGTGATCTCAAAGGATGCCTGATCTGGGAATGAGAACCTTTCCATGAAAGCCACATGTATGAAGACATGAATGGCTGTGAATATACTTTATATACAGAGATATGAAAAAAATGTGCTCCATGTTGAATAAGAATTTTAATGCATTCCACTGCTATGTATTTTAAAATGAAATTAATTAAATATTTTTTAAAAGAAAGCAATTAGCACCAAATCAGGGCTCACTGCATAGTGCATGCAGAAGTCTATATGCTGACAAGAGTTCTTATAAAAATAAATTACCAGTTAAGAGGTGAGCTGGCAGAGTCAGGAGCAGGAAGCTCAGATCGGCTTCCCCACTAGAGGGTAGCAGTGGGGTTGGCAGACAGGGAGAGTGGAAGAACCCTTGTTAATTGGAAGGTGAGACTATGTTTGGGGAGTTTCAAAGGGTGTAGAAAGTCATTGTCCTCTACACAAGTCACATGCTCCCTTGGAGGAGGTGTCAGGATTTAAATGAAGGATCATGAAATGGTTTGGTCAGAAAAGCTGCCTCCTATGCCTTGTCAGTCCTGTCAGAGTCTGTTTCAAACCATGCTTGAGTGGACTCTGAATGCATTTTCTGAAAAATACCTGAAGCACTTTGTGACTTAGTGAATTGATGTCCAGGTATGTCCTTGCCTTAGCTGAGTTCACAATTTCCACTTTCAGATTCTAGCAAAGAAAAGAAGTCTGGTTTCTGAGAAGAAAAAGAGACACAAAACACACTGTTAGGATACCAGATTCTGGAAATGGGCACAATAAACTGGCTTCAGGAGAGCCTGCCTGTCCACAAATCCCTTCCTCCATGGAGCCCTGAGTCTGCTGTGTGTAGAGGAGAGGCCACAGCTGGGCAATTTCAGCAGAGACACAAAGCATGAAGGAGCTGAAGCCCCACATTTGAGGGTCACAATACACAGAACTGTCCCAAGGCCTTATCCTGGAATGTAGCAGAAATGCCCTGTTAGCAAGACCTGAGGACAATTGTTTCATTAACAGGCTCTGTCCTGGACAGAGGAGGCCATCACTGGGTCAGGAAGAGAGGGGATCTATGCAGGGACACTGGCACACAGTTTTGCTTGTGCAGTCACTGTTAACCCTGAGCATAGCCCTGGGTGTTTATGACTCTCCCTGAGCCTCCATTTTCTCCTGCTCACCTGCATGTAATAGCAAATAGTCCCCCATCCTGTTTAACCTCTGCCATGTACCTGGGGAATCAAAAGAAGGTCTAAGGGACCAAGCATCTCTCATACATGAATGAAGGTGGGTTTTCTGTCTCCTACAATCTCCTTTTCAGGGGGCAGAGGACACAGAAAATTGCAGAAGTCTAACTTCATGTCTCTGGAGAGAGCAGTTATGTACCAGGAAGAAAGGGATTGAAGGCAGATGGCAGCTGTTATTTCCCTCTGGAATCATTTGGGATGCTGTGGTAGCCCCTGAGGCTTCCTGAGAGTAAGGAACTGTGGCATCCCAGGTCCAGGATGCTGATGGACAAGGGGAAGTTTCCCCATGACCCACTGCCCCTGAGCCAGGCTGGGACACCACTGGGACTGCAGGATGCAGCACAGATGAGGCCATAAGCTCAGGCTTATGCTGGTGCCAAGATCATGAGCTGTCCACACTCCAGCTTGCTGTTCACCTGGAGAGAGAGAGATAGTGGGGTTGAGGTGTGTATCAGCACAATATCTTACATGATACCTAAAATTGGAAATAAGACTGTTCCACCCTTCCTGCTCATGGGACCCTTGTTTTGTCTTTTAATCTTCTCTCTAATATTTGTCAAATGACTCACAAAAAGGAAAAACCCACCATCTCCACTTGGGGTCTGCTATAGTAGAATTTCTTCAGCTTTCTCTTCCAGGGTCGCTGGAAATGCACAGAAGCTTAATACCTAAAACAGTGTTTTAGAAAATGGAGTAGTTTATCAATTTGGGGCTAATAAATTTATTTAGAATTTTTTAAAAAATTTTAAGGCATTACAGTTATACATAATCTTGGTCTATGGTGTTCCTGTTTGTATGTGCTCATGGTCAAACATTTTAATGATGGAAATTAGAACACAGGTTGAAGATCCTTTTTCTAAATGTGGGAAACTGAAAGTGCTTTAGACTTCAATATTTTTTAGATTTTGGAAAATTTTTATCATTTACTAACTGAGCATTTCCATGCAATAATCCAAAACCCACTGGAATCCATCCCCAAACTTTCAGATTTCTGAGCTTTTTGGATATAGAAAATTAGGACTTGAAAGGCTCAGCTTGCCCTAGAATAAGGTACAGTAGAACAGAGTCACCCAGAGCACACAGGATGTGACCGTGGGCTGGTGGGAGCATTGCTAGATGGACTCTGTGTGTGAGGCATGTGCTGTGTGCTGTGGTTCACTCTCTGTTTTCTGATATTTCTAAGACAAGGTGACTGGTTGGCTGTGGCTTGTCTGCCACCTACTGGTCGATCTTAGGCATAACATGGTTAGGATTTTAAACTCAGTCCCATGAGCCTTCACTGCTAATCTTCACTATTGCTCAGGGAGCTGACTCTATTGTATTCATCACTGGGACAGATTCTGTAAGGAACACAGATGTCCAGTTCCTATCAATAGTCTTTCTTCTAGCTGAGGACAAATGACTGACAGACAACCAGGGACTCAAAAATGATGATTGAAAAGAGAGTTAAGGGCTGGAGTCTGTGGTGCAAGTGAGAGGCCAAGGCTATGGCTTCAGAGAGGCTCCTGAGGATGCAGGTGTGGAGGCAGAGTGGGGGAGCTCAGGCCTCCTGGCCTCCCTGTCAGTGCAGCCTCATTCCTGCCCTCTCAGGAAGATCCCTGGGACAACTCAAGACCACACCACCTGTGCCTACTAAGAAGGCCCGGGGGTCACACAGGCTTGTGACTAGCCACTGGGAGGTTTGTGCTCTTAGCTACAACACCAAAGATGGTCAAATCAACCTTTTAACAAACATGGGCCAACAAACATCCTGTTGCCACCAGTCACCAGTGTGTATTGACCACTTGAGACACAGCAAGTACATCTGAAAGATTCAATTCAAACTTTAATTTCATTTTAGTTTTATAAACTCACAAATGGCTAATCATCCACCATGACTGGAATCTACCAGCCACACAATAGTGTGCTGCTCAACACTCTCTAGGTAGCAATGGAGGTATCAAAGAATCATGGTGCTCGAGGTCCAAGCTGTGCAGTTTCTCTGTGGTTCAAGGACAACTTTGTTGTCCTGTTTCAATCATCATCAAAGCACTGTGATAAATAAAATATTCCAAGATGTCCTCAGTGTAATTACAAGAGATGAAGAATGCAGGGCAGATGGAGATTTAAAAATCAATTCGATTTCTGAGCTCCAAATCAAAACCTCTGCTCCATATTCTTGATTGATAGTTGGAATCATCAAAAACACATGACCAACCACAGGACATTCTATCTTAATGACTGCTTTTGTCCATCAAGTCCACTTAACCAACAGCAACATGTGAGTCCCTTAGAAATGCCCAATTATCATGAAAATTGGCACTATCTGTGCTGTTTCACCACTTTTATCCACACTCAATATATTCCCAGTGTAAGCAATCTATGCCTCCTCCCTGAACTTTCATTCCAAAAATGTCCTTGGCTTTCAGGGTGAGTTTACCTGCTACTAGGTGGGATGAAGCCTGGCCACTGGCCACATCTGGTGTCCTACCACCTGGTGATTTTTTCAAGAGCCTCTGAAAACACAGATGGTCCATTTTATATTTAAGAAACTAGAGTCTGCAGAGGTATGGGTCAACAGACAGTGACCATTTTCCCTCCATTTTAGGCATGTGCAGCTTCCCTGGGACACATCAGGAGCATCAGGAGGACAGAGTGATGGAGACAGATAGAACTAGCCTCAAGGCCTCAGTTCAGATCTCAGCTTCCATTAAAATGCCTCAGAGGACCAGGGCAGGCCTGCAGTGATGGTGGAGAGGGGAGCCTCCCTATCTCTCTAATTCAAGTGTGTCTTGTATTTTATGAGGGTTCAACCTGATGATGACAGGAAGATTCAAATGTTTTCTTCCAAACTGCATTAAATTCAGTGACTGAGGCCAAGGAAGTGTGCATCTGTGCTCCCCACAGTACAGTGTGTGATCCCTAATAACCCTCCAGAGTCCTTGACCTGGTTCCCATGTGAGGTCATTCTGCCTGGTGGCTGGATGCTCAGAAGAATCAGGAGCCCTGTGAGCCCTGGTTGATGGCTCTTGCAGGAACCTCACTGAAAAGGCTGGGAGGGTGACTAATGGGTCCTTGTGTTGGGAAAGTTGGTGACTAAAAGGCCCCCTGCTGAGCAGAGACCAGCTGATTTGTATCCACTTGGAAGGTCATTATTTCCAATCATGGCCATTTAAAAGGTTCAGGCACAGTTTTTATTATTATTTTTAACAATTTTGTCTCCAGACTTTTAGTCATGTTTACTCTTGGGTGTGACATTCTGTCAAATGAAGCCTTCAGTGTCACTGAAGTGCCCCCTGCTGTTAGCAAAGGCACAGTGAGGGGTGGCCCCTGGTTTTCCCAGTGCTATCTCCAGTCTCCCAGGGAATCCCTGACGCAGGCCCTGGAGGGACATAGCCCAGTATAAGCATTTGACAAAGGTCAAGGCAGACACATCCCAATTCCAGAAATAACTCAGAAACAGACAAAGTGTCTGGAGGAGCCAAGATGCCCTGCCTCACCTCAGGCCCAGGGCAGTGGAGTGGCTGACCATGGACTGAACACTGAAACCATGAGCACCAAGTAAATATTCCTCCTCTGAATCTGTGCTTCTCAGGTCTTTTGATCACAGTGTGAAAAGTTCTCTACCACCTGGTCCACCATCTGTCGACCCCATTTATCAGTGTCATTCCTGAAGGACATATGCCATTAACACTGCCCAGTCCTTTTTTCCTGGAGGGTTGCTCAGGAGGGACCAAGGAGAGAGAATCCTGTGCAGCCCCAGCACCTGTGCTAAGACCTGTGCCCACAGGAGGGATAGAGGAGCCCCTGGGAGGGGTGAGCACTGAGGGCATCTCCACCCTCACCCTGGGACCCCAGACAGTCAAGGGCCTCATAGGTAGAGCTTCTCACCTTCTGTGGCAGATGACAGTGATGGCTGGGGAGGACCACAGCACCTCCATGTCTAGGTCTGTGCCTTTTCTTGCCAAATACCCAGGGCTTTGAAAGACTCACTGGAAATAAGTGGTAAATATCCAAGATGAGGAGTGTGATAATTAGAAAATTTAATGACCCTTAGCAGCTCCCAAGGGCTCTAAGCCCAAGCCAGCATTCGCAGTTGGGTTGGGTAACCAAGACCCCAGGGGAGTAGCACGGAAGGTCCCAAAGGTGCTGCAGCTCCAGGTACTGCCAGATACTAGGCCTCTCCCCTCAGCCTCTGCAGGTGCTGAGCAAGGAAGGAACCTACGCAGGCCCCACAAGGACCCTGCTCAGACACACACTTTCCTGTATGAGTTCTGGGGCTCCAGGGTTATGTGTGACTGGGGTGTCCTCTGCCCAGGCAAGAACAGCTTTAATTTTTCTTTTTTAATCAAGTTTTTAACATTATTTTTGTATCAAGAACTGACTCATTTGGAGGTGGGTTGAGATGATGGTGACCTTGGGGCTCTGCAGGGGAGGTTGTATCAGGAGCTTGATCCCTGGTTGAGGTCTGGAGTCTGCTGTGGCCAGGGAGATTCAGCACATCACAGCTGTGACATATCCCAGCCACTAACACAAGGACTGAGGACATGGAAACAGGAGGGGGAAGTGAAGGTGTCCAAGGTCACCTACACAGGAACCCTCTCGGGACAGCAGACATTGTGGAAGTCAAGTTGAAAGAGAAAACAATTTGTTTTCCAGCCCTGGAGACAGATCAGAAAGTCACATGTGATGGGGAAGAAGAGGATGGGAAGTAAAGAAAATCATGTACAGTTATGTCTTTACAGCACTCTTGAAAGTCAGCTCATCCATGCTGTAGACTGTGGTCAATTAAATATTGATTTTTATTTGAATCATTTTGAAAAGAGTAAAAAAATGTATATATATATATATGCTTTTCAATGAAAAATATTCTTCTGAGATCTTGGATCTTGGGGCCCTTGCTGTTCCCAAGGGCACCTTATGGTCTTTCCTTTTGCTGTCCTTTATTGGTCATGGGTATCCACCTCCCATCTCAGATGCATCTCCAGATGCCCCTGTGCCTTCCCTGATCCACAGAGGGGAAGAGCCACATCCTTCACACCCCACTCATCACATCAGACCCACGTAGTCCATCAGGGTTGAAATGTTTTTTCCCACTTTCACTCCTGCAGCCACTGGTTCCTTCATGGCGTGGTGCCCATGACCACAAGGACATCAAAGCCTAGATCACACACTGGCTCAAGTGCACTTGACCCCATGTGAGGGCTATAATTTGTTCCAGCAAACTCTGCCATAAACCTGAAAACCCTCAAACATCAGAAAATGTCTGGGTTTTATATTGAAAAAAAATGTAAATTCGATTAAACTTCAGGTACAATTACTTTCACAGTTGAAAACATATCTCTTGGGAAATGGAAAAGTAAGTCACAAGAGCAACATGGATTTTTTGAAGTGATACAAAGATAGCTTGTATGTAAAATATCAATAAAGTTTTTAATGTACCCCAAATACAGGAGGGAGAGACCCCAGGAGGTTGGTGCTTCATGCAAGGGTCATTCTTGGGAAGGCATTTGGGACTGAGGAGCATATTCAAGACCAGGTGACTAATTATAACTCTTATTCCTTGAGTTTTGACCTGAAGGGAGTGGAGAAGTGCTCTACATGAACCTAGAGTATGTGGAATAGAACTTGAAAATATCGTGCTTCCAATCCAGTGCACAGAGCTCACACACATGCACACCTGGTGTGCTGTAGAAGCTCCCCCTACTCAACTTATTTTCACATTTGAATTTAATAATCTTGGCAAAATTCCAGGCTATAAATGTGATGTTCTCCTGTATGAAATATTTTTGTGAAGATATATAGTGAGTGTATCAATCAGAAGCCACAGTATAGGAATATAATTTTATTAATTTTTTTGCAATGTTTAGGGCAAAATCTGTGCAATGCTGAAAAATAAATTACTAAAAAGTGATATAATTTTATAAAATAATTTGTGAAAATTATTAACAAATGTTATTAACTGTGATCCAAATTTGTATTTTCAATGTTGGTGTTTTATGCCAAATATCATTTTGAAAACAAATGAAAGAGGAGATAGAAAACACTTTATTCTAAGATGCAGATTATACCTCTGGGAATCAGCAAATTCAGAGCAAAGTTATAATTCATGTACAGAGACCAGGTGTCCAGTACCAAGTTTCTCTCTTACCCTGCACCTCATCATGTGCTCACTCTGACAACCATGAAGATTTTCCTCATCAGTTAATGACAAGAGGTAAGGGGCCTGGATAGGCTTTTACTTGAATGCATTAGCATCATAAGATGGCACAGATAAGGTGATTGCCCCCATAGTATAGCCAGAATGATGGGTGAATGTGATATATTTTATCAAGCCCATATTTAAGAAGAGTGTATGGTCAAGCCCTGTGTGGAAAGATGTGTGTCCTTATCAAAGATCTGTGCATGCATTCCTGGAAAGTAGGTTGGCTCAGGGCATGGAGGGAGAAGACAGAAATCAGAGTCCAGATGATCCTGAGAAGATGTACACTTGTCAAAAGCATATGAGAACTGCCTTCAAATGAAGATAGAGTAAAATTGGGAACAATCAGAAGAAACATAAATAGGGAGGATATTTTATTCCTGTCCCTGCAAACACAGGGCTCAGCAAGGCTACAGCTTTGCTGTGGCAGGCTAGTGATGGAAAGAGGGAAGGGAAAGGGCATAGATAGGACTTCTTAGTTTTTTGCTCCATGATGTAGTTCCCTCAGATCATGTGCCATGTGTGGTATTTGGTTCCAGACCACGAGTCACTGTTTTAAGAAAAAAAGTTCCTGCTAGAATCAAAACAGCTATGTTGATGTCATTGCATGTGCACTTCTGTAGACTGTGCTTGGTTTCAACTTCAGGTGACCCCCTACCCCTACTTGTAAATGCAGAACTATTCAGGGGTGAACTGACAAGATTAAAAGAGCTGAAGTTATTCAGTCCTTCCTGGCCTGAGTGGAATAATGGGGTGGTGACTGAGAGTAGGGGGTTGTGGCTGGAGCAGGTGGTCACTAGGTTTGAGCCCTGAAAGGTACATCCTCCCTGAGGCCCCTTTCCCTCTCTCTTTGCACTTCCTGGCCACTAAGGGTGAAGCAGCTCTCCTCCCCCACACGCTTCTGCCCTGATGTTCTGCCCACCTGGGCCCAGAGCAATGGGGTCAGCAGACCATGGACTGACTTTCTGAACCAATGTACTTAAATAAACGTTTTCTCCTCTAAGTTAGATGACTGTTGGAATTTTATCCCACTGATATGAAACTGACCACAAGTGATTAAGAGGATTTGCCTTGAATTCAGGACTCTGTGGGGACTAAGTGCTTCCAAGGAGAATGTGCTTCCTGGGCCTAGCAGGATAAGAAACCTTTCTTTTGGGTGAGCTGTGGCCCTCTGTAGACCAGAAGTCAAAGCACTGGCACTAAATAGGAGCTTGCTAGAAATTAAGAATTTTAGGCCTATGAGGGGACCCAATACCAATTAAAAAAAGAAAACATTCTTCATTATATGAAAACCTGGGTAAACTCATGTGAATGAGAAAGTTCAGTCAGTTTACATTAACACTGATTTGAAATGTATCTAAGGATTATATGAATGGGATTTTAAAGCAGTCACCATAAAAGTGCATCAAGGAGCACCTGCAAATGTGTTGGAAAGTAATGAAAAACAATCAGAAAGCATCCACAAGAGTATTGAAACTATGCAGAGGCAAAAAATGAAAGTTTCAGAACTGAAAAATGCATCCACCACAATGAAAGCCCAGTGGGGAGCTGAGCAGGTGAATGGAACATACAGAGGAAGGAGGCAGCAGGAGGGACAGCAAAGGTCACACCAGCTAGAGAAACCTGGGGGAACCCTGAGAAGGCAAATGCACAGGGACTCAGAATGAACCAGGAGGTGCCTCTCAGCTCCCCTCACAGCCACACTGCCAGCTTCTGAAGACAGAGACAGAATCCTTAGCTTTATGGGAGAAGCAACTAGAATCACCAATCATTTCTCCCCAGAAAACAGGGAGGAAAAGGAAAGGACACACTTTCAAGTGCTAAAGGACAATTCTGTTGACCTAGAGCTCTAGATCCAGGGAAATGTACATCATAAATCAAGGTAAAATCAAGAGCCCCTCAGCTGTAGAAAAACAAAGAGAATAATACATTGCTATCCCCAAAGTGGGGGAAAAGTGCTCTATAAAGAAATAATGTGTGATAGGAACATGGATGTTGGAACACCAGGATGGAGAAGAACCATAAAGGAGGGACAGATGACAAGAATTTGAGAGCTGGATCTGACCATTCCACATTGTGGACATCTGTCCAATCATCACTGTGACACCCCAGGTCACTAGGGAAATGCAAATTAACACAAATGAGAAAACACCCCCTGAGGGATGGCCAAGTTCAGGAGTCAACAAACATCCCATGGGCAGCAGGAGGGGAACCCAGGCCTCATTCCTGCAGCTGAGCTTCTCCTGGCTGCAGTCACAAGACACTCCCAGCAGCTGAGAGTTCTGAGGAGTGCCCACAAGCTGTCTCCAAGGTAAAGACAGGACATGCAAGCAGAGTGACAGATTCTGATAACACTAGGCATTCTGCTACCAAACACGCAGCAATCATGCTCCCTATGTTTAACACTAATGTTAAACATGTGCTATGTGTCAACACAAATCTAAGAAAACAAAACCAAAAAACTTGCACAGTAAAACCTATAGGAACTGTGTTCAGCATTGAAAACTTGGAGGACACAAGCCTGCCCTTCACGAGGGAAATGGATCAATACTGTCCAAGAGCCAGAAAGTAGAGTCGTACTCAGCACAGAAAAGAACACAGCTATTGAGAAGTCTGCAGTGATTCTTGCCTCTAACCCCAGCAACTGGGAGGCTGAGGCAGGATAATCACAAGTTTAAGGCCAGGTTCAGCAAGTTAGCTAGGAACTAAAAACTCAGAACAAAACAAAACAAAAATAAAAAACAAACAAAAAAAAATCATCAAACCAAACCAACAACAACAACAAAAAAAGAGGACTGTGAATGTAGCTAAGTGCTTGCACATGCCTGTATTAAGTACCAAGTTTGAAGAAAAAATTAAATACAGAAAAAAAAGAAAACAGTTATCATGTAAAGAAAATCCATGAAGGAACATAACTTACATGCACAGCACTCAGGTGAGAGCCAGTCTGAAGATCTCACGTGCTGTGAGTGCCAGGCCCTGTCACTCAGTCCAGGTGAAACTACAGTATGGAAAATCATGAAGGTCTGCAGCAGAGAGTGAGGATCAGCTGGAGCTCAGACAGTGTGAGGGTGGGATCTGCACTGTGCCAGGCCACACTGTTGGACACACGTCATTGTCCACTCGTCTATTTCCACAGAATGCACAAAATGACTCTGGTGTGAATGTAAACTTGGGCAGAGATTGATGAATTGTAACAAAAGCAACAGTGTCTGGGGTGGTGATGGAGGGGCTGTTGGAAAAGAGGGGACACAGGAGAACCCTGCACTTCACCCCAATTTTCCCGGATGCTTAAATTACACTAAAAAATAAAGTCTAAAATATTTCCGTGTGGAACATATGGAGAGGCCTGTCTTTGCTGCACAACCCCTGATATTGCCTAATTCAGTCTCTTCAGGTCTTTAATTACTTTCCTTATCATACAGTGAGCTCATTGCCTAATGGGGCTGAGCTGAAGGGTCAGGGTGCAGAGGAGACCTCTGATCCTCTGACACTCCTTGTAGTGCTCAGGCCCTGACTGCCTCTGAGCAGTGCCCTCAGCAGGTGGAGGCAGCAGGAGGAGCAGCTGGGGCAGCCCAGCCTCACATTTCTGCTCCCTGGGAGGATTTTGTCATGGCCTGTGTCACTGTGGGAGGGGAACTGTTATGCCTTTGACAGTAATAAGTGGCAACATCTTCAGGCTCCAGGCTGCTGATGGTGAGAGTGAAATCTGTTCCAAATCCACTGCCACTGAACCTTGAGGGGACCCCAGATTGTAAACCAGTTACAAGATCCATAAGGAGCTTAGGAGCTTGGCCTGGCTTCTGCTGATACCAGTATAAATAATCACCAATGTTCTCACTGGCTCTGCAGGTGATGGTGACTTTGTCTCCACGAGACACAGGCAAGGAGGATGGAGACTGGGTCATCGTGATTTCACATCTTACACCTGACATTGGAAAAATAAAAAGAAATATCCTTGTATGTAGTGATGTTCCAAGAGGACTTTCTGAGTAGCCAGGCAGCACTGACCTCACTGTGATTAGTAAATCCCCAGTGCTGTCCCTCCTTACCTGGGAGGCAGAGCAGCAGGAGCCCTAGGAGCTGAGCAGGGACCCTCATGGTCATTCTGTGTCCTGACAGGGACTGACTCCTGCACAGGGTGTGAGCAGCCTCTTAAGAAGTCCTCAGGGCAGTGGGCTGTGCTGTGGGCGCATGCAAATCAGCAGGGCTGGGCAGGCTGTGCACAGCTGCAGGGCGGGCTCCTCCTGGTCAATCAACACAGGCTCAGTGTGTTCAGGTGTCCCAGGTCAGACAAGGGCATCTCAAATTTGCTTGGGGGAACATGGTTCCTGGGGCCACAGGACACAGTCAGCCCCCTGAGTTGTGAGGGGTGATCTGTAGTATTTCCTGATTGAGGACAAGCTGTTCTGGTGTTTTAAGTGTTAAGGCAAGATTGCAATAAATCACCAAGTTGATCTTAGAGCAGGAGATGGAAATACCATTCACCAGTTTGTGGTCTGGATCCACCAGCTGGCAGGCCAAGGGGGAGGCTGCAAGTCTATACCCTTTGACCCCCTCCTGGGGTTTGAGTACAACCTTTTAGCCCAAAACCATATTAAAACATAAGTGACTGTTGCTATGATTCAAAACCATGAACAAACATCATGAGATTTGAAATCATAAGCAGAAAAAGGAGTGGGCCTAAACCTCTCTAGTTAAGTACAGTTTAAAAAAAAATGTTGCTAAAATCTAGACAATTAATCTGACAGTGTACTTTGTTCAAGAAAAATGGGAACCAAAGAAAGAACACTTTTACATGGTATTAGAGTTGTCATTTTATGCTGCCAAACTCCTGTGCCAACCACTGTTGATCGGCATAAAGGCCGGGGTTCCCTGGGAGAAGCACTTCTTACAGGAGGTGGAGTCCCAGGGGAAAATGTAGTGTGTTTCCTCATTGCCCATGTAGCCTTGCCCATGGCATAAGCACAGTTCTGTGTTACTGACCCTTGGGGGAGGAGAAATCCTTAAAAAAACAAAGGGTAGTTTATGCCTTAGAAGTATAAACAGAAATAAAGGCAGCAAGAGAGGAAGATGTATAAACTCACTGAGGCACAGCATGAGTAAGAGGCAGGGAGGAGGGACCCACCCATGGACCCAGCCCACCCTGCCTCAGAGTCCCACAGAGCACACTCATACCCATCATGGTGCCCATCTTCTCCAGACCAGAAGATCTAAGGCCAGCTAGGCTCTTCAACTTCAAGTATCTTTTAGGAGAAGTAAGAATAATTTTTCAAACTAGTGAAAGTACTTTAGCAGTTGAAGTTTGGAGAATATAGGACATGTCTAGCATCTTAGTAAACACAGTAAAGATCCAGATTCTTTATATAATTCTACTTTACCAGTATGACCACAAGAGTTTTTAAATCTTGGTCTTAATGCCTCATGGCTTCAAGAGGGTTACAGTGTCTTTAAACATCATGTCCTCCATCAGGTCCTCTTATAACTTTTTTTCAAGAATAAAGAAGGTCAAAGTTATTTACCTCTGCTCTTCTTAGAGTTTTCAAAAATATTTTCCTGTAACTGTTCGTGATCAATTTTTCTATTCTTTTTTTTCTTACTTTGTTTCCTCTTCTCTCTCTCTCTCTCTCTCTCTCTCTCTCTCTCTCTCTCTCTCCCTGTCTCTCTTTCATTTCTATCTTTAATTTTCCCCTTTGGTGCTGACAACTGAACCCAAGGCCTGGTGCATGCTGCACAGTTCTCTACCTCTGAGGCAGAGCCCCAACCCCTCCCTCCCTCCCTCAGTTAACCATCATTTCTGGGATCATCAGCTGTCCCCTGATACTTTCTCCTGCCCTGGTCTGGGAGGGCTCACCTGTTCCTACCACAAACAGTAGGACAGAGCTGGAGAGCAGTAAACTAAAAGAAAAAAGGGAAGGATTAAAAGCTTCACCCTATTTTAATTATCCCTGTGCTTGTGCTAAGTTCCTTAGGGAAGAGAGACTACAATGAAGTCTTTACTGTGGGGCTGGGAAAAGTACATTCAGGTCAAGTTTCTCTTTAGCAAGGTGACAACCTGCAGGTGGACAATTGTGAGAATGTGTGCAGAGCATCTGATGAAGTATGGAATTTGCTGGTGACATAGATGAGAGAGGCTGGAGCAGAGACTCACACAAGGCTGTGCTCAGGCTGGAGCTGCCTGAGAGCTGCAGGCTCTGGCCCTGGGCTCAGAAGTGGAGGTTCTCCTGGGCACGTGGTGAGGACCTGGGAAAGCAGAGACCCTGCCCTCAGGCTGCCTGGCAGGGGAGCCAGGGGAGGAAGGTGCTCCACACCCTGGGGCTGAGCCAAGCAGAGAGGCCATAGCCAGGGGAGGTTCAGAAACAAGGTGTCAGTTCTCACCTGGCTCTGGACTCAGTGCTGAGCCAATTTTCCTGAGGCAGAGATCCTGTTAGACCAGAGAGGAGGGTAATCAAGGACCCCCAGAGCCTCATCTCAGCCAGAGTTCAATTTGCTTAGAACTAAAAGGAATACTACCTGCCACATATGTAATTTTTAAAATATAAATCCTATGGACACATCTGTGTTTACTCTGTAACACTAGTATGAATATGTTTATAAACATAGGCATTTCTTGACTTTTTGTTAAATGTATGTTTATTTATTTATTTATTTATTTATTTATTTATTTATTTATTCATTCATTCATTAGGTTCTCAGCTGCAGTGATGCAGTCAGGTTTCTCACATGCTAGGCCACAATGAACTACAACCAAATCAGCCCCCTTTTGTTTACATACTGTGTTCTATAATTTTCCTGGGGTGGCCTTGAACCTACAGTCCTCCTCCCTCAGTCTCAAGGTGTCTAGGACTATAGGAGTGTGCCACTCTGCCCATGGGACTCTAAGTTCAGATACCCTGAGCCTGGGGAAGTAAAGCTGGCATCTCTTTCCTTAAGTCATGCTTCCTCTCTACTCTCAGGACTGAGCATGAGCACCATGAAGTTCAGGACCTGCACATAGTCCTCCTGCTGCCCGGAACAGTGACCTTCCCATTGCTCAGTGCCCTGGGGGATGTGACGGACTCCAGTGACAGAGAGAAGCAAGTGTCATAGAGATGGGCAGTTGTTCTTGGGCCCAAATAGAATTTCTGTGTCCAGAGCTGGGCATGAGCATCTCCTGTAGGGTTGCTTCCCCACACAGGGAAGAAGAGATGGCTCAGTGACTGCATGGCCACAGGACAAACCCACCCACAGCAGCTACTGGCCACTCCTCTGACTGAAGAGATGGAGATGCCTCTGGCACCTCCACAGTTCACATGATGCAGGGACTCTGCTCACAGTAGACAATGGTGGCCTCATGAACAGCCCCTGAACATCTGCTGCTCTCCTTTCTGGTCTCTAAAGACCACCAGACACCACTTTTGACTCTCCTATGAGAATCCAAGAGTGGATTCAGAGGCAGGCCAAGGGCCAGGATGTACAGGAGAACAAGGTTGTGACCCACATGAGGACAGCCATATGGGAAGTGAGAATTGACAGGTGTGAACTCAGAGTAGGAGGGGACAGAAAGACCAAACTCCAGGGACCTAGTCCTCATTCCTAATTTTTCACTATATCTCAAGTGCAGTTCTCCAGTGAGGCATCTGCTCAGACCCACACAGCTGCTGCTTCTCCCTGGCTGTGTTAGAAGTATTGGTTTTCACTAATTACCATTAAGTACTCTCTGAGTCTTTCCTGGGAGTCATTGCCCTATAGACAGTCTACTGGAACAACAGGCAGTGAGAGGAGGTGAAATGACTCCCCAATGGAAAGAGTGAGTGTGACAGGGGGTGATGAAGGGGTGACGGCTACAACCCCAGGGTCCTTCTGAGCTCTGATTTTCAGGGACACCATTGAGGGCTGTCTGCCATCCCTGCTGTGCACTGGGGCCCTCATGTAGCCATGTGTGGAGAGGCACCCTGTGAGTTTCCTGTCTACCTGGTGGTTTTGAGTGCTGTGTACTGTCTGGTACATTTGAAACACATTCTGCTACTGTTGTGCTTGTTTAGGTAGAAAAATCACCTGTGACTTTGATGCACTCTGAAGGACCTGGTTACATTTGTAAAAGATTCCTAGTGAGATGATAGTCACACAGAAATTGGGATCTGGAGTTCAGATGCCACACAATATTTTGCCAGTCAACACACCATAGCTGGCATTGGAGGGACCATAGAGTCCTGTTGCTTGGAGGCCAGGAAATTGGGTGAATATTTGTTTGAAGCACATGTTTTCTGACCTGCCACAGTCTGGTTGGGCACAATTTATGAGCCACTTATCAAGCAGAAACGAACTTTATTTTTAGAACACACACGACTCACGACATGAGCTCTTCAGGAATTCCCTCAGAGCCCACATGCCACCACTAGCTTCCCATGAGCCTCTCAACCCCCACTCCTCCTGCTCTTGAGGCCAATTGGCTGGGTAATGTGGGTGGAGCCAAAAAAGTCTCCCAATGAGCAGCTACATGGTCTGAAAGGGCGGGGAAACAGCCCAATAATCATCACCGCAGAGAAGCCAATCAGCTGGCAGCTGGAAGTTTGCTGGGGCCATGGTGAGCCAATCAGTTGGAAGGTTGCTGGGGCCCCTTTGGCTGTGACTCTCAACATCTCCCCCTCTCTGTTTAAAAAACAACATGTGGCTTAGGGACCATGCCTGCCTTAGGTTGTCCAATACTACATATGGTCCTTACCCATCATCAGATGAGCTGACCTCAAGGCGTCAGCCTCCTGTCTTAGGTTGGTACCATTGCAATTGGATCTTACCCGTCATTGATTACCAGTCCAGCATACAGCCACACCTGTGGATAGGCCTTTGTACCAGTGGTTGGGTTATGTTCTTTGCCTCATCTCTGTTGACCCCCAAATTTTAGCTGAACGACCATGACAAGCAGAAGGGAGGAGGATACAGCAAGCCAATTGATGGCTCCTTTTGGAAAAATTGTACCACAGATGACACCATCAGCAAAAATACCCAAACACTACCACAAGTTGCTGCACCAACAGATAGTTCACAATGCATACAAGTGATACATAGTCCAGGCAAGTTCAGCAAGCAGTTCAGTGATAGCTATTGCAGAAGCTGTAGATTGGTTTTATCTTTGTCTTCACTAGCAATGGGATGAAGGTAGGAATTCTGGCAATAATGGCTAAAGAAAAAAATATCTAACATTCCAGCAGGCACTAAAAGAAAACAATTTTCTGAACAATCTACATTATCCTGAACAGAATTATTAAATATAATGAAAAGGAAAGGTGAAAGTAAACAAACAGATCTGTTAGCCTCCTTTTGTTCACATATTAAAACAATCCTCAACAGCTGTTTATGCAATTTAAATTAAACCATTTAAATCATGTGAATAAGAAAAAAAATATTTGAATCCATTTTTTCATGAGCGCTCATCATATATGATATATGGACATACGTACATACAAACATACAACACAAAACACGTTTGCAACATAATATAATACATACAACACATAACATAATAGTAAAGGCCATATAACTTTTACAGGTGAAATCCCCATTGCAATGTTTAAAAACTCTATAGTCAAAAAATAAAAGTGATCAGGAAAACATTAACCTAGGTCTGTATGAGCTCAAAAAACAAAATAGAACTTGTGTGGGAAAGGGCAATAATAAAATAGATATTGAAAAAAGCATCCTGGTTCTGTCGCAGATGTAAGGATAGCCAAACTGGAGTACTGGATATCAGCTGTTATGGATTTGAGCCAAATCATCTTCTTTTTGGTGTGTAGAAATCGCTTTAGTTAATCTCTCTGGAATCCAAATTGGCTGCTGTTCTCCCTGTGGAAACACACAAACAGACCCCCGACTCCAGACAATTACAGGGTCAGGACTTTTCCATTGTCCTTTTAGAATATCCTTCCAAAGTACCTTGGGCTTATGTACATTTTTTGGACACATATGCCTTTCCACAGAACTAAGCCCTGATGAATCCAAATTTAAAAAGTTTAGAGTAAAAAGGGTGCCTGAGGACCATAGGTTGTTACAGTCTCTTTTAGCTGCTTCACTGTTTTGAAATCTAAAGCATGGTGAATTCACTACCCTCCTGCTTGCTCAAATACAGGGCATGCTAATATTTGAGGTCCTTTCTCCCATCTATCAACTACGGGGGTTGGGGGCTTCCCAGCATATGGAGGTGGCACTATTGGTTGGACACTTACGCCCTCTGGTGATAGAAAGTTGTTAGTGGCAGTCTCCTGTTGTAACTTTTTCCCTGATGGCTTTTTCTGCTCTAAACTTTCTTCCTCTGTCTGACTAGCTCAAGAGACCTTCTCTTTTACTTGAATTTTTTCCTCTGTCTGACTAACTTCAGAGACCTTCTCTTTTACTTGAATCTTTTTCTCTGTCTAACTTGAGAGACCTTCTCTTTTACTTGAATCAATATGTCTTCCCCTTCCTCTACCATTGTCTGAACTGGAGTCTTTGGACTAAGCAAACAAGGTATGAATGTCCAAAATGGCAAAGTGCCAACTGGCAGAGTTCCTGGGCTTTTCTTTTCTATTCTTTTTAAATCTTCACCATGATGGTTCCATTGTGATATATTTAACAACTCCTCCTTAAAAAGCCATGGGCTACAGTTTTGTATTGTATCAATGTATGCCCTGAATGTTCTTGATTTTATTGAGATGCCTCCTTCCTCTAACAATTTATTTAACACTCTTCTGTTTTTTTTTTTTTTACTAATTTCTGATCCCATATTTCTACTATAATACAACCCAACAAGATGACGCCAAACAAAACTGAAACAGAATGAAACAAAAATGGAACAACAAAAAATCATTATATTAGCCTTTCTATCCTCCTGAAATGTCCTTCTGTTCTTTCTCCCTATCTGTTCCTCAGATGCAAATAGTGTTTCCTCAGATGTGAGTGGTTTTTCTTCCATCTCACTCATGTCCAGGGACAGACAACTTAAAACAAAAGTGAAACAAAATGAAAGAAGAATCTTTTTTTTTAAAGAAAGAGGGAGAGAGAGAGAGAATTTTAATATTTATTTTCTAGTATTTGGCGGACACAACATCTTTGTCTGTGGTGCTGAGGATCGAACCCGGGCCGTACGCATGCCAGGCGAGCACGCTACTGCTTGAGCCACATCTCCAGCCCCGAAAGAAGAATCTTAAAATGGCTACCCATCCTCTCGCCCTGCACTCAGGGGCGAGCAGTTTACCTTATTACTTGCCCTCATTTGTTCCCCATGTGGACACCCAAATGCCACAGTCTGGCTGGGCACAATTCATGAGCCAGTTATCAAGCAGAAATGAATTTTATTTTTGAACTCACACGCCGCACCACACGAGCTCTTCAGGAATTCCCTCAGAGCCCAACTGCCAATATTGGCTTCCCATGAGCCTCTCAATCCCCAACTCCTCCTGTTCTTGAGGTCAATTGGCTGGGTCACATGGGTGGAGCCAAAACTGTCCCCCAATGAGCAGCTCCGTGGTCTGAAAGGGTGGGGAAACAGCCCAATGAGCATCACCACAGAGGAGCCAATCAACTGGCAGCTGGAAGTTTGCTGGGGCCATGGTGAGCCAATCAGCTGGAAGTTTGCTGGGGCCCCTTAGGCTGTGGCTCTCAACAGTGACCTCTTCCAGTCATGATCTGTGGGGTGTGATCAATGGAAATTGTGAGATGTCATCAATTTAATTACCAAGGCTACAGGATGCAGGGGAGATGAGGGAGTCATCAGTTAATAGCTACTGAACACAACCAGCAAAAGCATCTTCTGTATCCTTCAATGATTGCTGAAATCATGAACACACCCCAGGGGGACCTGGCAACTGAGTCCCACTCACCAGGAACCTTCTTGCCTGTTCACCCCACACAATCCATAAGGACCAAGTGCTTGTCTGGAGGGCCACCCTGTACCACAGGGCTCTCCATCCTATGTAGTGTCACCCTCTCATTCATAGTCCTGTGGGCTCAGGGCAAACAATTCACCCTTTTCTTTCCCAAATTCCATAACAACAATACCATGTCCACTGGATGTGTTTCCTGCTGCTGTGGACCTTTGTCACTGGTCACTGCAGGAGCTAATTCAAGGACATGGTGCTGTCCATAGACGGGCCTCTACAAGTTCAATGCCCTTCATTTCAGTGAAATACATGTCTCCAGCACTTTGCTGTAACAGGCAGTGGCCCTTTTCCCTGCTTCAGCATCTGCAGAACCCTTGGACTATCACAGGAGGACCGGGGTGAGGGTCACATGGAGAATGGCTCTCAAGTCCACAGTTCTGGCTGAGTCTTACTTTAGACCACTGAATATCTTCCTGGGACCAGGTTGAGCCTGAAGGTATTGTGGAGGGAGGGACAGCTTCTCCTCTCTTTCTACATCAATCACAGCCTGGATATTATGAGCATTTCAGCCTATATTTATGGGAAAATCCAGATACATTCTTGAAACTCTGTGAAATCTGTGACTGAGACCATAATCCCAAAACTGAACTGTCATGTCCCCAATTCAATCAGTAGATGTATTGTCAGGTCAGTGCCTGGGGGGCTGAGGAGGAAGAAAGAGAATGAGGGTGGACAGGAGCTCCCTGAGCCCTTCCACCAAACCCCCCAGTGCCCTTCAGACCCTGGTGCCTCTGAGTAGTACCCTCAGCAGGTGGAGGCAGCAGGAGGAGCAGCTGGGGCAGACCAGCCTCACACTTCTGCTCCCTGGGAGGTTTTTGTCATGGGCTGTGTCACTGTGGGAGGGTAATCCCAACTCTGTTGACAGTAATAAGTGGCAGCATCTTCAGGCTCCTGGCTGCTGATGGTGAGAGTGAAATCTGTCCCAGATCGACTGCCACTGAACCTTGAGGGGTCCCCAGATTGCAAAGTGTTTGCACAATAAATGAGGAGCTTAGGAGCTTGTCCTGGTTTCTGCTGATACCATTGCAAACTATTGCCAATACCCTGAATGACCCTGCAGGTGATGGTGACTCTGTCTCCAGGAGACACAGGCAAGGAGGATGGAGACTGGGTCATCGTGATGTCACATCTGACACTTGACATTGGAATCATAAAAGAAAATTCCTTGTAAGTGGTGATGTTCCAAGAGGACTTTCCTGAGTAGCCAGGCAGCACTGACCACACCATGATTAGTAAATCCCCAGTGCTGAAACCAATACCTGGGAGGCAGAGCAGCAGGAGCCCCAGGAACTGAGCAGGAGACCTCATGGCCATGCTGTGTCCTGATGGGGACTGACTCCTGCACAGGGTGTGAGCAGCCTCAGGGCAGTGGGCTGTGATGTGAGCACATGAAAATCAGCAGGGATGGGCAGGCTGTGCACAGCTGCAGGGCGGGCTTCTCCTGGTCAATCAACACAGGTTTAGTATGTCCAGGTGTCCCAGGTCAGACCAGGGCAGCTCCGATTTGCTTGGGGGGAACATGGTTCCCTGGGGCCACAGGACACAGTCAGCCCCCTTAGCTGAAAGTGATCTGTAGTCACTTTCTGGTTCCGGACAGGCTGTCCTTGTGTCTTAAGCACAGTTTTGTCTTGGTGACCCTTGGAGGAGGAGGAAGAAGCATTACAGAATCAAGGAGATAGTTTATGCTTTGGAAGTTAAAACAGAAATAAAGGCAGCAAGAGAGAAAGATGTATGAACTCACTGAGGTGTTTGGGGTTTCTGGACATTGGCACAGCATGGGTAAGAGGCAGGGGGACCTACCCATGGCCCCAGCCCTTCCTGCATCAGAGTCCCACAGAGCACACTCATACCCAACATGGTGCCCATCTTCTCCTGTCTAGCATATCTAAGGCCACCCAGACTCTTCAACTTAACTCTCTTTTAGGAGAAGTGAAAATAACTTTATAAACAATAGAGAAATTTTACAAACTTTAGAGATTAAAGTTTGGAGAATATAGGGCATGGTTAGCATCTTAGTAAACATAGTAAAGATCCAGATTCTGTACATAATTCTGCTTTACCAGTATTACCATGTGTGTTTTTAAGTCCTAGTAATGCCTCATGACCTCAAGAGGGCTGCATTGTCTCTAAACATCATGTCCTCCATCAGGTCCTCTTGTAACTTTTCCAGAAATAAAGCAAGTAAAATTTATCCACCCTTGTTCTTTTCAGAGTTATCATAAAGTATTCCCAATAAGTGTCCACAATCTTTTTTTTTTCCTTTTTTTTTCCTTTAATTTCCCCCTTGGTGCTGATGACTGAACCCATGGCCTTACGCATGCTGCACAAGTTCTCTACCTCTGAGTCACCTATCCTACCACAAACCACAGGACAGAGCTGGTGATCAGTAAATTAAAGAAAAAGGGGATATTTAAAAACTTCACCCTATTTTAAATATCCCTGTACTTGTGCTAACTTCCTTAGGGAAGAGAGATTAAAATGAAATCTTTACTGTGGGGCTGGGAAAAGTACATTCAGGTCAAGTTTCTCCTTAGCAAGTTGACAACATGCAGGTGGACAATTGTGGGACTGTGTTCTGAGCTTTAGAGGAGGAAGGACTTTGAATATGTAGTGGTGTTATTGCGAGATTGCAAGCAATCACCCCATCGATCTTAAACAGGGGACAGGACATTTTTCACAAGCTGGTGGGTCAAGGGGCAGACCACAAGTCTACACCCTTGGGTCCCCTCCAGGGTTTGAGTCCACTTTTTATACTGTAAGTAAAGAAGGGCAGCACATTAATCACAAGTGGCTGTTGCTGGTTCAAAACCACAATTAACTTCACAGGATCTAAAATCATTAGCAGCAGGGAAGTGGATCAAAATCACTCTAGTTGAGCACAGGTTAAAGAATGGTCACCAACATCTAAATGACCATTCTCTGACAGGATACATGGCTCAGGAAATATGGGGACCACAAAGAGAACAACTTCACATTGTATAAGAGTTGCCATTTTGTGTTGCCAAACTGCTGTGCCAGTCACTATGGATGGGAACAGAGGCCGGGGTTCCCATGGGAGAAGCACTTCTTACAGGAGGTGGAGTCTCAAGGTAAAATGGAGTCTGTGTGGTCACTGCCCAAGTAGCCGGGCCCCTAGCTGTAGATGGGAGAGGCTGCAAGGGTTCAGCCAGGCTGAGCTCAGGTGGGGCTTCCCCAGAGCTGCAGGCTCTAGTCCTGGGCTGTAAGGACACAGCTCTCCTGAGGAAGCAGAGGCCCTGCCCTCAGGCTGTAGGCAACAGGTCCAGAGAAGAAAGGTGCTCCACAACCTGTGCTGAGCCAAGCTGAGAGGCCATGGCCAGGGGAGTTTCAGAGACTAGGATTTAGTGGTGGACCTGTCCCTGTGGGGTGGCTGCACTCTGTGCTGAGCCCACTGTCCTGGGACAGATAGACCCTGCTGGTCCTGAGAGGAGGGTCAGTAAAGACCCACCAGAGCCTCATCTCAGAGTTCAAATTGCTTAGAAATGAATGAAAGGAATATTATATGTCACATACAGAATACGTAAGAGATAAATTATGTGGTTATATTTGTGTTTACTCTGCATCTCTAGTATATGTCTGCATGTAGATATGTCTTGACTTTTGGTTTAATGTGTGATTTTATTTTTTTTTCTTTTTCCTTTGTTACATTGTCAGTTCTGGTAGTCTACACAGAGTCTCTTACATGCTAGGCCAGCATGAGTTACACCCAAATCGGTTTAACTTTATTTATATACAGTGTTTCCATTATTTTCCTGGGGTGCCCTTGAACCTTAGTCCTCCTCCCTCAGTCTCAAAGTGTCCAGAACTATAGGTGTGTGACACCCTGCCCATGGTACTCTAAGTTCAGACACCCTGAGCCTAGGCAGGTAAAACTGGCATCTCTTGCATAAACCCACGGCTTCTTCTTCACTCTCAGGACTGAGCATGAGCACCATGGAGTTAAGGACCTGCACAGGGTCCTCTTGCTGCATGGGAAAGTGACCTTCCCATTGTTCAGGACACTGGGGGACCCACAGGGCTATGGTTACAGATAGGAGCAGGTGTTACACAGATGGACAGTTGTTCTTGACCCCAAGGGGACAGAAGTTCTGTGTCCAGAGTTGGGCAAGGGCAGCTCCTCCTGCTGGCTTCCCCCATACAGGCAGAACAGCTGGCTCAGTGACTGCATGGCCATAGGACAAAGCCACACACAGTGGCTGCTGGCCACTCTTCTGATTAGAGAGACAGAGGTACCTCTGGAAGGTCACAGCTGACATGATGCAAGGACTCTGCTCCCAGTAGAACATGGCAGACCCATGTACAGCCCTGAACACCTGCTGCTCTAGTTTCTGGTCTCTAAAGACCACCAGGCACCACCTTTGACTCTCCCATGAGAATCCAAGGGGGTAGAGTTAGAGGCAGGCCAAGGGCCAGGACTTGCAGGAGAACAGGGTTTTGACCCTTATGAGGACAGCCATGTGGGGAGTGAGGAGTGACAAGTGTGAACTCAGAGTAGGAGGGACAGGACAGAGAACACCCAGGCAGGAGGGCAGAGGAGAGATACTGGAGGAGCCCAGGATACAGGGAAAAGTGATTTGAGGGGAGGATGGGTGTGACTTCAGAGCTGTCCCCAACCTGCTCCCCTGAGTGTCCTCAGACAGTCGGCAGCCCTGTGCACAAGCAGCATATGAGTGGAGGTTTGTCCCCTAGTGGGGCCTGGAAGAAGTTCAAATTCCTTAAAGGAAGTGTGGCTGCTGGTGCCAGAATGACCTGTGTCCCTGCCCCACAGCCCCCCCAGGCAGGCAGGATTTGCAGACGGTAGCAGGAGGCAGTAGGAGCTCAGTAGCCAGACCTGGTCCTGATGGTGCCAGGCTGGACCCTGCTAATACCCTTGGTGAGTTGTAAGGGAGAGTGACCTCTCTCCTGGGACACAGAAAGAAAGACTAACATGAGTGAGACCCTGTGTGTTCTCAATTTACCAGATGTGAGACCTCTCTCCATGTTTCTGATGGATAGTCATAGGGACATCACTGGACAAAGGCAAGAGGAAGTGCCCTGGGGGATCAGGTGGCAGTAGGTGGTGTCAGGGTGCAGGAGGGACCTTACTAGCATCTTGGCAGTCAGGAAAACAGCACAGTACCTTAGGGTCTGTTTTGTGGAGAACAAGGTGATCACTCCCTGGAAGTCCTCTAGGGACTGAGCCCTCAGCAAGGAGTGACAAAGTGTCTCTGTGGACATACT
Source organism: Callospermophilus lateralis (assembly GCF_048772815.1). NCBI lineage: Eukaryota > Metazoa > Chordata > Mammalia > Rodentia > Sciuridae > Callospermophilus > Callospermophilus lateralis. The sequence continues at coordinate 88,464,802 of NC_135318.1, forward strand.
GGCCATGCACTGGACTGACTTTGCATACAAGTGTCCATGATTTGGCTCAGGCTGTCTGGCCTCCTCCAAGGATCTGCACTGTCCCCCCTGAGCCCAGCCTGGTGTCCAGCATCCCATGGGCTCTGTAGCTGCTCCTGCTGCACCTGGAGGCTGCCCTCCCTGGGGGTTGGTCCTGTGGCTGCTGCACCTGCAGAGCCTGGTGAGTGTCCTGCTCAGGAGAGTGGGTGGCAGCTCCAGAACACAGACAGGGCATGTGCAAGTGACCACTGAATTTTGGATATATCTGTTCACACTCGTGCATAGAGGTTTAAGTGCAGTCTGAAGACTTGTGCTACAAGCACCATCCAACAAATTATATTTTCTTTGTTATCCACATATAGATGAAGAATATGTTTATGTTAAATATGGAAATCATTACCTTTGAGTAACCTAACAGTATAAAATACATTATTTCTTTAATTATTAATAAGACGATGTTGTCCTGGGTGTTATATTTTTTATTGAGTAAAAGAATGAATATTAAATTTTTGATCATAATTTTTGTGAGAATTTGCCAAACACATTTTCTATACAGCTTTCATTGGAATATAGAAATAAGATTAATTTGATAGGGGGTTGGGATGGTGGAGGGAGTTGTTTCACCATGTCACCTATCCAGACACTCAGAAACCGCCTCAGCCATGGCTCCTGGAGACTTGGCTACTGTTTAAGATGGTGGCAGACATTGGCATCAACCCTGTGGTGCTGGGTCAGGAGCTACCCTGGATGCAGATGCCTTTAAGTCCTGATGCACAAGGTTCTGACCAATTATTGCCTTCTGTCTGGCTTGGCAGTGCCAGGTTGCAGGAACATGGGTATTGCCCACTCAGATAATGAGGCATGACTCCAGGTGTAGGCGTCACCCATGAGGGTTCAGTTACATTCACCTGTTCTTTTGTAAACCTGACTCCTTGCCTCATTTGAATGGCTTCTCCCAAATAAAAGAGTTCAGAAGTTCCTCCTAGTTCTCTTTCTTGCATGCTTGCCCCCCTTGTGGGAGCTGCTGCTGAAGACCAGTCACTGAACCCAAAGAAAAGATACTTTCAGTGTTTGTGTCTTTATTCCCCAAATTCACTTGGAGTGACCCTGGTGGATTTAGTCCTGTGACATGACAGTGCTGGTTCCACAGGAATGCAAGATGAATGAGCTGGGGGTTTGTGAAAGCTTTCACCTGATTTCAGAGGAAGTCCTGGGAGGCCAGACTAAGTGTTCCAAGGTCAGAGTCCCTGTGGGGTGTCTCTGAGAGGGCAATGTTTGGGAAAGTGGAAGGAGTGGAAGGTCCATTGGAGATCCGTGAGACTGAGAGATGCTGTAACACAGAACATCTGCTGAGGAAAGCTGCAGGATCAAACAGAAACAAGACTAGAGAGAAGGCATGTGGGTTGCACCCACAAAGCCATCTGTGGAGCTCCACAGCCCTTTGGAGAGAATATCAGAGCACCATGTGCCCCAGGGGCTGGATGTGGGGCTACAGGACTAATTTTTCCAGCTGGATATTGGTATATAGGTTCCATTCCTTCTTTGTATGCCTTGTGACTTTCTTCTTTTTTATATTTTTCTTCTTTTTATTTTGGAATAAAAATGCTTACTTGGTGCTTTAATATATATATGGGATATATGTAATATGATTTTGATTTGAACAGGGGATCACACTGAGAATTTTCATTGTACTTGGACTTGAGCAATCCAGGAACTGTGAAGCTTATGTAAACACCTGCTATGGCCTAAATGTATTTCACATTGTGAGGTGGGCATGAGCCCACCTAGGGGGGTGGTCAGGGCACAATGTTATGATGTGGATATAAGATGCTCCCCAAAAGCTCATGTGTGAGACAATGCAAGGGTGTTTAGAGATGAAATAATCAGATTATGAGTTGTCATCTAATCCCTAATCAGTGCATTCATCCCCTGAAGATTAACTAGGGGGTTACTGTAGTCAGGCAAGTTGTGGCTGGAGGTTGGTCATTAGGGATGTGCCTTTGAGTGATAGATTTTGCCCTCATGTACAGTGCCCCTCTCTCGGTTTCCTGGGACCAATGTCTTAAGTGTTATTCCTCCCTGTCACCTTTCTTCCAGGATGCTCTGCCTCAGCTGGGGCCCAGAGCAATGCAGTTGGCTGTCTATTAACTGAGACATCAGCATAGTGAGCCCCAAATAAACTTGTCCTCTTATTGTCCTCATCAGGTTCCTGGTTCCAGAAGTGAAAAAGCTGACTAAAGCAACTTCCAACCTCCTTAGTGATCAAATGACACTAGCAATTTCCTTTCCCTGCCAGGCCCTTTGGCTTGGTCTTAGGGTGAACCTGGTCACATAGAATAGGTTGGGAAGTTGTTTTTTGTTGTTGTTGTTGTTTTTCTGCTTGTCAAGAAAGTTGAATAAGACTGATGACATTTCTACTTCAAATATGTCATTGAATTCCCCAATGATGTCCTGACTCTGTGCTTTGCTTTATTTTAACATTTTAAAATTCTTTTCTTGTTATAATTCTATCCAATTTTTCTAGATATTCCTGAGTCTCTTAATAATTTATCTCTTCCTGAGAGTTGTTTTATTCCATTTAAATTGCAAAATTTGACAGTAATGGCATGTTTTCATATTATCTTATAATGTTTTTAAATTTCTGTAGATTTGTGACCAATTATGACACTGACTTTGGTCATCTCAGCCTTCTCTCTTTTTTCTGAATGAATTTTCGTAAGGGACTGCTAAGTTTTTGATCTTACCAGGAAATTACAATTTGTTGTCACTGATTTTCTGGTTTTCTTTCATTTACTATCTTCTATTTATATCATTTTCTTCTACCTGCTTGCTCTAGAAATCTCTTTCTTCTTCTAGTTTCTAAGGGTTTATAATTGCTTTCAGATTTTTCTTATCATTACTAGAACATAAAATTAGAGGCTTATATTTGTAAATTCAAATATTCATTTGTTCACTACAAATTAGCCACTTTGACAGAGGGGCAGCTTGGCCATTTCCTCACTTGGGAAGCAACAGCAGGAGCTGGAGAAGTGCACTGAGGAGGCCATCCTGAGGTTCCTGTGAGCTGTGAAGTTCAGGCCTGTCACCAGGGGAAGCTCCCAAGTGGGACAGCTGAGTGCAGGGGCCATTTGGCAGAGAGAGGAAGGAAATAGCCAAAGCCCTAATACGTTGACAGTTGAGGTGGACACTCCAAGAGGCCCCAGGGTACAGATTCTTTTTTCTCACCAATGTTACCAACAATCCTCTCAAGGTGGTGGAACTCTGACCGGATTCCAACCCAAGCAATATCACCAAATTGGAGAGAATTTTCAGATGCAGTGAGGATGCTTGATAATTGGTATGAGTTGACGAGTGGGAGGTCCTCTGGAAAGACTTGACTTGGTGCTTTGTTATGGACTAAGAAAACATTAGTACTCCAACAAAAGCTCATATGTAGACAGACAAATTTAGAAATTAATATGAATCTTATTAGACTAAAATGTTTCAAAGTACAACTTAGAGTAGCTCTGCTCCCTTTGTAGGGATACAGAATCCCAAGCAAAGCTAGACCAATGGTACAGAATAGAGGACACAGAGTCAAACCCACATGAATGCAGTTATCTCATACTAGACAAAGGCACCAAACCATACATGGGAGACAAGACAGCCTCTTCAAAAAATGGTGCTGGGAAAACTGGAAAACCATATGCAGCAAAAGGAAATCAAGCCCCTAACTCTCACCATGCACAAAACTCAACTCAAAGTGGGTCAAGGACCTAGGAATTAGACCAGAGACCCTGTGTCTAATAGAAGACAAAGTAGGCCCAAATCTTCATCATGTAAGATCAGACACCCATTTCCTTAACAAGACTCCTAAAGTGCAAGAAATCAAATCCAGAATCAATAAATGGGATGAATTCAAACTAAAAAGCTTCTTCTCAGCAAAATAATTAGTGAGGTGAAGAGAGAGTCTACAGAATGGAAGAAATATTTTACCACATGCACATCAGATAGAGCACTAATCTTTAGGATATATAAAGAACTCAAAAAAGTAACACCAAATAATAATAATAATAATAATAATAATAATAATAACCCAATCATTAAATGGGCTAAGGAACTAAAGAAGAAATATAATTGATCTCAGAAGAAGAAATGCAGTCGATCAACAAATATATGCAAAAATGTTCAACATCTCTAGCAATTACAGAAATGCAAATTAAAACTACTCTAATATTTTATCTTACTCCTGTTAGAATGGCAAGTAGCAAGAATACAAGCAACAATATGTGTTGGCGAGGATGTGGGAGAAAAGGCACACACTTAATATTGCTCATGGTACTGCAAATTGGTGCAACCAATCTGAAGAGCAATATAGATATTTCTTAGAAAACTTGAAATGGAACCAGCATTTGAACCAACTGTCTCCCTCCTTGTTATATTCAAAGGACTTAAAAAGATCATACTACCGTGACACTGCCAAATCTACTTTTATAGGAGCACAATTCACAATAGCTAAGCTGTGGAACCAAACTAGGAGTCCTTCAACAGATGAATGGATAAAGAAACTTGGTATATATACACAATGAAATATTACTCAGAATTAGAAGAGAATAAAATTATGGCTTTTCAAGTAAATGGATAGAGTTGGAGAATATCATGCCAAGGAAAATATACCAATCCCAAAAAAACAAAGGCCAAATGTTTTCTCTGATAAGTCGATGCTGCTGCATAATGCAGTGGGTGGGGCACCATGGGATAAATGGAGGAACTTTGGATTGGAAAATAAGAGGGAGAGGAGGGAAGGGGTCCTGGAGGTAGGAAAGATGGTGGAATGAGAAGACCATCACTATCCTGGTTGCATGTATGATTACAGGAATGATGTGACTCTACTTCGTGTATAACCTGAAAAGTAAACATTGTACCCCATTTGTGTACTAAGAATTGAAGAGTATTGAGCTGTCATATATAACTAATTAGAACACATAAATGAAAATTTTTAAAAATAATGTCCATTGCAGAGAAGCAAGGGCAGTATTCAAAGACTGTTGAGAGCCACAGCCGAAAGGACCCCAGCAAACTTCCAGCTGCCAGCAAACTTCCAGCTGCCAGCAGATGATTGGCTCACAGCGGCCCCAGAAAACTTCTAGCTGCTAACTGATTGGCTCCTCTGCGATGATGCTCATTGGGCTGTTTCTCTGCCCTTTCAGACCATGAAGATGTGTTCATTGGGGAACTTTTTTTGGCTCCGCCCACGAGACCCAGCCAATCAGCCTCAAGAGCAGGAGGAGTGGGGGAGGTTGAGAGGCTTGTGGGAAGCCGATGGTGGCAGTTGGGATCTGCGGGAATTCCTGAAGAGCTGTGTGGTGCGGTGTGTGTGTTCTAAAAATAAAGTTTGTTTCTTCTGACAAGTGGCTCCTGAATTGTGCCCAGCCAGACTGCTGTCATATATAACTATTTAGAACAAATAAATGAAAAATTTAAAAAATAATGTCCATTGCAGAGCTGCAAGGGCTATATTCAAAGACAAATTGGGCCACTGTTACAAAGCTTCATCCACAGCTAAGTCATATCCAACCAGGGGATTTTGACATGTAATGCTGAACCCTGAATCAGACCATCTATGTTGGGGACAGACCTTTGCCACTCATGAGGCTTGTGAATTGGAAGGAGTATTTAAAAGGCCTTTTGTTTCACAAGGACACATGTGAGGACTTCATTCCCCAGGGTCTACAGCAGCCTCCAGAGACTCAGGAAGCCCTGAATAGATACGGTGCTCTCCAGTTCCTCTCCCCACCTGAAACCCCAAACTAGGACAATGCATTATTAAAATCACCCATAGTTAAGAGTGTAGCAGTAATTCACTTGCAGGTCAGCATGGGAAAAGAAAGAAGAAGAAGAAGCATAGCAAGCGAAGCAGCAGCAGAAAAAAAGTCCTTTATTGTGTACAAGCAATCTTTTTATAGTATTGTGAACAAAGAAGGCAGCCTTCCAACATCAATAAATCAGGTCTTTCAGCTAATTAAACATAGCATACAGAAGTTTTACTTTCTAATCAGAAGTGACCCGCTTCTCATGGCTAATCTACTTTCGGCCCAGAGTATGTTGAGCTCTGCTCTTTGTTAAGAACAGATAATAAAAATTTTCTCAGCGCTCTCCTAGCCCACTTGGCAGAACATCCCGTTTGCAGGCAAGTCCTCCCAAGGACAGCAAACACCTCGTTTTCAAGCATGTCCACTGTTACCTTATCTAAACCTTGAAGGAGCCTCTCGTTTGCGAGCAGGCATGTCCACTGTTACCTATCTATACCTTGACAGAATATCCCGTTTGCAGGCAGACTCCATCAAGGACAGTAATAGTAACACAGTCACATCTGATTCTCTACATAAGAGGAGGAAGATTCCATGCATTTTCTAGAATGCTATACATATTTTCTCAGGATGTGAATCAAAAAATATTCTTTTTTTCTCAGTGTAACTGTTGTAGGGCATTGTTGGAACATTTGGCAGGGTGGATTGGCATGAGTTTTAATTTGGGTGTCACCAGGTGAGACTCAGACACTAGGGTTTGGGAATTGACACTTGTACATCACAGCACTTGACTTTTTTGCAGGAATAAATATAGTTTTGCAAATGTGTATTGACTATGGCCACTAAAATATGAAAATAATGGAAATCATATTGGCCATATCCCATTGTTAGGTTATATTCAGGAATGGATAGGTAACAATGAAACCCACTATTGTGTATAATTATAATACACCAATAAAATATGAAATAAAAGCAAACTGTAACTGGTAATTTAAAATCTGTCATTTCTTCTGATTAACAGACACAGTTATTGAATATTATTCATAAAAATTATGTAATAAGAGTTGAGCCTAGAATTACAAAATTATACAAGTTTGGCAGTTCCATGACCTTAGTTCCTTCTATAAGATGTCTATTTTTTTCTTTTCTTTTTCTTTCTGAATTTCAAAAGATAATATGGTAAGTTAACTAAATTGGGAGTTGGGGAAGGTATACAAGAAATAAAGAGGGTGGAGGTCTATGATAAATGCATGACACCCCTTCTCCTGCAGATGCCAGGTTTGGCCCCATCTTTGCTCCAGAGAAGTCTGCCATCTCTGTCCTGTTCCTGAAGTCAAACTTGCTCTCTGCATTTGTCTGGCACTTCTCCAGTGCTTCATATTCTACAACAAGAAACAAGGACCCAACCTGATTCTAAGACTAGTGTCAAGGAGAGGGTCATGCTTGTCAGGTTGTGGTTTAGAGAGATCACAAAATTATATAGAACATATCCAGGGACTGGGCTGTGGGGACACTTGGCCCATTGTGAACAGAGCCCCAGCAGCCATGAGCATGGGCCCTGGACACAGCTCCCAAGCCTTAGGTCTCCTCGTGGGACAGGATCTCTGTTGCTTGCCCAGTGATGTTGAGGCTTTGCTCTCTGTGGGGTCTATTTGCCATCTAGTGGCAGGTTTGTGACACGGCAAGTTGTGGAATTTGGGGTCTGGGAACCCAAAATCCTGGCTGTGGATTCCTCTCCCACATTCATCACAGTCATGAAACTGATTCTCTTCCATCCGTCACAAGGCCAGATTTCCTGGAAAACTCAAGTGATCCTTCTCCTCAGTAAGTTGTCAAATCAAAGACCACAATTCACCAGGCCTCTGCAGGGTGCTGAGGAAGGGAAGAGACCTGCCCCTACAGTCCCAGTGTACCTGGCTTCCCACATGCATGGGCCCTTAAAGGAGTCCCAGATCATCAGACGCGCACAGGACAGGATGCTGCTCTCTCATGGAAAAAGTGAGATGATTTTGTATTTAAAACAATGAACTTGGGCAGGAGCAAGAGGATGTTGATGGAGGGAGACCTTCGTTTGTTGGGTCAGGAGCTTGGTTCTTGGCTCAGGTCTTGACTCTGCACAGCAGGTGCTCAGCACAGAAGATGACAATTGCTGTACCAATTAACAATGGGATAGGGGGCTTGAAGCATCTCATGATCTGGCAAAGTCATACCCATCTCAGTCTTAAGGGTGTAAAAGTTGAATTTCCTTTGAGAAGAGACCATGGGGCACCCTGCTTTCATGGGGGCTCCTAGGAAGTAGTTTCCTGTGCTCAGCCACCCAGGCACTCAGAGGGTGGTATATCTATGGTCCCAGGTGGTATATCTGTGGTCCCAGGATGCTTGGTGATAGCTCAAATGGTAACAGACATGGGCCTTAATCACGTGGAGCTGGTTCTGTAGGAATGCAGAATGCAGAATCAGGGGTCATGAGGTTCCACTGAGATTTCAAAGGAGGCCCTGAAGGCCAGGCGGAGTGTATCAGGGCTGAATCCTTGCAGCATCCCCTGAGAAGACAAGGTATAGAGATGTGAGAATGGAGGTGGCGTTGTAGTGGAGGGCCTGGGACTGAGAGATGCCAACAGCATGGGACATCTGCTGAGAGAAACTCTGAATCCAGCAGAGACAAGTGGAAAGGGAGGCCATATGGGCTATAGCCAGCAAGTCCACAGGGGCAGAGCCCTGTGTCAACCCTTTGGACAGAACTTCACTGTGCCACATGCCCAGGTGCTGGATAGGGGTCTGCAGGGTGGGTTTGCCCAACTGGATTGTACTGTCTTGAGTGGTCCCACCCCTTCTTTCTATAGTTCTATTTCTTTCCTTTGGAATAAGAATGTTGACAATCTGCCACTGGAAAGTGGACATATGCAACTTGATTTTGACTTTTTCAAGGACTCACTACCAAAAGTTTACTTTGGGTCTCAAGAGAGACTTTGGACTTGGACTTTCAGGTAATTCTGACAATGTGAAGACTATAGAACTCTTGATTATGGGCTAAATGTATTTTGCATTGTTATATGGACATGAGCTTTTGGAGATCAGCAGTGGAAACTTATGATTTGGAAGTGACCTATCCCCCCAATATTTTCTATTATTCCTGGAATCTTCAGAAGTGAAATATTCAGATTGTGAAAGCTATAATCAGTCCAGGTTGGTTTGACAGGATGTTTCAATAATAACTCTAGGCAGATGAAGCATGCTCAGGGCAGGTGGGTCACCGAGGGCATCTCCTGAAAGAGTCGTTCTTCGTGTGGCCCCTTTCCTGCTCCCTCCCTGTGTCTTTCCTCCTCTTTCTCTCCTGGTTGTCATGCCCTAAATTGCTTCTCCCTGCCATGATGTTCTGCCTCACCTTGGGCATAGAGCTATAAAGCCAGTTGACCATAAACTGAACCTCTTAATCTATGAGCCAAAATAAAACTTTCCTTTCTACGTTGTTCATGTCTGTCTTTTGGTCCCAGGAATGAAGAGCTGACTAACATATATACTTTGGTCCAATTCTTATGTTTGAGGATGGTATGTTTCCTAATATGTGTGAATGTTTTAAGTTCACTTTCTCCTGTTAATTTGTAACTTCATATCATTTTTCTGAGAGTAGATAATTTGCATGTTTCATGTCCTAAATCTGTATAAATATATTGACATTTGTTTTGTGGCCTAACATATGCAGGATCTTGGAGAATATTTTATGTCCACTTGAACAACCATGTAACATGCCACTGTGGGTGGAACCCTCTCTCCTTGTCTGTTAGGGCAATTACATTGCCAAAGATCTCTGTTTTCTCACTTGTCCTCTCTCTCTGGATGTCCAGTGGACTATTCAAAGTACAATAGGGAGGTGTTGTACTATTACTGCATGGGAGTCTGTCTGTCCCTCATAACTGTCACTGTTTTTTAACAGTGTTTTGGAGCTTTGATGTTTGGTGCTTATATTTGTACCTGTTTCATCATCATCATGAATTGACTCTCTTGTCATTGTTTAATGTCATCCTTAGACTCCTTAAGCAATTTTGACAAAATTAAATATGTCTGACAGTAGCATAAGCTCTTTTACTGTCTTTGCTCAGTATGTGCTTAGGATTTGTCCATGTTTTTACTGTCTAGCTCTGCTTGTTCTGAAACCTAAAGTGAGATTATATAACCCAGCATGTAGATATGCAACTTCAATCTGTTTTGCCAATCCACATATTTCAATTGGAAGTTAACCTATTTACATTCTGTAAATTTTAGGCAGAGTGTTTGCTCTTCTTCTTTGCTTTCTTTCTGATCTTGCCTTTGTTCCCATTGACCTCCTCCATTATAACCTCCTTTCTCTTGAGTTGATTTTGGGGGTAAAATATTGTGATTTCTTTCCCATTTCCTGTTTTCTGTTTATATGATAGCTCTTTGAGTTTCTTTGTTTTTGTAAATTTGGGTTGAAATATATCACTCTATATTTAGAACACCTTAAAATAAGGTGGTCACCATTTGATTTCAATCTCATGAAAATACTCTGCCCCATTACCCCTCAGTACTCTGGTGTTATTAATGTCATAATCCACATCTTTTTGCTGTGCATGAATCAACATAAAAGGATAATAACAATTAATATATATTTCTTAAAAATACTATGGGAAACAAAGATGATTGTTATAATAAAAATTTCACTAATGATTTAAATTTTTTAATCTATTTTGACAGAAAAACTCTGTATTTTTGCAAGGCTTCTAGGGCCTCCTCAGCCTCCTTACTTTCAACTTGGAGCACTCCACTGCTTTCGCCAGAAATCTCCCTCCTACTAGTGACACCCCCTGGCTTCAGTAGCTGGTGGGACCTTGGTAGGTGGTGACTGAGCTTTGGCCATGGCACTCCTGGCACAGAGCCCTCAGCTGCAGCATCTTCCTCTCAGACAGTCTGCTGAGCTGCTGCCCAGACAGCAGCACAGGTGGCAGCTGGGCCACCTAGGCAGGGAGGTTTTTGGTCAGGGCTGCACCACTATGGGAAGAACTTGTGTAAATTGCCCATAGTAATACACCCCAGCATCCTTAGCCTCCACCCTGCTGATTCTCAGTGTGAAATCTGTCCCTGACCCAGTGCCACTGAACCTGCCTGGGACCCCAGAGACATGGTTGGAAACCTCATAGATCAGAAGCTTTAGAGCCTGGCCTGGCTTCTGCTGGTACCATTTCAAATAGGTGTTTCCACAATATGTAGATCGGAGCCAACCTTTTCTTCCATCAGACACATAGTCTCTGATTTGATATCAAGGTCCTTGATACATTTTGAGTTAACTTTTGTGCATGGTGAGAGAAAGAAATTCAGTTTCATTTTGTTGCATCTGGATTTCCAGTTTTCCCAGCACCATTTGTTGAAGATGCTATCCTTCCTCCATTGCATGCTTTTAGCCCCTTTATCGAATATAAGATAGTTGTAATTTTGTGGATTGGTCTCTGTGTCCTCTATTCTATACCATTGGTCCACCCACCTGTTTTGGTACCAGTACCATGCTGTTTTTGTTACTATTGCTCTGTAGTACAGTTTGAAATCTGGTATCACTACACCTCCTGATTCACACTTCCTGCTTAGAATTGCTTTTGCTATTCTGGGTCTTTTATTTTTCCATATGAATTTCATGATTACTTTATCTGTTTCTACAAGAAATGCCATTGGGATTTTGATTGGCATTGCATTAAACCTATAGAGAACTTTTGGTAATATCGCCATTTTGATGATGTTAGTTCTGCCTATCCATAAACAGGGTATATTTTTCCATCTTCTAAGATCTTCTTCTATTTCTCTCTTTAGGGTTCTGTAGTTTTCATTGTATAAATCTTTCACCTCTTTTGTTAGGTTGATTCCCAAGTATTTTATTTATTTATTTATTTTTTGAGGATATTGTGAACGGGGTGGTTTTCCTCATTTCCAGTTCAGAAGATTTGTCGCTGATATACAGGAATGCCTTTGATTTATGCATGTTGATTTCATATCCTGCCACTTTGCTGAATTCATTTATTAGCACTAGCAGTTTCTCTGTAGACCCTTTTGGGTCTTCTAGGTGTAAAATCATATCATCCACAAATAGTGATAATTTAAGTTTTTCTTTTCCTATCTTAATGCCTTTAATTTCTTTTGTCTGTCTAATTGCTCTGGCCAGTATTTCAAGAATGATATTGAATAGAAGTGGTGAGAGAGGGCATCCCTGTCTTGTTCCAGATTTTAGAGGGAATGCCTTCAGTTTTTTCCATTTAGAATGATGCTAGCCTGAGGCTTAGCATATATAGCTTTTACAATGTTGAGGTAAGTTCCTGTTAGCCCTAGTTTTTCTAATGTTTTGAATATAAAGGGATGCTGTACTTTGTCAAATGCTTTTTCTGCATCTATCGAGATGATCATATGGTTCTTATCTTTAAGTCTATTGATGTGGTGAATAACGTTTATTGATTTCCATATATTGAACCAGCCTTGCATCCCAGGGATGAATCCTACTTGATCATGGTGCACGATCTTTTTGATATGTTTTTGTATACGATTTGCCAGAATTTTATTGAGGATTTTTGCATCTAAATTCATTAGGGATATTGGTCTGTAGTTTTCTTTCTTTGAGGTGTCTTTATCTGGTTTGGGAATCAGGGTGATATTGGCTTCATAGAATGAATTTGGAAGTTCTCCCTCTTTTTCTATCTCCTGAAATAGAGTGTTGAGTATTGGTATTAGTTCTTCTTTAGAATCAACAAATGGGACTTACTTACACTAAAAAGTTTTTTCTCAGCAAGAGAAACAATAAGAGAGGTAAACAGGGAGCCTATATCATGGGAACAAATGTTTACTTCTCACACTTCAGATAGAGCCCTAATATCCAGAGTATACAAAGAACTCAAAAAATTAAACAATAAGAAAACAAATAACCCAATCAACAAATGGGCCAAAGACCTGAACAGACACTTCTCAGAGGAGGACATACAATCAATCAACAAATACATGAAAAAATGCTCACCATCTCTAGCAGTCAGAGAAATGCAAATCAAAACCACCCTAAGATACCATCTCACTCCAGTAAGATTGGCAGCCATTATGAAGTCAAACAACAACAAGTGCTGGCGAGGATGTGGGGAAAAGGGTACTCTTGTACATTGCTGGTGGGACTGCCAATTGGTGCAGCCAATATGGAAATCAGTATGGAGATTCCTGGGAAAGCTGGGAATGGAACCACCATTTGACCCAGCTATTGCCCTTCTCGGACTATTCCCTGAAGACCTTAAAAGAGCGTACTACAGGGATACTGCCACATCGATGTTCATAGCAGCACCATTCACAATAGCTAGACTGTGGAACCAACCCCGATACCCCTCAATAGATGAATGGATAAAAAAAATGTGGCAATTATATGCAATGGAGTACTATGCAGCACTAAAAATGACAAAATCATTGAATTTGCAGGGAAATGGATGGCATTAGAGCAGATTATGCTAAGTAAAGCTAGCCAATCCCTAAAAAACAAATGCCAAATGTCTTCTTTGATATAAAGAGAGCAACCAAGAACAGAGCAGGGAGGAAGAGCAGGTGGAAAAGATTAACATTAAATAGAGTCATGAGGTGGGAGGGAAAGGGAGAGAAAAGGGAAATTGCATGGAAATGGAAGGAGACCCTCATTGTTATACAAAATTACATATAAGAGGTTGTGAGGGGGATGGGAAAAAAATAAGGAGAGAAATAAATTACAGTAGATGGGGTAGAGAGAGAAGATGGGAGGGGAGGGGAGGGGAGATAGTAGAGGATAGGAAAGGTAGCAGAATACAACAGTTACTATTATGGCATTATGTAAAAATGTGGATGTGCAACTGATGTGATTCTGCAATCTTTGTAATGTTTTGAATAACCAATAAAAATAAATAAATAAATAAACCAAATAGGTGTTTCCATAACTGTGTAGGAGGGTCTGACTGGACTTGCAGGCAATGGAGGCCAGCTTTCCAGGAGTGACGGGCACAGAGAGAGGAGTCTGGTTAGCACAATATCCCCACTCAATCCTGAAATAATGACATAAATGAAAGTTTATGCACAAGATTATGAAATATTTTCATGATTTCTCTTTTCTTCATTTCTCAACTAAATCAATTGTGCTTTTGTGTGTATGTAGTTTAGTTTCCTATCCAAAAATATTCTATGCCATATAAGATAGAGTTTTGCATTTACAATGACTGGCTACAGGTTGAACATATCATTCTCCTCTTTCTATGTCCTGGTCTTTATCAGTACACAAATTATAGTTACACACCTTCTAGAAACTTCTTCGCTTTCATGGATCTGAACATCACATGCCCCATCCTATGCAGTGACACCCACACAACTAACATGTACAGAGATCACATGTAGGAAGCAATGAGCTAACCCCCCTTCCCCTTCTCCTTCCTCATCCACTCTGTCCTCACCAGGGATCTAGAGCAGCAGCAGCCCCAGGAGCTGAGCAGAGAGCCTCATTTTGAGAAGCTGAGCTGAGGAGTCCAGGTGAGTCAAGGGCAGGTTAGAGCTGAGCTTTTATGTCAGCCTTTCAGGAAGGCCCTCCCCAGGGAGCAACATGCAAATGCCTGGAGGGTGCAGCTGTGTAGAAAGAGCCAATGACAGGTGTGGACTGTCCTTTTAAATAAATATCACAAAATGTCTTCTGTGACTGGAGGAAAACCAAGGAGATGAAGTCCATGCTGCCTGCAGTAGTGGGCATAAGATCTGATGATGAAAGTAAAAATCTTTGCCAAAGACTCAATGAGTTCAGTAGGAAGCAAGAATACAGCACTCAACATGAGAAAGTGGACAGTGTATCCAGGGCAATGTCTGGGGAGTGAATGGGGAGGCTGTTTGACTCCCTCCCACAAAACCTGGAGAATGAAGACACCCTGCACCCACTAGAACTGACAGAAGAAGTTTCCTCCCCACAAACCCACCTGCTTTAGCTCTTTTAAGACCCCTGTGGTGGCTCATGTTTCCATGTTAACAAGTACTGGAAATAGTTTCTCCCTGGGTCTTTGCAAAAGTAAAAAAAATGGAAAGGGAGAAAGAAATCTTTCTCTGACATTTGGAATCAATAGATGATTCTTAATTTCCCATGGTTTATAGGAAAAGGATCTTCCGTTAGGAGTCTTTTCACCCTGTAGAAACAGGTACCATCAGAGGTCCTGTTGCTTCCTTGCTCTGGGTGATAATCTGTCTCTCTTGCTTGGCCTGTGTGGGGGGCAGTGACAACCATGAGTCCTCAGCTCAGAAGGACACATAGTACATGAGTGGCTAGGACGGCACACTCAGTTGTCAGGGCTCAGGTTCCTGGGCCTCTCCCTGGTATCTCCTGGGCCTTTATTTAATCATAGTTTCTATGGAGCAGGAAACTGGGCCAGAGTTGCTCAAGGACAGTCCAATGTCCCTCCTAAGTTAACAAGAAATAGTAGAATCAGTTCTCAGGTGATCACCTGACAACCTCCTGCAGGTCACCTTGAGTCTCACACCTCCTGGAGATTGGAGCCAGTGTCAATTGCTCTTATTCTGAACTCAGAATCCTGCAGCTATTGAAGGAATGCAGTTCCATGAAACTTGCTGGTCATATATACTCAATTTTATAATAAACAGTTCAAAGGATCTAACAGCAAATATGATTTTAGAAAAGATTACCAGTGAAGCTTGGTCTGTGTATTCTCTGGGAAATTTCCAATAGTAAAATCTCTAAAAAGGTTTGCAGAAAAACTGAGGTGACATTAACCTTCACACTGAATTCTACTGCAGCAATAGGATTTGCTGACAAAATACGTGGTAGAGCTCTAGAATTCGACATGTCACATTTACCTAGTTGACATTTTATAGACCCTCATGTTTTCCTCTCTTCTATGAATTTGGTGTTCTTCCAACTGATATATGATATTAGACAAGGTTATTCCTGGTCTTCTCCTGAAAATATGGGCCTCCTAATTACCCATGCTAGTGACCAAGTCAGGAAGAAAGGAGCAGAAAACCAAAAACAAAGAAAATGTGCACAATTAATAATCTTAGAATTAATTCCCAAGAACTATTCTAATAGTTGTCAGATAAAAAAAATAGTTTTACCTAGTGCCATGGTTTAATTGTGTTGTTCACAAAACATGGTGACACTTAACACTCAGTAGCTCACAATGTGACATGACATGCAAAGAAAATATTAGAGGTAGGTGGTGAGGAAAGGTCACCCTGGAGCATGGGGGACAACTGAAGGCCACTGATGACATGACAGGAGGACACGGGGCACAAGCAGAAGCCCACAGGGAGAAGGAGAACACAGGGACCCTGGGCAGACCCTGGGGTTCAGCTGCTACCAGGCAAGCAGGGCCTGAGCCAGCAGAGCCTGGAAGGGGCAGGGAAGGTCCATCTTCAACTGCAGAGAGAGCTTGGCCTGCTGCCCCTGGACTCCAGACTTGAGCCTCCAGAGCTGGGAAGTGAACTCCTCTGAGGAAGACCAGGTGTGCGGTGCCTATTGAGCAGCCCTGGGAAACTCACGTGCCCATTACCACTGTGAAAACCTGGACTGTGGGAAAACCAGAAGCAGTAAGAAATCTCTAGCATCTGATTAGTAATAAATCAGGTTTAGAAAAAGTTGTCTTCACAAAATATTCTTTAATAGAACAAAGTTTCAGGAAATGCTGGTATTTTTATTTGAAATGAACATAAAATCTATAAAAAGTCTCCATTCTGATTGGTTATTTTATATCAGAAATCATTGATATAATAAAATATCTTATAAATTCTTTGCTGATCAAAAATATTTTCTGATGTTGCCTGAAGAAGAAAAAGAAAAGGCAGCATTTCTAAGTCCATGGCAGACTCTCAAGCTCCTGTGGTCAGCTGACCATGCTCTGCGTGGACATCAAAACTGAGCAGTGGACACAGCTCATCCCTCTCCCCTGGGCACACATCACCATGGTTTATCAGGGTGGGTGAGACTAACTTTCCTGGACCCTGGTGGGGAGGGGCCTGTGGGTCTCTAGGATAACCAGGCTTAACTGAAAGAGAAGGAATTTAGGCATGTGGATTCCTTGTGGTTTTGACTCTGATGCAAGATGTGTTCATAAAGCTCCAAGCCCGTGTGTGACCCCTGGGAGTTGGGAGGCTTCTGGGCACTGGACCTGTGTGGATGTGTCCGGTCAGAGTGCTGAATGCAGAGTTGGCACTGTCATTCCAGCACCAGGCTGTGTTCTTAGGACCTGGTACTGTGCTCAGTGGCAGAAACATCCCTGTGTGGCCAGGAGGAGAGACATAGCCCTCTGCCCATGCCTGGGTCCAAAGGGAGGTCTCTTCAGTGTGAGCTGAGAGTGGGTCCCTGTTAAGACTAGAGACCCATCCTCCAGAGGGGCTCCTCCAAACCCAGGTGTCAAGTTGTGTCCTGAGTCCTGAGGCCCCTGAAGGAAGCCAGCCACCTTCACTAAGCCACAGCCTGTCACCACTCACTGGAGGATCAATTCATGGACATGCCATGTGCAGGGAGCCAGGTACTACTGTGCCCCAAACACTGAGGGACACTTGCCTGTTTACACTCTTAGTTCTCAGGATTCTCAAGATTGATTGCACCAAAATTGATATTATGAGCATACAGGGAAATTTGTAGAACTTATATGTGTTGTACACTTTTATTCAATTATTACTTACTTTACATTTTTCTTAACTCCTTAATGACTTGATTACTGTTTATATTAAAACTGAATATTTTTAAAAAATATTTTTTGCTCTATAGGGACACAATACCTTTATTTAATTTATTTATTTTATGTGGTGCTGAGGATTGAACCCAGTGCCTCAAGTGGGTCAGGCAAGCTCTCTACCACTGAGCCACAACCCCAGTCCCTAAAACTGAATTTAATACTATTTTAATTAAATAGGTAGGTAAAAATGTTATATAATCTAGCATTCCCACAATAAGGGACTTGAACTTTACTGGTGCTAGTGCGTTCTGAGCATGCAGCAGTGAGGTGTTGGATGTCATAAGCACAGCACACACTGTGTCCATTCTCCTGCCCAGTCTTTTCCCACCAACTCCCTCCCCTCCTCTGATCCAGCTGCTCTGCCCTCCTGCTCTCCCGCTGTGGTTATTTTAATGTGTATATTCTGGATATTAGGGCTCTGTCTGAAGTGTGAGGAGTAAAGATTTGTTCCCAGGACGTAGGCTCCCTATTTACCTCTCTTATTGTTTCTTTTGCTGAGAAAAAACTTTTTAGTTTGAGTAAGTCCCATTTGTTGATTCTAGTTATTAACTGTTGTGCTATGGGTGTCCTATTGAGGAATTTGGAGCCCGACCCCACAGTATGTAGATCATAGCCAACTTTTTCTTCTATCAGACGCCATGTCTCTGATTTGATATCAAGTTCCTTGATCCACTTTGAGTTAACTTTTGTGCATGGCGAGAGAAAGGGATTCAGTTTCATTTTGTTGCATATGGATTTCCAGTTTTCCCAACACCATTTGTTGAAGATGCTATCCTTCTTCCATTTCATGCTTTTAGCCCCTTTATCAAATATAAGATAGTTGTAGTTTTGTGGATTGGTTTCTGTGTCCTCTATTCTGTACCATTGGTCCACCTGCCTGTTTTGGTACCAGTACCATGCTGTTTTTGTTACTATTGCTCTGTAGTATAGTTTGAAGTCTGGTATAGCTATACCGCCTGATTCACATTTCCTGCTTAGAATTGTTTTTGCTATTCTGGGTCTTTTATTTTTCCATATGAATTTCATGATTGCTTTCTCTATTTCTACAAGAAATGCCGTTGGGATTTTGATTGGCATTGCATTAAACCTATAGAGAACTTTTGGTAATATCGCCATTTTGATGATGTTACTTCTATCTATCCATGAACAGGGTATATTTTTCCATCTTCTAAGATCTTCTTCTATTTCTCTCTTTAGGGTTCTGTAGTTTTCATTGTATAAGTCTTTCACCTCTTTTGTTAGGTTGATTCCCAAGTATTTTATTTTCTTTGAGGATATTGTGAATGGGGTGGTTGTCCTCATTTCCATTTCAGAGGATTTGTTGCTGATATACAGGAATGCCTTTGATTTATGCGTGTTGATTTTATAGCCTGCCACTTTGCTGAATTCATTTATTAGCTCTAATAGTTTCTTTGTAGACCCTTTTGGGTCTGCTAGGTATAGAATCATGTCATCTGCAAATAGTGATAATTTGAGTTCTTCTTTTCCTATTTTTATGCCTTTAATTTCTTTCGTCTGTCTAATTGCTCTGGCCAGTGATTCGAGAACTATGTTGAACAGAAGTGGTGAGAGAGGGCATCCCTGTCTTGTTCCAGATTTTAGAGGGAATGCCTTCAGTTTTTCTCCATTCAGAATGATGCTAGCCTGAGGCTTAGCATAGATTGCTTTTACAATGTTGAGGTATGTTCCTGTTATCCCTAGTTTTTCTAGAGTTTTGAACATAAAGGGATGCTGTACTTTGTCGAATGCTTTTCTCAGAGGAGGACATACAATCAATCAACAAGTATATGAAAAAATGCTCACCATCTCTAGCAGCCAGAGAAATGCAAATCAAAACCACCCTAAGATACCATCTCACTCCCGTAAGATTGGCAGCCATTAGGAAGTCAAACAGCAACAAGTGCTGGCGAGGATGTGGGGAAAAGGGTACACTTATACATTGCTGGTGGGACTGCAAAGTGGTGCGGCCAATTTGGAAAGCAGTATGGAGATTTCTTGGAAAGCTCGGAATGGAACCACCATTTGATCCAGCTATTCCACTACTCGGTCTATTCCCTAAAGACCTAAAAAGAGCACACTATAGGGACACTGCTACATCCATGTTCATAGCAGCACAATTCACAATAGCAAGACTGTGGAACCAACCTAGATGCCCTTCAATAGACGAATGGATAAAAAAAATGTGGCATTTATACACAATGGAGTATTACTCTGCATTAAGAAATGACAAAATCATAGAATTTGGAGGGAAATGGATGGCATTAGAGCAGATTATGCTAAGTGAAGCTAGCCAATCCCTTAAAAACAAATGCCAAATGTCTTCTTTGATATAAGGAGAGTAACTAAGAACAGAGTAGGGAAGAAGAGCATGAGAAGAAGATTAACATTAAACAGGGATGAGAGGTGGGAGGGAAAGGGAGAGAGAAGGGAAATTGCATGTAAATGGAAGGAGACCCTCAGGGGTATACAAAATTAATGTGTGCTTTACCATGATGTATAATGTGACATTCATTGTGGCACAAGAATGATGCAGGACATCCACAGAATTCTCATGAAGGAGTGCAGGAGCACACCATGGGTACAAACCAGCAGGACAGGGGAGTAGTTGATGGAGTTGATGAGAAATGTCTGTCCCCTTGATGCTCCGATAAAGGGTAATAATGCTAACATGTTTCAAGTTCATTACATCATAATGGAAAGGTAAAATGGGGGTTGCTCAGGTTCCTAATTAGTTTCCCGTAAGTGCTCAGGTGCTGGAGGTTTGGTTCCAGTGGGACCAAAAAGAGAGATGATTGATCCCTGAAGAGGTGGGGTCTGGTAGGAAGGGGTCAAGTCTGGAGCTGCTCTCCCTAGAAGGACAGTGCTGCTCTCACACACTGAGTGTGTCCTCAGCAGAATGGGTTGTCATGAGGCCACACCATAGGCCTGGCCCTGCAATGTGCAGCTGGTTCCCTGTCCACTTTCACACCACTGTGACACAGGCCAGGGGCTTCACTAGAGGATGAGTGGGACTGCCCAACCTTGGACCCTTAGCCTTGAAAACCTTCAGTTAAACCCACCTCTCTACACAGTACTTGCTTAAATCAGATGTTTTGCTATAGCTACATATAAAGGACCAATATGTGCTTCTTGTTATTATGGTTTAAGATGCAAATTTCTGTAAAGAGCTGCACTGGAAATTAAGAAAATCTATCTGAAATAATTGTGTCCCAAATTTAGACTCTCAGATCTCATGGATATATACTACTCCACAGTGTAAGATGCCAATTCTCATCCAGCAGGTGATTCTGGAATTCTGCACTGGGAACAGCTCTTAATGAGGCTTATGATGCTGTTCAGCCTGAACCTTTTGAATAGGATGGAAAAAACACTACATCTACCCTAGGTTTTGCTTTTCATTTGATCAAGAAATATTTTTATTGGTTTTAAAATGGATCCTTATATTGTTTATTCTTTTACTGTGGATTCTCTGACTTAATGAAGCCTTCTTACCTTCTTAATATAATTCCAACTTCTTGACAGCACTTAAAGGCACATACAAAATCACTTTGTGTCCTGTCCTTTCTGATAGAATTCCAAAGCTGAGAACGAGTGATTGTCTTGAAGAGTGTGAGACTCAGGCCCAGGGAGCAAGGCTCAAGGATCTGGCAATTGAAAGAAGATGGGAGGCAGGAGGGAATCTTGTTCATCCTTTATCCAAAGGCATCCCTAGCCTTTAGCTAGACCCCTGAGCCATTTTCAAAGGACCTTTTAAGTGCAGTTCAAAGAAAGAAGGTCCCCTGCCAACAGGTCACATAGGGGCTCCTGCTCACAGGTTACTGATTATGACCTTGAGTGTGTACACGGAGTCAGCTGGGGCAGCCCAGCCCTTCACTTATGCTTACCTGGGAGGTTGATGTCATATCATGGTCTCATCAAACTTTTGACAGTAATAAGTGGCAGCATCTTCAGGATCCAGACTGCTGATGGTAAGAGGGAAATCTAGATCCTAGATCCTCTGCTTCTGAACATGGATGGGACCCCAGATTGCAAATGGTTTGCACCATAGGTTGGAGCTTAGGAGCTAGCCCTGTTTTTTGCTGGTACCAGTTTAAGTAACTGTTAATCTCCTGACTGGTGCTGAAGTGCTGTTGACTATCTCCTTGAAATTTATACAGGGAGAATGGAGACTGAGTCATTTTGATGTCACATATGACGCCTAAAGTTAAAAACATAAAAATAAATATGCACACAATTAATCAGGTCCTTTCTATATTTAGCCTGCCACATACACCACAGAAGATTTTCAACCTTGATCATAAGCTTCACAACACCAAGAGGGCTGCAGTGACTCTGCCCATCACAACCTCTCACACATGTTCCACAAAGGAAATAACAAACCCCTGCACCTTCCCTGCATCCCCTCTTCACAGGTCCTCACAGGCTTCTCCCTGATGCTGAGAAAGAGGGAGACAGCTCCCTGGGCCTGTCCTTAGAAGAGAGATTAGTCCCACCTGGATGGCCTCATTCATCCCCCATTCCCCTCTCATAGCTCATTTATCAAACACTCCTACACTAGGTGGGAAGTCTACATGTGATACTGTGGGACAAAAATCACAACTTAAAGGAGGACTTTGGAGACTCAGAAAGACAAGGATAGACGCAAGGTCAGGCATCCAGTTCCTGAGCACCAAGCACAGAGAGGGCCTCCCCACAGCTCAGCCCCTCCCACACATCCCTGGTCAGACCAGACCCCTCCATGCCTACAGGGCTCCCTGTGGGTGCTGGACACTGTCAGCCATCACTTCCCTGATGTTTCTAAGATGAGGCTCTTTCTTCCCTCCCTGTGGGCCTGTCGCCCTCTGCTGGTCACTCTGGGACAGTGCACCTCACAGGGCTCAGAGTCTGGCCCCAGGAAGCTTCACTGGGAACCTTCACTGTCCCTCATGGAGCTGATCCTAGGCACCCACCTCCAGGACCATATGTAGGGAACACAGAGTGGATCGTCCTCCCAATAGTCCACATGTGGAGTTGAGGGAAGACTAACAGACAATCCAGAATTCAGTAAAGATGTAAGGACTGTCATCCACATGAGATGCCAAAGGTGTGGCCTTAGAGAGGCTCCTAAGGAGCAGGTGTAAGGCAGGGGTGGAGGACCTCAGGGCTCCTGGTCTCCATCTGTCAGTGCAGCCTCGTTCCTGCCATTCCAGAAGTTACCACAGCCAACTCTGGACCACAGCAGCTGCACCAGCCTGGGAAGGACTGAAGCCACCCAGGCTGGTGACCAATGGCTGGGAGATTTGTGCTCTGAGCTTCAACACCATGAATGATCTAGTTAACCTTTTAGACCAACACTGGCCAACAGAGCAATGTACTGGGATGGAGACAAGTGTATACAGCTGTCCGCTGTGACCTCTGTTAGAAGCACCAGGCTACTGAGCAGAGAGATCAGCAAGTGAAGCTGGAGGTCTAACTCTCTCCTCAGGTGTCCCCTCTGCCCCTTCCTCACAGTCCTCCAGAGACGGCCATGAGGAGCTCATGAGTCCACCTGTGTGTTCCTGTAACTTCTGGGCACCACCTCTCTCTCACTTACCCTTAGGTTTCCAACTCCACAGACTCCCACATTTAAATGAGCTTCTTCTGTTTGGCTGACTCTTTTGCATGTTCAACCCACATATTCCTTTGTTCAATAGAGGTTGTTTTTCAATTCAAGGACTTCTAGTCCTTTCTTTATAATATAATGTACATCTCTTCAATGATAGTACTGTTTTTCCACATAGCTTTTTCTGATTTTATTCTGTCCAACCCCATGCCCCTGTATTTCCCCTTCACTGTTGAAGACTCTGTAGGGCAGATATTGGAAAGGTGATGTCCTGTCACTCTGATGTCTTTTTCTGTTGGGATGATTTCTAAAGACTTTTGTTTCTTTGAATGGTTCATGTTTCCCTGTTTCTTTGTGTGCCTTGCCATCTTCTGTTGAACTGCAGACTTTGAATTAAACATTCACCTGCCCAGTCTTTGAATTCTGATGGGAATCACTACACTGATGATCAGGGCTTTCTCTGAGGACTGGGATCTCCCTGGGTGAAGGTTTTGATGTTTCCTGGTCATACAGGTGCTGGAGTATATGCTTCCCCTCCCAATTTCCCAAGAATCCATGGCTGTTTATAAATGAGCTGGTTATCCAGAGTGTTCTATGGAAGCTTCTTTAGGGCCTGTCAGTGTTGCTTGTTGCCTGATCTATTTTCCTTTATGCAATTGTCATACACAGTGATACCCTCCACTACTGTCCACAGTTCCCTCACCTGAGACCTGAGCCCTGCACTGTCCCTGTCTGAATTCTGAGGCATGTAATAGAGAGAGAAGTCCACCAGGCAGCCCACAAATGAGGTAGAAAGTCACAAGTAAGTGCTGCTCTGTTCCTCCTGGACCATGGGAGGGATCAGGGAATTGGGCCCTTTGTTCTCTATCCTAGCTCTTCCTGCAGGGATGGGGTAGTGAAAGGTGCACAAAGGTCCAGGGTGATTCCTGCTGTAACTCAAGTAATCCTTTCTTGATCAGGATTTGGCTTTTGTGTTTCAGAAGAATTTGAAGTGTAATTAGAATTTTTATCAGGTTTTCACATTTTTAGTTTTCTTAATCTATTTTATTTTTATGTTTCCATTTTTATGTTTCAATATGGTAAAAATTTTCCAGAAATCCTTACTTAAATAATGTTAGTTGACCTAGTCATCAATTAAAGAAAAAAAAATTTATTGTGAAATTGATTTAAGATATAAAAAATTATTTAATGAGACCATTCTTTTCAATTTGAAGGATTGAGTTTTCTAACTGCTCTGCAATATTTTCCTTATGTTACACTAACAAATTATTATAATTTTCATTGTATTCTTGATGGAATATGTTAAGTAGGAAGTAAAAATACACACAGTGTATTTTCCTAAGTAGGATAATTTGTTCATTTAATTCAAATCTTTTTTTAAAAATTCTATTATACAATATTAAAACACTTGTTAATGGGTCACTGTAGTTAGTAGAACACAATTTGAAACAGATGAAATGAAGCATAATGGCCCCACCTTTACCCTGGAATATGGAGTCCCTCCTTGTCATTTATGTGAGCTTGGCTTCGACCATCATCATTTCTTTAGGCTTTTCTTTATTTTCACCATTTGTGTCCATGTAGGACACAGTTTTGGCTGTCTCTAGTCTAGATGTTTAAAACTCAGTAACAAAGCTGGAACCCATACATTATATTGAGTTTACAAAATGAACTTCCACTTTCACTTAGGATGTAGCAGGCCTCGGCAGACCATCAAAATCACTGCACAAAGGACAGAAGAAAATAACCATAAAATAACCACTTTACAATCAAGCTTGTCACACTCAGAAGCCTTGGAAGAAATGAAAAGGAGACCTACAATTTCTGAAACATAGTAGACCTTTTAGGTGAGCTGAAATTCATCATTTTTTGTTTCCTCTTTAACATCTTGAGTGTCCCCAGCACTCTGGCATGGCCCTGGCACAGGGGTTGTCCTAGGGAAGAGGACCTGACTGGGCTTTGGAAGTAGCCTTGAGCTGTGAGGCTGATTGACATGGCTGAGTCCTCCACAGCAGGCTGGGTTTCTCCTGTGGGCATTCACTAAGGTGGGGGGGGGGGTGGCAGGATGTCAAGTCCTCATGGGGCCTCCTCTCTTGTGAGTCTGCACTGACTATCTCTCTGTGTGTTAGGGACATGGCCTTGGGCTCCTGTATGTCTGCTCAATCTCCCAGCTCAGCTCTGCCTCCTGGTCAACCTCCTATCCATCTTGTCCACATAGTCCCTCCTGAGCGACCATTCTCTCTGGACTCATCCCAGGTCTATCTTGTGGGAAGGGTCACCTGCTGGGAACTCTCCCCTGCCCGCTGTGTGGACTAGGATTGTGTGATGTGAGAGAAGCACATTAGGGCAGGAGCTTCACTGACCCTTGAGTCACTGGCCCACTGGAGGTTGCAGGACACACCACATTTCCATGAGGCTTGCAGTGGGCAAGGACAACCTTGAGGGCAAGGCAGGGTCTGTGACATTTGAGATCCTTTCTGAGAAACAGAAGAGATTCCATCTAGCTTTCTTAGTAAAGCCCAACCCCAGCAGTGTGCCCACCACAGCCAATAAGGGCCATGGTTTTGTGCTGAATAAGACTTGATCTTTACCACACCCTTCACCTTCTCATTCAGTGCCAAGGCCCTAAGAGTAATAGTATTTTTCTCCATTTGAGCAAGTATTTCCTTATATATTCTTACACCCACCCATAGTTTTTGGAATGTGGCATCTATTTTAAGTTCTGAAATTCTTTCACACTTGGCTAATTATTTAAAAATATATACATGGATTCATACCACTCCCTTTGTATTTCAGAACCCATGACTGAATCTGGTCAAAGGTATCAACATGAGGCCTCCCTGGAAGAGTGCTGTAAAATGCTGAGCCTGACCCTGAGCTGGAGAAACCTGTGGGCCAGAGATAAATGAAGTGCAAAGAAGGGTGAGGGAGTGGAGGTCCTCAGAGCCTGCTCAAGTCCAGCTGTATGCAGATGAGGTTTACATGAAAATAAATGCTAAAGAAAACACATACCTTTGTGTTGCCACAAACCACCTGATTCTGTGTCTGGTCCTGGTGAAGGCACCTGATGGGAGGGAACCCCAGCCTGAGCTGTCATTCAGCTCCCCTTCCATCTTGCTGGGTTGACCACAGGCTCCTGAAGACCCTATACCCTCCCTCCCGCTCCTGCCCTGCCCCTCTGACGAGGTCTTAAAATGAGCTTGAGCTCTAAGCTATGTACATGGTCCAGAGTCCATGACTACACTCTGTGCCCTGAGATCCCAGGATATTTCTCTCCAACAGACAGAGAATCTATGGTGCCTCTCCCCTGCCAAGCAGCACACATGGCAGCTGGGCCACCTAGCTTATAGTTTAATTTTTATAGTTAATTTTTATAGCTTGCTCAGATCAATAACACCAGCCTCCTCAGCTTCCACTGTCCTGAGGTCCAGCATGAAATCTGTCCCTGATCCTCTGCCACTGAAGTTGCCTGAGACCCAGAGTCAATTGGAAGCCCAAAAGGTCAGAAGCCACACAGACTCTCCCACCATCTGTAAGAATCTATGTATCCATCTGTCTGTTGAAGGCTCTGGGTGGACCTGCAGGAGGTGGATGGGTGGGAGGCAGGAGGGAGGAGCCTGGGTCATCACAGTAGCACCTGTGGATCCTCCAATGAGTGAGAAATGGAAGGTTATGCTACCAATATGAGCCATGTTCATGATTTCTCTCCCAACCTTAATCTCAGGCTACTGTGGTGGGTGTGTGTGTATGTGTGTGTATGTCTGTGGGTGTGAATGTGTGTGTGTGTGTGTGTGTGTGTGTGAGAGAGAGAGAGAGAGAGAGAGAGAGAGAGACCCCTAATTTGGGTCATGTTCCAAAATTACACAAATTCTAATGGGTTATGGACTTGCCAGGTGACAGGTGTCTCCAGAAGTCACCAAAGACCCCCTATCTTCCTATATACCAGTATCCACTGGTACAAAAATCTTTATCTTCTAAAAGTATTCCTCCATTGTATAAATCAAAATTCACATGTCCCATCCTGGAGAGAAAAACCTGCATATATAACATACATAAAGAGCACACGTGGGCAGCTGTGGGGCCCCAGGGCTCACCATCCTCCCTGTTCTCCCTCCAAATCCCCTCTGTCCTCACCAGGGAGCCAGAGCAGAAGCAGCCCCAGGAACTAAGCAAGAGCCTCATTTTGAGAAGCTGAGGTAAGGAGTCCTGGTGAGTCAAGGCCAGGTTAGAGCTGAGCTCTTATCTTAGACAATTTCTCAGATGCCAATCTCTTGGAGGGTGCAGCTGTGTGGTGGGGACCAGCAGGACATGGACTCTGTCCTTTGAACAAATGACATAAAATGTGTTGTGTATTTGGAGGAAAAACAGATCTCATTGCTTTTTACTTTTTGGAAACTTGGATTCAACTTTACTAGCTAAGCATGTCCATTCAGATACCAAAATCCCCACTAGAGTCATCAAAAGTTTCAAATTTGGAGCATTTTGGATTCTGGATGTTAGGAAAGAGGATGCTCAGCTTGACCTAGAATAGAGTGACACACAACAGAGTGGAAGGCACGGGGTGTGCCTGAGAGGAAGGTGTTGTGTGTGTGTGTGTGTGTGTGTGTGTGTGTGTGTGTGTGCGCGCGCATGCATTAGCAGTAATGTCAGAACAAGTGGTCACCAGCATTGCCTTGCCTTTCTCTATTTGCATCTCAGTCAAGAAGCCAGAAGCCACAAAAGGAGAGAGTCCATGATGGACCCCAATCCAGTGCTGCAGGTCCATGATTCCCTGAGAGGCAGCAGGTGCAAGTCCAGGTCCAAAGACCAAAGGACTTGGGGTCGATGTCCAAGCCTGGTGGCAGGAGAAGCTCATGCTCTGGAGGAGGAAGAGCTTGAGAAGATCAAGGATGAGCATCCCCTGTTTCTCCTGCAGTCTTCCTGGCCCAGGCCACTGAGCTGAGCCTCCTACACTCAGGAAGGGTTTCCTCACTCGGTCCCCTGATCATGACACCCAAATTCCTGGACATGCTAATGCTCCAGGCATCTGTCCATCTGCCCCAGCTGATACCACACTGTGTACTTCACAGAACCATGACACAATAGCACAGAGGAAACACGCTTTACCCTGGATTACACCAGGAAAAGAATTGCCTTCTCTGAGTTGCTGGGGCTGAGGAAAAGCAAGGGGACCACTGGAAAAAGAATCCTCCCACTTCCCCTATAGGAAACCGTCACTGTGACCTCAGAGCCTGGTGACTCTGAGCAGTGCCTTTAGCAGGTGGAGGTAGTAGGAGGAGCAGCTGGGGTAGCCTAGCCTCACACTTCTGCTCCCTGGGAGGTTTTTGTCATGGCCTGTGTCACTGTGGTAAGGGGAACTGCTACCTCTTTGACAGAAATAAGTGGCAACATCTTCAGACTCCAGACTGCTGATGGTGAGAGTAAAATCTGTCACAGATCCACTGCCACTGAACCTCGAGGGGACCCTAGATTGCAAAGTGTTTGCATATGTGATGAGGAGCTTAGGAGCTTGTCCTGGTTTCTGCTGATGCCAGTGTAAAAAATTGCTAATGTCCTCACTGGCCCTGCAGGTGATGGTGACTTTGTCTCCTTGAGATGAAGACAGGGGTGAAGGAGACTGGGTCATCTGGATGTCACATGTGGAACCTGACTTTGAAAACATTAAATAAATAGATAATTAAATAATAAAATTAAAGCATCACTAAATTATGATACAAGACTCCATCCTCCAACTGACAGGCATCACGGACCAGAGGGGGATGAGCAAATCCCCAGTACTGTCCCTCCTTACCTGGGAGGCAGAGCAGCAGGAGCCCCAGGAGCTGAGCAGGGACCCTCAAGGCCATGCTGTTTCCTGATGGGGATGACTCCTGCACAGGATGTGAGCAGCCTCTTAGGAAGTCCTCAAGGCATTGGGCTGTGCTGTGGGAACATGTAAATCAGCAGGGCTGGGCAAGCTGGGCATAGCTGCATGGCTGCTCATCTGCCACTCAGCACAGGCCAGGTGTGCCCATTGTCCCAGTTCAATTGAGAGCAGAACAGATGTGCCAGAGCAGAATATGATTTCACCTGGAACACACAGGACACAACCAGAACACTCTCCTGTGAGGAGTGACTTACTGCTTTCTTCATGATCCAGGAAAGGCTTTTCTTGTGTCTCCTAAGGACATTGTTTTTTTTTTTTTTTATTACTGACCTTAGGAACAGGAGAACTAAGAGAGAAAGAGACAATTTGTGCTTAGGATGTGAAAAGAGCCATGAAGGCAGGAAGAAAGTAGAATATGTAAACTCTGTGATGTGGTTTAGGTTTCTCTACACATTGGCCTTGCTGGACCAGGAGGCCAGGGTGGGATAGAACCCAGTATGATTCTGCCCTTCCTTCCCCAGTGTCCTCAAGACACACTTAGACATTGGTGTTTCCTCCCATCCTGAGAAGAGCAGGCAAAGCCTACACAGGTCCTTTCCTAAGTGTCTTTCTGGAGAGGTTAGAGTAATTTCAGAAGCAAGTTTTAGTTCCTTTCATGGCTCTAGTGAAGATGAAGCTCAGCCCCGCCTGGGCCTGTGTGTGCTGAACAGTAACCTGTTCCTTGATGAGGCCTCTGGGCACATCCTGGGGACAGCACTGGAATTGTAACACCTCTCTCTTCCACTTCTGTCTCCTCCTCTCTGGACACCTCCAGGTCTGGTCACAATCACTGAATGGGCTCTCAGTGTGTTCTCTTCCCTCTTTGAATTCATAAGGACAGTTCATCCTCCTTGCTCACCTGGGGCACCCTCAGAGCAGGGGCTTGTCCTCTCACCAGCCTGGTTCTCTGCTGACCTGTATTCTGACTGCACTCTGTGAATCCCTGGGGGAAAGTTCCCTGTGTTGGGTTGTGGATATTATAGTCACAAAGTTAATCAGAAACCCTACCTGAGCTTGCATCTGGGGAGATACAGCCCATGTGCAGAACCCTGGCTCCCTGTGGGCCTGAGTGCAGGGCAGAGCTCCCAAGCCTTGGTGGCCCCCATGGGATGGGATCACTGCTCCTGTCCCAGGGCTTCTAGATCAGTTTTCTTGGATTGCTTATTTTCTGGTGTGTTGTCATGAGCTGCCCATGGGCTGCGTGTGGATTGTGCATAGTAGACTACTGAGGAAACAGGTCTGGCACTGCAAAGTCCCTGTCAGGGATTAATCACATGATGCAGGTGCACCTCAAGCTCTAGCTTTGCCTAAGATCCCACATAGCACCTGAGGTGGGTGTGACCTGCCAAGATGTCAATCAATCTGCTGACCACAAGACTCATGAAACAAGACCCCACCTTTGAAAACTTTTCTCTTCCTCTGATGTCCCCCCTATAAAATAAAGAAAAGTGAGCTCTCTCTCTCTCTCCTTTTTTTCCAGCATGGAGGTTTGACCCTTATGGTCAAAGAGCTGTCCTGATGTGGATGCCAAAATTTTTTCCGTGATGTGTTTTTTTGCCACCTTCTTCTTAGCTTAAACTTGCAGCCAGCCCATTAAAGCCTAGTTTGTCTCACCTGTCTCTAGTGACAGATCTGGGGAGCATCAATAGGCAGGATCTGTACCTGGGGTCCAATGTCTTGACCATGGATATTTTATCCCCAATTCATGAAGTGTTTTCTCTTCCTTTATCACCAGGTGAGATTCTCTAGGAAACTCAAGTGACCAATCTCCCCAAGAAATTGACCTTCTGCTGAAAAACAAAGGATTATCAGTTTAGCAGGAATTCATAAGCCAGACTGGTCTTGGGCAGTGGATGTCTTGGCTGTGTGACACCATGAGATGCCAAAGATGTGGTTTTGTCAAAGAAAGAAGGGGCCTAAGGGACCCTGCATGGTGCAGGCATAGGGGTGGGGGCTGTGGTGGTTTCTGGTCTACAATTGCCAACTCACCAACTGCTTCCGACCAATCCCTTCCAGAGACTCTGTGAGACCTTTGCAGCTAACAGGGGCTCTCAGGCCCAGGGCCAGCACTCAGCAGTTGGGTGGGGTCACCCATGGCCCAAGGAAGTAGCAGAGAAGGTCCCAAGGTGCTTCAGCTGCAGGTGCCACCAGACACTGGGCCTCTCCCCTCAGCCTCTGCAGGTACTGAGCAAGGGAGAGACCTACCTCTGGCCCCTGAGGACCCCTGCTCAGATCCTCATCTTCCCTGTAGGAGTCCTGGGGCTCCAGGGTCACCTGTGACTAGTGTATTCTCTGCCCAGGTGAGAGTGGCTTATATTTTTCTTTCTTAATCAAAAACAGGTTTATTGGATTATTTGTTTATGAAAAACAGACCCATTTGGAGGTGGGCTAGGAGGATGGTGACCCTGGGCCTCTGCAGGGGAGGATGTGTCAGGAGATTCATCCCTGGCTGAGGTCTAGAGTCTGCTGTGGCCTGGGAGGTTCAGCACATGACAGCTGTGACTCATCCCAGCCACTAATATGAGGACATAGAAATAGGAGGAGGAAGTGAAGGTGTTCAAGGTCACCTACATAGGAGCACTCTACAGAGGTCAAGTTAAAGAAGAAAACAGATTTTTTTGCGCCCCAAGAAAAGATCAGAAAGTCACTTGTGAAGGGAGAAGAGAAAAACAATAAGTAAGGAATATCATGCACATTTATGCCTTTTCAGCATTTTTAATGTTGGCTCTTCTAGCTGGGGACTGTGGTCAATTAACTAGTGACTGTTATTTGAATTATTTTGAAAAGGTTTTCAATTACTGTAGGCCTGGTTTATTTTATACACTGCAGAAGTAATATATATATATATATATATATATATATATATATATATATATATATATATATATATATATGTATATGCTTTTCAATGAACAATATTCTTCTGAGAACTCAGGGCCCTTGCTGTTCCCAGGGGCACTTTGTGGTCTTTGCTTTTGCTGACGTTTATTGGTCATGGGTATCCCACCTCCCATCTCAGATGCATCTCCAGATGCCCCTGTGCTTTCCTGGAATGACAGAAGGGAAGAGCCACACACACCACACACCTATCACCACAGCAGACCCACACATAGCTCATCAGGGCTGAAATGATTCTTCCCACTTTCACTCATGCAGCCACTGTTTCCTTCATGGCTTGGTCCCCACAACCACAAGGACATCAAAGCCTAGATCACACACTGCCTCAAGTGCACTTGACCTCATGTGAGGGCTGTAACTTGTTTCCAGCAAACTCTGCCATAAACCTGAAAACCCTAAAACATCAGAGAATGTCTGGGTTTTATATTTTAAAAAATTGATAAATTTCATTAAACTTTAGGTACAATTACTTTCACAGTTGAAAAAAATATCTATTGGGAAATGACAAAGAAAGTTACAAGAGCAACAAGGATTTTTTGAAGTGATACAAAGATATTGTGTGTAAAATATCGATAAAGTTTTAATGTACCCCAATAGAGAAGGGAGAGACCCCAGGAGGGTGCTGCTTCATGCAAGGGTCAATCTTGGGAAGACAGTTGGGACTGAGGAGCAGCCTCAGGACCAGGTGACTAATTACAGCTCTCTTTCCTTGAGTTTTGACCTGAAAGAAGTGGGGAAGCACTCTACATGGACCTGGAGTACATGGAATAGAACTTGAAAATATTGTGCTTCCAATCCAGTGCACAGAGATCACACACATGCACACCTGGTGTTGTATAAAACTCCCTCTCACTCAGCTTATTTTCACATTTGAATTCAATACTCTTGGCACAATTCCAGGCTATAAGTGTGATGTTCTCCTGTATGAAATTGTTTTGTGAAGATAACTTGTGAGTGTGTCTATCAGAAGCCACAGTGTAGAAATATCAATTTATTAATTTTTTTTTTGCAATTTTGGGATAAAATTTGTGCAATGCTGAAGAATAAATGACTAAAAAGTGATATAACTTTATAAACTAATTTGTGAAAAATATTAACAAATGTCATCAACTGAGATCCAAATTTGTATTTTCAATATTGGGGTTTTATGCCAAATATCATTTTGAAAAAGTGAAAGAGTAGATAGAAAACACTTTATTCTAAGATGCAGATGACACCTCTGGGAATCAGCAAATTCAGAGCAAAGTTATAATTCATGTATAGAGACCAGGAGTCTAGCACCAAGTTTCTCTCTTACCCTACACCTCATCATGAGCTTACTCTGAGAACCACGAGGGTTGTCCTCATCAGTTAATGCCAAGGGGTGTGTTTGGGGGGTGGAGAGGTTTTGACATGAATGCATTAGCATCATAAGGTGGCACAGGTAAGGTGACTTTCCCCCCCAGTAAAGCCAGAATGGGTGGTTCTGATTTATTTTATCAAGGAGAATGTGCTTCCAAGGAGAATATGCCTCCTGGGCCTAGCAGGATAAGAAACCTTTCTTTTGGGTGAGCTGTGGCCCTCTGTAGACCAGAAGTCAAAGCACTGGCAGTAAATAGGAGCTTGCTAGAAATTAAGAATTATAGCCCATATTTAAGAAGAGTGTATAGTCACAAGCTCTGTGTGGAAAGATGTGTGTCCTTGTCAAAGATCTGTGCATGAATTCCTGGAAAGCAGGTTGGTTCAGGGCATGGAGGAAGAAGACAGAAATTAGAGTCCCAGTGATTCTGAGAAGATAAACACTTGTCAAATACAGATGAGAATTGTCCTCAAATGAAGATAGAGTAAAATTGGGAACAATCAGAAGAAACAAAAATAGGGAAGATACTTTAATTCCTGCCCCTGCAAACACAGGGCTCAGCAGAGGCTGCAGCTTTGCTGTGGCAGGCTAGTGATGGAAAGAGGAAAGGGAAATGGCACAGTGAGGACTTCTTAATTTTCTGCTCCATGACATACTTCCATAAGATCATGTGCCATGTGTGGTATTTGGTTCCAGACCATGAGTCACTGTTTTAAGAAAAAAAAAACATTCTGCTAGAATCAAAACAGTTATATTGATGTCATTGCATGTGCACTTCTGTAGACTGTGCTTTGGTTTCAACTTCAGTGACCCCCTTCACCTACTATGTGTTAATACAGGAGTATTCAGAGGTGAAATGACAAGAAGAGGAAAGCTGAGGTTATTCTGGCCATCCTGGTCTGAGTGGACTAACTGGGTGGTGACTGAGGGCAGGGGGTGTGACTGAAGCAGGTTGTCACTAGGGGTGAGCCCTAGAAGGTGCATCCTCCCTCATGCCCCTTCCTGCTCTCCTTGCACTTCCTGGCCACCATGGGTGAAGCAGCACTCCTTATACACACCCTTCTGCCCTGAAGTTCTGCCCACCTGGGCCCAGAGCAATGGGGTCAGCTGACCATGGACTGACTTTCTGAGCCAATGTACTTAAATAAACTTTTTCTCCTTTAAGTTAGATGACTGTTGGAATTTTGTCCCACTGACAGGAAACTCACCACGAGTGATTAAGTGGATTTGGCTTGAATTCAGGCCTCTGTGTGGACTAAGGGCTTCCAAGGAGAATGTGCTTCCTGGGCCTAGCAGGATAAGAAACCTTTCTTTTGGGTAAGCTAGTGGCCCTCTGTAGGCCAGAATTCAAAGCACTGGCACTAAATAGGAGTTTGTTAGAAATTAAGAATTATAGGCCTATGAGGGGACCCAATACCAGTAATGTCCAGGTAAAAAAGAAAACATCCTTCATTATATGAAAACCTGGATAAACTCATGTGAATGAGAGAAAGTTCAGTCAGTTCACATTAACTGAGTTGAAATGTATCTAAGGATTATCTGAACTGGATTTTAAAGCAGTCACCATAAAAGTGCATTAACGAGCACCAGCAAATATGTTGGAAAGAAATAAAAAACAATCAGAAAGCATCAACAAGACTATTGAAACTGTACAAAGGCAAAAAATGAAAGTTTCAGAATTGAAAAATGCATCCACCACAATGAAAGCAGAGGTGAGCTCAGCAGGTGAGTGGAGCAGACAGAGGAAGGAGGCAGCAGGGGGGACAGCAAAGGTCACACCCAGCTAGAGAACCCTGGGAGAACCCTGAGAAGGCCAATGCACAGGGACTCAGAATGAACCAGGAGGTGCGTCTCAGCTCCCCTGACAGCCACACTGCCAGCTTCTGAAGACAGAGACAGAATCCTCAGCTTTATGGGAGAAGCAACTAGAATCACCAGAGAATTTCTACCCAGAAAACAGGGAGGATAAGGGAAAGGATACACTTTCAAGTGCTGAAGGACAATTCTGTTGACCTAGAACTCTAGATCTAGGGAAATGTACTTCAGAATCCAATGTAAAATCAAGAGCCCCTCAGGTGTAGAAAAACAAAGAGAATAATACATAGCTAACCCCAAAGTGGGTGCAAAGTGCTTTATAAAGAAATAATATGTAACAGGAACATGAATCTTGGAACACAGGGATGGAGAAGGACCAAAAAGTGAGGGACAAATGACAAGCATTTGACAGCTCAGCTGACCACTGCACATTGTGGACATCTGTCCAAACATCACTGTGACATCCCAGATCACCAGGGAAATGCAAATAAAAACACATGACAAGCACCTCCTTGAGGGAATGGCCAAGTCCAAGAGGGGACAAACCCGCCATGGGCAGCAGGAACAGAGTCCAGGCCCCATCCCTGCTACTGAGCTGGTCCTGACTGCAGGCACAAGCCACTCCCAGCAACTGAGTGTTCTGGGGAGTGTTGACAAGCTATCTCCAAGATGAAGACATGACGTGCAGGACAGTGTGACAGATTCTGATAACACTAGGCATTCTGCTACCAAACAGGCAGCAATCATGCTCCTTATGTTTATTATACATGTTAAACATGTGCTATGTGTTAACACAAATCTAAAAAAAACAAAAACAAAAAACCTGAACAGGAAAACTTATAGGAACTGTGTTCAGCATTGAAAACTTGGAGGACACAAGCCTGCCCTTCACTAGGGGGATGGATCAATACTGTCCAGGAGCCAGAAGTAGAGTCGAACTCAGCACTGAATAGAACACAGCTATCGAGAAGTCTGTAGTGATTCTTGCCTCTAACCCCAGCAATTGGGAGGCTGAAGTAGAAGGAGCACAAGTTGAAGGCCATGTTCAGCAACTTAGCCAGGACCTAAAAACTTAGAGAGAACAAAACAAAACAAAAATTTTTAAAAAAACCACTAAATCAAACCAAACAAACAAACCAATTTAAAAAAAAATAGAGGACTGTGAATATAGGTAAATGGTTGCACATGCCTGTATTAAGTAAAAAATTAAAAAGAGAGAAAAAAAAGAAAACAGCTATCATGTAATGAAAATCCATGAAGGAAGGAAACTTACATGCATAGCACTCAGGTGAGAGCCAGTCTGAACATCGTCCATGCTGTAAATTCCAGGCCCTGTCAGTCAGCCCAGGTGAAACTACAGGATGAAAAATCATAAAGATCCGCAGCAGAGAGCCGGGTGAGGAGCAGCTGGAGCTCAGACAGTGTGAGGGCCGGACCTGCACTGTGCCAGGCCACACTTTTGGACACAGGTCACTGTCCACTTGTCTAGTTCCACAGAATGCACAAAGTGACCCTGGCGTGACCTGTAGACATGGGCAGAGGTTGATAAATTGTAACAGAAGCAACAGAGTCTGGGGTGGTGATGGAGGGGCTGTGGGAGCAAGCGGGACAAAGGAGAACTCTTCACTTCACTCCTATTTTGCTGGGGACAAAAACTATACTAAAAAATAAAGTGTAAAACATTCTTTTGTGGAATACATGGAAAGGCCTATCTTTGGGCACAACCCAGATACTGCCTAATTCAGTCTGTTCAGGTCTTAAGTTATTTTCTTTATCATATAGTGAGCTCATTGCCTGAAGGGGCTGAGCTGAAGAGTCAGGGTGCAGAGGAGCCCCCCTGGATCCTCTGAATGACCCTCCTTGTAGTGCTCAGGCCTGGCTGCCTCTGAGCTGTGCCCTCAGGAAGGGGAGGCAGCAGGAGGAGCAGCTGGGGCAGCCCAGCCTCACACTTCTGCTCCCTGGGAGGTTTTTGACATGGCCTGTGTCACTGTGGGAGGGGAACTGTTATATTGTTGACAGTAATAAGTGGCAACATCTTCAGGCTCCAATTTGCTGATGGTGAAAATGAAATCTGTTACAAGTCCACTGCCACTGAACCTCAAGGGGACCCCAGATTGTAAACCAGTTACAAGATCAATGAAGGTCTTAAGATCATGGCCTGGCTTCTGATACTAGTATAAATAATTGCTAATGTCCTCACTGGCACTACAGGTGATGGTGACTCTCTCTCCATGAGAAACAGGCAAAGAGGATGGAGACTGGTTCATCGTGATGTCACATCCGACACCTGCCATTGGAAACATAAAAAAAAAAAAAAAAATCCTTGTAAGTAGTGATGTTACAAGAGGACTTTCCTGAGAAGCCATACAGCACTGACCACACTGTGATTACTAAATCCCCAGTACTGTCCCTCCTTACCTGGGAGGCAGAGCAGCAATCCTGAGCAAGGGCCCTCATGGCCATGCTGTCTCCTGACTGGGACTGACTCCTGCACAGGGTGTGAGCAGCCTCTTAAGAAGTCCTCAGGGCAGTGGGCTGTGCTGTGAGCACATGAAAATCAGCAGGGCTGGGCAGGCTGGGCACAGCTGCAGGGCAGGCTCCTCCTGGTCAATCAACACAGGCTCAGTATGTCCAGGTGTTCCAGGTCAGACCAGGGCAGCTCAGTTTGCTTGGGGTGAACAAGGTTCCCTGGGACCACAAGATACACTCAGCCCCCTGAGCTGTGAGGGGTGATCTGTAGAATTTCCTAGTTGAGGACATATTGTTCTTGTGTTTTAAGTGGTAAGGCGAGGTTGCAATAAATCACTAAGTAGATCTTAGAGCAGGTGACGGAAACGTTATCACCAGTTGGTGGTCCGGATCCAACAGCTGGGGGGCCGAGGGGGAGGTTGCAAGTCTACACACTTTGACCCCCTCCTGGGGTTTGAATAGACCCTTTATAGTCCAAGACCATATTAAAACATAAGTTGCTATTATTTTGATTTAAAACCATAAACAAGCGTCATGAGATCTAAAATTATAAGCAGAAAAATGAGTGGGCCGAAAACTCCCTAGTTGACTACAGTTAAAAAAATGTTAGTAACATCTAGACAATTAATCTGACAGGGTACTTTGTCCAAGAAAAATGGGAACAAAAAAAAGGACATTTTCACAAGACATAAGAATTGCCATTTTGTGTTGCCAAACTGCTGTGCCATCCACTGTTGAAGGGCACAGAGGCAGGGGTTCCCTGGGAGAAGCACTACTTACAGGACATGGAGTCTCAGAACAAAATGAACTGTGTTTGGTCATTGGCCATGAATCCTGGCTCATGACATAAGCACAGTTCAGTGTTACTGACCCTTGGGGGATTAGGAGGAATTAATGAAACAAAGGGGTAGTTTAAGCTTTAGAAGTAAAAACAGAAATAAAGGCAGCAAGATAGGAAGATGTATAAACTCAGTGAGGTGCTTGGGGTTTCTGGACATTGGCACAGTATGGGTAAGGGGTTGGGAAGGAGGGGACCCAACCATAGACCCAGCCCTCCCTGCCTCAGAGTCCCATAGAGCACATTCATACCCATCACGGTTATCATCTTCTCCAGACCAGCAGGTCTAACCCCAGCAAGGCTCTTCAACTTAAATATCTTTTAGGAGAAGTAAAAATAATTTTACAAACTAGTGAAAGTACCTTAGCAGTTGAAGTTTGGAGAATATAGGGCATGGTTAGCAACTTAATAAAAACAGCAAAGATCCAGATTCTTTATATAATCTCGGTCTTAATGCCTCATGGCTTCAAGAGGGTTATAATGTCTCTAAACATTATGTCCTCCATCAGGTCCTCTTATAACTTTTATCAAGAATAAAGCAGGTCAAAGTTATTTACCTCTGCTTTTCTTAGAGTTTTCAAAGATTTTTTTCCTGTACCTGTCCATGATCAATTTTTCTTTTCTTTTTCTTTCTTACTTTATTTCCTCCCTCTCTCTCTCTCTCTCTCTCTCTCTCTCTCTCTCTCTCTCTCTCTCTCTCTCTCTCTCTCTTCTATCTTTAATTTTCCCCTTTGGTGCTGATGACTGAACCCAAGGCCTGGTGCATGCTGCACAGATCTCTACCTCTAAGTCAGAGCCCCAGCCCCTCCCTCCCTCACTTACACATCATTTCTGGGATCATTAGTTGTCCCCTGATACTTCCTCCTGCCCTGGTCTGGGAGGGCTCACCTGTTACTACCACAAACAGCAGGACAGAGCTGGAGAGCAGTAAACTAAAGGAAAAAGAGGAAAGTTTAAAAATCATCACCCTATTTTAAATATCCCTGTGCTTGTACTAAGTTCCTTAGGGAAGAGAGACTACATACTGTGGGGCTGGGAAAAGTAGATTTAGGTCAAGTTTCTCCTTAGAAAGGTGACAAACTGCAGGTGGACAATTGTGGGAATGTGTGCAGAGCATCTTATGAAAGAAGGACTTTGTTGGTGACTTAGTTGGGAGAGGCTGGGGCAGGAGCTTACCCAAGGCTGAGCCCAGGGTTTAGCTGCCTGAGAGCTGCAGACTGCCCTGGGCTCTGAAGTGGAGGTTCTCCTGGGCACATGGTGAGGACCTGGGGAAGCAGAGAACCTGCCCTCAGGCTGCCTGGCAGGGAAGTCAGGGGAGGAAGTGTCATAGAGATGGGCAGTTGTTCTGGGGCCCAAACAGAATTTCTGCATTCAGAGTTGGGCATGGGCATCTCCTGTATGGTTGCTTCCCCACACAGGGCAGAAGAGCTGGCTCAGTGATTGCATGACCACAGAACAAACCCACCCACAGAAGCTGCTGGCCACTCCTCTGATGGAGAGATAGAAGTGCCTCTGGCACCTCCACAGTTCACATGACGTAGGAACTCTGCTTACAGTAGACCAAGGTAGCCTCATGAACAGCCCCTGAACATCTGCTGCTTTCCTTTCTCATCTCTAAAAACCACCAGACACCACCTTTGACTCTCCCATGAGAAACCAAAGGGTGGAGTCAGAGGCAGGCCAAGGGCCAGAATGTGCAGGAGAACAGGGTTGTGACCCACATGAGGACAGCCATGTGGGAAGTGAGAATTGACAGGTGTGAACTCAGAGTAGGAGGGGACAGAACAGACAAAACTTCAGGGACCTAGTCCTCATTCCTAGTCCTTCACTACATCTTTCAAGTGCAGTTCCACAGTGAGGCATCTGCTCAGATCCACACAGCTGCTGTTTCTCCCTGGCTGTGTTAGAAGTATTGGTAATTCCCCAGTGGAAAGTGTGAGTTGTGGCAGGGGGTGGTGAAGTGGTGACGGCTACAACCCCAGGGTTTTTCTGAACTCTGATTTCCAGGGACACCATTGAGGACTGTCTGCCATCCCTGCTGTGCACTGGAGCCCTCCTGTGGCCATGTGTGGGGAGGCACCCTGTGGGTTTCCTATGGACCTTGTGGTCTTAGAGTGCTGTGTACTGTCTGGAACATTTGAAACACATTCTGCTACTGTTGTGCTTGTTTAGATAGAAAAATCACATGTGACTTTGATGCACTCTGAAGGACCATGGTTACATTTGTAAATGATTCCTAGTGGGATGTTAGCTGCCCAGGAATTGGGATCTGGAGTTCAGATGCCACACAATATTTTGCCAGTCAACACACCCTAGGTGGCAGTGAAGGGACCATAGAGTCGTGTTGCATGGAGGACAGGCAATTGGGTGAATCTTTGTTTGAATCACATGTTTTGTGACCTCTTCCAGTCATGATCTGTGGGGTGTGATCAATGGAAATTATGAGATATCATCAATTTAATTACCAGGGCTGCAGGATGTAGGGTGGATGAGGGAGTCATCAGTTAACAGCTACTGGACACAACCAGAAAAAGCATTTTCTGTATCCTTCAATGTTTGCTGAAGTCATGAACACACCCTCAGGGGGACCAGGCCACTGAGTCCCAGTGACCAAGAACCTTCTTGACTGCTTGTTGAAAGCCACAACTGAGTCAGAATGGCCCCTGGCATTTTTTCAGAAGTAGTGGTTTAGAGGTGATGCCAGTGAGCCATTAAGATGATGACTTTTGAGTTCTCGCAGAGTTCCCGTTGAGTTCCTGTTGAGCTCTCGAGGGGATTCCTGAAGAGTTCGCATTGGTTGGTGGAGTTCTGGTGGAGGGAGTTCTGGTGGTGTGTGGTCACTGGAAGGACCATATGGGTGGCATTTCAGGGGAGTTCAGAAATAAAGTTTGTTCCTGCTTGAGTGGCTCGTGATTTGTGCCCAGCCAGACTGCGGCAATTAGTGGCTCCTGTGGGGAACACCTGAGGGTAAGTGATAAGGTAAACTGCTCGCTCCTGAGGGCAGTACGAGAGGATAGGTAACCATTTAAAATTTCATCTTTCATTTTGTTTCACATTTGTTTTAAGTTGCCAGTCCAAGGAGATGGGTGGGATGGAAGAAAAAACGCTCACATCTGAGGAAAAACTATTTGTGTCTGTGGAACACATGGGGAGAAAGGACGGATGGACATTTCAGGAGGATAGAAAGGCTGATATAATGAATTTTTGTTCCATTTTTGTTTCATTTTGTCTCAGTTTTCTTTTGCATTATCTTAGTGAGGGGTATTTTTGTCATGGAAATATGGAATTAAAAATTAGTAAGAACAAAACCGAAAGGGTGTTAAATAAAGTGCTAGAGGAAGGAGGCATCTCAGTAAAGTCAAGAACAGTTAGGGCATATGTTAAGATGATACAAAGGTGTAGCCCATGGTTCATTAAGTAGGGGTTGTTAAATATATCACAATGGAACCATCGTGGTGAAAATTTTAAAAAGATACAAAAGGAAAGCCCAGGAACTCTGCCAGTTGGCACAT
Source organism: Callospermophilus lateralis (assembly GCF_048772815.1). Classification (NCBI taxonomy): domain Eukaryota; kingdom Metazoa; phylum Chordata; class Mammalia; order Rodentia; family Sciuridae; genus Callospermophilus; species Callospermophilus lateralis. The sequence continues at coordinate 88,506,689 of NC_135318.1, forward strand.
TATCATTATGGATGTTGGTACAATCATGTTTGCTTAGTCTAGGAGAAGACATCTTACATCAAGTAAAAGAGGATGTCTCTCTAGTTAGTCAGACAATGGAAAAAAGTCTAGAGGAGGAAGGGCTATCAGGGGAGAAGTTACAACAGGAGGCTGCTACTAACACCTTTCTATCACCAGAGGGCATAAGTGTCCAACCAACAGCTCTACCTATGGAGACAACATATGCTGGGGGGCCTCCAACCCCCATAGTTGATAGATGGGATCCTGAGACAGGACTTCAAGGATTAGCATGCCCTGTATTTGAGACAGCAGGAGGGTAGTGAATTCACCATGCTTTAGATTTAAAAACAGAGAAGTAGCTAAAAGAGGCTGCAACAACATATGGTCCTCAAGCACCCTTCACTGTAAGCATGGGCGAATCCATTACCAACTTGAACATGATGCCAGCAGATTGGACTAGTATGTGTAAAGCTGTGCTAAATGGAGAACTATACCTGTTATGGAAGGTTGCCAATGAGGAATTTTGCATGGAGACGGCTAGGCGAAATGCAGCAGCCAGTTATCCTCAGGGAAATCTAGATATATTGTTAGGAAAGGGACCTTATGAGGGTCAGCAGCAACAAATTGCATATGATTCTGACATATACTCACAAATTGCTGTTGATGTGGTTAGGGCATGGAGGACTTTACAAGGACATGGAGATTTACAAGGTCAATTATCTAAGGTAATACAAGGAGCTAATCAACCTTACACTGAATTTGCACGTAGGCTTATTCAAACAGCTACCAGAGTCTTTGGGGATACAGAAAAAGCAATGCCATTAATTCAACAGCTAGCCTTTAAGTAAGCAAATCAATGGTGCAAGGAGGACATTAGACCATGGAAACATGAAGATTTAAACACATATATTAAATTATGTAGAGACATTAATGAACAAGGGCAAGTCGTGGCAGCTGCAAAACAACAGGATTCAGATGCCAGGACAAAAACATGCTACAATTGTGAACAAACAGGACATTTTAAAAGGAATTGCCCCATAGGAGGAAGGTTTAACAAAACTAGGTATCAAAGGGGTAGAATAACGGGTATTTCCCATCAATGCCGTAGAGGGAGACATTGGGCTAATGAATGCCGCTCTCAAAACACCATAGAGGGTACTCCATTATGAAAAAATGGACAAGGACCAGGTGTTTAGCCACAATATTGTAGAGAAAGTCATTGGGCTCCATTGCCAAAACACGGACAGGGGGCCCAATGCTCAGGGGTCCACGACCACATATATATGGGGCACTGGAGGAACCCAGCAACACCATCAGGGTAGTGCCCAGGACACATTATCCATTAGATCCCTCACTAGACAAACCAGAGGGAGCGCAGGATTGGACATCTGTGCCTCCACCAGAGCAGTACTAACTCCAGAGAAGGGAGTTCAAATCATTCCCACAGGGGTAAAAGGGCCTCTTCCCCAAGGAATAGTAGGCTTATTATTAGGACACAGTTCTTCTACACTAAAGAGACTTATGATAAGTCCTGGGGTAATTGATCAAGATTATGAAGGTGAAATAAAAATTATAGTCAATTCTCCAAGGGGTATATCAGTAATTTCACCAGGAGATAGAATAGCACAGTAATTAATAATACCCAGCCTACATGATAAATTTTCCAGTCATACTGTAGAAAGAGGTTCCAGGGTATTAGGATCCACAGGTGTAGATTGGGCTATGCTTTCTATAAATTTAGATTCTCGCCCAATGCTAAAACTAAATATTAAATATCCAGTAGGATACAGGTGCAGACCTTAGCATCATCTCTCATTAAGAATGGCCAAAACATTGGCCATTACAACAAGCCACTCAAACACTTTGAGACCTAGGAGTGGCAACTAATACCCATAGAAGTGTGATGGTATTAGATTGGAAGAATCCTGAAGGATGTGAAGGAACGATACAGCCATATGTATTGGATCATCTTCCCATAAATTCATGGGGACTAACATTAACAAATAACATCAATTCAAATGCACCCACTATTATGGATAGACAAGGTTTTAGGAAAGGAAAAAGATTAGGAGAACAAGAACAAGTTATAGCAGCACCAATACAAATAGATCAAGGAACAGACAGACATGGATTGGATTTTCAGGAGGGGTCACTGAGACAATAAAAATTACTTGGAAATCAGAAAGACCAGAATGGGTTCCTCAATGGCCACTGACTACAGAAAAGATACAAATAGCCCATGACCTGGTCAAACAACAATTAGCAGAGGGACATATACAACCTTCTGTATCTCCCCATAATACTCCCATTTTTGTCATCAAAAAGAAATCTGGTAAATGGAGATTATTGCAAGATCTAAGAGCCATTAATATGAATAATTAGATGATTATTATGGGATCTGCTCAATCAGGGATTCCCCAATTGTCTGCTTTGCCAAAAACATGGTATGTTTTAGTTATAGATATTAAAGATTGTTTTTTTTTTCAATTCCAATTCATCCTGAGGATAGTCCACGTTTTGCATTTACTATCCCTGCACTGAATCTTGAAGGTCCTGATCAGAAATATGAATGGAAAGTACTCCCTCAAGGGATGGCTAACAGCCCAACTATGTGTCAAATTTATGTTAACAAAGCAATCTAGCCACTTAGAAATCAAAATCCTGAACTACAAATATTTCACTATATGGATGATGTATTATTAGCACACAAAGATAAAAACACATTGCTAGAAAGTTATGCCACACTTACAAACTTATTAAAAAATTATAATCTAGAGATAGCAGTAGATAAAGTACAATTAAATTTTCCAGTTAATTATGTAGGAGTTCTATTATCCTCAACCATGGTTCATCCACCAAAAATTCAAATACAAGTAGATCAACTCAAATCACTTAACGACTTTCAAAAGTTATTAGGGGACATAAATTGGATAAGGCCTTATCTAGGCATAGCAACAGGAGAGTTGGGACCTTTATTTGATATCCTAAAAGGTCCATCAGATCCAAATTCACCCCGCATATTAACGCCTGAAGCAAGAAAGGCATTAAAAATCATTGAAATATATATGGAAAATATGCATTTGGATATAATTGATGTAAGTTTGCCTTTATTATTTATTGTACTACCAACAAAAAATATTCCTACAGGAGTATTTTGGCAAGAAGGTCCATTATTATGGATACATTTATCTTATTCTCCTAACACTATTCTTACTAGGTATCCTGAAGCTGTAGGACAATTAATACTCAAAGGAATAAAAGCAGCAAAGGGAGTGTTTGGAATTTCTCCCAATAAAATTATTACTCCATATACAATGGATCAAATTGATGAGTTAGCTAATGAGTTAAATACTTGGGCAATAATCATGTGCAAATCTAATGTTTGATTTGATAACCACTTACCATCTAATCCTTTTTTGTCTTTTTGGTCTTGGCATCCTGTAGTGTTTCCAAAAATAACAAGAAAAACACCTATCATGAATGCTCCAAATATATTCACCGATGGGTCAAATAATGGGACAGAAGCTGTAATTACCCCTGATCAAACTTTTACATTTTTAGTACCCAAACAATCAGCTCAAAAGGTAAAGCTTAATGCAGTATTACAAGCTTCTGTGATGTTTAAAGATTCTGAATTTTGGGCTGGGGTTGTGGCTCAAGCAGTAGCGCACTTGCCTGGCATGCATGCAGCCTGGGTTCGATCCTCAGCACCACATTCAAAAAAAGATGTGGTGTGTGCCGAAAACTAAAAAATAAATATTAAAAAAAGTTCTCTCTCTCTTTCTCTCTCTCTTTAAAAAAAATATTAAATCTTAAAAAAAAGATTCTGAATTTAATTTATTTTCTGATAGTCAGTATATAGTTAATGCTATTGTATCACTTGAAGATGCTGGTAGGATTTCTCCTTCCTCTACTGTTTTCTCTTTGTTTTCCACTATACAAAGTCTAATCTGGGACAGAAAAGATCCATTCTTTATAGGACATATCAAGGCACATACAGGATTGCCTGGAGCCCTTACTTTGGGCAATAATTTAGCAGATAAAACTACAAATGACATACATATTTTTTTACACTAGAAGAAGCTACAAATTTTCATAAAAGGTTCCATGTCAATGCTAATACTTTACAAAAGCATTTTAAAATAACTAAGGAACAAGCTAGACAAATAATAAAACAATGGAAAAATTGTGTGACCTTGTTAACAAAAGTTAATCTTGGAGGATTAACTAGAGGCCTGATACCTAACCATATTTGGCAGATGGACATCACACACTTGCCAGAATTTGGAAAATTAAAATATTTGCATGTTACAGTTGATACTTCTTCTGGATTTTTGATGAGCTCCCTTCATGCCAGAGAAAAAACTAAAGATATTATAGCTCATTGCTTACAAAGTTGTGCCACTGTGGGCGTTCCAAAACAGTTAAAAACAGATAATGCCCCTTTTTATACTTCTACTTCTTTTAAACAATTTTGCTCATCATTTGGCATTACTCATATATCAGGGATCCCATACAATCCTCAGGGACAAGGCATAGTTGAAAGAGCTCATCAAACTATAAAAATGTACTTATTAAAGCAAAAAGAGAGAATTGAGAAGGGGTATATATCCCCCAAAGATAAATTAAAATAACTCTTTTTACTCTAAACTTTTTAAATTTGGATTCATCAGGGCTTAGTGCTGTGGAAAGGCATATGTGTCCAAAAAATGTACATAAGCCTAAGGTACTTTGGAAAGGATGTTCTAACAGGACAATGGAAAGGTTCAGACCCAGTGATTGTCTGGAGTCGGGGGTCTGTTTGTGTGTTTCCACAGGGAGAACAGCAGCTGATATGGATTCCAGAGAGATTAACTAAAGCGATTTCTACAGACCAAAAAGAAGATGATTTGGCTGAAATCCATAACAGCTGATATCCAGAACTCCAGTTTGGCTATCCTTACATCTGTGACAGTGGTTCTCCCACACCTGGAAGCCAATGAAACCAGGATTCTTTTTTCAATATCTATTTTATTATTGCCCTTTCCCACATCATGAAGTTCTATTTTGTTTTTTGAGCTCATACAGACCTAGGTCAATGTTTTTCTGATCAGTTCTATTTTTTGACTGTGGAGTTTTTAAACATTGCAATGGAGATTTCACCTGTGAAAAGCTACAAGGCCTTTACTATTATGTTATGTGTTGTATGTATTGTATGTTATGTGTGCACACTTTTGTTTTGTTTTGTATGTCTGTATGTGCATATGTCATATATCATATATGAGGAGCACTCATGAAAAAATGGATCCAATTTTTTTTTATTCACGTGATTTAAATGGTTTAATTTAAATTGGGTAAACAGCAGTTGAGGATTGTTTTAATATGTGAACAAAAAAGGAGGTTAACAGATCTGTTTGTTTACTTTCACCTTTCCTTTTCATTATATTTAATAATTCTGTTCAGGATAATGTAAATTTTTCAGAAAATTGCTTTCTTTTAGTGCCTGCTGGAATGTTACATAATTTTTTTTAGCCATCATTGCCAGAATTCCTATCTTCATCCCAGTGCCAGTGAAGACAAAGATAAAACCAAACTACAGCTTCTTCGATAGCTAACACAGTAAACTGTATAAGCTGATGCATCAATGAATAATAACTCAACAAGTAATGTTCAATCAAGGAGTCAATTTACTTTGGTAGGAAATGGACATATTAATGGATTTCTCTGCTTTGAACTGCTTGAAGAACTTGCCTGGAACAGGTATCACTTTTATGCATTGTGAACTATCTGTTGGTGCAGCGAATTGTGGTAGTGCTGGGGTATCTTTGCTGATGGTGTCATCAGTGGTAGAATTTTTCCAAAAGGAACCATCATTTGGCTTGGTGTTGTGGCATTTTGCATCCTCCTCCCTTCTGCTTGTGATGGTCTAAAATTGGGGGGGCAACAGAGGTGAGGCAAAGAACCTCACCCCCCAACTGGTGCAAAGGCCAAATTTGGGGGCCAACAGAGATGAGGCAAAGAACCTCACTCCCCCACTGGTGCAAAGGCGTATCCACAAGTATGGCTGTATGCTGGACAGGTAGTCAATGATGGGTAAGATCCAATTGCAATGATACCAACCTAAGACAGGAGGCTGACGCCTTGAGTCAGCTCATCTGATGATGGGTAAGAACCATATGTAGTATTGGACAACCTAAGACAGGCACGGTCCCTAAGCCACATGCTTGTTGTTTAATTAAACAGAAGTGGGGGAGATGTTGAGAGCCACAGCACCTCCTTCGCATGTGGAGGCACTGGGTTCAATCCTCAGCACCATATAAACAAATAAAGGAAGAGATTGTGTTTATCTACAAATACAAAATATAAATAATAATACTTGGCTATCCCATGTTGGTAAATTGAAAGATGCCCAAACTACACCATGTGATATAGAGATTCAATGCAATCCTTATCCAAAGCCCAAAGGTATTTTTAATGTAAATTTGTGTGGAGTCACAACAGACCCTAAAGAGCCAAAGTAATCTCAAGAAAGAAGAAGAACCTGGAAGCAATGTCTTTCCAGATCCCACTTCCTGATTTCAAACTGTACCTCAAAAAAAAAAAAAGTGTAGTAATGCAAACCCTGTGGTGTTGGGGAAAACGCCTGATAAATGGACTGGTGGCACTAAACTGAGAACCCAGAAATAAGCCACATGTCAATGGCCCACCAGTCTTGACAAAAGCACTAGCCACACACAGGGAATGGAAGTCTCATCATATATAGTGTTGGGAAAAATACAAACACACATGCAAAGAATGAAACTGGAACCTCCTGCAACACAACATACAGAATTGAACTAAATTGGGCTAAAGATGTAAATATAAGATTTGAAACTGTATCACCTAAAAGAAAACATATGAGGAAAGATCCTAGACATTGATGTATCAGTGACTCCCAAATGTTACAACAAAAGCCCAGGCAACAAAAACAATAATTGACAATGGGACTAAAAATTTCTGTACAGCAAAGAAAATAATAAGAGGATGAGGAAATTTAGAGAATGAGAGACGATACTTACAAACAAATCCAATAGAGTTAATATTCAAGATATTTAAGTTGTTCACACAACTCAACAGCAAAAAATCAAAAACAAAAACAAAACAACTCATCACAACAACCACAACAACAACAAAAAAAAACAAATAAAAATGGACCAATGATCTGAACAGACATTTTTCCAAAGAAGATGTGCAAGTAATCAGCACATACTTGAAGGTGCTCAATATCATTGTTATAATTTAAATATAAGGGTCCCAAAAGCTCATATTTGAGACATTGAAAGAAAGTTTAGAGGTAAATTTTTTTAGTTAGGAGAATCTTAGCCTAGTCAGTGGATAAATCCATGTGTGTGGATTAAATGGTGGTAACTGTAGGTAGGTAAGGTGTGGGTGGAGGAAGTAGGTCCCTGGAGATGTGACTTTTGACTTTGTGTTTTCTCCCTGGTTAGAGGTGCTCCTCCTGCTCTTTGTTGCCATGTACTGAGCTGCTGTCCTGATCCACACCCTTCCAACAACTTGTCCTGCCCCAATTCAGGCCCAGAACCATGGAGTCAGCCATCTATGGACTAAATCCTCTGAATCCACAAGTCAAAGTAAACGTGGCCTCTTCTATGTTGTCTTGTCTGGTATTTTGGTCACAGCAATAAAATGTTTAGGTTGATCAAAACAGAAATTGGTACCAAAAATGGGGGTCATTTTTGTGACTAACCTCGTCAAGTGTTTCAGATTCTTTGAAAATATTTGAAACTTGTGGGCAGAAATTTGAAAATTTAAGAGATGCAAGCTGTAAAAGCTTTACATTGTTGTGACCAGCATTTACTGTGTGATTCTGCTGAAAGTAAAAAGACCAGAACGCTGGTCGGTATGGACTGTAAAGACTGGGCTGATGAGTTTTCAGAGAAAGTAGACTATTTGAGATGGAATAGAGGTAACTTGTCTTGCTCTCTTGCAAAAAAGTCCATATTTTGTACATGTTTTGAGACTATCTGTGAGAGTGAATTTAAAGCTGATGGACTAATTATTCTGATGGAGAAAATTTCACCCTCCATATGCTTTAAATCATTTCTTTATGTAAATAATGGTTCCACTATATTGTTTAGAAGCTAATATCAAGAAAATATTGGTACAAATTCAGTCTATATTCAATCTATGATTGATTGAATCCAATGATGCAGAAACTCTGAATACAAAGGTTTGACTTTCCTTGTCAAAAAATATTTTATTTTATTTATTTATTTTATTATTAATTGTTCAAAACATTACAAAGCTCTTGACATCATATTTCATACTGCCGCAGTCCGGCTGCAGCAAAATAACCGGGGGGTGACGAGTAACTTGTGTACTTTGATACAGCAGGAGTGGGAGCCCTTTATTGTAGGACTGGAGTGGTATATATACATTCCACACAACTTATCTTAATTAACATAAACTAGATACAGCAGTCAATCAATAAGGAATCTCCACACTTAATGGCTCGCTGATGCCACCTCACAAACCACTCCCCCTGGCAAAATGCCAGGAGCCATCCTGACTTGTTTACAGACTCTAACATTTCCCCCTTTTGTTTAATTTAAATAACGACCATAGTGGTTTTTACACAAACACCATAAATAATCTGCTACAAGCAGAAGGGGAGGATACAAAATTTCACAATACCAAGCCAATTGATGGCTCCATGCAAAAAGCCCTTGAAAAAATTATACCAGCAATGACACCATTAGCAAAGATACCGAGTTACAATTTGTTGTACATTACAGTCTGTTGTCTCAGTCCAGGTAAAGCAGTGTCTCAATAGATTAACTCACAGTCCAGGTAAATCACAGTCCCGGTAAGTTCTGCAGGCAGCTAGCTTAAATCACAGTCCAGGTAAGTTCTGCAGGCAGCTAGCTTGATCCGAAGTCTCGTCCGTTTTTTCAGCCGAAGTCTCGTTCGGTTTTCAGCAACACTGGAAATTCTTACACCCTTGTTTTCACCAGCACTGGGACGAAGGCAGGAATTCCAGCAAAGATGTTAAAGAAAATCCTGTAGTATTCCAGCAGGCACTAAGAAAACAAACTTCTGGAAAATTTAGTACATTATCTCAAGTTTTTTTACATTTGAAATAGGCCTTAATGGCCCTCATTACCCATTAGCTTCCAGGTGTGGGAGAACCATTGTAGTTACTGGCCTTGGAAATGATCAAACTTCAGGGACTGGCCTCTTCTGCCTGCAGCATCCAGGGCAGCCCCAGATGGCCCTGGGGAGAGTGCGGGGAGTGTTCCAGACTCACCAGACTCAAATTGCCACTGGGCACAAGGAGCAAGATCCTGTGAGACTGTGCCTCTGGGTCAGGTTTGGATTTGGGCTCTCATAGTGGTGTCCCGCTCCCCGGGCTGGGGGTGGGGAAGAGCCGGCTGCCGCCGCTTGGAAAGTCCTTGCTGCGCCATGACTGGCTCACGCATGTGGCAGCCGCTGCACTGATTCACGCACCCTCCGGTAACAAAAAGTATTCAGTAATAGCCTTTTGCTGCAACTTTTTTCCTGATAATCCTTCTTCTTCTGAAATTTCTTTTTCTTTCTGACTAGAGTTCCTGAGCTTCCATCAACACATGCCCTAACTATTCTTGGTTCCTCTGGGGTGTAAAGGTGAAATTTTTAAGCTGGTTCTAAGTCGCAGAGCCCGAGTTAAAGTGTAAAAGACTGGACATTGTAAAGCTTCTAGGCTACAAGGCTTGGGTTAAAGAGTAAAAGACTAAGTATTGTTACAATTCCTCTGCTACCCCCGGAACCTGTAATCTCTGTAGCTGTTAGAACAATACCCGAACTGTCCAGTAAACATTCTCACTGGCTCCTCTGGTTGTCTAATAACTTGGGACTCTGTGTAAAATGGCACGTAGACATTAAAAGTCCCACAACCAATCAGTTTAAATGTGCACCCCACTTAGAAGTAACCAATCACCCTTGTCCAATCTGTTCCCGCCAATGAATGTACTAATCAGTTCTCAAGAGTTGTTGTTCAATTTTCCCGTGCCCCGTGATGATTTGTTCTGATGTATGCAAAGCCCCCCGCCTTCCCCAAAAAGTGTACTTAAGCTCTGCTTAACCTATGCTCAGGGCTCTGGGCTGCTCTTCCCATATTGTGCGAGCCTGCCTGGAGCCTCAGCGCGCTGAACCGGATCCTAATAAATTTCCCCTGCGTGTTGCATGAGGCTGGTCTCTTGTGGTCTCTTTCTCCGATGCTTCGCTGGACCCTTACAGGGGTGCCTCCTTCTCTTAGTAATTTACTTCTCACCCCTTCCATATTTTCATCATAAAGACAATACAATACACTGAGATAAAACAAGACACAAACATACTGTATCAATCTTTTCCATTTTCTCAAAATGGCCATTTTTCCTCTCGCCCTATCTGCCTAGGGACGAGCAGATTTGCTCCTGTCCTATCTATGGACAGGCAGCTTTTTTTTGTCACTTACCCCCGAGTGTCCCGAGGCTCCTGGTATGGGCCACCATCTGCTGCAGTCCAGCTGCAGCAAAATAATGGGGGGGGGGGGGTGACGAGCAACTTGTGTAGATTGATACAGCAGGAGTGGGAGGCCATTTATTGTAGGACCGGAGGGGTATTTATACATTCCACACAGCTTATCTAATTAACATAAACTAGATACAGCAGTCAACCAATAAGGAATGTCCACACTTAATGGCTCACTGGCGCCACTTCACAAACCACTCCCCCTGGCAAAATGCCAGGCGCCATCCTAACTTGTTTACAGACTCTAACATCATACATTTGATTCAAGTGGATTATGAACTCCCATTCAATAAAATATTTTAAATTTTAAAAATAAAAAGCCAATTGCTAAGCAATTGGGAGACGATATCCCAGTGCATATTACAAACTGTGGTTGTCAAATAATGTGTCACCTTGAATGCATTGAAGGGTGTTTAAAGCATAGGTAAAGTACACTTCTGGATGTGTGTTTCAAGGGTGAGGGTGTTCCAAGAATAATGGGCAGGTGGTTCAGGAAAGTGAGTAGAGAAAACACAGCCTGAATGAGAGGACAAAAGTAGGAGAAGCTCTCATCTTTTCTCTTTCCATCTCCCCTCTTTACCATGTGCACTAGTCCACTGGACCACTGTTCCCTGTAGGCATCAAATGTCAGGATTCTCTGCTTTTGAATGGGAACTTAACCCAGCACCAAGGCACCATTGGCTGCCTTCAGACCTAAGGACTCAAACATGGTTGCATATTGTATTTTCTCTTTCTGAGATTTCCAGATTTTTGAACCGAGAATCTACCAGTTTCCATGGTTCTGCTACTTGAAAACAGACATTGGGGAACATTTCAGCCTACATGATCTTGTGACTCAATGTAACATTCTAATGTAGAGAGATAGATGATAGATAAATAGAGATATATATTCCTATATATACATGCATGTCTATGTGTATGCACGTGTGTGTGTGTGTGTGTGTGCACGCACGCATGCACATGTATTCTGATTCTCTGAAGAATCCTGGCTTATACACTGATAATTTTCAAGATGTATAAAGAACTATTGAAAATGGAGAAAAGTATAAATGTTTGTATGTTTTGATTTGATCACTAACCATTTATAAAAAAAATTACTTAAATGGCTAAAGAAAACACATATGCAAAATTACTCAATATCATTTCTCATCAAAGAAATGTATATTTTAACCACAATACCATTTCAAGATATACCAATATGGACACAATTTCACAAAGTCTAACACTATCAAATATTACTGGGAAGGTTCTGTAGCAGCTGGAACATTTGAGCATGGTGCAGGTTGGGAGATTGCAAATAAGCTCACTATTTTAGAAATCATATCACTATTTTATTTTAGTGTTCACTAAAGCTAAACTGTGCCAACCAACTCTCTAACTCACCACTCCCATTCCTAGGAATGTACCCAAGAGAAGTGAATGCATATGTCTACAAGGGATCTTTCCAGAATGTTCCTAAAAAATTACCAACAGTGTCAAAACTAAGCCAAATCATTAACATGAAGAATGACTGACATGTTCATATATAATAGAGAACTGTCCTCACTGAAAATGATTCCATTGCAACCTCACACACCACACAAGTGAATTTCAAGAACCTATTGATAAAAAGGAGCAAGATGTCAAAGGGAAAGTCCAGGAGGTGCATTGACAGGAAGTTCCAGGAGATCTGACCTATGTTGATGGGAAGTGGAGGTGGGTGGGTGATTGGGAAGGGCAGGAGGGACTGTGAGGGGCTGGGACACCTGTATCCCCCATGGGGCAGTGGCTAAGGGGGTGCAGGAAGTTCAAGTTCACCCAGCTTTTCACTTTACATTCACTTATTGGCAGCATGTGTGCTTTTCTGGATTTAATTGCATCTGGTTTTAAATGAAGGCCTGAGTGGGAGTTATGGAACACAGGAAGCAAGCTGAGCTCTGAGAAGCTCCAAAGCCACATCTATACAGGATTACTAGAGGTCAGTCACTAGACATGTGAGCCCTTAGTGTGGTTTCGACACCCAGCAATCTCCAAATCTCAGTCCCTGGCCACTGGCTGTGGAGTGTGCACTGCTGGTCAGTGTCCCTCGTGGTGGTGGTATTGGAACGGCCTGCTTTCAGGAGTCTGAAGTCCCTTTCAGGCCTTTACCATGAGCCTGGCCAGTGCTTTCCACCCGACTCTGTGCCTCTGAGCATGCCCCATGGCAGAGGGCAGCTGGTGACACCATGTGACCTCCCTGTACCATCCCTGGGAGGAGGGTTTGTGCAAGGGGCTGTGACTGTGTGGGAGGGACTGCAGAGTCCAGCTGTCAGTCAGAGCTGGCAGCATCCTCAGCCTCTACCCTGCTGCTTTTGAGAGTAAATTTTGTCTGAGACTGTATCCCAGCAAAGCCATCTGGGATGCCAGATCATCACTTATCAGCTTCATAGATGAGAATCTTGGGAGCCTGGCTTGGTCTCTGCTGGTACCAGGTTAGAGAGTTACTGATGCTCTCATTGGCAGTGCAGGCGATGGAGGTGCTGTCTCCTGGAACTACAGTCAGGGAGTCTGGTGACTGCATCAGCCCGGGGTCCCACTGGAAGCTGGGAAGAAAGAAACAGCATTCCTGTTGTCAAATGTGTCCCACTTCATTTTCTCCAGTTTACCTGACTTTCCTGGTCCCCTAACCTCAGAGCACTGTGGGCCAGTTATGTAAATAACCCTGGGAGCATCTCACACTAGGAGAAGTCCATCAGCTCAGGCTGTTCACTGTGCTCCCCCCTCACCTGGACGCAGGAGCAGCTGAAGGCAGAAGAGTGCGGCCAGGTCAGACAGTTAGATGGGCTCTGCTGGAGGTTCCTGCTGCCCAGGGTCACCAAGAAGCCTGTTCACAGGGACTTTAAGAAGCACAAATGGGCTCTGGGGAAACATGCAGATCATCAAGGATAGAGCAGACCCAGCCTGGCAGCTGCAGAGCTGATGTTCTGGGGGCTGCCTTCCTGCTGGTGTACACACGCAGTTCCAGAGGAGTTTCTTGGCCTTGTGAGACAAAAACTTCCCTAATTATTCAGGTTCATATTTGTACTGAGGGTGTAAGATTTTGTAGTTAGAATGAGGCATCGTCCTTTTAAGAAAGAGTAAACAAAAGAAGCTACTTGATCTCATGACTTAATCCTTAATATGAACAAGTGATCATTTTCCCAAAATCCCATGGAATATCATCTTCTAGAAATGATGGGAAAAGTGGCTCTGTGTTGATGTGTGGCTTAGAGGAGATACTAGGTGCCCTGGGCAGGGGGGTTTCTTGGAGCAAATCCATAGCATATCTCTTGGGGGCACTGTGCGCCAGAAAAGACCCACTTTATTGGAGCATATTTTCATGGCCAGTGTGATCCCTTCTTTGGGAGACTAATGGATTTTGTTTCTTAACTTTTTTTTCTTTTCTATATTAATTTTTTTACCATTTCTCTCATTTTTTTTCTGATAGCACTCTCATACTTTAGGGTGTGTTTTCTTTGCCTGAGAGGGTTCTTGGATGCTCATTAACATCACTCTCTTTCTATCCTCACAGTGAAATTCTGTGGTCACTTTGCCTTCTCATTCTCCTTCCTCCAAGAACACTGAGGTATTTCTTAACTAAAAATTATTAATACATGTAAAAATTAACAAATATTTTACATCATCTATAAATATGGTTGGGATTTGTACCGTACCACATTATTGTGTTCTGTTACACTAGTTTATACAACCTGAACTCACAGGAGCTCTTGAGGATCATCATTATTTTGGTTAAAATACACTTTCCAATAGCTATTCTTCTCAGAAAGCAGTCTTTAGAAACCAGAAGATAGCAAAGATCACTGCAGTCACAGCAGGTAAACTAGACTTCAGCACAAAATTGAACAGGGAATTAAGGGAAAGTTCATTACAAAGGACACTGGAGCCAGTTCATCAAGAAGCTGGGATTATGAGTGTATATGCACCCAAATTGGAGCACCTAATTATAGAAAGCAAACATTAATAGATCCACAGGGAAATGAAGACAGCAATACAATAATACAAGGGCACATGGGTCCCATACTTTCAGCAGTGAATAGACAGAAACTACCATTGTAGACAAATGAACCCAATAGACATCTACCAGACCTCATTTCCAACAGCAACAGAACACACATTCTTTTCAATCAAACATGACCATTCTCCAGAGCGTATGTTAGAACACTAAACACATCATGGCTACTTAAGAAGACTGAAATCACCAAGTGTCTTCTGACACAATGCCATAAAGCTAGAGCTCAGTACAGAAAAAATTTAGCAAAATCACAAATGAGTACAGATTCTAAAATATGGGCCTGAAGAACCAAATGGTCAAAGAAGAAATGAAATACAATTTTTTGTGCTGAGACAAAGGAGAATACTAACAACACACCTGAGCCTATGGGGTGGAGCAAAGGCTGTTCAAAGAGGAAGTTTTACAGCAGTAGCTGCCTTCATTGAAAAAGGAGAGATGTCCAAACATCTGGCTTTACACTCAGGGGGAGAGGAACAGATGGACCAGCTAAGCCCTGTGTTACCATGAAGAACAGCCATTACATACATCAGAATAAAGTAGAGAGGTGAGAACAACAATAGAAAAGAAGCAAGTAAATATTGGTTTTAAGGAAAAGATAGATATAATTGGCAGTTGTTGGCTAGACTATATTCAAAAGAGTCTCAAATGAAATTAGAAATAAAAGAGAAAATTTAGATCTAGTAACAGCCATTCAAAGGAACGTAAGAAAATATAATGAACAGTTTTCTGCCAATAAATAGAATAACATAGAAAAAAATGGATAAAATCCTAGACAGAACCAACCAACAAGACTAAGTCATGAAGAAACAGACAATATTAAAAGAGCAATAAAAAGAAAAAGAAGGAGTCAGTAGTCGAGACTCTCCTCTCAAGGGCTGGGGTGTAGATCAATGGAAGAGGTCTTGCCTAGTGCATAACAGGCTCAGGGTCCATTCCTGAAACTTCAGGAAGAAAGGGAAAGAAGGAGGAAAAGAAATCATCTGTTAAAGAATATCTCAGAATTCGATAGCTTCACTATTGATTTTATGAAATATTTAAAATATTGCACTGTTGAGATTGAACCCAGGCGGGCCTCTTGCATGCAGGAAAGTGTTCTATCACCCAGCTACATACCAAGCCCTTCAAATATTTAAATAATATTGATCCTTCTTGCCCATCACAAAGGTGCATGCCTGTAATCTCAGCTGCTCTGGAGGCTGAGGCAGGAGGATCATAAGTTTTAAGGCAGCCTCAGTAAAAGTAAGGCATCAGGCACTCAGTGAGATCCTTTCTCTAAATAAAACATGAAACAGGGCTGTGGATGTGACTTAATGGTTGAGTGCCCATGAGTTCCATTCCCCATACACCACCCCAAACCCAAAGAAAATATTGAGAATTTTTAAACTACCAAAAACTGAAGAAACGGGAGCACCCCCAAACCCTGGACGTGTTTGACCTGTAGAATGCGTGAAGGCTGCACTGCCCAAGAACCCAGGGTTGACCCTGCAGCACAGACCAACTTCTATTCTTAGAATGTGAAAACTGGTGCTGTCCACTGGAGGGAGGGACAGAGGCCACCTGCAGAAGAAGCACCCAGCCTACAGCCACCCCCACCACCACACCTGTGGGCAGCCTGGCCATGGCACAGCAGGGAGCTAGCCCAGGGTGTGAGCACCTCCTTCTTTTGGGGAGGAGTGCTCTGTCTCTGGTGCTGGGCAGAAGTGCTCAGGCACATTGACAGAAAACAAAATAACACAAACAAAATCCGTTTGAAGTCACCCACGACTCCTCCAATTGCATGTCATTAAGAGGAGAACCCAGGAGCCCTGGCTGAAAGCCAACTTCAACTAAGAGGCAGGTAGATGAGGCCAGCATGGGGCTCCAGCCCAGCTTACCTTCTGTGGACAGATGCATACAGCAGCCAGGCATAGCTATGGAGGACCCCCCTGCCATGCCACAGCCTCTCAGGAAGAAATGAACCATCATTCTGTCTGAGGGTCAGGGGCTCTATTATGCAGTGATTGGTGATGGAAGCCTCCATCTATAAATCCCTTGGCAACTCTCCCCTGGGGTGGAATGTGAGTTGCACACTGTCCCCTGCCCCTGCTTCAGCAGGTCAGAAAGCACAGCTCTGAGAACCTGCAGAGCTGCAGAAAGGGCTCTTCACACATCCCAGGCTGTGCCACCTTCAGGGAGAAGATGTCTGCACAAGGGCAGGGTCTGGAGCACACAGGGGACATTTCTGCTTGGGCTCAGTCACTGTGAGAGGCTGGCTAAAGTGCTGCTGACAGTAAAACACCCCAACATCTTCAACTTGCACTCCATGGATGGACAGGGAGAAGTCAAAACCAGAGCCACTTCCCTGGATCTGGGAAAGGTCCCAGCAGCCCTGGCAGATGCCCCAAAGATGAGCAGCCTGGGAGCCTCCTGGGGTCTCTGTTGGTACCAGGCCACAGAGGTACCTACTGCCATGCTGCTTCCACAGGTGATGGAGACAAAGTCACCTTGAGAGGCTGCCAGGGTCTCTGGGGACTGAGTCAGGGTGATCTTCCCCCTGCAGCCTGCAAGGACACAGCATCCAGGGTGCACCATGAGTTACTTCTCTCAAAGGACTGTTAGAAAAACAGTGCCCCCACCTCCTCAGAGAGGCCCAAGGCAGGTTCAAAGCTCCCTCCCTTTGCCTCTTTGTTTCCCTGGGGCTTGGCCTTGGGTTCCCAGTAGTGAAAACAACTCACCATATTACACCCCATATTACACCACCATTTCCAAAGCACATTGACAAACAGAATCTCTAGGCCTACAGCGAAATTCCAGCTTAATGTCTTCCACCAGAATGTGCTTATCCTGAAACCCCACCACCAGGAGGCAGAGGAGCTGGCCCTGGAAGCTCATTCTGCAGTGTCCACAGAACCTGCTGCTCTGGACCCAAGGACAAGGCAGTGGGGCTAGGCACCTGTTGTAATTCCCCGTGCTCTGGAATTGGCACTCATGTCCAGGGGTTAAACAGACACAGCTGGCCATGTAGTTCATTTGCATACCTGATGGCCTGAGGCAGAGCTACTCTCCAGGGGCCTCCAGGGCTGGCAGGCTCTGTCCACCTGCCGCTCTATGGAGGTAGCCAGGGGATGCATGAGCCTCTGGTCCCTTGGAGGCAGCACTGAGTGGGACAAAGATGCTGCCAGCTCCCAGCTCCTACCCAGAAGATAGAATGAGGTCACCTAGAGCCAGCTGGACACCTGCAGAGAGGTCCCTGTGCACTCTGCTGCCATGACAGTGAGGGGCAGCTCTGTGGCTTCTCCAAGTAGATGCCAAGCTGACAGAAGACCAGCAACTAGGTGTCCCAGGAGGACTGGGCCCACTGACCTTCTTCATCACTGGATTCTGTGAGTAGAGAGTCCTGTGAGTCCCTGAACTTCACCTTGAGTGGAATAAAGGAAGAATTAAGTGGGGGCATGGATCTTCAACAGTCCCCAGGACAGCTGAGGGCACAGGAGGGATGGGTGGACAAGTTCTGGCTTTTTGAGCTCCAGAGCAGAATCTTTGGATATTATATTGCTATATTAAAGATTTCCCCCATCTGATGAGATGAGGTGGGACTAGAAATCTGATTCTATTTCAACACTGAAAGTATTTCAAATTACTTCAAGAAATTAACTAAGAAAAATACAGCCAACATTGTAGTCTTTTTATACTTTGGAAGTGTAGTGACATCACTTGGCCCACAACATATGTGCCACCCATGAGGTGGGTCCCCTTTTAGCCAGGTGTTACCTGCTCCCTCCCTGAGTCCTGAGGGCCACTCAGCCTTGAAGACAATCCAGGGTCCAGGTAGAAACAACCCAGGACTCTCCTCTGTAAGGACCACATCTCCCCCATGGTGGAGTGCCATCCTGGTTGTGTCTGTCCTCTGCATGGAAATGGTGACATGGCAGGTCATTCAGCAACTCTTCCTATATGAGCCCCTCCATGGTGCAGAGACCCTTGGAGAAGTGAGGTCACTGGTGACCATGAAGGAGAGAAGCTGAGGGTGCAGGGAGGGAGATACAGTGGTGTGAGAACGTGGAGAGTTGGTTCTTCACCATTCAGGTCGCTGAGTGTGGGGCCACCAGGGCAGGGCCTCCCCTATGCTGCCCTGCCTCATATGGAATGTGCCTGGCAGATGTGATGAAGGATATTCACATGAGGAAGAGATCCAGAATTCACCAGATGGGCCTTGAGGGTGTTCTCATAAGAGAGCAGGAGATCTGACAAGGAAGAGGGGAGGCCATGTCAACAGGGATATAGTCACTGCTGGGATATGGCCTCAGCCAGGGGAGCTGCAGCCTCCAGAAAGTGAAGACAGTGTCGACTGGTGCAGGAGCCCTGTCACCAGTGCTCTGGGCCTGCCCCATGGAAAGAGACCCAGCCTTCTGGACTCCAAAACCCAGAGAAACTGTCTGCTGTTTTAAGCCAACAGCTTTTTGATACTGTGTTATGACAGCCCTAATTGGTTTACACAAACAGGGTTTAGAAAACCCAGAATGAAGGGGCTGAGGTCATTTGTAATCTCATTGGCTTTCTAAGCCTGCACATAGTGGATAGAAAGAGGCTTCTCTGGTGGAACAAATGCACATCTGCCCACAGTGTGTATGATGCCAAGCCAGAGCTTGCTGCTCACAGGTGGAGAAGACAGGCATATGCACACCATGGACTAGGGTTGAAGCAAAAGGAAGGTCTTCACTGCAGATCAACCCACACAGAGACAGGAGGACAGCTTATACCTACATCACCAGCTGGCCAGTGAAGTGGGCTTCTAAGGGCTATGGGGAGTTGATGGTGTCCTGGGTGTTCTTGATTGGATGCAATTGTATCTTTGAAAGTTTTTACTGTTGTTTTCAGTGTTCTGATTTCATGGTCGGCACCCCAGTTCTTGATTTTAGGGGGCCAAGCTTACAGTTCTGGATCTAAGGTTCTGTTGGTTTGAGGATTTGGGTTCTTCCAGGCTCGGGTCAACCTTAGGTCAGACTTATAGGTGTGTCCCAGGGTATGTTCTATGAAACTTCACACAACAGCTAGAAATGAGACAGTTCTTTGGAATGTGAGCAGTAGGGGAGAGGGCTTAACTTCACTCTGATTGGAATGATTAGGAGACTTGGGCATGTGGATGCTCAGGAGAGGCAGAGAGCAAAGAAATATGGGGAGGTCAGTGACTGTGGCCTTATTGCACTGTAGGCCTTATTGGTGCCCAGGAGGAGGCTTGGCCTAGAGCAGGGGCAGGCTCCAGAGAATCAGGCGACACTGAGGACTTTCAGTTAATAATGAAAATGACTAGGAATATTTTATGTAGTGTCTTCATTCTAAGATATTCAGGGGTACATAAAGCAGCCCTGGGGATTTTCTCCAATTTGAGTATATATCTCATGGTCCATGGTATGGTCCAGCTGCAGGCAACCTTGGAATCTTTAGTGTTCCATTCACAGATGAGGGACATTCACAGGATGGGTCATTTTCCAAGAGCCACATGGAGAGAGGGGTAGAGAAGTGGGCTATCATAGCTGTCCCCAGCCTCCTCCTGGGATAGCCTGAGAACTTCAGCAGCCTCCTGGTGGAACAGAAGCTGGGGTGAGATTGATGTCTTAAAGGTGACAGAGGAGGCACATGCCCTGAAAACAGCACAGCTACTGGCAGAGTAGCATCTGTCCAGAACCAGGCACCATGGTCAGGACAGTGAGAGCCAGTAGGAGCTGGGAGCAAGGCCTGGTTTGTTCTGCTGCCAGGCTGGGACCCTGTTGGTCCTCAGGCAGGCCCTGCAGAGGATAGAGATCCTCTCTTCTGGGACAGAAGGAGGGAAGCTATAGACATGGTCCATTTTAGGATTCCACTAGCCTCTAAGTCAGAAGTAACATGAAGACCCTCAACTATCAACAGCAAGCATGTGTTCACTTCATGTGCTATTACTCTGATCAGACACCAAACAGTAGGACAACATCATGTGCAAAGAAACATCACATGTCACACACTGAGGATGAGGGTCCTCCTTCCTCACGAGTCAGAGGAGTAGGAGAGAGAAGAGCCAGGCAGGTCCATGTCCATGAGGTTGGTCCTGAGACTTCTCCTGCTCAGGGAAGGTTGAGATTCTGAAGTAATATTCAGGGAGATACATCACCCTGGTCTCAGTGGCTCTGATAGTAAAGATGTGTCCTCTCAATGTTCTGCAGCCTGAAGATTCAAAGCCAAGGGGCAGGAGATGACCACTCTGTTGTAGGCTCTCTTCCTAGGGCTTCCTTCTTGTCTGTCTTCACAGGCTTCTCCTTGTGGCCTTAGAGGGATGGAGAGGCTCCCTGGACAGAGAGCTCCCTGGATGTCTATTCAGAAGGACATGGTTCCTGTGGTATCAGTCTCACCTCCTTGACCTTGTTTAACCTCCATCCCATCTTATAGACCACTTCTTCAAACAAACCAACAATGAGGTGAGGCATCAACACATGAATGGGGGAAGTTTTACTAATACAAAGAAGTGGCCTTAGCAACTAGGTGGAGAGGTACAAAGGTAGGGCTGGGCATCCAGTCTCAGAGCACCAACACAGAGACCTTTGTCCACACCTCAGCCCCCAGGAAGGTCCTCCACATGCTCCTGGCCACACAGAGTTCCCATTAAACCTGGGGATCTCCCTGAAGGTAAGAGACAGTATCACTCTATTACTTACCTAGCATTTCCAAGAGCAAGCTTCTCTTTGCAAATTGTGGTCTATTCTGACACCTACTGGTTGCTTATTGTTATTTTATCTCACAGAGTCAGAGTCGGGTCCCAAGGAGGCTTCCTGGAGTCCATTCTCTGTTCCTGATGGAGCTCATTCTATTGCTTCCATCACCAGAAGGATTCTGTAGAGAACAAAAGATTATCCCTCCTCTGATGCAGACAGCAATTGAAGACACAATATCAACAGACCATTTTATATTCAGAAGAGGAATTAGGTCCTAGGACAGTAGGGGCTGGACACTGTGATCCAGGTGAGAAGCCACAGGTGTGGATTTACAAAGGCTCCTGAGGGCTGCAGGGCATACTGTCAGAGGTGGCTGGAACCCTGTTCTCCTGGTCTAGATCTGTCCATGCAGCCCAATTCCTACCATCCCAGAACCCTTCCAGAGCAGACTCTGGACCACAGCAGCTATACAAGCTGAGGAAGGACAGGCTTGTGCCCAGTGGCTAGGGAGGTTTGTGTTCTGATCTGCAGCTCCATGAAAGACCTTGTGAAACTTTTAGACGAATACTGGCCAACAGAATCTCCTGCCATGATGAAGAGATCTGCATCTGAGCTGTCCCATTTGGCAGCTGTTAGCCACATATGGCCTGGTAGATTCAGCATGGGAAAGAACAAAGTGCAAAGGAAAAGTTCCTTGAAAATTTAACTGAATCTAAGTTTATAGAGTCCCTGTGGCTAGTGTGTTCCACATGAGCTGAGTAGCACATTTTGATCTAAAAGCAGCATCAGCACAATCTCTGTGGCCACCAGGATGCTAATTGACAGGCACATATTCTGCTCCATGTCATGGCAATAGTGAAGGACAGTGGCATCCTCAGCATCCAAGCTGCTGTGTCAAGGTTGATGTCACCGTCAGACCCATGGTATGGGATCCACAGGGGATCCTGGGAGTAAATGGAAACCTGGTAAGCCAGCCTGTCCCGAGGTCTGTTGGACATTGTCCAGGTACATTTCCCATCTATATCTGCTACTGTGAGCACCAGGTGTCCCCACAGGACCAAGAGCTAAAGGCTTGACCACAGGGTGGTGCTGTTGGGAGGTGCCATGGATCTTGAGGAAGGGACCTTGGTGACCCCAATCTCTTTGTCTTCCTGCTCCTCTTTGTTTCCTGGTTCCTGAGGTAAGTGATGGGCTTTGTCTCAAAACCTCCAATGATGTGCTGTTTCTGCCCAGGGGTCAAGACAGTGAGGCCATCTGGCTTTGAACAGGAACCTCCAGAAATGAAGCCAGACGAGACTGTCCTCCTTGTAAGTTAATTGCCATGGTGTTTCATTAAAACACCATGTTTCATTTTTTCATGTAAAATGAAGTGCAGCGTAACTGGTGGAACTTAGGGAGAAGCAGCAGGAGCTCTGGAGATTCGTGTGGACACAGCCTGGAGGCTGTGAACTCTGGAGGCTGTGAACTCTGGGCCTTCTGTCCCTGCCCTGTCCCTGCCTGCCTTTGCAGATATGCTCAGAGAGGGAGGTGGGAGGACTCCCTTTCCCAGGGTCCACAGAAGCCTCCCAAGTCTCAGGAGGCCCTGAGTAGACACAACATGGAACACACTCTTTCCAGCCACTCTCCCAGCTGAAGGCCTGAGCCAGGAGGATGCTCTACCGACACTGTCCAGAGGAAAATGGAGTGAGTGTCCACCTACATCCTGGACAGCTGTGGCCATTGCCTCAGGAGGTGCATCTGGGTATGTCCTTCAGCTGTTTGTGTAACAAGCTCCTGGACCTGACTGAGAAGGTGAATTGGAAGGAGTTTCCGTGTGGGTATCACCAGCTGAGTCTCAGAAAAAAAATGTATGCTGGGTGTGTTTTTCCTATTCAGGAGATGACCTTGCATCCTTTTATAGAGAGAAATACAGAATGCAAAAAAATCTATTGTCTATATCCACTAAAATATAAAATTCATTACAATATAATTTCTTCTGAACATCAAAATCATCTATATCACCAGCTGGCTGGGCTGGCCACCTGTGCTGGGTTCACCAAGTCTGGCTACATCAATAACTGAGAAAACAGAGAAAGAAGCACACAACACACAGAAATACCTTTTTGAAATCCAGGATGGCTCTCTAGCTTAGGGGTCTGTTGGAAAGAGAGAACTTGCACCTGGATTCTTTATGTTTATAGGGGGGCACACAAAGGGAGGTTCAATCGAATATTCTTTCCAAATAAGGCAGGAGGTAGGAATCAGAAGGCTGAGCCAGGCTTCTGATGTCTGACGTCAGCAGCTTGACTGACATCTTGGAGGCCACACCCATCCCAGGTGCTGTGTGGGGGTCATGGGCAGAGAGAGGAAAGGACACAGACTGCTGCAGCCCAACCAGAGGCACCCTCAGTCCACCCTCATGTCCTCAGTGCTCACAGCTCACACACAGCCTGCAGGTGGCCTGCAGCACATCTACATGGACTTTTCATTTTACAGAGACTGTACTATTAGGGTTGAGCCTAGAATCATAAGATGAATATGAGGCCAACAGATCTATTTCCTTACTTCCTTAAGAAGACACGGTTTATTTTCTTTTCTTGCTTTTGAATGTAAAATTTAAGGTGGTCAATTTACTGAAATAGGAAATTGAAAGTTGTATCTTTGAAATGGTAGATGGTCAGTAAAACACAGCCTTGGTGAACTACTCTCTCAGAAAAGATACAGCATGGCATCCCCAGGGAACTCCTGGAACAGGAGGTATGGTCCATAAGTGCTCAGGTTCTGCCGCCTGGTGGAGCAAGATCCTTGTTCCCTGAGTCAGAGGCTGAGTCTCAGAAGGCCAGGGTCACCAGAGGAATCACATTGACCTGCACCTGCTGTCAGTCAGTCACTTCAGAAACCCTGAGTGCATCTGTGCTTGGTCAGTCAGGGTTCTCCAGAGAAGGAAAGCAATGGGATCCAGAGGATTCTGTATGTGGTTACAGGTGTGGGTCATCTTATGAGAATTTCATGCACAGTTTTCAGGAGGCTGAGCAGTCCCACAATAAGCAGTGGGCAAGTAGTGGACCCAGGAGATCCAATGGTGGGATCCAGCCTGATGTCAGCAGATTCTAGGTCCATGAAACCCTTGTTTCTGGGCTGGTTCCTCAGTAGAGCAACACCAGTGTGGGCCCAGTCAAGCAGTAGGGGTCCTTCCCTGCTCCCAGGGAGGTGGACTGTGTTCTATTCGGCCCAGTTGTGAGGTCCTCCCACATGAGGAAAGGCAGGCTGCTTAACTCAGCCCACAAATTCAAAGGCTGATCTGATCCAAAACCCTCATGGGCATACCCAGGGTATGCCAGATCCTTGGGCACCTTATAACCAAAGCAAGTGGGCAGAAAAGCCTGACCATCACAGTTATGAAGTGAGTGACCATCAACCCAGCTGCTCTAAATCTGCCCCTTCAATGTGTCTCCAAGCCACTTCTCTCTAGGTCCTCGTCATGGGTTGATGACCTCGTAGTTAGTTTAGTTAGCTTACCAGGTGTTGAGCTTTGAAGACGGCATCTGCTGAAGGTCAGTAGTGCACAAATATTGATTGTCACCACTATAACAGAAGCTCCACAGGGCAGGATGGTGTTGGGTTTTGTGTGAGTGATCAAAAAGCTATGCAAATTATCAGAAATGCATTAAATAACTGTTTGTAAGAGTTACTCAGCACCAGACCATTGCTCTACACACAGAGCAGTATCATTCCCCAACTTAAGTTTTTTTTTTTAATTATTATGATGAGTTAAAAATAACAGACCTTTTGATGTTTTAAACATTTTAGGGATACACCTTGTAGCACACCTGGTGTAAATAATGTTGTACAATTATCATAGCTGTCTATCTCTGGAATTTCAGGTTAATTTTCTTATAAAAGTGGGGTCACTCAGTGGACGTCTTCCTGTGACTGGCAGAGTGCTCTTCACTCACTGTCTCTAGCTCTCACCCAGGTGTAGTGTGTACCAGGATTCTCTTCCTCTCAAGGCTTAGTGATGCTCTTCCTGATGTGCAAACTGCTGTAGCTGACCTTCTCAGCCACATATGGAATTTTTTTTTCTGTTCCCCTTTGGCTGTTGTGGATGATGCTGTGAACATGGGTATAAAATTTGCCCAAAGCCAAGCTTCCCACCTCTGGGCCTTCCTCAGAAGAACATTTGCAGGAGGCTGTGCTGGTTCTGTGTTCAACACTTCAGGAGCAGCAGGCTGTGTCCACTGTGGCTGGATCCTTACACTCACAGCCACTCCAGAGGATTCCAAGTCACCCACACCCTGCCTAAGCCTGGTGATTAGGTGGAGTTTGAAGAAGTCATGCTAACGCAGGTGCCATGGGATCCCACAGAGGCTGCAATCTGAGCTTCCTAAAGATGAGTGATGCTGCACATTGTTCATGTATTTATTAGGACTTTGTGAGTCTGGTGCACTGTTGGATATGTTGCCAACTTAATTTGGGTTTGTAATAGAACTGAAACTCTTCATGTATTGAGAGCATCTGTTCCTTACCAAATGCTTCACTTATGCTATTTCTCTCAAGTCTCTGGCTTCCTTTTCACTCTGTCCACAGTGCACATAGATGTGGATTCTGTGTGTTTGTGTGTGTGTGTGTGTTTGTGTGTGTGTGCATGTGTGTGAGAAATCCTATTTATCATGTTTTCTTTTCCTGCCTGCACTTTTGATGTCATTTCCAAGAACTCATTGTCAAGTTGAAAGCCATGAAGCTTCCTTCTTGGTTTTCTGTGTGAAGTTTTATTGATTTGGAATTTAAATTTTGATCTTTCATAAATTTGGAGTCAATCTTTGTGAAGGTTTTGGGGTAAGGTCCATCCTCCTTCTTTTCCAGTGGATATTCAGTTTTCTGCTCACTCTTTTTCAAACAGTGTCCACCCCTAATTTGTTGACTTGCTGCCCCCAATGAAATAAAAGTTGTCCACACAGGAATCCTTTTGTGAATCCCATGGATCACACGTGTGCATTTGCATCAGCACCAGAGAGTGTTGATATGAGGCATGAAGCAAATTTTGAAAGGAGACAGCATTGAGACATTCAAGTTTGTTGTGTTTTTTCAAGATTCATTTAATATTAAGTTCCCAGATGATTTCCCCATGAAAATTAAGGGGAATTTTTCCATCCCATTCACAATAGTGTTGACATTTTTATGGTTTAGATAGCAGGTGGCCCCCAGAAGCTCAAGTGTGAGAAAATGCAAGAATGTCCAGAGGTGATATGATCATATCATGAGAGGTGCAACATGAAATGAATTAACAGGGTGGTAACACTGGCAGGTATGGTGTGGTGTTATGCTCGAATTTGGGAACCCCAAAAGACCACCAGAGACCAAGATCAATGTAAGCAGTAAAGAGGTGTTTATTGCATACTGGCTTGGTCCTCCACGTGCACACAGCAACTGGTGACTCTGAGAGGCCTGGAGCCCAGGGTTTGCAGCCATTTTATACATTCTTTGGAGAAAGCAGGGACCCGCACATGCATCATAGCATCTCTTAGCAAATCATCACTCACCACAGGAAAATCAAATAACAACTCTGAAACCTGATTAGCACATTCACTGGTGGGAACAAGTTGGGTAGGGGTGATTGGTTACTACAAGAGAGGGATTCATTTGAACTGATTGGTTTAAGCCAAGAGGGGTGTTCGTGCTGAGCTACATGGTTTCACAACAACATAAACTACTGGGAGGGTCATCTGGCATCCCAGGTATTTCCCTGTCTCATGCTGATTGGTGGCTGCTAGGGTATTGCTATGGGTCCCCACCTAGCCTGACTGAGTCAGGGATACCTGGTGAGCAGATCTCTTTTGTTATTTGTAGATAAACAACTTAGCAGGGTGGGAGTGTGCCTAGGAGTGCTCTGTGGGTCTTTCCAAGGACAAAGGTCATGTCCCTTCCTTGGACTGGCTTTGCTCTGAGGTAGAGGCTGGTTTTTCAGTTGCTGAAGGAAGGAGGTCACTGGGGTTGTGCCTTTGGGGTTTCCATTCTGTCCCTGGTGAGCAGGGGTTTTACTCAGCTTTTCTGCTACTGTGATTAAAGGACCAACCAGAACTAGAGGGGAGGGAAATTTATTTAAGGCTCACAGTTCAGAAGTCTTACTCCATAGACAGCCAGCTTCATTCCTCAGGGCTCAAGGTGAGGCAGAACATTGAGGCAGAGAGTGTGGTAGAGGGAAGAAGTGCACATGATGATCAGGAAGCAGAGAGAGACTCCACTCACCAGATACAAATATACACCTCAAAGCTATGTCCCCATTCCTTCCTCCACAGCCACATCCACCACTCCAGTTACCACTCAGGTAATCCCTACAGGGGATTAATCACTGATTGGGTTAAGACTTTCTCCTTGGACCTTCTTGCCTTGTCTCCTACGTGAGCTTTTGGAGGACACCTCACAGCCAAACTATAACAGCAGGGCTCTCCATCTGCTTCCTGGTGCCAGATCTGACTTCCTTTCTCCTGCTACACCATTCTACCATGATGCTCTCCCCCACCAGGGCCCAGAGCAATGGTGTCAGCAAACCATGAACAGAAACTCTGAATCCATGAGCTAAAATGAAACTGTCCTCCTCCAAGTTGTTTTCTCAGGTGTTTGGATCCCACACATGGAACCTACACAACCAGAGATTTTGATAGGGATGGCATTCAATGTGTAAATAAGTTAGCAGAGCATGTTTATCTCAACAAAATTAGGTTTTCCAGTCTATGCTTGTGGGTTGGATTTCCTTTGTTTATGTTATTGACATTTTTTTCCATCAGCATTTTGCAGTTTTTGGTTTAGAAGCCTTTGATGTCATTGGCTAAGCATATTCTTATGCATTTCTTTATTTTTAATGATAATATATGTTGAATTTTTCTAAAATGTCTTCTTCATATTGTTCATATTCAGTGTGGAGAGTGTAACTGGTTTTGACTGTTGAATTTTTGTAGGTTTTATGCAGGAGGCCATGAGTAGACATAGCACAGAGGGCACTTTTCACAGTCTCTGTAGCTGGGACTTCTGTGAACCTTCCTGACTGGGAACCACCCAATCCATAAGCAGCAAGGGTTCCTCCTTAGGACTGCTCTCTACTTCCAGACCTTTCCTTGATTGGGGCAATCTCTCCCCTCTTCTCTATGGCCAATACAGTCTCCATGAAAACAAGTGCTTTCCTTCCCCAAATTTTCATCCTAAACAGACCTTGGCTTCCAGGCATGTGGGAATATTTCCCACTGCTATGGAGCTTTGTCACTGGCTGCTACAGGAGCTTGTCACAGGACTGGTGCATTCATGATGAGCATCTTAAAATTATAAATAATCCCTTTTATTTCAGAGAACATAGAATCTCCAGAGCTTTGGTTCAAGAGGCAGTGACCATCTCCCACACCTGTGTCATCCACAGCAATCTTGGAATATTACAGGGGAACAGAGTTCATGGCAGCACAGGAGAACTGGTCCCCGACTTCTCAGTTCTGGCTGGGTGTCAGCTTCACTGCATTAAATGGCCTCATGGGACCAGGCTGGTGCTGCAGATGGTTGTGGAGAGTGTGGGCAGCCTCTTCATCTTCTAAAACAAGAACATCTGGATATTAAAAAGGTTTAAGCTGACATGCATGAAAAGTTTCCAATACCTTCCTCAAATTAGGGTTGAATGCAGCATCTGAATGTTCACTTCTTAGAGCAGAATTTGATGAACAATGGGATCCCAAGTCTCAGTAAATGGAAATTGGCCATACAGATAGTGGTCATGATTCTATGTATTTTATTTCCTTTTATACAAGCTTGCTGGCCTTTATCTATTCTTTCTTTTTTCTTCCTTCTTTCCTTCCTTCATTTAATTTATCATGATTTGCTTAAAAAGAGCTCTTTTACAAATTACATTTAAAGAGGATGCTGAGAGGAATCCAAGGTTAAAGCCAGTATCAGCATTTTGTGAGGCCCTAAGCAACTTAGCATGACCGTCTTTTAAAGTAAAACATTAAAAGGGCTAGATATGTGGCTCCATGGTTAAGTGCCCCAAGGTTCAATCCCTAGCTTTAAAAAAATAAAAATTAATAATTAATATAAATGCAGGCATTGCTACTGGGTACAATATTACATGCCTGTAATCCCAGAAGCTCGGGAGGCTGAGGCAGGAGGATCATGAGTTCAAAGCCAGCCTCATCAATGGGAAGGTGCTAAGCACCTCCATGAGACCCTGTCTCTAAATAAAATACAAAATAGGGTTGGGGATGTGGCTCAGTGGTTGAGTGCCCCTGGATTTAATTGCTGATATCCGCAAAGCACCTTCCCCTTAAAAAAAAGGGAAAAGAAATACCGTATTGCTATGGTTTTCACTTGGACTTTCCACATCATCACACAATGTACATAGGTATAGAAACCTCACATTGCAACACACAAATGCCTACAATTATTAGTTTCATCCAAAAAATACAAGAAACTGTCACTTAGACTCTCATTATCTTCATTAAAAAAATTCTGCTTGGAATACTTATAGCAACTTCATCTGTGCTGCATGAATCTAAACCAATGCCATAACTCATGTCCTCGGTTGTAGTGGTCCATGTCCTTTATTAAAGAAAATGATGCATTTCCATGCCTGCCTCCTAGTGCTGAGCAGAGGAAAGAGTGAGGCTTCAAAAGAGCTCCTGATTCCTTCACCACAACCTCTCAGTGCCCTTCAGAGCCCAGCTGCCTCTGAGCAGTGCCCTCAGCAGGTGGAGGCAGCAGGAGGAGCAGCTGGGGCAGCCCAGTCTCACATTTCTGCTCCCTGGGAGGTTTCTGTCATGGCCTGTGTCACTGTGGGAGGGGAACTGTAGCCTTGTACACAGTAATAAGTGGCAACATCTTCAGGCTCCAGGCTGCTGATGGTGAGAGTGAAACCTTTGCCATATTCACTGCCACTGAACCTGGATGGGACCCCATATCCCATACTAGTTGCCCAATGAATGAGGAGCTTAGGAGCTTGCCCTGGCTTCTGCTGGTACCAGTGTAAATCATTGCTAATGCCCTGACTTGCCTGGCAAGTGATGGTGACTCTGTCTTCTACAGATTTAGATAGGGAGGATGGAGATTGAGTCATCTGGATGTCACATCTGGCACCTGATATTGGAAACAAGAAAATAAAACAAAGACGCATACAATTAGACATGCCTTATGAGGACTTCTGGGCAGAGGCAGGTAGCACTGACCACAGTGCACTGAGTGCATTCTCAGTGATGTCCTTTCTTACCTGAGAGGCAGAGCTGCAGGGGCCCTCATGGCTATGCTGGGTTCTGACTGGGACTGACTTCTGTACAAGGTGTGAGCAGCCTCTTAAGAAGTTCTCGTGGCAGTGGGCTGTGCTGTGGGCACATGCAAATCAGCAGGGCTGGGAAGGCTGGGCACAGCTGCAGGGAGGGCTCCTCTGTCACTCAATGCTGGCCCCATGTCTTCAGGTGTCCCAGGTCAGATTGGGACAGTATAAATTTGCCTGCAGAAAATTTTTCCCTCAGGATCCACAGGAAAGATTCATTCCATTGTCCTCTGAGTGGTCACCTATTGCTGTCTTTATGCATCTGAAAATGGTTTATAGTAATTCCATAAAAATTTTCTCTCCTTATTTTTCTTTCCCTCACTTCTTAACTCCTGCCTTTATTTTTCCTTCCTTCCTTCCTTCCTTCCTTCCTTCCTTCCTTCCTTCCTTCCTTCCTTCCTTCTCTTTCTTTCTTTCTTTCTTTTTTCTTTTTTTCTTTCTTTACTCTTTCTTTTTGGAGTTTCCCAGATTGAACCAGGGGCAATTAACCGCTGCACAAAATTCCAAGCCATATATATATTATTTTGAGACAGGCTCTTGCTAAATTATTTAGGGTCTTGCTAAATTGCTGAAGCTGGCTTTGAACTTAAGATTCTCCTTCCTCAACTTCCATAGCTGGTGGGAATACAAGCATGCACAACTGCACCCAGCTCTAATATTTCCTAAGGACAATTCTATTATATTCCCTTGAGAAGGGAGAAATTTAGAATGGGGGGTATTTCAGGTATAGGGTATAAACAGAGCTATGAAGACAGAAAGAGAGTTGAATTTACAAATTTATAGATTTACAAATTCATAAATCTTTGAAGATTTGGGGTTTCAGTTGACAGTGGCTTAGGCTGACTGAGAGGTCAGGGGAGAAGTCCTATCATGAATCCAGCACTTCCTGCCTCAGTCTCTCCAAGGCTAACACAGGATGCTCCCTCTCTGTCCAGAGCAGCAGGGCTAAGCCCAGATACGCTCTTTTACCCATGTGTCCTTTCTGGAGAAGTAAGAGTGAGTTGGGAAGGAAGTTTTAGTTTCTTGCATCACTCTAGGGACGGTTTAACAAATAAACCAAGAAGGTCGAACATGTGGGGATTTGCAAAGGTCAGTGAAAGCAGAAAGGACCCAGATTCACTCTATCTGTGTTTTTCATCCTCAGCACATTAGCTGTCAAACCTGAGCTTCATGCCTCCTGGGCCAAGGAAGGCTGAGTGGCTTTCACTGTCACATCCTCCATATCTGGGCCATGGAGAAGAACTGCCAAGGGCTTCAGCTGCATTCTGCTCATGAGGAATTTTAATCCTCCCAGAAACTATACCCACCCGTCTCTGCTCTCATAGGCCCCTGAGCTGATCCCATGTGCCCCCATCCCTGCTCCTGCCTGGGCTGGGAGAGGCTCACCTGTCCTCACCATGCACAGCAGCATAGAGCTGGTGCTCAGTAAACTGGAGTAGGGGGCTGGCCACTGTGCAGGGTGGAGAGCTTTGCCCTGTAAACCTCACTATGGTTCTAAGTGGGATTCAGTAGGAAAGTGAGATCCTAAGGCAATCTTTTTTCTCGAGGGTTGGAGCAAGCTTGGCCCTGAGAATTAAAATGGAAGCATGTTCTGATTTTCCTCATGACAACCTTGGTTTGCAACTGTAGAAATGAGGCTTGTGCATTAAAATCCAGTTCAGTCCTTCAGGCAGTGGACTAACTTGGATAGGCTCCAGCAGGTGTCACCCAGTGCTGAGCTCAGGTTGTTGCTTTCCAAGAGGGTTGTGAGGAAGCACATGATCTCAGGCTGCCATGCAGGGATGCAGAGAAGAATGGTGCCCAACACCCTGGGGGCTGAGCCAAGCAGAGAGCCCCAGCCAGGGTGAGGAGAAGACCAGGAGTCAGCACTGGGCCTGGCTCTCTGGGTGGCTGTGCTCAGTACTGAGCTCACAAGTCCTGATACAGAGACAATGGTGTTGCCAAAGAGGAGGGTCAGCAAACACCCCTCAGAGTCTAGTCTCACCCACAGTTTAATCATGCTTAGAAATAAATGGAATACTATGTGCCATGTATATACTATATAAAATACAAAATGTACTGATATATCTGTATAAATATGCATCAGAAATACAAATATTTGTATACATTTACATATTACTCTGCTTATTTATTGATTGATTGTTTTCATGGAATTGCTCTTTGCTTTTTAGTTTTGCTTTTTTTTTTTTTAAGTTTCTTTATTTTGGTGATCCAGTCAGGACCCCCTGCTTGGCAGGCAATCTAGGACTTACACTGCAAGGTTTCTTTTTTTTTTTTTTCTTTGAGCCTGTATATCAGTTGCCAGACTATCATCAGTTCTGCAGTATTCTTGCTCAGCCTCTTCATTAGCTGGGATTGCAGTGCTATAGCACCACGTCTGCGTCACCTTAGATTGGCTACAGTGAGCTTAGACATTTACTGCCAACACCTGTCCCACAACCCGTGGCTCCCCCTCCACTCCAGAGAACTGAGCACCATGAAGCTCAAGGCCTCCCCCTGTGCTCCTGCTGCCTGGAACAGTGACCATCCATTGCTCAGGACAATGGGTGCCCTGAGGGGCTCTAGTTATACATAGAAGCAGGGGTCACAGAGTTGAGTAATAGTACTGGCCCCAGTGGGACAGAAGTTCTGTGCCCAGAGCATGGGCATGAGCTACTCCTCCCAACTGCCCTCCCCCACACAGGGCAGAAGAGCTGGCTCAGTGACTGAATGGCCACAGGACAAAGCCATCCATAGCTGCTGATGGCCACACCTCTGACTGGACAGAGGACTGGACAGGTGTCTCTGGAAATTCCACAGCTCACATGATGCAGAGTCTCTGCTCTCAGTGGACCATGTCAGCCACACATGCAGCTTCAGAACATCTGCTGCTCTCCTTCTTGTCTCTAAAGATAATAATCACCATCTTTGACTTTCCCATGAGAATCCAATGAGTGCAGTCAGAGTGCAGGCCAAGGGTCAGGGTGTGCAAGAGAACAGCACTGTGACCCATATGAAGACAGCCATGTGAAATTCTGGATGGCTTTGAGTTCAGAGCAGAAGGGGACAGAATAGACAAGGCCCAATCAGGAATGCAGGGGAGGAGACCAGGATCAACACACAAAGAATGGGAGGGGACAGATGGTGTGCTTTCAGAGCTGTCCCCAACCTGCCAGCAGTCCCTGGCAGAATCGGAATCTGGGGAGAGAATTGTCCCCTAGAAATGACAGGAGGAAGTTCATGTGCCTTGAAGAAAGAGTGGCTGCTGGTGGCCAGAGTGACCTGTGTCTCTGCCCCAAAGCTCCCCAGGCAGGCAGGGTGTGGAGAGGGCAGCAGGAGGCAGCAGGAGCTGGGCAGCCACGCCTTCATGGGCCCCTCAGGGACTCAGGACATGATTCCCAGGACATGCTGGCTATTCAGTAGCCCCCTCTTGTGGCCACATGTGCAGAGACACCCTGAGAATTTTACTCTTGGTGACCTGGTGAGAGTGAAATGTTCTTTTCCTGCATATTTCAAACACAGTGTGGTGTTGTTTCCTGGCTTGTTTAGATGTGACAACCGTACATGTTTTTTCACACTGTACAGGGCTGATATTACATTAGGTGGTGGGGCACAGTTTTCAGGGAGACCTGAGAGCCATGAGTCAGGATTCTGCCACCAGACCTGGAGTTCAAGGGCCACATGACCCTTTGCTGTCCCACACTCTCTGTAAGCAGCTGAGTGACTGTGGAGTCAGTGTACCTGGGTTCCTGGACATTCAGCTCATCTTCTCCTCCACTGCACTTTTACTGATGACTTCCAGTCATTATTTCTGGGGCATGAGAAAATAAATATTCTGAAATGTACTAAATTAATCACAAGGATAGGAGCAGGCAGGGAGGGAGGGAGCAGGAGACATAATAAAGTGACAGCTACAGGCCAAAGCCAACAAGACTGCTCCACATTTCTGATCCTGGGTGGAAATCAGGTGGCCAAACACCAGGGTCGCTGAGTCTTGGTTACTGTGAATTTTTTGACTGTGAGAACACTTCTCCTTGGTACTGCCTTCTTATCCCAAGGGTGTTCTCTTTTTCTGTAATCTTGCTCCTCGTGGCCATAGCCAGCAGAGGGGCAACAGAGAAAACACTAGGCTTTTTCCCCAAAACATTCATTGAAACCTTTCCTTGGCTTTATGGTCTTAGGGTCCATCCCTAGCTGCTATGGAGGTCCCACTGGTGACTGCAGGAGCCAGCCCTGGATCTGCTGCTGTCCTGAGGATCGCTAATCTCTTTAACTTCAGAGAAACTACAGTCTTCAGCATTTTGGTTTAAAAGGCGGTGACCACTGTCCATCTCTCTGATATCCTCAGGACTATTGGGAGGAATTTGAAGGACAAAGGTGATGGTCACACAGGAGCTCTGTTCCTCTTGCTCTCAGTTCTGACTGGACCTCACCTTTTGGGGAACAACAGGAACTCTCCCACTTCTAGCACCAGCTTCACAAATGATCATATCTCCAGAACTTGCAAAGAGTTTAGGTTAGGCTCTCCATTTACTACTGAAATATATGGCTTGGGATGTGAGGAGGAGACGACTCAGACTTCAGTGGTGAAGCAGAGAATCAGTACCTTCCAGGATCTGCATTTATTCCCTGCATCATTGACCACCATACAATAAGATAATGAAAGACTTAAACTTCCTTTCTTTTTCTATAGTATGAAGTTCCAACCCAGAATACATAATGTGGCTACCCCATACTCTATGAACCCCCACTTTTCCTCAGATGTGATGATCTATTCAATCAGAAGTGCAGTTGTCATCTCAAGAGGGGATGCAGACAAGCCTCACTCTCCCTTTCTCCAAAAACTCCCTGTGACCTCAGAGCCTGGTGCCTCTGAGCAATGCCCTCAGCAGGTGGAGGCAGCAGGAGGAGCAGTTGGGGCAGCCCAGCCTCACACTTCTGCTCCCTGGGGTGTTGTGTCATGGCCTGTGTCACCTGGAGCCTGAAGATGTTTCCAATTATTACTTCCATAGTATAGACAGTAATAATTGGCAACATATCAGACTCCAGGCTCCTGATGGTGAGTGAAATCTGTCCCAGATCCACTGCCACTGAACCTCGAGGGGACCCCCGATTTCAGATTGGATGCACCATAGATGAGACACTTAGGGGCTTGATCTGGTTTTTGCTGGTACTGGTTTAAGTAACTGCTAATGCCCTGACTTTCCAGGCACATGATGGTGACTCTTTCTCCTGGAGATTTAGACAGGTAGGATGAAGACTGGGTCATTGTGATGTCACATCTGGTACCTGAAGTTAGACACCTGAAAATAAATATATGCACAATTAACAGTGTTATAAGAGGATTTCCCTCAAGATCCCATCAGCACTGACCACACTGTGATTAGTAAATCTCCAGTGCTGTCCCTCCTTACCTGGGAGGCAGAGCAGCAGAAGCCCCAGGAGCTAAGCAGGGGCCCTCATGGCCATGCTGTGTCCTCACTGGGACTGACTCCTGCACAGGGTGTGAGCAGCCTCTTAAGAAGTCTTCAGGGCAGTGGGCTGTGCTACTCACATGTGTAAATCAGCAGGGCTGGGCAGGCTGGGCACAGCTGCAGGGCTGCTCCTCTCAGTCACTCAGCTCAGAACCATCATCCCCCCTTGTTCCAGGGCAACACAGATACTCTGCTTCTCTCTGGGGCCACAAGACCACCTCTGTCCAGTATCCCTGAGTAGCCTATTGTCTTGATCTCTTCCAAGCTTAGTGCTTGCTTTCTCCCATCTATGACAGGGGCTGCCCTGATGGCACAATCCCAGACACTGCAGGACAGTTTACCAGCTACTTTCCATTACACTTTCAAAACCACTGACACAGAGAAGCTTTCTCTTTGCTCTCATTCCCCAATGATCATAATTTGAAGTAGAGAGGCAATACGAAAATATGGGGAGTCACACTTTATAAGGGAGGGTGTCATCTTCTTTTATTCAATCTCATGACTACAGCTAAGAAAGTTGTCTTCCTCCTTTTATAAATTCTCTAACTATTTCTGCCTAAAGCCAAAGATTATCTTCTTTCCCATCTGAGGAGCATGAGCTTCCTCTCTAGCTCAGCTTGAGATGATATATGTGCATGACTTGTGTTCCCTGGCTGCTCAGAATATTGCTCCTCTGTCAATCCAAGTCATTGCCTTCAGAAGTAGAGATCCTATGCCCACCAAGTGCCACTGATATTCTTCTGTGTTCCCTAAACTGCATATTCCACATCTCAAATGTCAGTCAGCTCCTAATAGAACTGGATTATCAGTGCCTGGTTTAGAACAGTGGGGACCAGGCAGGGTGCAAGGGTAGTCTGTGAGTGTGTGAATCCTTGCATGGGGACTTGCAGCCTCAGTGGGGTCCTGAGGGTGTCCCCACATGGAGCAGTGGTAGTTTTGTCCAGGTGTGGGTGTCCAAGAGGGGTGAGACAAAAAGGACACTTGGAGGGATAGGAGTCCCCTGCATAGGAGACAGCACAGGCATGATGAGAAAGACACCCATGCAGGGAGACAGATATGATGGTGGCCAAAGAGGGATGTCAGAGTGGAGCAGGTGGTGGGTATGTTAGAGAGAGTGGGTGCAAGGAGGGGTAGGTGAGTTTGACAGCTGGGGACTGGTTTTGAATAGGGGGGATCATTATGATTTGGATGTGAGTTGTTTCCCAAAAGTTCATGTGTGAGATAATGCAAGAAGGTTTAGAGAAGAAATGATTAGATTGTGAGGCTCTTAAGCCAATCAGTAAAATATCCTCTGTTGGGATTAGCTGAGTGGTAACTGTAAGCTGTTAGGGAGTGGGTGGAGGAGGTGGGTAATTCAGGGCATGTTTTTAGGGTATGTATTTTATATCGGTCAAGTGGAGTGTCTCTCTCTCTCTCTCTCTCTCTCTCTATCTATCTATCTATCTATCTATCTTTCTACCTCTATCTCTATCTCTATCTCTCTGCTTGGTGATCATCATGTGAGTTGCTTCCCTTTGCCACACTCTGCTCTCAAGTTGTTCTGCCTCTCCTCAAGTCCCAAGGATTGAGGCTGTTTGAGACCTCTGAAACCATGAGCCCTTAGGTAAAATCTTTCTCCCATAAAATTGTTCTAGTCTGCTCCTTTGGTCACAGCAGCGAAAAAATGTGATAAACAGGAATTGATCAAAATGCCAATTCATTTATGATAACTAGATCCAAGATTCCCAGTGTTGCAGAAAGGAGTTACTTACTTGAAAGGAGGCTACTTGAATAAAACCTATGATTTTAGACCAAAATCAAAGATAATCACTGTATGCTCACTACTCTGGTAGAGTAAAACATGAACACCTTGCAGAATTAGATATATATGTCTCTGTCTGTTAGTGCATACATAAATAGATAATTTCCCTAGTCTAGAATAAATAGTCTTTTAGTCTCAAAAATACCCATGGTTTCTAAATATCATTATTCTTTTGAAAAAGGAACCATCAATCCTTGAAGAAATGTCTATCACAGAATCTAAAATAGGAACATGGAGATGGAGCCTGTCCTTCTGAGAACTAAGGTACACTAAAGGAACAAGGTGGTCATAGCCTATCAAAAGAGAAACCAATTTCAATGGGACTCCAACTAGCTACACTGGAAATATTTGAGCATGAAAAGAATTAATGATGAGTATATGTTATAAACCACTGAATAAAATATAAATCTATGAATTGATACTTCTATCTTAATAAAGAAATGGATATTCAAGAAGCATCAAGGATGTTGTCCATAAATCCCTTCTAATTGTGAAGGATGAAGATCAATGTGCAGCAGAGAATTCAGGTGACACCACCTGATTCAGGTTCACAGCATTGCCTCTGGACATTCCTGTGCAGTATAGGCTGAAATGTTGGGGTTGTGACCCCAGTGTCACAGGGCATGACAGATTGGAGACAGGGTGCTTGAAAGGATAACTATGTAAAGGGAGGCCTTCTGTCTGGTTTAATTCAATGTGCCTGGTGGCCTCATAGAAAGAGGAACTTAAAACTGAGATACACCTGGGAAAGACCATGTGACACACAGAAGGACAACCACCTGGAACTCAGAGAGGGCTCCAAGGAGAACACCTTGCTGGTACCTTCCTCTCTACCTATGGATCCCACGACTCCTAGACAATACATTTTTGCTGTTCAAACCCCCTATCAGTGATCTTTGCTCATATCAGCACAGCAGGTACACTACCACAGACTGACTAGTGAAATGTAATCAAGAGGAGAGAGCAACTACCACAGGGGACATTCTATAAGGCAATTGGTGTCCTCTTCAAAAGTGACAAGGTCCTGATGTTCAGGGGAACACTGCAAGTGTTCCTGACTGAAAGAGTCTGGAGACCTGCCACTGAGGACTGTGTGTGAACTAGGAGAGCAGCACGTCCTGACCAAGGGCAGATAGAGACAGCTGATAGGATTTGAGATGGACTTGATAACTGGATGCACAACGTGCTGAGGCTGATCTTTCAATTCCTTGTGGTGTTGGATTGTGTAGGAGGACGTCATCAGGAGGAGGCACATGGTAAAATGTGGTGGGCCATCAGGTCTAAACTGACTCTCAAACAGTTTCCGTGGAAAAGAAGAACTTTGTGCTGCTCATAAACGTCTGTAAGTTTGAAGTTTCCTCAAAAATATTCAAAGATGAAACATCTATTGTTGAAAAAGAGAAAGGTTTTTTCTTATCACTTTACAATAACCCTGACCAGTTCTTATTGACATCTGCTATTGTCTGCTCCCAAGAGATGAAGCTGGAGTCTTGGTCCCCAAACTGGTGATATTAGGAGGTGGTAGAACTTTTAGAATCTGTACCTACTGGAAGGTTCCTAGATCAGTGGGGGCACTGCACTCAGAAGGAGTGAAGGCCTTTCTCATGTGACCACAGCTAGTTCCCAGGAGGATGGCTTATGTAGGCCATCCTGCCCACTCCCTGACCCATCTGGCCATTGGACCAGCACAGAGATGTTATCTCTGACAGGTGAAACTTCTTCCCCCCATTGCATCTTTGGAATAAGACTGAAGTAAGTTTTCCCCAAAACTATAATTCTGCCAAACAGCAATTGAGAGCTTTGGAAGGGGAATGCAGCAGCTTGGAACAAGGGGGTACGTGTTGGCTCTCCCACTTCTAATTGGGACTCTGATTTGAAGAACCCACAAGGAGATTACAGTTTAAGGAGTACTGAGTACAGATCAGGGGACACAGAGAAAATGATTCACTCCCCCCGCCTTTGTCTGTCATGTTTTAAGAAAAAAAGTTAAGGAGGAAAGATTAAGGAAGAACAGAGTGATCTCCACAAAATAAATATTAGAAGAAGTACAAGATGGTCTGCTAAAAGTGGGTCCAGTTTGTCCTTCTAGATGGTGACATAGCACAGATTCTGGGCACTGGCCGGTGTGTTGTGTGGACTCATGAAGCAGGAGAAGGATGGAGTGAAAGACAATGTCCTTCATAAACAGATGGGTCAAGGGACAAAGGCTGACTTTGTTTCCCAGGAAGCACAAGAGTTCAACTGCACTGGCTTTTCCTCTCTTCCTCTGAGTCTATCCATGCTGAAGGACAGGACCTGGACACTCAGTGCCCCACTTGCCCTGAGTGAGGTCAGTGCTCCAGGGCAGGGTATCAAAAGAGCAATGTAAAAAATGCTATTTGCTATTTATTGCCTGCCCATCACATTAAAATAAAAATTCCAAGAGGCCAGGGTTTCTGCCTGATGTGTTCAAGGCCCTGGGCCCAGGACTGGTTATGAGGCTGTTTGTGCACAAAGTTATAAACAGTTTTCATCTTGGGTAGAGATAAGTGAAGATCCATCCTACCAGAGGTTGGGACATGAAGTTGTCACCTGTTACCTCAGAAGGAGCCATTGGCACCTGAGATCCATCAGGGACAGAGGGACTGTGGAGGACATGGGATGCCATTGAGAAGCCGGGTGACCTGAAAAGCAGTGACAAGGGTGTTCTCACTCAGATGGTGGCTTCTGTTCTGAGAAGTATCTGTGCTGAGGGAAGCACCAGAGGACTGGGTGGAGGTGTCCTGATGCCTTCTACTGGCCAAAGAGGAGCCTGAAGTGTGTATTTGAAGTTGAGAAGAGATCTGGGACAGAGACAGAGGTTCTGCTCTCTGTCCTCATTGTGTCCACTGACAGGAGCATATTCCATGCACCAACACCACATGTAAATGTTTCAATAATGATTGGAAGTTTGTGCTCACCTGCACTGAGAGTGTGATGTAAAATGACTCATTTCTCCCAACTGCAGTAAAGTTGAAAGCGGAGAGTTGATGAGATCATTTCACTGGGAAGGTTGATGAAAACTGCAGCTGCACCTGGATTTCTGGTGATTTCCTTGACATGTCACCCTTCTCCTTTGGCTCTGGCCCTATTTTGACCTCTCTAACACCTGACCTCTGGCCTCTCCACATGTGGACTTTGCTTTGAACTCTGATGTTTGGCAGGGCCCCAGGGGCTCAAGGAAGCTGCTCAGATTCTGTAAATACACTTTCCCTGGAGATGGGGACTGAGCACAGACAGTGAGCACCAGCAAGATGGTTACACAGCCCAGGTCCTCCTCTGCATGGTGCTCTGGGTCAGCTGAGAGGTTGTAAGTGTGATCCTTACAAAAAAACACAGTGACTGGAACGTGCACAAAGAAAAATCATATAAACCAACCCGATTCTTTGTTAAGAATCAGAAAATCTACACTTAAGAAATATTTTAATACACTGGTAGTAGGTGTGTGGTCCTTGTATGTTCTTGATTGCAGGGGCCTGTGGGGACCTTGTGATGATCAGTCTCCAGGCTCCCTGGCTGTATCTTCCCAAGAGGGGCTCACCATCAGTGGCAAGTCCAGTCAGTATTTTTATTTTTAATATTTATTTTTAGTTATAGGGGGACACATGTCTTTATTTTATTTTATGTGGTGCTGAGGGTCAAACCCAGTGCCTCCTGCATGCTAGGTGAGCGCTCAACTCTGAGCCACAAGCCCAGCCTCCCAGCCAGCGTTGTGTCCAACGAGAAGGAAGCCTTAGAGTAGGAAGAGCAGAGACCTGACCCTAACTGGGGACATCCACCCAGGACCCTGGGGCCCCATGGAGGGTCAGTGGCAGTGGGTCAGGGACAGATCTCACTGACACCATCAGCAGCCCCAGGCTGAGACCTAGACAGTTCCTGCTGTCCCCTGTGCTCTCTGCTCCTGCCACAGTGCTTTGGCCTCCCACACACGTCCTCCCCAGGGCCTCAGTCAGTGATTCTCAGCTGCACACACTGCTTCCTTCCTGCTCAGCCCTGTTTCTCATCATTGTATCAAAGCCTCATCTCCAGCATGATCATGGGAGAATGTGCAACTCTGGGGAAGATTGAGTAAAGCAGCCACCCTGAGTGTGGAGCACGTGAAAGCCTTGGCCTGCATCTCTGTGGGGACTGTTTGGAACTTGCTGTTAGGTGTCCAGGACATCTGCCTCCCTGACATCTCCATACAGTTGGATTCACATTTCTGGTCAAAGTGAGGCTCCTGCTGCATCTCATGGCCCAGGGCCAGGGTGCTCCGGCCCTGACAGAGCAATTCCTCTCCTGTGCCTGATGATGCTGCCCTTGATATTTTGCTCTTGGTGATGTCACCTTGCCGCATGGCTCCCTCACCAGAGAGCTTCCCTGGCTCAATATGCAGGATGGTATTTTCCAGCTGTCTCCACCAAACTTAGTTGGCCTCTCTAACCACCCCTGTCCAGCAGCCCCTCCAGTCAGCCGCTTCTGGTCTGATTCTTGCATTTGCATGGTGCTCTGTCTCATAATTGGATTCTTCCTCCTTTCTATTCCTCTAGGTCACAAGTATTCTCATGTTCCACTTCCTCTGCGAAGGTCTTCTCAGTGGGTGTAGGTTGTGGTGCTCTCTGTCACTGCCCTGCTCTGTTAACTGTGCCTCATGCCTGTGACTTGTCTGTCAATCATGGGTCACATCCAGACTTGAATTTCTAGCCCTGTGGTAAGTTTTCCACCCTTTTCTTGCCTGGTCGTACCTTACTATTTTCTAGACACATAATCATGGAATTTGGTTATGGTCTCCTATGTGTGCTGCACTGTTCTAAGTAATTAACTGTGTTAAAAATATTAGTAGACAGAGCCAGACATGTGGTGCATGACTGTATTCCCAGTTACTTGGGAGGCTGAGCAGGAAGATGGTAGGTTCAAGGCCAGCCTCAGCAACTTTAAGAGGCTCTAAGCAAATTAGCAAGATGCTGCCTCAAAATAAAAAAATAATAATAAAAAAGGGCATGTGGCATATATATATATATATATATATATGTATATATATATATGTATATATATATATGGAAATGTGGTGGAAATGCTTCCTTCAAATGCTAGTTTGCTGACTCCTGTTCATACAACAGAAGAATCACTTGGGGTGCTGTTAAAATGCAAATGCTCTATGCTAAGTTGGAGAATGCTGATCTATCAGGCAACTTTGTACATGGAGAATACATATTGCTCGCAAGATTCTATTGAGTCTGAACTTCAGCCCTTCCTGAAACACTCTAGTTCCCAATAAATAATTTGGGGAACTAGATTTGAAAAATCTATGCTATTTTTCTGTGATAAATACAGAAAAGAAAAGGGAAATGAAGCTTGAAAAATGAGTGAGGGCCCTTCTTCATCCCCCAGTAGCTCTTCTTTAGTTCTATGGCTGGAAGGAGAGACTCTCTTGTTTTTTTAGGAGGGGTAGTTTGTCCACTGTAACAAAGAACAACTAGTGACCATGGCTGCAGTCTCTTGGAAGCTCACCAGCAGTAGGCTGCTCTCATTTTCTTTCCCTTCTACACCCATGGCCAAGGTCTTCTTTGCAGCACACTCGAACAGTTCACTCTTATATTCATCCCAGGATTATAGTTGCAATATAAGATACAGTAAGCTGTACAGTTACTCTAACTTTTCTGCTACTGGAAATCTAATTGCTGCTTTCCACCCTTCCATGGCCAATCCTTCTCCTCTTAAGGTCCTGTACTGGAGATGCACATGGTAGTGGTGAAGAACCTTCAAGGAATTACAAAAACTTTAGTCTTGTAGGTGAGGGATGATGCAGGCTGGATATAGGTCAGGTTTAGAGAAAAAGATCAATAAGAGGTTTTCTGTATGGAAAGTCAAAAGAAAACAGGAGAAAGTTAAGTAATAAAAGTCTGTTCATTAAATTTTCTTATTGGCATCATTTCTATTAGGAAAATTACTCTGGATTTCAAAGACAAAGAGGCTCTGATTTTCCTGGACCCATTAATGTGTTTTATGTCAATTTCCCAGGAGGCGTTAGTTATGAGCATAAAAGTAAAAACAAACTCTCTAGTCCTTCTTGAAATTTTGTAGTAAATTGAGCAACGTGGAAAAAAACATTTATTATTTTACATTAAATTTTGACTTTACAGTTAAAAGTTATATGGAAGGTTAATTATCACAGCTGCTTCTCTCTTGCTTGGCCCCTGTTGGAGACACACCACGTGGGCCAACCCAGGTTCCAGATTGCTCATGTGACAGCCTGGGTGGAGGGTGCAGAGTAGCATCCTACAAGATTTTTCAAGCTGGAGGGATAATGAAGACCCAGGGAAGAAATATAACATCCTGAAAAAGGCCAGGGGACATGACACACAAATGACAGCAGTAGTTGGTTGTCCAAGGAGTGTTTTCCTCAAATTCTCTTACACTGCAAAAAAAAAAAAAAAGGATTCTATTATGAACCAAAATTATTGATCATCCATGGCACCCTGGGACACTGAAATAGATCACAGACACAAAAGTTTCTGCATAGGTTAAGATGGGATGTATAGAGTCTTGGGCTTTCAGATATCATCAAAAATGAGGCAAAAAAAACAGAATACAGTCTTTTGTCTACATCCCATATAAAGTACAATTTACACCAGTGCTACAGATATTCCCAGACCCTGGAGGTAAATTCTGAAAGGAGTCAGAGATTTGTGTCTCCTGGAATGAGCATGAAAAGGTAAATGGCATAAGGAGGAGCACAGTAACATCAGGACATCTGCCTTCCAACAGAGGGCCTGCTTTGTGTTTGGGACTATGACTCTGTGGGGATTGGGGTGGCTTCACAGAGAGCAGAAAGCACAGCCCAGCCTCCCCACTGTTGGGAGTGTAGACAGTGTAAGGACATCTGACCCTCTGCTCAGAACTGAGTTGGGCTGC
The DNA here is from genome assembly GCF_048772815.1 of Callospermophilus lateralis. Classification (NCBI taxonomy): domain Eukaryota; kingdom Metazoa; phylum Chordata; class Mammalia; order Rodentia; family Sciuridae; genus Callospermophilus; species Callospermophilus lateralis. The sequence goes on from NC_135318.1 coordinate 88,551,354, forward strand.
AGAGCAGGAGGCTGATTGACATGACCCCTAGATCAAGTCCTGCCTGCTGCATGCACTGGGAAAGTATGACTAGTCACCAGCTCCTTTGTGGCCCTTAGAGTTGCTGATGACCTTCTCACTTTAGAGACCCACCCAAGTTATGATCACTGTGTAACAACAGAATATTCTAGAATTTTAAAATGTCTTTGAAAATGTATCTAGCTATAGGTTCAGATGTAGGTCAATGATAGAACATTTGCATAGCATGCAAGAGGTTCTGGTTTCAATTTCCCCAAAACCACAAAAACAAAAAACAAAAGAAAGAAAAAATACATATATACATATATCAACATATACAAAAACATTTAGATAGTAACAAATCTATAAAATTTTATTCCATATCTAAAAATCTTGTCCATTTTTCACAAATTAAAATATCTCTGAATTTTCTGAAGGCCATGACTATATTTGATTACTTCCATAAATGACTCTCACTATATTCTTTTTACTTTTTACTTTTTATCATTCAAAAAAAAATATTTTAGAGCAGGTATTTCCATGTCCTGCCTAGTCCAACATCACCTCACTCACCTAACCACACCAGTATACTCAGGTCAGCCTGACTTGCTGGAAGAGAACTTGGGGATTCTCAACTCTTACCTTCAGTGACAAGGAAAATGACCTACCTGGAAGCTGAGTACTGACGGTTCCCTGCTCTAAATAAGACCCAAGATGATGACCCCTCTGCCTCTGGGGCCTCTGGGGACACTGTGGGTTTGGACTGAGCAGACGGAGACCCTGCCTGACCCACACCAGGGAGTGTATTTAAATCCTTAGGCCATGTCACTCCTTTTTCCTAGTTTCTGGTGACACCTTCAGACCTGCTAAAGAGCAATCTCCTCAGTCGGGACAACCCCCTGTGTCCTTCTGCACTAGGTCATCCCTTGCTTTTACAAAACCCACCTGCATTCTCTGACAGTGATCAGAACTTCACATGCATTATTGTTTGGGATGGTATAGAACCCTAACATCAAGGGATGGAAATCACTTCCCAGTTGACCTACATCCCTACGGTAGGACAGTCACAGAATCCTTCTCCACACAGCATCTCACACAGAGAGGAAATTCAACAGAAGAGGTCATAGAGTCCCTTGGGAAGTGCTTGAGGTTTGCCTAGTAACGTTTGGCCAGCCCCAGTTTGTCACTGGTGAGGCAGGAGCAGGTGTTTTGCTAGAGCAACAACAGCCCAAGCCATTTTCTTTGCGTCACAAGTTGCATCATTTGGGGACCCAGGCTGTCTGGAGCATCTGAAAGGTAACATTCTAGGACCTGTGAGGAGCAGCCTGTAGGTCAGCTCTCAGCGATGGGGACAGGGCTCTCCTGCATAGGTACTGCTGCTCTAGGATCCAGTTGAGGGGTGCAGAGGACCATAGGCCCCTCTTGCTAGCCATGATAATTCTCAGTATCTCTGGGTTCTGAGTCAGTGATAAAGTATGTTGTGAACATCATGATTTGCTGTCACATTTTTCTTTCTGGTTACTCAGAGAAATACCTATAATGGAGGCTACACTTCCAGTGAGCAGCAGGGCTGACCATACGTGAGTGTTGCTGTTAGGCCTGCTCCTCAATGTCGGGTCCCACTGAGGGTCCGGTCCACAGAAGTTCTGTTCAGCACCCCCAGGCTCCTCACTGGGGTTGGGAGTCATGATTCGACCCCAGACCCACTGCCACTGACCTGGGAACCAGGGATGTGAGCAAGGAAGCTTCATGTGAAAGGAGATTTACTTTAGCCAAAGTGACCATGGTACTCATAATTTAGGAATGTCCTCCATCCCTTGAACTAGGATATGCCCAGAAAATTCATTCTTAAGATGCTTCATAACAACATGATAACTTGACCAAGGGAGACACTACTGTAGTTTGGGAAATTTACTCACATCCTTCAACCCTCACCCACTCTATTGTCCACAGTGAGCTGAAGAGTTAGGATGGAAAGCACAGGTGGATCCTGTTTGAGCCAGGGCCATGCAAACCCTCTCTGAGGCCTGGGGGACACATGGCCATGGAAGTTCCAAGTGTCTGTAGAGACCAAAACTGGCCCCCAGAGACAGCTGATCCTCAGGTGAGTAAGGGCCACTTCAGATCTGTATTTCCTTCTGCATGATGATTGTGACAGAGCAGGTCCTAAGCCATTCCCAAGCAAGGTCCTCCTGTGTGAGCCTGAGTGTGCACATTGGGGTGGGTACACTAGGAAGGGAGGGACTTTCCTCCTGAGGGCGGGGGTGGAGCAGGGAAATCCAGGGGGAGGGAGGGGTGGAGGGTGTGTATGCACATGGGTGTTGGTTTTGAGTGGGTTGTGATTGTGGTTTCCATGGTATTAGGTTCTATATCATGAAGGCTTTCTAACACCTTATATGGGAAAAGTGCCTTTGCAAATGGAACCACAGTGGAGTCAACAATGTCATGTGGACCGTGAGGGCTGGGACTGGCTCTGAATACAGGTGTGTCTGAATTTAGATGCATTTCGTCCACGTGGCCGCAGTCTTCCCAAAGGTACAGCATGGCCTATAAGGTGGGAGGAGAGGACCAAACTGAAGTCAGGGAATCTCAGCTCGCTGCTGTCTCTGCCCACTTATGCCCTGCTGACCTGACCTGAAACCCAGGCCTCTGCAGGTTCTTCTGCAAAACACAGCCCTGCAGCCCTCCCTGCCCTACCTGCCTTCATTCCAGATGTGGGCAGGGGTGTGCCTTGCACTGCCCTGACCCTCCCTCCTGCCCTCTGCCCCAAATGCTGACTCAGTCCTCCCCTCTCGCTCTCCCCTGTGAATCTAATCCACACCCCTGACATGGAGACCAATGAGCAGAGAGCAAGCAAAACTCTTCTCTCTCCTAGGGTGCTAAGAGCAGACCCCACGTGAGGGAGATTTATCTAGGTATTTCTACCTCAGAAGACCTCTGGAAGATCCATTCTTAGGGTAAAGTGTTTTCTGCCTCATGTCATTACAAATGACAGTAATGTGACAATGTTTGGTGGGGTAGTGGATGGCCACTGTCAGGGATCTCTGTCCCTTCCCTTGCCTTAGTCCCTACTGCTGCCCCGACAGACCACCGTCACCTCCCAGGCTTAGAGCAGCCCAGGCTGGTTATCTCAGGGTCCTGGAGCTCAGATTCCTAGTGAGCTGAAACCAGGGCAGGAGGGCTGGGTGCCTTCTGTAGGCTCCTGTGAAGAGAATCCAGCTCCAGACTTTCCAGGACCTAGGTTCTCTCATTTCCTTCTCCTGGCCCCTTCCTCCGTCTCTCAAGACTCATCCCCATTGTCCCATCCCCTGACTGTGACCATCCTTCCTTCCCACTCTAAGGACCCTTGTGATTATATTGGTCTCCTGCAGAATATTCAGGAAAATCTCCAGGTCATGAATCTTAAACGTAACCCCACCTCCCTTTGTTGATATAAGGTAATATTCTTAGAATCTCAGGATCAGAACATGGGTGTTTATTGATTTCCTATAGAATGTCTCAGTGGAGGCAATACCTTGACATTGGGAAGTCATAAAAGTGCAACATTCATTGTCTCCTGCAGGTGACATATGGAGGCAGGGGAAGAAGAGAATCACCTGGTGAGTACTAGAGTCCATGGGCAGCTTCAGAACACAACCTCAGGCCTTCTGCACAGCTCTGAGGACCCCAGGGTTGGGCACTCTTTAATTTCAGTAGAATATTCTCTCTGGATTCTGGGTGAGCAGCAGGAATCCCTGTTTCTTGTGTCAGCTTCTCTGACTACCAGACCCCAGGACATTACAGGGCGGATTAGATGTCTGTTTTTATCACCTAGAAAATTCTCACTTGGGACACCATTAGGGGCTTGTGTTTTGATATGTGAATTCAATGGAAACCATAAACAAATTCCCTGTGTCTAACAAAGGCTTTCATTGATTTCAGGGGAGCATAGTCATGTCTGTTTCCCTTGGGCTGAGGAGGAGCAAGGAGCAGGGGTACAGAGAATCCTCTTTGGTTCTTTCTACCAAAAGCTCCCAGTGACCCTCAGAGACTGGTGCCTCTGAGCAGTGCCCTCAGCAGGTGGAGGCAGCAGGAGGAGCAGCTGGGGCAGCCCATTCTCATATTTCTGTTCCCTGGGATATTTTTGTCATTGCCTGTGTCACTGTGGGAGGAAAACTGTAATACTTCTGACAGTAATAAGTGGAAAAATATTCAGGCTACAGGCTGCTGATGGTGAGAGTGAAATCTGTCCCAGATCCACTGCCATTGAACCTTGAGGGGACCCCAGATTGCAAACTGTTTGCAGCATAGATGAGGATTGTCCTGGCACCTGTTGGTGCCAGGCTAAAACATTGCCAATTCTCTGACTTGCCCTGCAGGTGATGGTGACTCTGTCTCCTCAAGATGCAGACAGGGAGGAGGTAGGCTGTGTCATGTGGATGTCACATCTCACACCTGACATTGAAAACATATGAACAAACAAAAAAAAATATTCGCATTAAAGGGCACTTCTATGTCTGACCATCAACCCTGAACACAGTAAGATGACGAACTCCTCAGTGCTGTCCCTCCTTACCTGGGAGCCAGAGCAGCAGGAGCCCCAGGAGCTGAGCAGGGGCCCTCATGGCCATGCTGTGTCCTATCTCAGACTGACTCCTTCACAGAATTGACCAGCATATTAAGAAGTCCTCAGGGCAGTGGGCTGTCCTGTGGGCACATGCAAATCAGCAGGGCTGGGCAGGCTGGGCACAGCTGCAGGGTAGGCTCTTCTTGGTCAATCAACACAGGCTCAGTGTGTCCAGGTGTCCCAGGTCAGACCAGGGCAGCTCAGATTTGCTTGGGGGGAACATAGTTCCCAGGGGCCACAGGACACAGTCAGCCCCCTGAGCTGTGAGTGGTGATCTGTAGTCACTTTTTGGTTGAGGACAGGCTGTCCTTGTGTCTTAAGCACAGTTCTGTGTCGGTGACCCTTGGAGGAGAAAGAGGCATTACAGAAGCAAGGGGATAATTTATGCTTTGGAGGTAAAAACAGAAATAAATACAGAAAGAGAGGAAGATGTATAAACTCACTGAAGTGTTTGTGGACATTGGCACAGCATGGGTAAGAGGTGGGGAGGAGGGACCCACCCATGGACCCAGCCCTCCCAGCCTCTGTGTTCATGTAACCCTGATCCTGCTGTGTGTGGAGGAGAGGCCACAGCTGGGTTATTTCTGCAGAGATATAAAGCATGCAGGAGCTGGAGCCCCACATTTGAGGGTCAGAATACACAGAACAGTACCAAGACCTTATCCTGGAATTCAGAGGAAATGCCCTGTTAGCAGGACATGAGCTGGACAGAGGAGGCCATCACTGGGTCAGGAAGAAAGGAGAAGTATCCAGGGACCCTGGTCCACAGTTGTGCTTGTGTAGTCACTGTTAACCCTGAGCATAGCCCTGGGTGTTTATGTCTCTCCCTGAGCCTCCATTTCCTCCTACTCACCTGCATGTAATAGCAAATACTCCCTCATCCTCTCTAACCTCTGCCATGTACCTGGGGAAGCAAAAGAAGGTCTAAGGGACCAAGCATCTCTCATAAATGAATGAAGGTGGGTTTTCTCTCTCCTACAATCTCCTTTTCAGGGGACAGAGGACACAGGAAACTGCAGAAGTCAAACTTCATGTCACTGGAGAGAGCAGTTATGTACCAGGCAGAAAGGGACTGAAGGCAGATGGCAGCTGTTATTTCCCTCTGGAATCATCTGGGCTGCTGTGGTGGGCCCTGAGGCTTTCTGAGAGTAAGGAACTGTGGCATCTCAGGTACAGGCTGCTGATGGACAGGGAGAAGTTTCTCCATGACCCACTGCCCCTGAGCCAGGCTGGGACACCACTGGGACTGCAGGATGCAGCACAGATGAGGCCTCCAGGTGTCTGCCCAGGCTTCTGCTGGTGCCAAGGTCACTAGCTGTCCACACTCCAGCTTCTGTTCCCCTGGAGACAGAGGCAGTGAGGCTGAGGTCTGTGTCAGCACAATATCTCACATGGTCCCTAAAATTGGAGATAAGACTGAATCATCACTTCTTCAATTTAGGTCTTACCATGGTCTCCACAGTAGAGACGGATCATAGCAGTACATTGGGTTTTGGTCACTGGGTTTGCTGAGCCAAGGTGCCAGGAAACAGGCTCATAGTATTGAAGGGGTCTTCACAGAAGTGTATAACCATCCCATGTTCCCCTCAGCTGGGAGCCAGGGGAACAGGAGGCAGAGAAACTTAATGGGACTCCATGGCTCCCTCTGTGTTCCACTAAGGCAGAGCTCACCAGGGATCTGGCCCAAGCACAGATATGGTTCTTGACACCAGGGAGGTATGGAAGGAGCAAGAAACCTCATCCCTTGTGAGATTTAGTGAAGAGCAACACTCTCCAGTCCTGGCAGTGGGTATAAGTAAGTCTCAAGTGCACAGAGAAGCAGGGCCAGGCTCTGACCCCTTGGTGTAGTGGCACCAGGTCCCTGAGGCAGATGGTGGTGCTGGCAGCAGGCGGGAGCTCTGCCTCCCATGATCCTCTGTGCTCTGTGACCATCCTGCCTTCACAGTGCACACTGCCAGGCTGCTCAGGCCTTCTCTCCTTAACAGGGGGACAACTGTCACCTGTAAATCTGCAATGTCCTCCAGAAGGTGAACTCCTACTCTCCTGACATTCCTCTGTCTCCAGGAAGCTCCTGCACTAATGCTGCTCCACGTTCCCATGAAATCCCCATCATCCAGCTGTGACAGCTTCACCACAGCTGCAGTGTCCACACAGTGGCCTGGCTGTCATGGTGGGCCTGAGTCAGACCATCAGGTTGGGGACAGACCTGTCCCACAGATCAAGGACATGGGTGGAGTTTCCTACAGCTGCCCTCACCTCACATTCCACATCAGTGAGGCTCTGACACTAGCAGCACCCTCCTTGCAGGCATGACTTCTAGTTAATCAAGATGATCCCTTGACAACTGACACTCAACACCTCTGTTCTTGTTATGATGTCATTGTCTCCATGGTGAAAATGCTCCTTAGAACTGTCAGAAGAGCAGCTCCACTGGCACCCACAAGAGTCAGTCTTAATTTCCCTCCACAGCCTCACTGGGCTCTGGGTGGTCTCTTCACTACCTGCTCTCAGTTCTTGAATCCTACATATCTGTCTTGATCTGCAATGAAATATCTACTGGACTGTCCATCACAGCCACCAGAGTTGACCTCTGTGCTCTTCTCACCACCCACATTCAGACCATCACCTCAGGAAACCCTCACAGGCCATGTCCCAGCCTTCCTGCTCAGGGGACCCTTGTATTGTCTTTCAACCTTCTCTCTAATATTTGTCAAATGACTCATGAAAAGGAAAAACCCACCACCTCCACTTGATTTCTGCTGCACTAGAATTCCTTCAGCTTTCTTTTCTAGAGTTTCTGGAAATGCACAAGAAGCACATTTCCTAAAACAATGTTTTAGAAAATAGGTTTTTTAAAAATCAATTTGGGGCTAAGAAATTCATTCCAAATGTTTTTTTTTTAATTTTAAGGCATTTTAGTTGTACATAATCTTGGTCCATGGTGCTCCGGTTTGTATGTGCTCATGGTCAAACATTGTAATGATGAAAGTAGAAGACAGGTTGAAGATCCTTTTTCTAAATGTGGGAACCTGGAAGTGTTTCTTCAGACTTGGAAACTTTTCATCATTTACTGACTGAGCATTCCCATACAAAAATCCAAAATCTACTGGAATTCATCCCAAAACTTTAGGTTTCTGAGCTTTTTGGATATGAGATGTTAGGACTAGCTTGCTCTACAATAAGGTACAGTAGAATAGAGTCACCCAGAGCTACCAGGATGTGACTGTGGACGGGTAGGAGCATTGCTAGGTGGACTCTGTGGGTGAGGCATCTGCTGTGTGCTGTGGTCCACTCTCTATTTCCTGATATTTCTAAGACAAGGTGACTGGTTGGCTATGGCTTGTCTGCCACCTACTGGTCGATCTTAGAAATAACATGGTTAGGATTTTAGACTCTGGGTCCCATGAGGCTTCACTGCTAATCTTCACTATTGCTCAGGGAGCTGACACTATTGCATCCATCACAGGGACAGATTCTCTAAGGAACATAGATGTCCAGCTCACATCAATAGTCTTTCTTCTAACAGACTAACAGAAAACCAGGGATTCAAAAGTGATAATTGAGAAGAGGGTTAAGGGCTGGACTCTGTGATACAGGTGAGAGGCCAAGGCTGTGGCTTCAGAGAGTCTCCTGAGGATGCAGGTGTGGAGGAAGAGTGGGGGAGCCCAGGCCTCCTGGCCTCCCTGTCAGTGCAGTCTCCTTTCTGCCCTCTCAGGAAGATCCCTGGGACAACTCAAGACCACACCACCTGTGCCTACTAAGAAGGCCCAGAGGTCACACAAGCTTGTGACCAGCTGCTGAGAAGTTTGTACTCTTAGCTCTAACATCAAAGATGGTCAAACCAAACTTTTAGACCAATATTGGCCAACAGTCCCCAGTGTGTACTGACCACTTAAGATGTAGAAAGTCCATCTAAAAGATTCCACTTAAACTTTAATTTTATTTTAAATTTATAGTCACACATGGCTAGTGTTCACCACATAGGCCAGTGTAGTCCTAAAAGTAACAGTCAGGAAGGTCACCGAGACCCTCAGTGTGCTGGTTTATAAGCATGTGGCTCTGTCCTGTGTCACCATAAGAGTGATAGACAGAGGCATCCCAGCCCCCAGGCTGCTGTGTTGAGGTGACATGGCTGCCAGACCCACTGCCAATAACACACTGAAACAGCCCCAGAGACCTGCAGATGCAGAGACCATGACCAGGGCTCTCTCTGGGAGCTCCACCCCTCCCAGCCAACAGGCAGAAGACAGATGCCCACACCCACCAGGGCTGCCTGGCAACACTTTCCCAGAGAAGTCCACACACCTGGACTCCTAAAGCATCATTCCTGGGTGAAATCTTGGTTATGTTCACTTCCTTATCCACCTGCATCCTCCAGGCACTGTAATGAAACCTAGGGGATTAAAGAAAGGGGTCATGAAGTGCTAGTGACAATCACCCCAGGATCAGAGTCCACTGGACATGATTTCCAAGGACCTGTGTCCCCTCTCTGTCTTCACTGCTCTGTGTTCGCCCCCTCTAGTGGCCACATGCAGAGGAACACCCTGAGGAGGTTCCTGTCCACAGTCACTGCTAGAGGAACAGGTGCTTTCTTGCACATTGTGATACATGCTTTGCTGTTGTGGTTTTGTATTTCCTTAGACAATTAGTCCTAAGTGGATTTCAGGCACTCTTCCGCACCATGGTTCCATCAGAAAATGAAACATAGTTTCCAGTTACATGTTAGCAGTGAAGGAATTGGGATTCTTCCACCATGTCTGCAACCTGAAAACACACAATATTTTGCTGCTCAACACTCTCTAGGCAGAAATGGAGGAACCAGGGACTCATGATGCTTGGGGTCCAGCTCTGCAATTTTTCTGTGGTTCAACGACAACTTTGTTGACCAATTCTAGTCACCATCAATACTTTGTAATAAATAAAATGTTCAAAAATATTCTATTTTTAATTAGAAGGGGTGGAAAATGCAGGGGAGTTGGAGATAAAAAAAAAATAATCAGTTAACATAGGCCAAAACAAAAACAATCTGCTCCATACCCTTGAATGTGAGTTGTATCATTTAAAATAATAATAATAATAATAGTAATAATAACAACCCACCCTGAGGACATTCAATCTTAATGACCATGAAGCTTCTGTCTGTCAATTCCACTTAACCCGTAGCAGCAAGTGTGTCCCTATGAATGTCCACTTCTCCTGAAGATTGTTCCTACTTGTGTGGTTTCACCATTTTATCCACAATGTTTGTCATCTCACTGTGAACAATCTATGCCTTCCCTCCCTGAACTTTCATTCTAAAATGTCCTTGGATTTCAGGGTGAGTGGACCTGTTTCCAGGTGGGATGGAGCCTGGCCACTGGCCACATATGGAGCATGTTGCAGCACATGGTGCTTTTTCCAAGAGTCTCAGGAAAGGCAGGTGGTCCACTTCATATTAGAGAAACTAGAGTCTCCAGAGGTTTGGGCCAGCAGACAGTGACCATTTTCCCTCCCTTGGGCATCTTCAGGATCCTAGAGACACATCAGGAAGACAGAGTGATGGACACAGAGAAAGTTGTCCTCAAGCCCTCAGTTCAGATCTCAGTTTCCATTACCATGCCTCAGAGGACCAGGGCGGGCCTGTAGGGATGGTGGAGGGAGGTGGAGCCTCCCTATCTCTCTAATTAAGGTGTGTCCTGTATTTTATGGGTGTTCAACCTGATGCTGACAGGAAGATTCAAATGCTTTCTTCAATACTGCACTGAATTGAGTGTCTGAGGCCTAGAAAGGGTGCATCTATGCTCCCCACAGTACAGTGTGTGATCCCTAATAAGCCTCCACAGTCCTTGACCTGGTCCCCATGTGGGGTAGATGAGGGCCCATCAGTGGTCATTCTGTCTGGTGGCTGGATGCTCAGAATTATCAGGATCCCTGTGAGCCCCGACTGATGTCCATTGCAGGAACCTAACTGGAAAGGCTGAGAGGGTGGCCGATGGGTCCTTGTGTTGGGCCATGTGGGTGACTGAGAGCCCCCTGCTGAGCAGAGACCAGCTGATTTGTTTCCACTTGGAATGTCATTATTTCCAATCAGGGACATTTTGAAAGGTGCTGTCACAGTTTTTTGTTTTGTTTTGTTTTCTTTTGTTTTCTTTTGTTTTTGTTAACAATTTTGTCTCCAGACTTTTAGTAGTGTTTACTATTAATTGTGACATTCTGTCAAAGAAGCCTTCAATGTCACTGAAGCTCCTCCTGTTGTTTGCCAAGGCACAGTGAGGGGCAGCCCCTGGATTTCCCTAGTGCTATTTCTAGTCTCCCAAGGAATCCCTGACTCAGGCCCTGGAGGGACATAGTCCAGTATAAGCATTTGACAAAGGTCAAGGCAGACACACCCCAAATCCAGAAATAACTCAGAAACAGAAAAAGTGCCTGGAGGAGCCACGATGCCCTGCCTCACCTCAGGCCCAGGGCAGTGGAGTGGCTGACCATGGACTGAACACTGAAACCATAAGAACCAAGTAAATGTCCCTCCTCTGAATCTGTGCTTCTCAGGGCTTTTGGTCACAGTGAGAAAAGTTCACTACCAACTGGGCCACCAGCTGTCAACCCCATTCATCAGTGTCATTCCTGAAGGACATCTTGCTATTAACATTGCCCAGTCCTTTGTTCCTGGAGGGTTGCTCAGGAGGGAACCAAGGAGAGAGAATCCTGTGCAGCCCCGGCACCTGTACTAAGACCTGTGTCCACAGGGAGGACAGAGGAGCCCCTGGGAGGGGTAAGCACTGAGGGCATCTCCACCCTCTCCCTGGGGTCCCAGAGAGTTGAGGCCCTCATGGGTAGAGGTTCCCACCTTCTGTGGCAGATGACAGTGATGGCTGGGGAGGACCACAGCACCTCCATGTCTAGAATCTGTGCCTTCTCTTGCCAAAGGCACAGGGCTTTGAAAGACTCACCAAAAATAAATGGTGAATGTTTAACATGAGGAGTATGATAATTAGAAAATTTTATGAATCTTAGCAGCTCCCAGGGGCTCTCAGGCTCAGGGCCAGCATTAAGCAGTTGAGAGGAGTCACTCAGGGACCCTGGGGAGTAGCAGGGAAGGTCCCAGAGGTTCTGCAGCTGCAGATGCCACCAGACACTGGCCTCTCCCCTCATCCTCTGCAGCTGCTGAACAGGGGATGCACCTAATCCTGGCACCCTGAGGACCCCTACTTAGACCCCCACCTTCCCTGTAGGAATCCTGGGGCTACAGGGTCACCTGTGACTAGTGTGTTCTCTGTCCAGGTGACAGCCAGACTCACTTGGAGGTGGGCCAGGAAGATGGTGAACCTGGGGCTCTGCAGGGGAGGATGTGTCAGAAGCTTGGTCCCTGGCTGAGCACATCACAGCTTTGACTCATCCTAGCCACTAATATGGGAACAGGAGACATGGAAACAGGAGAGGGAAGGGAAGGTGTCCAAGGTCACCTACACAGGAACCCTCTGCAGAGGTCAAGTTGAAGAAGAAAACAGATTTTTTTATGCAGCCCCTAGAAACAGATCAGAAAGTCACTTGTGATGGGGGGAAGAAGAGAATGATAAGTAAGGAATATCATGCACATTTATGCCTTTTTAGCATTTTTAATGTTGGCTCTTCTAGCTGGGGATTGTGGTCAATTAACTACTGATTTTTATTTGAGTTATTTTGAAAAGGTTATCAATTACTGTAGGCCTGGTTGATTTTGTACATTATAGAAGTTAAAAAATGTATATATATATATATGCTTTTCAATGGACAATATTCTTCTGAGATCTTGAGGCCCCTGCTGTTCCCAGGGACACCTTGTGCTCTTTGCTTTTGTTGTCCTTTATTGTTCATGGGTATCCCACCTCCCATCCCAGATGCATCTCCAGATGTCACTGTGTCTTCCTGGATCCACAGAGGGGGAGAGCCACAGACTCCACACACCACTCACCCAGCAGACCCACTGTGAAATGACTCTGCCCACTTCCACTCCTGCAGCCACTGTTTCCTTCATGGCTTGGTCCCCACAACCACAGGGACATCAAAGACTAGATCACACACTAGCTCAAGGACACTTGACCTCATTTGAGGGCTGTAACTTGTTCCAGCAAACTCTGCCATGAACCTGAAAATGCTCAAACATCAGAGAATGTCTGGGATTTATATTGAAAAAAAATGGTGAATTCCACTAAACTTCAGGTACAATTACCTTCACAGTTGAAAAATATCTATTGGGAAATGGAAAAGATGTTTACAATAGCAACAAGGATTTTTTGAAGTGATACAGAGATAGTTTGTGTGTAAAATATCAATAAAGTTTAATGTACAACAAATACAGGAGGGAGAGACACCAGGAGGGTAAAGCTTCATGCAAGGGTCAATCTTGGGAAGGCATTTGGGACTGAGGAGCAGCCTCAGGACCAGGTGACTAATTACAGCTCTGTTTCCTTGAGTTTTGACCTAAGTGGGGAAGTGCTTTACATGTACCTAGAGTACGTGGAATAGAACTTGAAAATATTGTGCTGCCAATCCAGTGCACAGAGCTCACACACATGCACACCTGGTGTCCTATAGAAGCTCCCCCTCACTCAGCTTATTTCACATTTGAATTCAATACTCTTGGCACAATTCCAGGCTATAAGTGTGATGTTCTCCTGTATGAAATTGTTTTGTGAAGATAACTGGCGAGTGTGTCTATCAGAAGCCACAGTTTAGAAATATCATTTTATTGATTTTTTCTTTGCAATGTTGGGGACAAAATCTGTGCAATGCTGAAAAATAAATGCTAAAAAGTGATATAATTTTATAAACTACTTTGTGAAAATTATTAACAAATATCATCAACTGAGATCCATATTTGTATTTTCAATGTTGGGGTTTTATGCCAAATATCATTTTGAAAAAAATGAAAGAGGAGATAGAAAACACTTTATTCTAAGATGTAGATTGTACCTCTGGAAATCAGCAGATTCAGAGCAAAGTTATAATTCATGCACAGAGACCAGGTGTCCAGAACCAAGTTTCTCTCTTACCCTACACCTCATTATGAGCTCCCTCTGAAAACCATGAGGATTGTCCTAATCAGTTAATGCCAAGGGGTAGGGGGCCTGGATAGGCTTTGACTTGAATGTATTAGCATCATAAGATGGCACAGATAAGGTGACTGCCCCCACAATGTAGCCAGAATGATGGGTGAATGTGATATGTTTTATCAAGCCCATATTTAAGAAGAGTGTATGGTCACAAGATCTGTGTGGAAAGATGTGTGTCCTTATCAAAGATGTGTCCACTCTGGACAAGCAGGATGGTTCAGGGCATGGAGGGAGAAGACAGAAATCAGAGTCCAAGTGATCCTGAGGAGATATACACTTGTCAAAAGCAGATGAGAACTGTCTTCAAATGAAGATAGAGTGAATTTGGGAACAATCAGAAGAAACAAAAATAAGGAGGATATTTTAATTCCTGTCCCTGCAAACACAGGGCTCAGCAGAGGCTGCAGCTTTCCTGTGGCAGGCTAGTGATGGAAAGAGGGAAGGGAAAGGGCACAGTGAGGGCTTCTTAGTTTTCTGCTCCGTGACGTACTTCCCTCAGATCATTTGTTATTTGTGGTATTTGGTTCCAGACCATGAGTCACTGTTTTAAGAAAAAAAGTTTCTGCTAGAATCAAAACAGTTATATTGATGTCATTGCTTGTGCACTTCTGTAGACTGTGCTTTGGTTTCAATTTCAGGTGACTCCCTACATCTACTGTGTTAATGCAGGAATATTCAGAGGTGAAATGACAAGACTAGGAGACTTGAGATTATTCAGTCCTTCCTGGCCTGAGTGGACTAACTGGGTGGTGACTGAAGGCAGGAGGGTATGGCTGGAGCAGGTGGTCACTAGGGGTGAGCCTTGGAAGGTGAATCCTTCCTGAAACCCCTTCCCCTCTCTCCTTACACTTCCTGGTCACTAGGGGTGAAGCAGCTCTCCTCCCCCACACCCTTCTGCCCTGATGTTCTGCCCACCTGGGCCCAGAGCAATGGGGTCAGCTAACCATGGACTGACTTTCTGAACCAATGTACATTTTTTTAAAGAGAGAGACAGAGAGAGAGAATCTTAATATTTTTTTTTTTTTTTTTTAGTTTTCGGTGGACAACATCTTTGTTTGTATGTGGTGCTGGGATCGAACCCGGGCCACATGCATGCCAGGAGAGCACACTACCACTTGAGCCACATCCCCAGCCCTGAACCAATGTACTTAAATAAACTTTTTCTCCTCTAAGCTACATGACTGTTGGAATTTTGTCCCACTGATATGAAACTGACCAGGAGTGATTAAGAGAATTTGCCTTGAATTCAGGCCTCTGTGGGGACTAAGTGCTTCCAAGGAGAATATGCTTCCTGGACCTAGCAGGATAAGAATACTTTCTTTTGGGTGAGCTGTGGCCCTCTGTAGACCAGAAGTCAAAGCACTGGCAGTAAATAAGAGCTTGCTAGAAATTAAGAATTTTAGGCCTATGAGGGGACCCAATACCAGGTTTAAAAAAAAAATTCTTCATTATATAAAAACCTGGGTAAACTCATGTGAATGAGAAAGTTCAGTCAGTTCACATTAACACTGAGTTGAAATGTATCTAAGGATTATATGAATAGGATTTTAAAGCAGCCACTGTAAAAGTGCATCATTGAGCACCTGCAAATGTGTTTGAAAGAAATGAAAAACATGTAGAAAGCATCAACAAGAGTATTGAAACTGTACAAAGGCAAAGAATGAAAGTTTCAGAACTGAAAAATGCATCCACCACAATGAAAAAAGAGGTGAGCTGAGCAGATGAATGGAGCAGATAGAGGAAGGAGGCAGCAGGAGGGACAGTCAAGGTCACTGCCAGCTAGAGAAACCTGGGAGAACCCTGAGAAGGCAAATGCACAGGGACTCAGAATGAACCAGGAGATGCCTCTCAGCTCCCCTCACAGCCACACTGCCAGCTTCTGAAGACAGAGACAGAATCCTTAGGTTTATGGGAGAAGCAACTAGAATCACCAGAGAATTTCTCCCCAGAAAACAAGGAGGACCAGGGAAAGGACACACTTTCAAGTGATAAAGGACAATTCTGTTGACCTAGAACTCTAAATCCAGGGGAATGTACTTCAGAAATGAAGGTAAAATCAAGAGTCCCTCAGGTGTAGAAAAACAAAGACAAAAATACATAGCTAACCCCAAAATGGGGACAAAGTGCTCTATAATGAAATAATGTGTGAGAGGAACATGGACCTTGGAACACAAGGATGGAGAAGGACCATAAAGGGAAGACAGATGACAAGCACTTGACAGCTGGATCTGAGCACTGCACATTGTGGACATCTGTCCAACCGTCACTGTGACATCCCAGGTCACCAGGGAAATGCAAATTAAAACACAAGAGAAAACATCTTCCTGAGGGAATGGCCAAGACACACTATGGACACACATCACTGTCCACTTGTCTAATTCCAAAGAATGCAAGAAGAGACCCTAATATGACTTTAAACGTGGGAAGAGGCTGATGTATTGTAAGAAATGCAACAGTGTCTGAGAGATGCTGATGATGGAGGGGTTGTAAGAGTCTGGCGAAGCGTCGGAGGAAGAGACCACCAAGAGACTGACTTTATGCAATAAGCAGGAGGGGGTTTATTGAGATTCCAGCATGCTGGGGCTCCATGCCCACTCGAGAAGGGAGAGAAGCCCAGAGCCCCGGGCAGGGGTTGAGCAGCGCTTAAGTACACTTTTTGAGGAGGGCGGGGGATTTGTATACATCAGAACAAATCATCATGAGGCGCGGGAAAATTGAACAACAACTCTGAGACATGATTAGTACATTCATTGGCGGGAACAGATTGGGCGGGGGTGATTGGTCACTCCTAAGCGGGGTACACATTCAAACTGATTGGTTTCAGGGCCTAAATGCCTATGTGACAAGCTACACAGGGTCCTAGGTTATTAGACAACCAGAGAGTCAATGGGAATATTTACTGGGCAGTTCCGGTATTGTCCTAACAGCTACAGGAATTTCAGGTTTTGGGGGTAGCAGAGGAATTTAACAATACCTGGTCTTTTACTTTTTAACTCAGGCCTTGCAGCTTAGAAGCAGCTTAGAAATTTTACCCTTACAGGGTTGTGGTAGCAGAGGGGATGCGGGAGAACTCTGCACTTCACCCCAGTTTTTCTGGGACTTACACTATACTAAAAATAAATTATTAAAGTATTCCCATGTGGAATACATGGAGAGGACTATCTTTGCTGCACAACCCCTGATACTGCCTAATTCAGCCTCTTCAGGTCTTAAATTATTTTCTTTATCATACAGTGAGCTCATTGCCTACTGTGGCTGAGCTGAAGGGTCAAGGTGCAGAGGGCCCCCCCTGGATCCTCTGACTGACACTCCTTGTAGTGCTCAGGGCCTGGCTGCCTCTGAGCAGTGCCCTCAGCAGGTGGAGGCAGCAGGAGGAGCAGCTGGGGAAGCCCAGCCTCACACTTCTGCTCCCTGGGAGGTTTTTGTCATGGCCTGTGTCACTGTGGGAGGGAAACTCCAACCTTGTACACAATAATAATTGGCAACATCTTCAGGCTCCAGGCTGCTGATGGTGAGAGAATAATCTGTCCCAGATCCACTGCCACTGAACCTTGAGGGGACTCCAGGTTGCAGATTGGATGCATCATGGATGAGGAGCTTAGGAGCTTGACCTGGCTTCTGTTGATACCAAGCTAACCAACTATTAATATTCTGACTGGCCCTGCAGGTGATTTTGACTCTGTCTCCACGAGACACAGGCAAGGAGGATGGAGACTGGGTCATCATGATGTCACATCTGACACCTAACATTGAAAACATAAAAAGAAATATCCTTGTAAGTAGTGATGTTACAAGAGGAGTTTCCTGAGTAGCCAGGCAGCACTGACCACACTGTGATTAGAAAATCCCCAGTAATGTTCCTCCTTACCTGGGAGGCAGAGCAGCAGGAGCCCCAGGAGCTGAACAGAGGCCCTCATGGCCATGCTGCGTCCTGAAGGGGACTGACTCCTGCACAGGATGTGAGCAGCCTCTTAAGAAATCCTCAGGGCAGTGGACTGTGCTGTGGGCACATGCAAATCAGCAGGGCTGGGCAGGCTGGGCTCAGCTCCAGGGCGGGCTCCTCCTAGTCAATCAACATAGGCTTAGTGTGTCCAGGTGTCCCACATCAGACCAGGGCAGCTCAAATTTGCTTGGGGGAACATGGTTCCTGGGACCACAGAAAACAGTCAGCCCCCTGAGCTGTAAGAGGTGATCTATAGTATTTCCTGGTTGAGTGCTGAGAGCCACAGCCCAGTCACAATGATGCCTGGCATTTGCCAGAGGGAATGGTTGAAAGGTGATGCCAGTGAACCATTGAGATGATGATTTGAGTTAAGCTATATATGATTGCTGTGATGCTGGATTGATTGTATTGTATATTTGACCTTTACTGTCAATAGGGCGGCTCTTGCTGCCTCGGGCGCCCACTACTTTGGATTTCCCGGTGAGTTCTGGGGTTCGGGGGCTCGGGGGTTCAGGGAGCCTGGTGGAGGGAGTGTGTTCCTGTGTGGTGTGTGCAGTGCCAGTGAGATTTGGGGAATAAAGATTTGCTGTTAGAATCTACAAGGCATTGTGGCAGTTCGGTTATTTGTGCCCAGTCAGACTGCAGCAGTTGAGGACAGGCTATTCTTGTGTTTTAAGTGTTAAGGCAAGATTGCAATAAATCACCATGTCCATCTTAGAGCAGGAGATGGAAATGTTATTCACCAGTTGGTGGTCTGAATCTACCAGCTGGGGGTCAAGGGGAAGCCTGCATGTCTACACCCTTTGACCCACACCTGGGGTTCGAGTACACCCTTTATAGTCAAAAAATATGATACATAAGTGACTGTTGCTATGATTCAAAACTATGAACAAATGTCATAAGATCTAAAATTATAAGCAGAAAAGCGAGGGTGCCAAAACCTCCCTAGTTTAGTACAAATTAAAAAAAATGTTAGTAATATCTAGACAAGTAATCTCTGACAGGGTACTTTATCCAAGAAAAAATGGAACAAAGGAAAGAACATTTTTACATTGTATGAGAATTGCCATTTTGTGTGGCCACACATGCTGTGCCAGCCACTGTTGAGGGACACAAAGGCAGGACTTTCCTTGGGAGAAGCACTTCTTATAGGATGTGGAGTCTCAGGGCAAAATGGAGTCTGTTTGGTCATTGTTGTGTAGCCTGGCCCAGACATAAACACAGTTCTGTGTTACTGACCCTTGGGGGATGAGGAGGCATTAAAGAAACAAAGTGGTAGTTTATGCTTTAGATGTAAAAGCAGAAATAGACAGAAAAAGAGGAAGATGTATAAATTTACTGAAGTGTTTGGGGTTTGAGGACATTGGCACAAAATGGTTAAGAGGCAGAGAAGGAGAAACCCACCCTTGAACCCAGCCCCTCCTTGCCTCAGTGTTCCCAAAACACACTCATACCCATCATGGTGCCCATCTTCTCCAGACCAGCAGGTCTAAGGCCAGCCATGCTCTTCCATTTAATTGTCTTTTAGGAGAAGAATAATTTTATGAACAATAAAATTACGGAAGCAGTTGATGTTTCAAGAATGTAGGGCAGGGTCAGCATCTTAATAAAAACAGCAAAGATCCAGATTCTTTATATAATTCTACTTTACTAGTATTACCGCAGGAGTTTTTCAGTCTTGCATTTAATGCCTCATGGACTCAAGAAATCTTCAGTGTCTCTAAATGTCATGTCTTTTATCAGGTCCTCTTTTAACTTTTCCAGGAATAAAGAAAGTCAAAGTTAGTTACATTTTCTCTTCTTAGACTTCTCAAAAAATTATCCTGTAATTGTCCATAATCATTTTTTTTCTTTTCTTTTCTTCTTTTTTTCTTTTTCCTTTCATTTCCCTCTTTGGTACTGATGACTGAACCCAAGGCATTTTGCATGCTACACAATATCTCTACCTCTGAGTCGAGCCCCAGGCCATCCTCGTTCACTTACATATCATTTCTGAGATGATCAGTTGTGTCCTCTGATACTTCCTCCTGCCCTGGTCTGGGAGGGCTCACCTGTTCCTACCACAAACAGCAGGACAGAGCTGGTGATCCGTAAATTAAAGGAAAGGGAAGATGTTTTATAAGCTTCACCCTATGTTAAATATCCCTGTGCTTGTGTTAAGTTCCTTAGGGAAGATAGATTATTATGAAATCTTTATTGTGTGGCTGGGAAAAGTACATTCAGGTCAAGTTTCTCCTTAGCAGGGTGAAATCCTGCAGGTGAACAATTGTGGAAATGTGTACTGAGCTTTAGAGGAAGGAAGCACTTTGCTTGTGTAGTAGTGTCATGGAGAGATTGCAATAAATCAACCAGTTTAAGATAAATCCTGATATTAAAGCAGGAGAAGAAACACTTATTCACGAGCTAGTGGTCATAATTCACCAGCCAGCAGGCCAAGGGGCAGACTACAAGTCTACACCTTTAGAACTCCCCCTGCCCCAGGGTTTTAGCACAGCTTTTATACCGTAAGTAAAGAATGGCAACACATTAATCACAAGTGGCTTTTGCTGGTTTAAAACCACAAACAAACATCACAAGATCTAAAATCATAAGCAGCAGGGAAGAGGCTGAAGCAAAAGTTAAAGAATGGTCAATAACATCTTGATGGCCATTCTCTGACAGGACGCAAGGTCCAGGAAACATGGGGGACCACAGAGAGAACAACTTTACATAGTATAAGAATTGCCATTTTGTGCTGCAAACTGCTGTGTCAGTCACTGTGGATGGGCACAGAGGCTGGGGTTCCCATGGGAGAAGCACTTCTTACAAGAGGTGGAGCCTTGGGGTAAAATGAAGTCTGTGTGGTCACTGCCCATGTAGCCTGGCCCATAGCTGTAGATGGGAGAGGCTGGGCAGAGGTGTAGCCAGGATAAGGTCAGGAGGTGCTTCCTGAGAGCTGCAAGCTCTGGCCTTGAACTATGAGGATTAGAGAAAACATTCAGTCTTTCTTTTTTGGGATTGGCTTATTTCACTTAACATTGTAAGGGTCCAGCGAACATCAGAGGAAGAGACCACCAAGAGACCGACTCATGCAACCACCGAAGGGGGTTTATTGAAGAATCCAGCATGCTGGGGCTCTGTGCTCACTCAACAAGGGAGAGCGGCCCAGAGCCCCGAGCAGGGGTTGAGCAGTGTTTAAGTACACTTTTTGGGGAGGGTGGGGACTTTACATACATCACAGTCTCCTTTAACAAATCACCACACACCGCGGGAAAATCAAACAATAATTCTTAGACATGATTAGTACATTCATTGGCAGGAACAGGTCAGGCGGGAGTGATAGGTCAGTCCTAGAAGGGGGGGTACATTCAAACTGATTGGTTTGGGCCCTGAATGCCTA
Organism: Callospermophilus lateralis; assembly: GCF_048772815.1. NCBI lineage: Eukaryota > Metazoa > Chordata > Mammalia > Rodentia > Sciuridae > Callospermophilus > Callospermophilus lateralis. Next base: position 88,572,350 of record NC_135318.1, read on the forward strand.
CGTGCCAAACTGCACAGGGTCCGAGTTATTTATCTACTGAGCAGTCCCGGGAATTGTTTTAACAGCTACAGAAATTTCAGGTTTTGGGTGTAGCATAGGAACTTAACAGTACTTGGTCCTTTACATTTTAACTCAGGCTTTGCAGCTTAGAAACTTTACAATACCCGGTCTTTTACACTTTAACTTCAATTTCTTTTACTCTTACAACATGATATTCTCCAACTCCAAACATTTACTGGAAAATGCCATAATTTTACTCTTCTTTAAAGCTGAGTAATATTCCACTGAGTATTTATAGTACATAGTATTTTTCCATTTATCTATTGAGGGACACCTAGGTTGGTTCCATAGTCTAGCTATTGTGAATTCAGCTGATATAAACATTGATGCAGCTGCATTACTGTAGCATGCTGATTTTAAGTTTTTTTGTGTATAAACCAAGGAGTGGGATAGCTGGGTCAAATGGTGGCTCCATTCCCAGTTTTCTGAGGAATCTCCATACTACTTTCCATAGTGGTTGCATCAATTTGCAATCCCACCAGTGATGTAAGAGTGAATCTTTTTATTTTATTCATATAGAGTGTTCCTATAATTTTCCTGGGGTTGCCTTGAACCTGGACTCCTCTTCCCTTATTCCCTAAGGTAGGTGGGCTTATAGGCATGAGCCACTCTACCCATTGGACATTAAGTTTTGAAGCAGTTAGCTTGGATATTTAAAGTTAACATCTCTTGCCTAGACCATGGCTGCTACTCCACTTAGACAGACTGAGCATGAGCATCATGGAGTTCATGACCTGCTCCTGTGTGCCTGCTGTGTCAACATTGACCTTTCCATCGCTGAGGACACTAGGTGACCTGAAGAGCTCTGGTTACAGATAGAAGCAGGTGTCATACACATGGGCAGTTGTTCTGGGCCCCAAGAGGACAGAAGTTTTTGGTCCAGAGCTGGGCATGGGCAGCTTCTCCCTTGTGTTTCCCCCCACAGGGCACAGAGCAGCTGCTTCAGGGACTTCATGGCCATAGGACAACCATTCATAGCTGCTGGTGGCCACCCCTCTGACTGGAGAAGCAGGGGTGTGGCTGGCAGGTCACAGCTGATATGATGCAGGAACTCTGCTCACGGTGGACCATGGAGGCCACATGTACAACCCTGAATACCTGTTCCTCTTCTTTCTGCTCTCTAAAGACAACCAGGCCCCATCTTTGACTCTCCCAAAAGAATCCAGTGGGTGGAGTCAGAGGCAGGCCAAGGGCCAGAACATGCAGGAGAACAGGGTTGTGACTCACATGAGGACAGCCATGTGGGAAGTGAGGAGTGACAGGTGTGAACTCAGAGTAGGAGGGGACAGGACAGAGAATACCCAGGCAGGAGGGCAGAGGAGAGACACTGGAGGAGCCCAGGATCCAGGGAGAAGGGATGGGAGGGGGAGGGAGGGTATGAGTTCTGAGCTGTCCCCAACCTGCTCCCCTGAGGGTCCTCAGACTGTCAGCAGCCCTGTGCACAAGCAGCATCTGAGTGGAGGTTTTTCCCCTAATGGGGACAGGAAGAAGTTCAAGTTCCTTGAAGGAAGTGTCGCTGCTGATGGCCAAGGGACCTGTGTCCCTGCCCCACAGCCCTCCCAGCCAGACAGGGTGTGCAGAGGGCAGCAGGAGGCAGCAGGAGCTCAGCAGCCAGGCCTGGTCCTGATAGTGCCAGGCTGGATGATGCTAATACTCTTGCTGGGTCTGCAGGGACAGTGACTTCTCTCTCCCCAGCACTGTGGTAGGGAGAAGGGAGGGTTGGGGTCAGGTCACTGTGAGAGCACTGGCGGCATGGGGGAGGCCTGGTTCTCTCCCCAGCACCACAGAGAAACAACCAACAAAATTAAATTAAAAACATTGGAAATCAGAAACTGAGTCCCCTCAGTGCACTTCTGTTTTGCAAGATTATTTAGTCTCTCTGTGTCCCCTGCATTATCCTGTTAACTGTAACAAACAATTGTCAATTATGCAAAAGAAAGAAAGAAAGAAGATGCAATTGTGCTTTTGATAATTAATGCATTGAGTTTAACAATTTGAGAAGGACTGCTGTCTTATTGTACTTTTATTTTTTGTTATTTATTTTTTTGGTTCCATGGATTGATCTCAAGGGCAGTTAATCACTGAACAACATCCCTAGCCCTCTTTTGTATTGTACTTAGAGACAGGGTATCCCTGAGTTGCTTAGTGCCTTCCTGTTGATGAAGGTGGCTTTGAACTTGTGATTCTCCTGTATCAGCCTTGCAAGCCACTGCCATGGACTGCTTTGTTCATATTAGGCTTTTCAACCCAGAAACAAGCAGACAAAGATATATTTATTTTTGACAGTCTCCTTTAATATCATTCTGTAACATTCAGTACACAAACCTGTGCAAAATAAACTTCTTATCTCTACTGTTCAAAGAAGGAGGTTGAGGCTCTAAAGTGAAAGTGTGCCCAGGAGGAGCCCAGAGTGAGCTCTGCAGTCAGTGCTCCTAGTCATCCCTCTACTCTTCACATCTTCCAACCCATAATTTCCCTGACTTCTCAGAAGGAAAGGTAAATATGTTTCTTCCATTTCCCAAGTAACAGAATATAATAAACAGCTGATTTTAGTGTGAAGTCAGAGTAGCAATGATAAATACCAAGACTCTTTTGTAAAATAGTGAAACACCTGGCATGTTTTTCAAAGGTTCAAATTCAAGCACAAGAATCTGTGCAAAAACTTCCCAGTTTCCTTCACCAAACATGAGAAGAGCATTAGAGGGACAAGTTTCCATCACCTGTGCTGAGTAGGAAGTGCACAAGGCCAGGAGTTGCACAGGGACATTGTCCTGGAGGGAGTGGCAGAGATTCATGAGGAAGCCATCTAGTGGGAGGGGTCTTGATAGCAAATCTGAGCTCTAGAGATGGGCTGGGCTGGGATTCCAAACTTTCCATGAAATTAATTGACACCAACCAGACCTTACCCCTGACACACATGGAAGCCAAACTGGGACACCCAGGTTTGCAAAAAGAGTGATATTTTCTGTGAGGCCAGCTGGCATGGAGGACAGGATGCCTCAGCTCAACTCTGGCTCCCCAGCACTGGGAGCAGAGGGATTTCCAGGAAGGGAAGGAGGCTGCCTGGGGACTGGGAGGTGAGAAGGGGACTCTGAGGATCTTCATGCAGGTGGAGAAGGTCAAGGTGCCTCTTCAAAGGAACATAGTCCTTTGGGGGCAGATATCAGGTTCTGCATGTGAGATACAGAGCTTGCGACTTTGAAAGTTCATTGGCCAGAGGGGGAAAAAAAAGAAAAGAAAAAGAAATTTTATTTCTAGGACATCTGGAATTTTCCTGGCATTTCATTGTTTAAATAACCTATTGCAAATTGTCCATGAATTTGATTTGGAGGTTTTTCCTAAATAACTCCCTAAATCATTGACTATTTAAGAAATTTATGTCCAGGTGTGTTGAGCTACAGTTGTATTCACACTCTTCATCATTCAGTGTCAAACATGGAGATGCAGGATTCTGACAGGAAAAAGACAAAAAACTCAGATGTTAGCTCCTTAGGATGGATGGAGGAATGTGCTCATCAGAAAGCCTGACCTTCCACCAATTCCCATCTCCTTGGAACCCTGGGCTCTCTATAGGTGGAGAAGCAGGAATAACTGAGAGGCTTTGTGTGGACACAAGCAAAAAGAAAGTGTTTAAGATTTCCCCATCTTACCCTGGCTTTGTTGAGAAATAAATGTGAGCAGAACCTGGAGCTGTTTCTAGAACCACAGTTGACAGTGTCTATGCTTTGACAGATTTAGCAAGATGCTATTGATGTCAAAATAAGTAGGAAATAAATATCTAAAAATCAATTATATTTAGGGATTCACCTTTAACTCTACCTGTGTTTGGGATATTATGACACTTCCAGAGAATCCATCCTCACTTGGTGAAGTATGGAAATAAGATCAAGTGTTCGCATCATCTTAATCTTTCATATTTTTTCCAGGGGAGCAAAAGAGGGCATAGGAGACTATGAATCTTTCAGAACTGAATGAAGTTTACTTTCCTCTCTTAACAAACTTTGCAGTTGTGGGGAAAAAGAAAAGTGCAAAATATCTAACTGGGTGCCTCTGGGGGAAGCCACTGTGCCCCATGGGAGAGAGGGTGGCAGCGGGGCTGGTGAGGTTTCTGTTGGGGACTAAACCACTGTGGTAATCTGTGTGGCCTTGCAGACAGTAATAAACAGCAGCATCCCCAGGCTCCAAGATGCTGATGGAGAAAGTGTAGTCTATCCCTGACCCACTGCCACTGAACCAGGTTGGAATGCTAATGGCCCTGCTGGATGCACCATACATGAGGCATCTGGGAGCCTGCCAGATGCTGGCACCAGGCTAAGTAGCTTCCAACACTCTGACTGGCCCTGCAGGTGAGGGTGGCTCTTTCCCCTGGAGACAAAGCCACAGAGGCTGGAGTCTGTGTCAGCACAATTTCTCCTGTGGTACCTGAGATGGAAAGACAACAGAAAGGTCACCTGTGCAGTCTAGGTCATACCCTAGTCTCCACAGTAGAGCCAGGATCCTGCAGCACACTGAGCGTGAATCACTGGGCTTGAAAAACAGAGGTGCCAGGTCACAGGATCCAACCACAATGAAAAAGGTTTCACAGACATGCAGAACCATCCCATGATCCCTCACCTGGGAGACAGAGTAACATGAGGCAGAGGAGCTGAATGGGGGCTGTCATGGCTCCTTTAGGGTCCCACCTAATACTGAGCTCCCCAGAGCCTTAAGCAGTCACTCATTTGGCTCTGGAAAGCAGTGTGGGTGGGGCAGGCAAAGCAGCTGGGAGGGGCCAGGGGGCCCTAGGGGCAGAGAGATTGCCTCCTTCTGTCTGCACTTGAACACCCAGGTGGTCTTAGCAGAAAGTCCTGGGCTCAGCCTGAGGGCAGATCTTCCTCCTGGGGTACAGAATTTCCCTTCTCTTTCCTCATGCCTCACCTGGGTAATAAACTGCCCAGCTGACATCGGAGCAGTCCTATGGGGATCAACATGGAGGCTGTGGTCTCACTTCTCTCCATCTCCCAGGACTGGTCCTCTCCATGGGGGTAGGGTTATCTGTCCTGGCCTGATCTTTCCTGCAGGCCCAGGAGAAACTCACCCTGTATGAGATATAGTATGAGCAGCTCTCTTTAGCCCCAGAGTGTGGTACAAGAAACCCCCAGTGCCAGGTGGCAAGGGCCTGGCTCTGGCTCCTCTGGCTCCAGGTTCTAGGTTCCTGAGATCGACCCCAGTGCTGCCCAGCAGGCAGAAAGTTTTTTCTTCAATGAACTTCTAAAACTCTCTCCTCTCCATCTTGTGTAATGTGCATGTCTGACCAGATCCCAGCTTCTCCCCTGAGCAATGTAGAGGACCTCAGCTCCTGGTTCTGATCTACAGAGGATCCAGCTGGGTTTCCTTGGGCTCCTCAGCAATGTCACATGGGGAAATGAGGGCCTGGTTGAGAACCTTCCCTGGTCAGGCTGAGCAGCCCTTAAGGCTACATTCCCTGTTCTGAGCCCCATGTCCTGTACATCTGCTTTTCCCACAGGAATCCAATGCGTTTGCTTCCCCAGCCTTTTTTAGCCCACGGGGAATTAGATATTTATGCTCCATCAGCTCCTAATGGAATCTTCATCATTCGGATGTTAGAGCTTCTTCCTTCAGAAGATCATGTCCCCAGCATTCTAGAAGTTACCAGCACAGGCACTGAAGCTGGCCCTTGGCTGGGTGGAGCTCCATCACCATGGAAATTGTGGCAGAAGATACTTCAGCTGCCCTTGCTCAGGGTTCATGTCCATGATACTGTGATGTAATAGAATCTCCCAAGTCCTCCTGTCCTACAAGTTCTAACAGGACAGAGAATCATTACAGCACCCAAGGTATGCTGTGGTACTTTACCCCTCTATCATGTTGTTAACCTCAGCACAGTCCTGATAAGCAGTGTGAGGAACTCAGCAGAGACCCAGGAAACAGCCTGAAATCCAGTACAAATGCTTTCCTCACCTCCCATCAGGCCCAGGGCCCTGCTGACCACTAACTGCTCACAGTGCTCACTGCTCTCTCCTCCTGGAGCTCTTTCTGCTCAGCCCCTCCATCCTGCCCACTGGCCCTGGCTGCCCTCTTCCTTCAACACTCTGTTATCCACACTCCTCCTGGACAGGCTCACAGGCCTTCCCAGTCCCTGTGTGTCACTGAGGGCTCCTTCTACCTTTCTAGTTTTTTCACTGTTGCCTTCGTATTTATAACTCACATTAAAGATAAACCCCACCGTCCCTCTGTGACTTTCCCTAAGATGCTTCCTTCAGACTTCTCCTCAGGGGTTATCATGTAGCCAGCTAGTCAGAAAATTCCTTAGCTTGGCATTTTATATGGAGAATATATTTATATCCTTCCAGAGTGACAAAATAATTTAGAGAATCAGGACTAGGAATTTTAATGACAGAACTAGGTAAAGGAATAAAGTCAAGGGGGAGAAGAAATTAACACCAGAAAACACAGCACATGCATATCCAACATATCCACCAATGCTCATGGATATGTGAGTGTTAGCAATGCATCAACAATGTGAATGTAAGTCTGCTAGGTTAATATACACCGTGAGTGTGCATCAGGCCTAGGGCACACCAGCTTTTGCAGTACTGGAAAGTGTTGCACATATGTTGCACATATGAACCAAACAGTGTTGATATGTGTGTTGCCATGCGTGTGAGACCACTCATGTCCACGTGTCCACACTTTTCCCCAAAATAAAGGCTCACTGGCTGGGGCACTGCTGCCATTGCCTGGAGCTCTGTCTTTTCCAGAACAGAGGCCTCAGGACTCTCCCAATGACTCTCGGCATTTCTCCCTGGGATAAGCGGAGGCTCACTGAGGGAAGCCCTGGAAGCAGCAGAGGCTAGTGCAGGCTCCTATTGTCATGGAGTCCCCAAGTCCTCCTGCCTCACCAGTCAGCTAGTTTCCCTGACATGCTGCATGGGCAAACTCAGAGGGAAAGGAGAAGGCTGCCACCCCAAGTCACTCTCTATCCCACCTGTGCCCAGTGCTCTGCTCCTGGGCAGGACAGCTTCAGGCTGGAATGGGGAGTCCATCAGAACTTGACCTTCAGGTGTACATCTCACTTGCTCCTTGTCCCACTTTCCTGAGGCCCTGAAGCCACCACATTTTCTGTATAAACTAGCAAAGTTCACACCTCCCTGAGGCCCAGCAGAGGCCATGCAAGTTCAACCACACCTGCTTTGAGGAGCAGGGCTGCCTGAGCCCCAGGGAGCTGCTCCTCCTCCCTGAAATGGATGAGAGGGCTGAGCAGCACCATGGAGCTCTGCCTAGGTTCCTCCTGTGGTCTACCCACTCCATCCTGCACAATGCATCCACCAACCAACTAAGAGCCTTCTCTCCATGACTGTATGGACACTCTGTCGTACCCTATCCATCTGCTGCTTCCTCTGAAAACCTAAACTCTTGGTCTCCTGACCTTTCTCTGCAGCTCAAGGAACTTCTGCACTGAGGCTGCTCCACCTTCCCCTGGAATCAGCACCATTCAGCTATAAGAGCTTCACCACAGCTGCACAGTGTCCATCCCATGGCCTAATGCTGTCAGGCTGGGCCCAAGTCAGGTCTTCTGTGTGAGACAGGGCTCTGTCTCTGACAGACTGTGTTATATCAAGATAGTCTTCAGCCTTTCTTGACCTCACAGGGCACATGTGTGCAGCTGTTACACCAACAGCATCTTCCTGGTAGTTTGGACTTCAACCTAAACAGGATCAGGCCTTCCAAGAGCATCTAACAGAACATGAGTGGCTCTTGATTCTGGTGTTGTGATGGGGTGTGAGTATACCCTTTATAGTGTAAAACCACATTATAACATAAGTGGCTGTTGCTATAATTCAAAACCATGAACAAACACCATGAGATATAAAATTATAAGCAGAAAAGGGAGTGGGCCCAAACCTGCCTAGTTGAGTACAGTTAAAAAAGTGTTACTAGCATCTAGACAATTAATCTCTGAAAGGGTACTTTATCCAAGAAAAATGGGAACGAAGGAAAGAACAGTTTTACAATGTAAAAGAATTGCCATTTTGTGCTGCCAAACATGCTGTGCCAGCCACTGTTGAGGGGCAAAGAGGCAGGCATTCCCAGGGAGAAGCACTTTCTTACATGAGATGGAGTCTCAGGGCAAAATGGAGTCTGTGTGGTCACTGCACATGTAGCCTGGCCCATGACATAAGCACAGTTCTGTGTTACTGACCCTTGAGGATAAGGAGAAGGCATGAAAGAAACAAGGGGATAGTTTAGGTTTTGGAAGAAAAAAAATAGACATAAATAGAGGAAGATATATAAACTCTATGATGGTTTGGGGTTTGTGAACATTGGCACAGCATGGGTAAGAGGTGGGCTGCCCAGTTTCCAATGGGTTGTGCCCATCACCTGAGTTACCAGAGGGATCTTCCTAGTAGAGTGAAGACAGAGGTCATGTGCATTGGGAAATCAATTGAGTGAGAGGAGCCACAACATAGTTCTCAATGCCAAACCTAAATTTCCCCATCTTCCAAGAGAGGAGTCCCTCAAGTAATTCATGGGTGGCTTTTCGCAGGAGTCTATGAACACCACCATATATGGAAAAGGAATTTGGTGCATGTGATTGAGTCGAGAATTATAAGATGTGGAGTGTGTCCAGAATGACCTGAGAGAGACCAACATAGCCCTCACTGTTGAGAGAGGGAATCTCAAGCAGAAAGAGGCCTTGAACATGGAAATGGACCTTGAGTGATAGGGAAGGGGCCAGGACCAGGTAGGATGGGTGCAACTGGAAAATGGAAAGGTTTGAGGTAGATTCGCTCCCAGGAGCCTCCTGGAGGAAGTCAGCTATCCTGAGCCCTTGATCTTGGCTCAGAACCAATTCTGACTTCAGAACTGGGAGGTAATAAGTTTGTGTTGCTTAAAGCCAAGGGGGCCATGGTGCTCTGTTAGAGCTGCAGCAGGATGGGAAGAGAGGAATGAGATCTTCTTCTGTAGTCTCCCTGAGAGGGTTTCAGTCCTCTGATTCCCAAAATATTTCCACCATGTCCTGATTTGGTGTATTTTTGACAGAAGCCATAGGCCATTTTAATATAGGGAGAATTTGCAAAGAGATCTTAGGTAGAAAGTCTCTTGTGTGGATCATGCAACCTCTTGCCAATTACCTGATGTGGGAGCTTGGCATAGCTGACAGACAGGGGGTGGAGGGGAGAGAAGTTAGATGTCTTATTTTTCTTTGTCTAAGAGGGGATGATTATGTTTGCATGATGGAATATGAGAGGGAAGAAGTGAATCGGAAGGATGGGAAGAGAAGGACAAGAGAGGACCTAGGATATGGAGATGCACCTGAAAAACCAGCCTCTACCTCAGAGCAAAGCCTGTCCAAGGAATGAGTCATGACCCTTGTCCTTGGAAAGACCCAAAGAGCACTCCCAGGCACATACTCACCCTGTTGAGTTGTTTACCTACAAATAATAGGAGAGATCTGCTGCACCAGGTGTCCCTGACTATGTCAGGCTAGGTGGGGACCCATAGCAACCCACTAGCAGCCACCAATCAGCATGAGACAGGGAAATACCTGGGATGCCAGATGACCCTCCCAGTAGTTTATGGTGGTTGATAAAATGTTGGGAAACTATGTAGTTCAGCACATGCACCTCTCTTGGCTTAAACCAATCAGTTCAAATGAATCCCCCTCTTGTAGTAACCAATCACACCTACCCAACTTGTTACTGCCAGTGAATGTGCTAATCATGTTTTAGAGTTATTTTATGATTTTCCCACGGTATGTGATGATTTTCTAAGAGATGCTATGATATATGTGAAGTCCCTGCCTTCCCCAAAGAGTGTATAATACTGCTACAAACCCTGGGCTCGGGGCCTCTCAGCATCACCAGTTGCTGTGTGTGCGCATGAAGGACCAAGCTAGCTCACAATAAACAACTCTTTGCTGCTTACATCGATCTTGGTCTCTGGAGGTCTTTTGGGGGTCCAGAATTCGAGCATAACACACCCTGCCCCCAAATCTGAAATAAATTGGGAGAATGAGGAAGAGACATTAGGATCATGGTTAGCATGGTGTGGGTGGAGGCAGCAGGAACGGTCAATTTTACAGAATCCTTCTGGATTTGACACTCTTCTCTGAAATGCAACTGGCCAATTAGAAGATGTACTTCAGATAAAAATGGTTTACCTGCCTTTAAATCAGCTCTGCATCACTGACTCATAGCTCTCAGAAAACGACCTGCAATTTGATGGTTTAGTAAAATGCAGCACAAAATGTATCAAGGGTATTGAGAGTTGAACCAGATGATCCTCAGGAACAGATCCCACCCCTCTTTCCATGCACTTTGAAGAACACAGAAAAAATTCACCATGTAGGAAATTCCCATGCATTCATAATTTCCTTCCAGGAGTCATCAATATTTATTCTACAGCAGTCACAAGCTCCTCTATGCCTCACAGGTTTCCATGGGCTTTTTTTCCAACTTACAAATTTCTAACAACTCATTTATGTGCAGCAATAAAAAAGGAAGCAGGAGGCACAAGCATACAGACCTAGCTCTGGGGTTCCTGAGCCCTGTCTGCCCTGTTTTCAAGGATTGTTGTAACAAATGGACACAGAGTGGTTGGAAGCCACAGCAATGCCCAGGAGCACAGCTCTGCAGGAAACAGGATGAACTCACTTCCAGTGAGCCACCATCAGGTTATTGGCAGTTTGGGCCACGTGCAGAGCCAGAGTGAGTGTGCCCACATGTCTTCAGCTTCTAGAAGCTGAAGTTCTCCCTGGCCGTGGCCACATCACTCCAGTCTCTGTCTCTGTGTTCACACGACCTCCCCTCTTCTGTCTGTGTTAAATCTCCCTCTGTCTCTCTCTCAGGAGGATGGCTGTGACTGCACTCAGCCCCCCTGGCTAATTCAGGATGATCTCTCCTGTAAATACTATGCATTCACACCTGAAAAGTCACTTTTCCCATGTAATGTGCATTGAAATCCTCATGGAATGAACCTGATATTATGGTGGCCACACCCAGTCTGTCAACCCGGAGATCACAGCTCCCTCTGTCTGCACACCCCACCGCCTCTCCCTCTCTCTTCTCCAACTCTTTCCCTACACTGGTCTGACCTGTATGATGATAATTCCCTCCACCTCCATAGTGTATCTGTGATACTGTGTCCACACTCAGAGGGCTCAAAAGGCAAGACTTCTTAGGTCTTACCTGAAGACCTGCTCTGGCACCCTTGTCCCCAGGAGGTGGGACAGAGTCAGACAGCCCCCTTATCCAACTGCAGGGCATCTGTCTACACAGGGTCCTCCTTATACAACTGCAGGGCATCTGTCTATACAGGGTCCCCCTTATCCAACTGCAGGGCATCTGTCTACACAGGGTCCCCCTTATCCAACTGCAGGGCATCTGTCTACAAAGGTATCATTCATGACCTGCTCAGATGAGACAAACTGTGTTTTAATGGGCTGGCTGAAACATTGAGGTAAGGAGAAAGTGAAAAATCACACAAAACACAAACATAATTTTCAAATCGAGGGCAGGATGGCTCTGTGACCTTAAGGGTCCTACTTTCACATTGGAAGACAAGAGAGTGAGAGAGCATGTGCACCTGGAATCCCTTTATTTATAAGAACATTAACAAAGAATTTTTGAAAGAATGTTCTTCACCAAATAAGGCAGAGGTGGGCTGCCATAACCCCAGTGGGTAATGGCCAGGCCCAGAACTATGGGAAAGCAGATTTCTTTGCTGAGTGAAGGTGGAGGCCATGTGCATCCCACAGTCCAAACAGCATTTAATACCAGACAAACACCCCCTGGGCTCAAGGCTGAGAGAGGATGCTTAACAGCTCATGGTGACCACCCACATATTCCCCCTTTTTACTTTGAAAGCGTAAATGATGAGCTGTTATCTTGAGTTCCTGGATTCTTGTTCTGAGGACATGACGTTTTATTGTCACAATAGCATAAATAACATTCAAATAATTAATATGCCATGCAGACTGTTTCAGCATGTTTCCAGAATTAAAGCCATTTAACTCTTAAAGTATTTCATCACCTAGAGAGGTAGTATCCAAAAGATCAATTTTACATTTTTGAATATCCTGGATATGGTAATGTAACTAAAAAAATACAAACTATTATTATTATAGCTCTGCCAAATACTCATTAGATGATTTTTAATGTTTTTTCAATCCCATTGTATTTAGCTGTAGTAACAGACATGGTTATAATCACTTGGGAGTAGAAAGCTCATGAGCAATATTTATTACAGTTGTTTCTAGAGCATTCAATTTACTTTCAATCTTTTCATCAATATTTATCTGATTATAGATGGCTCTAGAAGTATTTTGATATAGCCACTGAGGCTGTAACCATAGAAGCAATGAATGAAATTAAAGAGCCACTCCAAGGATTATGAGACCAAGAGCTCACTTAGGTATGGTTAACTGAGCATGCATCTGTTATAAAATCTGAACACCAACATCCATATACCACTCTTCTGAGACCTTGGCTGATAATAAAAGTGGGCTGGTGAAGGATCACTGTTCTTTTCCCGGTATTATACCTAGTGATGCAATTAGCTAAGTTGCATTTTTACAGGCTAACAGATATTTATCACTCTTTCTCTATATCTCACATTTCCAAAAATTAGAGCCTAAGAAGATTGAACTCAGGCCTGCAGGCCATAGTAGGAACCTTCCTGATGATTCCTGCCTGTGAAATCCAGCAGGGGGCTATCACTATAATACAGGACATCTGAGGCTGAAATTAAGCACCAAACATCCTTTTTGATGCCACCTTCTCTGAAGGTTAGGATATTAACAATGAAACCTCCAGGGGTCATGACATCCTTACATAATTGTCTTTTGTCAATTCTAGGAGACCAGTCTAAAATATATCCACTATTTCTAGACACTTTAGGTTGTACTGGCAAGGTAATTGCACAAAATTCTTCCATTTAGGAAAGATGTCTAATTCTATTGCAGAATGATTGGGACAGTAAGGTGTTGGTGTATTTCTGCAGAAATGACTGGCTTGTTATGAGACCGTCCCGTTTTAATAACTGTCCTAACATATATGGCATTGAGTCCCAGGGGCCAGTACAATTGGCTGGTCTAGCTCCCCATATGCTGTCTTTTCCTCAAAAGATACCCTTAGACAGCCAGCATGCTTATCAAGGGATCAACATACAGGTAGCTGGCCACTCTAACTAGTATAATTAAACCCAGTCACATGGATGGATTTTCCAGTTCACATTGTAAGTTAAAGGTGTACTTGGGGAAATGAGGCCACAGAAGTCTCTTTATAGGTTTCTCTTACCTGGCAGCTGGAGAAGCCTGCATGGCTGTCAACTCTGTGGTTGGATTTACCTGCCTGTGTCAGGTTTTTCAGCTGTTTCCATGATGACAGTTTTTAATTCCATCCTTTGAAATCTGATTTAACTTACTGAACCATGTGCAGCAGCAGTAAGATGGTTAGTATCAAAATTAAAGAAAAATGTTTGAAATATTTTGTGAGATTTAGTTTGGGCATTAGGGTCCTGCTTTTCCCCTTTTTCGTTTATTAAAATTGAATAAAAAGCTGGCAAAATTATAATATTATTAATCTTGAGATATAGACAATAGTTTAATGTAGTACAAGTATTTTAATAATAAGGGATGTATGATTTTAATTTGGCAGAAAACTTGGCAAGAGTCAATTAGGAGCTATGTCAGGGCCAACATTATTGAGTTGGAAAAGGACCATGGTAAATAGAGCCTTAATTTTTATCAAATGCATAATTTGATTTTGACTTTAACAGAATTATGAAATGAAGAATATAATAGGTTGTGTATAAAAATTTATATTTTGAAACTAACTCTAGATGAAATTAAAAGATTATCTTAATTTGGAATAAGGTAAGAGAAAGTTTTAACTTAGGAGAGGTGGCTTTTACCAAGGGCATGAGAAATATATATAGATACCTTTTTAGAATAGGAAGTACATATGTTTAATAAACATAGGAAAGATATTCTCTTTTGCCATGAATAAAAAATGAAATAGAAAAATGAATAGTCTTTACTTACAAATCTATGAAAAAGTTTTATTATTATTATTAAACCTATTATTCATTTAAGTATGGAGAATCAGTACCTTAAGTATTGATGGTAAAAATAAGTCAACATATTGTTAAGCACAGTGATCTAATTTAGAATTTTATGTGTCATTGACTTAGCAATGATATCTTAGGGGACTTACATCAAAATAATCTTTATATATAAATATATAGTTGCATGAATATATTTAATACCTTTACTTAATGTAGTAAGAATAGGTCAAATAATTATGTACAATTTTATAATTTTAAAAATATCAATGTGTATTGTGGGGCACTATCTTTTTTTATTTTGTTTGAAAATGAGCTTATTATGTTAATCTTTTTACTGAGATAAGCTATGGACTGTTGAGCTGGTTTGTTTATGGCTGTCTGTTAGTATGTTAAGGATGACTATTTTTAGGATCATTTTTCTCAGTGACAAACAGATTAAATTTGGTTCAGAGGACAGGGGCTTGAAGTAAGGCCCTGTTTTAATGTCATTGAGGCTTCCAAAGCCCGCTAATAACTTAGAGGGGGGGTAAACTTTCCATCCAAGAAGTGTATCCCTTCTGGGGCTAAGACTAGCACGTCAGTCTTTTCCTGTCTCTGTGCTCTTTGTTTCTTTTTATTGATCTCTATTCAAGCTGTGGGGTAACATCTAAGGATTGAACAGGGCCATATGTCAAAGTTTGTAATTTCCTCTGAGTGTCTGGGGCCCAACTGAATGATAAATCTATCCTTTGAAAATGTGCAGCCATTCATAGGTTTAGGATTTAGGGTGTCATGCAGGGTCTCCCTGAGTCCCTCCATTAAAAGAGCAGGACCTTCCTGAAGGCCCACCGCAATTATTTTCCAGGCATCCTGCTCATCACCCAGATCCCAGCTTGTCCCAGGGAATTGCTCACGCTCCAGACAAACAAAAAGGCTCATCATAGTCTATGTTGTTGGGGCATGGGAAGATGTAGCTCTTCCCCACATTGCTTTTAGGGTGGCTTCCTTCCCTTTAGAGGCTAAAGTTTGGCTAAGTAATAGTACACTATCCTTTCAGGTGAGGTCAAACACCTGGCATGAGTCCTGAAACATTACAATATATGTATTTGGATGTTTTGAAAATCTTCCTGAATTTGTTCTTATCTGTATTAAGTTGGGAGGGTCCCCTTAAATTTTCTCTCTTAGTAGGTGATTTCTTAAGACTTTCTCTCATGATAGTGATTGGGGTTAGACCCAACCACGCATGAAATGAGGCACCTTTGTGGATTATTTGTAATTTCCCAGTGTGCAGACTAGTTGATGCTTTTAAATGTCATATCTAGAATGCAAAATGGAAAACTTAAGAGAACTTCCAATTCCTTTCGGAGAGAAGGTCTCAGGGTAGGAGTCTAGGGAGATCAGAACAGAAGCAGTAGAAATGGTGTTGCCTTGTTCACTGTCTGTCCCTTGCTTCAGAATGAAAGGGATGAAAGAGGAGGGACATTTGAATCATTTAGAGTACCTACGCTGCAACAGTTCTAATTGAACCTGTTATTTATGTACTGTTGTGTGCAAATAGTGATGCTGTTTTTTTCTATAATTTTATACACATTTTTGTTGGGTGTGGGAAAATTGAACAATTGTTCTACCAGAGCAATTTGGGAGATGAAACTATTAAACTTATTACCCACAAAGGGCCCCAGGGTGCCTTAGATCTGCTCGTGACCAAGGGGTTGAGGAGGATGTGCCTTATTTTAAAAAGGTATCTCACCTTGTGGTTTATACTCCTGGTGGTGCATCTCCATGTGCAAAGCATTTCAGCCATTTCTTCCTATGGGGGGATGAACAGCCTGGACTCTGCCAGTCTGCTGCCCCTTTACCTCAGGATGTGAGTTTCCAGCACACTCTGCACTTATACGTGCAGAATATAAGAAAACATAAGTGAATAAAGAGAGATCTGGGTCAGCCTGAGGCCTTCCAAGGAATTTTATGCATACACCTTCCAACAGCCATTTTGAACAGACTCCATGGACACAGAGAAAATCACACCCAGGGAAGGCTCCTATGTGTAACAGTGGAGCAGCTGGCCACACTCCCTTCCTCTGTGCCATACACTATGCCGCAAATAGTGCAGAAACAGTAAATGACACTCAAAGAAAATATACCCAACATAATTGCTGTGAGCAGGAGGGTCTGTTTCATACAGGAAACATGGTAGAATATGTCCCTGGAGGGTGACCTGGTCATGAAGATGAGTGCCTAGGAGGACCAGGAGGGAGGCACTCCTCATCCATGTGGAGAAAGTGTGGCATCTCTCTAGGTGACAGGTCACGGCTCTGGAGATGAGGCTCACATTCACATCTCTTCATGTGCAGAGTCCCCTCCTGGCTCTAGAGACAGGAATGGGTGGCCAATTTTCCTCAGTCCTCAGCAGCTGTGAAAACATCCTCTGAATGAGGAAAAGGACAGTGGAAAACCATGCATTTGCTGAGATTTTTGACAACATTAAAAAAACAAAATCAGACACAGGAGATGTACTCAGCCCCAGTGACAAATGACAGCTTGTGACCCTTTTTCTTCCTCACTGATCTTTGAGGTCCTGTTTAGGATGGTCCATGCCCAGGTATCTGCACAGGAGTCACACTGAGTTCCCTGTGGTGGGAGCCTGTGGTTGGAATCAGTATTGTGGATAGCTATTCGAGGTTCTTTACAAGAGAAGAATGAGGGCTGTTTACCTGATTCAGCCTCAGGTTTAAAAATAAAGCTCAGCACTGATCTTCCTCACTCTGGCTAAAACCACGTTGCCAGATACTCCCCCAGACCAGGAGCAGGTCCCTGGCTCTGGTGCTCTGCCAGCTATGGGATTCTTTCTACATATGAGTGACTTGCAGGATAAGATCTGTGCTGGCTATTTCCATTCAGTTTGTAGGACAACTGAGAAAAAACATGTATGGATTACCTTTCAGACATTGACTCAAGCTGATAGTTTCTTAAAATCTTAGGAACAACTTATACAATTCTTTATATTTATGCCCAAACTATTTAAATATAATACATCATGCTTCTCTGTGTTGAGTTTTGTCTTGTGATCCTGTTCATATTTTACAAAGGGGGGTTTTCTTCTGTGTATTTCTTGGGGGGCTGCCATGCTGACTCAGTCTGAATCCCTCCTGACTCCACTCACAGGAGGGAGGAGCATCTCCAAGCCCTGCACGGCCTCTCTCCTCCCAGCCACAGTTCTGAAGGCACCTCTGTGAGCTGGTTCCAGCAGAAGCCACACTGTACCCTCAGCCAGCTCTCTGTCTATCAACAGGGGTCCTGAGGTGCCAGCCTGGTTCTGTGGGAGCAGGTCTGGTTAGATTTATGACTCATAGTTGGGCTGAGGGCTGCAAGTGCTGCACTCTTCTGTGGGCAGGACACTCACAGGACCTCCAAAGGGAAGGGACAAACACAAACCTCCCCTGTGGGGCCAGCACCCTGCTCAGAGGAGAGCCAAGCTGGGCTGAGGTGGAAATAGCTGGGAGCCAAGGAGGGGAGCAGGAGGACCCTTAGGGAGTGGCTGCCAGCTCAGGACTTTGTCTCAGACAGTGTGTCAAGTAAATCTGAGCTACAAATATGAGAGAAGGGACATTTCAGCCTTCCTCCATTTTCTCTTCTAAGGAACTGGTGTCTCCCTCTCTATGCTGTCATACTGCAGTGCTGGGCTCTTTACCACTGTCCCAGACACATTGCCACTTCTCCTTAACAAGTTTAGTTTTCCTTGAATATCTGGTGGTTCTTCTTTGCTGTTAAATTTTAGAAGAACCTCTCACTTCCCCTCTGTTTCTTTATTCACTAAAAATCTAAGGGCAAAATCCTGTTGATTGTCAAATTGAAGATAAATTGAAACAAGGAAAACCACAGAATTCCAGACACAAGTGCCATATATGTGGAACTATGCATTCTTCAGGGAGATGAAATAATTTAAATCTCAGGGGGATGCCTCCACTGAAGGAAGCAAATGTGTGTCTCCAAAGAGGAAGACTGGGGAGAGCTGTGTCTGTGTGGCCTGTGACCTCAACTTCCTCCCCTGGACTGCTCACCAGCCGCGTCCACTTCTCCTCAGCAGTGATGACTTGTTGTCCTTGTGTGACTCCAGATATGGTGCAACCAGTGTCACCAAGGGCAGCTCCACCCCTCACCCCCTTGGAAGAAGCTCTGTACCTGCTCCACCTGTCCATTGACTTCAGCAGAAACCAAGTGGTGCAAATGTCCATTCATTTACCCAAATATGTGACTCAGCCATGACTGTTCTCTAGTGGACTCTCCAATGGTTTATGAGCCCATTCTTCTGATCCTTTCTCCATTTCAGCCATTAGTGTCCATCATGGAATCATTTGTCATTTGAGTGAAAACCATTTATTTCTTCACTCTTCTTTATTGGAGAGCAAGTTCAAACAGAACTGAATCTTAAAAACACAGGCTCAGCTCGAGGAAGACTATTATTAATACTAGAGAAGCTGTGACCAGGAAGGTTTCCTGACCTCATCTCCCTCACACAAGTGCTTCATAGTCACATTTGTTTATCCTCCCCAGAAATGTCACATTGTCACTTGTAACCCCTGTTATGATGTGGCAAGGAGAAGCATTCCTTCTGAAGCTTTCCTATAAACATATATAATGTGAATCTGATCAATACCAAAAAAAACAAACAAACAAACAAAAAAAACAGAAAAACCTGAAAAGAGGGACATTCTGGAAAATAGTTCATCTGTACCCTTTGGAAGTGTCAAGGTCAGGAAAGAAAAGATCAAACAAACAAAAAAAACCCATCACAGATGGTAGAAAAATTAAGACACATGACAACTAATCCCTGGCCCCCTCCCCGCAAAAAAGAAAGGAACTTGAAATAAGGTCCAGGAACATAAAAATGGCATTAGTGGGAATAAAAATCACTGGGTTGAAATCCCAGACTGGACCCCTCGGGAGCACTGTGTCCATGCTCATTGTCCCTTTGCAAAATCACATGGGGTTTGGTGAAAGGGGAGCTTGGAGAAGCTTGAGAAGGAGAACGGGGGGGGGGGGGGGGGGTTCCATTGTTTCATTTCTGATTGGCACCTAGTGACTGTGTGCAGTCCTGGAGGAGTGTGTAGGGCCAGAGCACAGGTGCAGTGTGCAATGGTCACCTCAGGGAATCTGCAGGTCCCTCTCCTGCCCAGCCCTGTGTCTGTAGCCTCAGGCATCCTTCCTGTGGCTGCTTATGAAGCAGCAGACTGTGAGGGCAGCAGAGCCCTACTGTGGACAGACCAGGAGCCCTTCACCTCCTTCTGGATGACTGCTCAGTCCCATCATCTGGGTTTATATTTAGATTTTCCACATCTAAAATTATTTCAGAATAATTTTAACTATGCTGTTGAGGGAGCAGGGGCCTTTCTGAGTAAGCTCCAGCTCTCCTGGGTTTCCTCCTCTCCACACCTGCAATTCCTCTTTGAGATCCTGATGTTGGCATGTGTCCTTGTCCCATCGTCTCCCAGGTGTGGACTGATTTGTCAGTCCTATTACTTACATAGAATGTTTGTAGACACTGCTGTGCACACCTGTAAGTGCAAGTGTCTCCAGATTGGAGTTCAGCAGGTGCTTAGGGTTTGGTTTCTCTGTGACAAAAGAGCACTAAGCCCAAACCCTGGTTTCCCATCCAGGTGCTGCTGAAGGAGCCCAGATCCTGCACGTGCTTCCCTAGCTCTCTGCACCCAGCTGCACCCAGCCCAATTCCAGGCTCACAGGTACTTGTGTGGTGCGCCAAGTTGCCCATCCCATCCCCCTCAGGGAGGCAACAACAGGCTTTAAACTCACTTGGGGAGGTGCAGCCAGCTCTGCTCCCACGAGCAACTTGGTGCATCTTCTGAGCACAACAGACTAAGAAAACAAGCAGAAAACTGAAAATTAATCATTAAAATCATTAGGAATGACTCCGTTCTTTGGAAATTATCTCAGGAATAAAGCAGATTGAGAAGTTTATTCCTGTAAAGCCCTAGAGCTTAGGGTAAGAGTAGGGGAGTCTGTGGCCTGTCTTCTGGAACCCAACCTTCCACACCCAGCCCGGGAGATCTGCAGTGTCCCCAACAGGAGGGTGGCAGCACACTCAGGCAGCTGGTGATCATATGGGTAGATGTGGGTTGGGTGAACAGGGAGTGAGACCCCTCCAGATGATTCATGTGTATATCACAGCAACCTGTCAGAGTAAACAGGATAAGATTTCTAACACCACACATTAGAGCAAAAATGCTGAAGGGAGAACTGAGAGAAAACCCTAAATGAACCAGTGAAAACTGACTCTCTGCAGACAGACACAAAGCCATCGGCCAACTGTCACTGTGACCAAGGGACACTGAATGACAGTGGAGTGAGATACATTGAAAGGAAAGTTAGAGCAGAATTCCACACCCCTAAACAGACCTTAACAATAGAGGCAAATCAGCACAAATGAAGATGCCACTGGGCAGACAGACAGCCCTACCTGAATCCCCAGAAGAAGCCCTCTAGGACCCTAGGAAATGACCACAGACAGGTCTAGAGGCCACAGGTAGCAAGTAGCAAGGAAACAAGAGAGGCTATGGATACAAGGCAACACTGAATTTCACATGAAGTTCAAGTTCAAGAAGACCCAATCAGTTGTGCTAGACCTCAGAATAGAGCCACCTTGGGAGGCTGTTGATGGGGAGCAGGCAGCAGGAGGCAGAAGGAGAAATGGTATCTCCTGCAGCTCCTCCAGGGTCAGGACTGTACTTTAAATCCATTCACGTCACACTTAAGTGTCTGCCCTTTGCTCTGAGTGTGTTATATCACTAAAAGTAATCACACCCTGATGTGAACAAAGAAATAACATTTGCCACAGGATTATGGAAACTTGGCATTATTAAAAAAATAAACTAATATGTTCCTGGGAAAGTAATAAAAATTGGAAATCTCCAAGGAAAAACAGGAAGAAACTGTAAATCATGTTCATTCTCCCACTCAGGGAATGAGGTTTTTCCTGTTAGCTTCCTAAGAGAGAACCTGCCATCTTAACTTGCTGACAGGACAGGTGTTCACTCACACCATTGGGTCCTCCACCCCAGAGAACCCACCTGGGGATTTGGATGCTGCTCCCTGGGGAGGACCTTCTTGCAAGGCTGACATAAAAGCTCAGCTCTAACCTGCCCTTGACTCACCAGGACTCTTCAGCTCAGCTTCTCAAAATGAGGCTCCCTGCTCAGCTCCTGGGGCTGCTGCTGCTCTGGCTCCCCGGTGAGGACAGAGGAAATGGGTAAGGAGAAGGGGTGGCGGGGTGAACCCTGGGAATCAAGTGGAAATGTGCTGGTCTTGTCCTCCAGATGGGCCAGGTGAGGTTTACTAAGGAGCTGTGCTCTGGTGAAGACAGAGAAAGAGGGAAATGAAGTTGGAAGAATCTTAGAGAACAAATAGACCTTAGCTAATTGGCTTCTGTTTTGAAATTGAACATTTGAGTGGAAAGAATCAAAATAATGCACACGAAAACTGATTCAAGCTCATGGGAAAAACAACTCATGAAAATGGCTAATGATGTACCTAACCTTGCATTTCAATGTCATTATTTCAGGAACCAGTGGGCATATTGTGCTGACCCACACTCCCCTTTCCCTGCCCATCACCTCTGCACAGCCAGCCTCCATCTCCTGCAGATCCAGTCAGAGCCTCCTACACAGTGATGGAAACACCTGTGTCTATTGGGCTGTACAGAAGCCAGGCCAGGCTCCAGAAGGCCTAGTATGTGTCCACACAGGTCTCTGGGGTCTCAGGCAGAGTCAGTGGCAGTGGGTCAGGGACAGACTTCACACTGATGATCACAGGGAGGAGCTGAGGATGCTGGAGTGATTACTGTATCCAAGGGACTTGATCCTCCCACAGGGGTGCAGGCCTGAACACAAACCTCCTGCTGGTGGCCCAGCTGCCACCTGTGCTGTCTGGAGGGCACAGCAGATGAGACACCAGGTCTCCTAACTCCTGAATCCTGTACCCAGTGCTCACAGCAGGTTTTCTGTGACACAAATTTGTCCCTCCTGTTTTCTGAGAACTCTGACCTGGACACTCTGGGATTTCAGGTCCACTGATCCTCATCTTCTGTCCCTTACACAAGAGGAGACATTATTCTGAAGCAGGACAAGCTTAACTCACTGCTCTGCTCCTCTGGGTGGCACAGGACACAACCTCTAATATGAGCTTAATCTAATATCCCCCCAAGACCCATGAGTTAAAGCTGGGCTTCCCGCCAAAGGCATATTGGGAGGTGTCTTCCATCTTTAGGAGGAGAGGGCTTGGGGGTCTTCTGGTTGAGGGGCACAATCCCTCTCTCCTTTTCAACCTCTGTCTGGTGCATGACCCCGAATTGTGTGTAATGAGGCTGCGGGTTCTCTCAAGGGCACCTTCAGATTAGTATTTACCCTTAATTATGAATATAATTAATTGTGGCTATCTCCCTCCAGGACTCAGATCCCCCATAGGAGAGGAAGGTTTCAGCCATGACATCTGCTCCGACCTCATGGCTCCATGCAGATGTTCTATGGAAGGGCAGCTGCTCATTCAAAGCACACCTCATGCTCCAAGTCTGACCTACCTCCTGGAATCCTCCAGGGACGTCGCCAAGCTCCACCACCTTTCTCTGGAAGAGCAGTGCTGTGTCATTGGGTACCATCTGGAGGTGTTTCTGCAGGTGGCAGGACAAACACAGTGCCCCAGAGGAGCAGCAGTCACACCCAGGACCCTGGGATTCATGCATCATGAGGTGCCACTGTTCTCCACATCTGTGAGGGTTTTTGTTCGGGGATGTGTCACTGTGGTCTCCTGGTCACTCAATGCATTAATAAGTGCCAGCATCATTTGTCTCCACGTTGCTGATGGTGAGGGTAAAATCTGCTCCCAAATGACTGCTACTGAACTGTGCTGGGACTCCTGAAGCCAGGGTGGATGTGCCATGCACCAGGAGTTTAGGGGCCTGGCCTGGTTCCTGCTGGTACCAAGAAAACTTGGAGTTCTCCTTGGGGTTGGTTGTGCAGGTGATGGTGGTTCTTTCCCCAGGATAGACAGCCAGGAGAGCTGGGAACTGGGTGAGGGCAGTGCCCATTTTCACACCTGCAATCTCATCAGACTTTTCAAGGTCAGTGTAAGGACACAATCAATTTAAACCATGCAAAGCATACATACTTCACTATTCAAAGGAAACATTTGGGGTGAGGAATCCATTTCCTTTGGAGAAAGATTGTCTCAGGCACATGCTCAGTGGGTCCCCTCTGGCAATGTCCACGGGAAGGTGGTTCAGAGCACCATGTCCCCTTCTTTTGCTCACCTGAGATGAAGAGCAGTAGAAAGCACAGGACCTGAGATGGGGACCTCATCTTGCCAGGAGTGCCTGCTCTTCCTCCTGCTGACCTGTCTCCTCTCCTGGGAGTCCATTAATAGTGCCTGTGAGAGGTGGGGGCTCTCTGGAGAGGGATATGCAAAGCAGACTCAGCTGGGGCCTAGAGAAGAAGGCCACTGAACAGATCTCTGTTACATTCCTCATCCTCAGCTGCACGCTCAGATCATCCTTGCAGGACGTCCTGGACTCAGGATAACACAATGCTGTGTGGGCTGCCAGCCTGGCCAGGGAGGTGACAGGATGCCCCCTCTGCCCTAGGCCAGCTCCTCAGTGAGAAGGACCCTGGGGAGCCAGGGCTGGTCAGGGATGAGGCTGGAAATTCACGGAGAGCTGAGAGTGCAGGGAACAAGGAATACATCTCAGACGGTGTGTGGTGGAGTGGCCCAGTATCCTGTGACTCTGTCCTTATTTTAAGGCAGGAGTCAGGTAAGAGAGTGTGATTTTGAGTGTTATAATTTCATTATTTGGACACAGACAGAACCACACCTTTGCTATTTTCAAGAGTTGCTCAGGGCAGACTTGGAAAGGCCTGTACCTGACACACCAAGGCTCACCCAGCTTCTTCCAGAAATCTCCTCTTTCATCCTCCCAAATGAATTCCTCATAAAATAGCCTTCAGTTAGCATTTTTTGCCTTTGAGATATAAAATACAAATTATATGAATCAAGAAATATTTTGCAGAAAAAATAACTTCACTTCTAAAGCTGTCTCTGATCTGTTCTCACTTCCCTTCTTGATATAATTAACAAACGATCTCTGCCCTCCATCTGCCATGGGAGTAGCCTCTGCTTGCTACTCAATCCTAGAGGAAGCAAAGTATTTTGGGTACTTTTAAACTCTGCAGACTTACATGGATTTCACACACACATGAAAATTAAGGATGGCCCTCTGAACCCCGAGACGTGGCTTAGTGACAGCCCTAAAATATTCGGACCTGACTTTAGGACTGTCACTAATACTTTAGGACCCCACCTGGACCTAAGCTGAAGGACTCTATGGAGGCAGCTCTCACAGGGAATGGGCTCAGCTGGGTTTGTCCATGTGTAGGCAAGGAAAATCCTGTGTGCTGGGTCTCTCAATTCCATGGCTGGTTCAGAGAGGTTCTTGGACTCCAGGGATGGCCTGTGCTCCCTGGGTCAGCAGTAGAGAGGTCTCTCCCTTTCACAGGAGCCTGTTGAGGCTGCCTGCTGGGGCCGATGCCTCCCACACATGAGCCCACAAGGGGAGCCTTGGATGAATACTCCTTGTCCTTAGCAGGAGGAGAGTGTCAAATAAGCCAGCTGTCAGCAATGCAGCAGTGAGGAGGGAACACAGGTCCTCCATCATTGCTGGGAATGACAGGGACAGAGAGCCCCATGCAAGTGCACAGCCCTGTGAGGGCAGGGACAGCTGTCCTCAGTGGGATCCAGGTGCTTCCCAGCTGGGAGGGAGAATTCTAGAAACTAGCTAATTCCACCTCTCAGTCTTATAGGCAGAATGTCCAGGGCACAGAGAGTGATTGGTTGGGCATCTACTGACCATACGAAGACACAAAATCTTCAGTACCATTTAGTATTTTTTTGGATCCCTGCAAAACTGATAGCTCCTTGTGAAAGCCCTTTACTTTCTCACTGAAGAGACCAAACAGGTGACTCCTGGCCATTCTCTTCTTTTAGTTAATGGACTGTGTGAGCTGATTTTATTTAGAAGGGAAAGAGAACTGAGAGGTGCCTTTCCCACAGAGCCCTGTCCCCACGCCTAACCAGGACCTTCCACTAAACATTCTCTCTTTCTGTGATGCTCGTGTTCCATATCTCAATTTTTAGAAATATTCAAATACTTTTTAAATTTTCTTTTTTTTATTTTTTTTTTTTATTGATTGTTCAAAACATTACAGAGCTCATAATATATCATCATTCATACATTTGACTCGATTGGGTTTTAAATTTTCAGAACACCTTTTAGGTGGAAAACGGTGTAAAGCAGGCTTCCTGTCATTCAGGGAAATGGGGTGCGGTGCAGAGGTTGAGGTCTCTGCCTCGGACACTTGGTTCCTGTGCACAGGTTGTTTGACATGAGGTGTTTTCCACACGTTTATCACTGCATCAGCGCCCCAAAGAAGGATTAGTTAGTAATCACAGAAAAAGAATGAGGACACCCATTCTGTCATAACTTGGGAGCTCTGTCACTTTCTCCTGCTCGGATGGCTGTCCTGGCCACTTCCACAGTGAAACACATTCTTCAGAAACATGCAAAGTGTAAATTCAACATCTCCCAAAAGAAGAGGCTATAATGACTTCACCCCATAGTCCTTCACCCTGGGAGCACAGCTGCTCTGTGCTGAGTGACTTGGTCCTAGAGCAGTAAGTTGTCTCTCCATAGTTGCTCCTCACTGACAGGAAACCACTCTGGCAGGAATGTTTCTCCAGGTTCCTGCACAGTGGTTCAGAAGCCCAGGAACTTCCTCCCCAGGATCAATGCTCCACTCAGGAGCTCTGTGTCATCATTAGCAAACTCTACGCTTGTCAAAAAAGCTGGGCCCTCGGGGACCTCATCCCAGCTGCACATCTGCACTTTCCTGTTGTCCAGAAGCCAAACACCCTTGAGAAAAATTCACCATGGCACCACTGCAGAAAAGGACGGAGGTTCTGTTACAGACACCACCCTAGACCTTGTCAGGCTCTGAGGGGGAAGCAGCTGGCCCAAGGAGCTCAAGGGGTTTTTGTTGCAGTCTGTAGCACTGTGTGGGTGGAGAGCTGTCCCACTGCTGACAGTAGTAGGTTGCGACATCTTCAGCCTCCACGCTGCTGATCATGAGCAAGTAGGAGGTCCCAGACCCACTGCCACTGAAGCGTGCTGGGACTCCAGAGGCCAGGGTGGATGTTCTATAGATCAGTAGCCGTGGAGAGGCCCCCGGCTTCTGTTGGTACCAGTCCAAGTAGCTGGTGCTTATACTGGAGCCGGCTGTGCAGGTCATGGTGACCCTCTCCCCTTGGGAAGCAGGCAGGGACCCTGGAGACTGCGTGAGCACAATTTCTCCACTGGACACTATGCTCATGTGGGAGAGATGAAAAGAGAGAGAAATTAGCAGAAATAGAGATTTATGGATGTCTTCATACCAGACAAGGTGAAGAAGCAACTAAGACCAAAACCCTGATGTAGACTCCAACTAACTCA
Organism: Callospermophilus lateralis; assembly: GCF_048772815.1. Classification (NCBI taxonomy): domain Eukaryota; kingdom Metazoa; phylum Chordata; class Mammalia; order Rodentia; family Sciuridae; genus Callospermophilus; species Callospermophilus lateralis. The sequence goes on from NC_135318.1 coordinate 88,599,006, forward strand.
TGTGGGAAGGGGACTCTGGATCTTGAGCTTTCTCTTTCCTACCTGTGACACTGAGCAGCAGGAAGCTGACAATTTGAGCCTGAAGGTCCATGGTGTTGTCTGAACTGAACACTCCTCTTCCCCCAGGGACCCCTTAAATTGGCTCACAGTTCTGTGGACTCTGAGAGGAAACATGCAAATCAGCAGGGTGGGCAGGGCAGTGCTGGCCCATAGACCACATGGTCCTCCCACTGCAGAAGCTGAAGTGGCCTAGGGAGCAGAACCTGAGTGTGTCCTGAGCTCCTGTCCAGAGTCCTCCTGTGTTTCTGGGCTTCATCTGACCTAGTGAACAAGAAAACCCTCCTTTCCCTTTGCTTCCCCTGTCTGCAGCAGGACAGTGTCCTCTGTGAGAAGGACTTGCTCAGGAGGACCACATGGACTATCCATCAGAGTTTCCTAGGCCACACTCTGCCTTTGCTCTCCTTGCCAGTGGCTCCAAGGCCTTTCCCATCCCTCATGGCCTCCTAGATGGCTGAACTCCAGTGTGAACTGGATCTCACATTTTCAGGGAGCTGGCCACAAAGCCAGGCAGGGATTCTAGCAGAGAAGAAAGCAGGGACCCTGTCCCACTAAAGGGACTCAGCCCTCTACACATCCCAGCTACAGTTTCTGCAGGGCTCCATCCTGGGCTGGTGTCCTTGAGAAGCTGAAGGCAGCCTCAGACTAAGGAACAGTGAGTCCAAGTGATGACCATTTACCTCAATAGGAGCCCTGTCCTGTCCTGAGGGGTTAAGCTGACATCACGTGTCCCTCTGGGAGTGTGGGAGGGGAGTTTTTAAGTAAGTGATGTTTTTATTATCAAAGAATGAGTGACCATGCTGGGGTCAGAAAGTTTACCTAAGAGTCTTATCAAGGCCAGGTAGTGACATGATTTTTCCTGTCTTATAGCAAATCCACCCCCCTTCCTGTCTACACTGCAGAGAGGCAGAAACCAAGGGGAAGCCTGGAGCTATCTCCACAGATTCCTCAGGATGGAGGCAGCTGCCTCAGAGGCTCCCTGGTGACAGAATTCTCCCAGGGGGATCCTCAGTGGCCCCAATGTGGGGATAAGGAGGAAGTGATCAAATGACACTAGCAGTTTCCTTTCCCTGCCAGGCCCTTTGGCTTGGTCTTAGGGTGAAAGTGGCCTCATTAGAACAGGTTGGGAAGTTCTTCTTTCTGCTGTTGAGACAGCTGTGTAAGACTGATGATATTTCTACTTCAAATATGTGATTGAAATCCCCAATGAAGTCCTGACTCTGTGCTTTGCTTTATTTAAACACTTTAAAATTCTTTTCTTATTATAATCCTATTCAATTTTTCTAGATATTCCTGAGTCACTTAATAATTTATCTCTTTCTTAGAGTTGTTGTATTTTATTTAAATTTTATAATTTGACAATAATGGCATATTTTTATATTCTCTTATAATGTTTTTAAATTTCTGTAGATTTGTGACCAATTATGACACTGACTTTGGTCATCTCTGCCTTCCCTCTTTTTTATGGATGATTTTTTGTAAGGGTCTGCAAGATTTTTGTAAGGGTCTGCAAGATTTTTGTAAGGGTCTGCAAGATTTTTGATGTTCCCAGGAAATCACCATTTGGTGTCCTTGATTTTCTGGTTTTCTTTCATTTATCTGTCTTCTACTTTATATCATTTTGTTCTATCTTCTTGCTCTAGATTTCTCTTTCTTCTCCTATTTTCTAAGGGTACATAATTGATTTCAGATTTTTTTTATCATTACTAGAACATAAAATTAGAGGCTTATATTTGTAAATTCAAATATTCATTTGTTCACTACATATTTGCAACTTTGACAGAGGGGCAGCTTGGCCATTTCCTCACTTGGGAAGCAACAGCAGGAGACGGAGAAGCTGGACTGAGGAAGCCATCCTGAGGTTCCTGTGAGCTGTGAAGTTCAGGCCTGTGACCAGGGGAAGCTCCCACGTGGGACAGCTCAGTGCAGGGGCTATTTGGCCCTGATACTATGGCAGTTGAGGTGGACTCTCCAAGAGGCCACAGGGTGCAGATCCCTTTTTCTCACCAATGTCACCAACCATCCTCTCGAGTTGGTGGAGTTCTGACCAGCTTCCAGCCCAAGCAATATCACCAAAGTGGAGAGATTTTTCAGAAGTAGTGAGGATTCTTGATGAATTGTTATGGGTTGATGAGAGGGAAGTCCTCCGAAAAGACTGGATTTGGTGCTTTGTTATGGACTAAGAAAACATTAATACACCAACAAAAGCTCATATGTAGACAGACAAATTTAGAAATTGATATGAATCTTATTAGACTAAAATGTTTCAAAGCACAGCTTAGAGTAGCTCTGCTCCCTTTGTGGGGATACAGTATCCCAAGCAAAGCCAGACCAACAATACAGAATAGAGGACACAGAGTCAAACCCACATGAATGCAATTATCTCATACTAGACAAAGGCACGAAAAACATATATTGGAGACAAGACAGCCTCTTCAACAAATGGTGCTGGGAAAACTGGAAAGCCATATGCAGCAAAATGAAATCAAGCCCCTAACTCTCACCATGCATAAAACTCAACTCAAAATGGGTCAAGGACCTAGGAATTTGACCAGAGACCCTATGCCTAATAGAAGAAAAAGTAGGCCCAAATCTTCATCATGTCAGATTAGACACCCACCTCCTTAACAAGACTCCTAAAGTGCAAGAAATAAAATCAAGAATCAATAAATGGGATGGATTCAAACTAAAAAGCTTCTTCTCAGCAAAATAATTGGTGAGGTGAAGAGAGAGTCTACAGAATGGGAGCAATGTTTTACCACATGCACATCAGATAGAGCACTAATCTCTAGGATATATAAAGCACTCAAAAAAGTAACACCAAATTAATAATAATAATAATAATAATAATAATAATAATAATAACAATAATAACCCAATCATTAAATGGGCTAAGGAACTGAAGAAGAAATACAATTGATCTCAAAAGAAGAAATACAATCAACAAATGTATGAAAAAATGTTCAAATTCTCTAGCAATTACAAAATGCAAATTGAAACTACTCTAATATTTTATCTCACTCCAGTTAGAATTGCAGGTAGCAAGAATACAAGTAACAATAAGTGTTGGCAAGGATTGGGGAGAAAGGCACACACTTAACATTGCTCATGGTACTACAAATTTGTGCAACCAATCTGAAAAGCACTATAGATATGTCTTAGGAAACTTTGAATGGAACCACCATTTGAACCAGCTATCCCACTCCTTGGTTTATACTCAAAGGACTTTAGAAGGGCATACTACAGTGACACTGCCAAATCAATGTTTATAGGAGCACAATTCACAATAGCTAAGCTGTGGAACCAACCTAGAAGTTCTTCAACAGATGAATGGATAAAGAAACTTGGTATATATACACAATGGAATATTACTCAGAATTAGAAGAGAATAAAATTATGGCTTTTCAAGTAAATGGATAGAGTTGGAGAATATCATGCTAAGCAAAATATACCAATCACCAAAAACCAAAGGCCAAATGTTTTCTATGATAAGTAGATGCTGCTCCGTAATGCAGGGATGGGGAGGCATGGGATAAATGGAGAAACTTTGGATTGCAAAATAGGATGGAAAGGAAGGAAGGGGGCCTGGATGTAGGAAAGATGGTGGAATGAAAAGAACATCACTAACCTGGTAACATGTATGTTAGCAGGAATGGTGTGACTCTACTTCATGTATAACCAGAGAAGTACACATTGTGCCCCATTTGTGTACTAAGAATTGAAGAGCATTGTGCTGTCATAACTAATTAGAACAAATAAATGAAATTTTTAAAAACTAATGTCCATTTCAGAGCAGCAATGGCTATATTCAAAGACAAGGTGGCCCACTGCTACAAAGCTTCATCCATGGCTAAGCCATAACCAGGGGACGTTGACCTGTAGTGCTGAACCCTGAATCAGACCATCTATGTCGGGGACAGACCTTGGCCATTCATGAGCCTTGTGAATTGGAAGGAGTATTTAAAAGGCCCTTTGTCTCACAAGGACACCTGTGAGGACTTCCTTCCCCAGGGTCTACAGCAGCCTCCAGAGTCTCAGGAGGCCCTGAATAGACACAGTGCTCTCCAGTTCCTCTCCCCACCTGAAACCCCAAACTAGGACAATGCATTAGTAATATCACCGGTAGTTAAGAGGAGGAAGTTTCCATGCATTTTCTAGAGTGCTATAGGTATTTTCTCAGGATGTGAATCAAAGAATATGCTTGTTTTCTCAGTGTGATAGTTGTAGGGCATTGTTGGAACATTTGGCAGGGTGGATTGGCATGAGTTTCAATTTGGGTGTCACCAGGTGAGACTCAGACACTAGGGTATGGGAACTGACCCTTGCCCATCACAGCACCTGACTTTTTTTGCAGGAATAAATATAGTTTTGCAAATGTGTATTGACTATGGCCACTAAAATATGAAATTAATGGAAATCGTATTGGCCATATCCCATTGTTATGTCATGTTCAGGAATGGATAGGTTACAATGAATCCCACCATTGTGTATAATTATAATACACCATTATGTATAAATATAATACATATAACAAAATATGGAATACAAGCAAACCATAACTGGTAATTTAAAATATGTCATTTCATCTGATTAACAGACACAATTATTGGATATTATTCATAAAAATTATGTAATAATAGTTGAGCCTAGAATTATAAAATTATCCAAGTTTGGCAATTCTATGCCCTTAGTTCCTCCCATAAGATGTCTATATTTTTCTTTTCTTTTTTTTCTGAATTTCAAAAGATAACATGGTAAGTTAACTAAGTTGGGAGTTGGGGAATGTATACAAGAAATAAAGAATGTGGAGGTCTAGGATAAAAGCATGACACCCCATCTCCTACAAACACGAGGTCTGGCCCCGGCTTCACTCTAGAGATGTCTACCATCTATGTTCTGTTCCTTAAATATAACTTTCTCTATATATTTTCTCTTGCATTTCTCAGGTGCTTCATCATCAACAACAGAGGAACAAGGACCCACCCTGATTCTAAGACTGGTGTCAAGGGAAGGGTCATGCTTATCAGGTTGTGGTCAAGAGAGATCACAAAGTTACATAGAAAGTATCCAGGGACTGGATTGTGGGGACACTTGGCCCATTGTGAACAGAGCCCCAGCAGCCATGAGCATGGGCAGTGGACACAGCCTCCAAGCCTTAGGGCTCCTGGTGGGACAAGATCTTTACTGCTTGCCCAGTTGATGCTGAGGCTTTGCTCTGTATGAGGTGTATTTGCCACCTAGTGGCAGGTTTGTGACACAGCAATTTGTGGAATTTGGGGTCTGGGAACCCAAAGCCCTGACTGTGGATTCCTCTCCCACATTCATCACAATCATGAAGCTGATTCTCTTCCATCCGTAACTAGGCCAGATTTCCTGGGAAACTCAAGGGATCCCTCTCCTCAGTAAGTTGTCAAACCAAAGACAAAAATTAACCAGGAATTCAGAAAACATACTGGTCTCAGGGCAATTGGGGTCCAGGTGTGTAATCCACAGGAGATGACAAAGCTGGGGTTTTGCCAGAGAATAGAAGGGGCCTGAGGAACCCTTTGGGGTGCAGTGGCATTGGTGAGGGAAGCTGAGGACTCCTGGTCTAGAGAAGGCAACCCAGCCTCATGATTCCCACTCAAAACCCCTTCCAGAGCTGCTGAGGGTCTCCCAGGGCTCCCAGGAAAAGCTTCCCTACTTAGCTTTTGGGCAGGGGCAGCTGAGGAGTGGTGCAGGAGGTTCCAGAGGTGACCAAGATCCAGCCCTCACTGCCACCCTGGCCCTTCAATCAGCCTCTGTGGGGTTCTGAGCAAGGGGAGGGACCTGCCCCTGCAGCCCCAGTGCACCTGGCTTCCCACACTTTATGGGCCCTTAAAGGAGTCCCAGATCACCAGATGCACACAGGACAAGATGCCGCCCTCTCATGGAAAAGGTGAGGTGATTTTTTATCTAAAACAATGAACTTGGGCAGGAGCAGGAGGATGTTGATGGGGGGAGACCTTCGTTTGGTGAGTCAGGAGCTTGGTTCCTGGCTCAGGTCTTGACTCTGCACAGCAGGTGCTCTGCACAGGAGATGACAAGTGCTGGGCCCATGAACAATGGGACAGGGGGCTTGAAACATCTCAGTATCTGGCAAGGTCACACCCATCTAGGTCTTAAGGATGTAAAAGTTGAATTTCCTTTGAAAAGAGACCATGGGGCACCTTGCTTGCATGGGGGCTCCTAGGAAATAGATTCCTGTGCTCAGCCACCCAGGCACTCAGAGGGTGGTATATCTGTGGTCCCAGGAGGCTTAGTGACAGCTCAAGATGGTAGCAGACATTGGGCTCAACCACATGGAGATGGTTCTGCAGTAATGCAGGATGCAGGAGTCGGGGATCATGAGGTTCAACTGAGATTTCAAAGGAGGCCCTGAAGGCCAGGTGGGGTGTACCAGGGCTGAATCCCTGAAGCAACCCCTGAGAAGACAAGGTGTGGAGATGTGAGAATGAAGGTGGCATTGCAGTGGAGGCCCTGGGACTGAGAGATGCCAACAGCATGGGACATCTGCTGAGGGAAACTCTGAATCCAGCAGAGACAAGTGGAAAGGGAGGCCATGTGGGCTGCAGCCAGCAAGTCCACAGAGGCAGAGCCCTGTGTCAACCCTTTAGACAGAACTTCACTGTGCCACATGTCCAGGTGCTGGATAGGGGACTACAAGGTGGGTTGGCCCAACTGGATTTTTTTAGTCTTTTTTTGGTCCCATCCCGTCTTCCTTTGGTTCTATTTCTGCACTTTGGAATGGGAATGTTGATACTCTGACACTGAACAATGGATTTGCTTTTGGCTTTTCCCCAAGAGTTTTCCTTGGGGTTCCTATAAGACTGTTGACTTGGACTTTTAGGAATGGTGAAATTGTTACTGTGCCCATGAACAAATGTGTTTTGGAGCCCTGATGTTCAGTGCACATGAATGTGGCTGTTCTATCTTCTTGGTGAATTGACTCTGTTTTCATTATGTAATTTCCTCCTTTGTCTCTAAAGCAATTTTGACAAACTTACAGATGTGGGACAAGAGCATATCTCCTTTCTTGTCTCTTGATCAGGATTTGCCTATGATATTTTCCCATGTTTTCACTGTCAAGCTCTGCTTGTTCGAAGACCTAGTGTGAGACTATTGGACATAGCATGTAGACATACAGTTTCAATCAATGTTGCCAATCTACATATTTTAATGGGAGGTTAATTTATTTACATCAACAGAATTGCAGAGGGGAAAAATTATCCTTTGCCATTTTTTTTAAACCTTTCTTTCTGCCTCATGTCTATTTGTTTTTTTTTTTTTTTTTGTACATCTCCTTTATCTTTAGTTGATTTGGGGGTAAAATATTTGATTTACTTCCCATTTTCTTTTTTCCTGTGTATATGACAGCTTATTGTTTCCTTTGTTTTGGTGAATTTGGGTTGAAATATAACAAGCTAAATTTATAACATCTTAACATGAGCTGGTGACAATTTGACTTCAGTCTTCTTATATCACTGTCCTCCCTTACACTCTGCATCCCTTGACGTTACTAATGTCAATTCACATCTGTTTGTTATGTAGGTGTTAACATAATGCTTAGTGATGATGACCATTAATATATTTCCTAAAAATCCTATGAAAAACAAGATTGGGGTTATAATGAAATTACACCAATGATTTAAAAATTATTTCCTGTTTTTTTTTTTTTTTTTTGACAGAAGAACTCTGTACTTTTGAATGGTTTCTAGTTACTCTTTGGCCTACTTCATTTCAACTTGGAGCACATCTTTTCCCCAGAAATCTCCCTTGTGCCATTGACACACCAGGGCTTCTGCAGCTAGTGGGACCTTGGTAAGTGGTGACTGAGCTGTGGCCATGGCACTCAAGATCCAGAGCCCTCAGCTGCAGCTTCTTTTTCTCAGACAATCTGCTGAGCTCCTGCCCAGACCAGAAGAACAGGTGGCAGTTGGGCCACCCAGGCAGAGAGGTTTTTGTTCAGGGCTGCACCACTGTAGGAGGAAAATGTGTAGCTTGAGCGCAGTAGTACACCCCAGCATCCTCGGCCTCCACCCTGCTGATTCTCAGTGTGAACTCTGTCCCTGACCCACTGCCACTGAACCTGTCTGGGACCCCAGTGAACCGGTCAGAAACCTTATAGATCAGAAGCTTTGGAGCCTGGCCTGGCTTTTGCAGATACCAATGAAAATAGGTGTCTCCATCACTGTAAAGGAGGCTCTGACTGGACCTGCAGGAGATGGAAGCTGACTGTCCAGGGGTGACAGGCACAGAGAGAGAACTCTGGGTCAGTACAACATCCCCACTGGATCCTGAAATAATGATAGAAATGAAAGTTTATGTACAGTATTTTGAAACATTTTCATGATTTCTCTTTTGTTCCTTTCTTAACTTAATCATTTGTGTGTTCAGTGTATGTAGTTTTGGTTCCTACCAAAAAAAATACAATGTCATATAAGATAGAGGTGGCATGTCCAATGCCTCTCTAGATGCTGACCACATAAATCTTTCTCTTTCTATGTCCCAGTCTTCACCAGGACCCAAATCTTTCCTTTTCCTTCTAGACACTTCTTCCCTTTAATTGATCTGAACATCACATTCCCCATTTTTTGAGCTGAATCTCACACCATGAACATAGGCAGGGATCACATGTAGGAGGCAATGAGCTCACCCCCCTCTTCCTTCTCCTTCCTCATCCCCTCTGTCCTTACCAGGGATCCAGAGCAGCAGCAGCCCTAGGAGCTGAGCAGGGAACCTCATTTTTAGAAGCTGAACTGAGGAGTCCTGGTGAGTCAAGGCCAGGTTAGAGCTGAGCTTTCATGTCAGCCTTGCAGGAAGGCCCTCCCCAGGGAGCAGCATGCAAATGCCCTGGTGGGTGCAGCTGGGTGGAAAGAACCAATGGAGTGGGTGGGTGTGGACTGACTTTGAACAAATAAAATGTCTTCTGTGACTGGAGGGAAACCAAGGAGATGAAGTCCAGGCTGCCTGCAATAGTGGGCAGAGGATCTGATGGTGAAAGTGAAAATCTTTGGCAAAGACATAGATTTTCTTTGAGTTCAGTAGGAAGCACAAATAAAACACCTGAGACATGAAGATGTAGTCAGTGTGTCCAGGGCAATCTCTGGAGAGTGATGGCCAGGTTGTTGGACTCCCTCCCAGCAGCAAACTTGGAGAAGGAAATCATCCCACACCCACTAGAACTGACAGGAAATTTCCTCCAAACAAACCCATCTCCTTCAGGTACTTCAGACTCCTGTGGTACTCAATGTTAACAAGTGCTGGAAATGATCTCCCTGGGCCCTTGCATGAATCAGAAGAACCTGACAGGGAGAAAGAAAACTTTCTCTGACACTCAAAATCCATAATTGATTCTTTATTTTCAATGGATCCTGGGAAAAGGATCTTCCACAGGAGTCTTTCTCACCTGTAGACTAGAGATCCATTTTCCCAGAGGGACTTCTCCAAACCCAGGTGTCATGTTGGACCCTGAGTCCAGAGGCCCCTTTGGGCTGCAGGCCACCTTCTCTATGTCACAGTCTGTCGCCATTCACTGGAGGCTCAATTCACGGACATGCCAGGTGCAGGGAGCCAGGGAAATCTGTGCCCCCCAAACTGAGAGACATTTGCCCGTTTACACTCTTAGTTCTCAGGATTCTCAATACTGACCACCAAAATTTATATGATAAGCAAATACATAAATTTCTAGAAATTCTATGCAGTTTATTCTTTTTTTCCATTATGACTTATTTTTAATTTTTCTAAAAAATGTAATGAATTTATTATTGTTCATACAAATTCTAAAGTAAAAAACATTCTAATAAAATGGGTAGATTTGAAAATATTAAATGTCAGCATTTCCACAATGAGGAGTTTTATTTCAATGGTGCCAATGCGTTCTGAGCACACACAGCAGTGAGGTGTATGGATGTCACACTGTGCCCAGTCTCCTGCCCAGTCCTTTCCCATTCCATCCTTTGTTCTCCCCTGATCCAGCTGCTCTGCCCTCCTGCTCTCCCTCCTATTCCTGTTTTCACCTGTGCATTACCTCAATGTGTAAACACAGTAGTCATTGTGGACAGGAATGACATCCACAGAATTCTCATGAGAGGTTGCAGAAGGAAGCCAAGAGTCCAGCCAAGCTGGACAGTGCAGATCAAGTAGTTGAGAAATGCCTGCCCACATTCTACTTTGTTATGGGCAATAATGTTCACATATGTCAATTAATTACATGTTAATTGTAAGGTGAAAGTTGAGGTTGCTGAGGTTCCTAATTGGTCTGCCCCTAGAAGTTCCTGTATTGGAAGTTTGGTCCCAGTGTGGCCATGATAAGAAATGGTTGGCTCTTTAAGAGGTGGTGCCTGATGGTAGGGGCCAGGTCAGTGGAGCTGCTGACCCTGGAAGGACCAGTGCCAGACTCAGAAGGAGTCCTCTCCAGAGTGGGTTGTCATAAGTGAGGCCACACCACAGGCCTGGCCATTGCAGCCTGTAGCTGGATCCCTTCCTACCCACACACCATACTGCGACACTGCCCAGGGGGCCTCACCTGCAGACAACAGGTGAGACTGCCCAACCTTGAATTTTAAGGCTTGAAAACTATGAAATAAAACTTTTCTTTTCATAGAACTTACTTAGCTCAGGAATTTTGCTCTAGCAACAACAACAAAAAAAAAGACTAATAAGTTTTCTTTTATTAATAAGTGTTTAAATTGAAATTTCATTAAATGGCCTTATTGCAGATTAACTAATCTATCTATAATAATTGTATCCTACAGGTGGTCTCTCAAATCTCAAGTGTACAGATCACTCCACATTATAGAAGTGCGGATTCTCATGCACAGGCCTGGGTGGCTCTGGAACTCTGCTCTTGAAACAGCTCTCAGTGACACAGACGATGCTGTTCAGCCTGACACCTTGAACAGGATGGGAAATCACTCCACGTCCACACTTGGCTTGCTTTTCATTTGGTGGGAAAATTTCATTGTTTTTGAAAAGGATCCTTATCTGTTGCTTGTAATTTCTTCCTTTACTGTGGATTCTCTGACTTAATGAAGCTTTCATAATGTGATTCCAACTTGCTGAAGGCACTTTGTGGCACATAGAAAATTCTCTGTATCCTGTCCTTCCTGACAGAACTCCAAGAGCTGGAAATAATGACTGTCTTTTTGAGGGTGAGACTCAGGCCCAGGAAGTAAGGTTCAGGATCTGGCAGTTGAAGGATGTGAGGCAGGTGGTAATGCTGGTCAACCTTTATTCAGAGGGGGTAATAAACTGTAGCCAGACTCCATCCCTGAGCCATTTTCCTATGCTCTTTTAATGTGCAGTTCAAACAAAGAAGGACCATGCCAACAGGGTACACAGGGCTCCTGCTAACAGGTTACACTTCATGACATTGAGTGCATGTGCTGACTCAGAGAGTTTATGGCCTTGACCACATAGTAACCATGAGATCCACATCATGGCCTTAGCTACACACTAAAAACATAAAACCCATCAGCCCACCAGAACCCTCAGCAAGTGAGCCTACATATGGCCATGTTGGGCCTGACCCACAGTGACCACAAGGAAGGTCAGCTGGTAACTGCAGGACTCACCATGGCTTCTGGAAACACAGTACCCAGGACCCTGATTCTGATTCCTATGGAGAAGCTCCATGAGGGACCTCATCTAAGAGGGAGGATCCAGAAGAGAAAGATTCTACACCACCCACTGCTCCTGCAGGAGACAGGTGGACCAGGGTGAGGACTGGGGAGTCACCTAAGAGGTGTAGCAGGCTGCTGAGGTCATCCCCACACACCTGGGCTCCTATGCAGTTTCAAGGAAGACAGGGCCAGAAGCCAGGGCCCTCTGTGGCAAATGAACTCTGGTTCTTGGGCAGAACCAGGGACTCTCCCATGTCCAGCATCTGCATTCCTATCAGGTGACCTGGTCTTTAAAACATTGGTGCTTGGACTCAATTTATCCATATTCCATGATTCCTCCAAGGACTGCCTCTGCAGAGGTGCTCTGGGCTCTGACACAGGAGCAGAGGGTCCTCCATTGTCACAGCTGCCCTCTCTGTGTTCTGTTTCTGTATCTGCATCTTCATGACCACACTCACAGAACTGTGAGAGCCTGCAGTTTAGATTCCCATTCCCTGTGCTTTAGAGGACTTCCTGTTCACAGTACATACAGTGACTTCTCATTACTATTTAAATCTAAACTTTTACTATAAACCAAACCTCTCAGGTCCATTAATCTTTGTCCTTTATTAAATCAGGAGGGACACCAGTGCATCCAGAAGTTTGAGAAGAGACTGGTTTTCTGCTTTGCCAATTTCCTTCATGGAATAAAATTCATGGACAATAATGGAAGGGAAGGGTAAATGGAGTAGGATTTATTTCAAGGAACAGTGAGAGAAGTACCTCAACAAGGGAGGGGACCTGATACACCCTTTGGGTGTGCTAATTTAGGGGTTTATGTGGTTTACTGTCTGAGCTTAGATCAGTCTATGGTAAATTGGTGTTGAGAATGGGTCAAGGTAATTGGTTTGCACTTCAGGCTGAAGGCTTAATTCTTCCTGTGATTTTCATCTGGGATCACTGCCACCTTTCATTTTCCTGCCTCTCTAGGACAAAGAGTTTGCTGGAGTGTTCCCACACATGAGCCTCATGGGATTTTACATTTGGAAAAGGTCTTCATGAGTACCACTAGGATTTCTACAGGTTAGCCTCCTGGTGTGGTCTCTGCCTTTGAGCAAGACTTCCGCTGGGACCCTTCCCTTCTGACTGCTGACCTTTGACTATTCACTGTCATCACTGCCTGCTTGGCCGAAGATGCAGAAAGAGGTTTCATGTGCAAAGGAGCCTCTCTGGAATCTTCTACCAATGTCTCCCAGAGCCTGGCTGCCTCTGAGTGGTGTTCTCAGCAGGTAAAGGCAGAAGGAGGAGCAGCTGGAGCAGCCCGGCCTTGCACTTACTCCCTAGGAGGTTTATGTTATGGTTTGTGTCCCTGTGAGAGGACACTCATCATATTGTTCACAGTAATAAGTGGCAATATCTTCAGAATCAGGCTACTTATAGTGAGAGTGAAATCTGTCCTAGATGCTCTGCCACTGAACCTCAAGAGGCCCCCAGATAGCAAGCAGTTTGCACCATAGATCAGGAGCTTAGGAACTTGCCCTGGTTTCTGCTAGTACCATTTTAAGTAATTGCTAATGCCCTTACTGGCCTTGCAGGTGACAGTAACTTTTTCTCCTTTAGATTGTGACAGGGAGGATGGTCAATTTGATGTCACATCTGGAACCTGACATTGAACACATGAAAAGAAATACACACAATGTTAATCATTTTAAAAGAGAATTTCCCTGAGGATCCAGGCAGTACTGACCACACTGTGCTGAGCAAATCCCCAGGACTGTCCTTTTTTCCTGTGAGGCAGAGCTACAGGAGTCCCAGAAGGTGAGCCGGGGCCCCAATGGCCATGTTGTGTCCTGACTGGGACTGACTCCTGCACAGAGTGTAAGCAGCCTCTTAAGAAGTCAGTAGGGCGGTGGGGCTATGCTGTGGGCACATGCAAATCATCAGAACTGGGCAGGCTGGGCACAGCTGCAGGGCTGCACCTCTCAGTCACTCAGCACAGGCTCCAGGTCCTGATTCCCAAAACAGACAGAGAAGCTCAGAATTGCTGACAGAAAATGCTCTGCTCTCTGGGGCCAAAGGCAGTGTTTTTGTTGAGTCCTGCATGTCACATGCTTTGTGATGACCTCGGGTTCCATCTGTGCTTCCTTCCATCTCTGATAGAGGACATGGGCCATGAAACAACACCTGAAGCTTCAGGAAGGCTTAGGAGATACTTGCATTTGGCACCTGAGACCATTAATGAGTTCAGAGTGGCTGACTGCTTGCTCTGAGTCCCTGATGGTGAAGTAGAAAGGCAATACAAAAAAAAAAAAAAAAACATTGATTCATAAGAAGGGCAGGATCTTTCCTCCCTCATCTTCCTTCTCCAGCAGCTCAAACACTTTTCCTCTGTTCATCCCTCCTCTGTCCCACTGTGTTTATCAAGACAAGACAAAATCAAATATTTTCTCCTCCTACATGAGAGGCACAGCACTCTTCCTAGCTCTGCCTCTGATTGCCCACACCCACGCCTGATGTCCCCTGCATGCTCAGGTTATCACTCCCACTCTCTCTGGCCTCACAGTCCAGTGTCTTCAGAGGTGGGTCCTCTCTCCTCCAACCCTCATCCTGCCTGTGGTGGCAGAGAATATTGCATTTTCTTTCAGCAAAATCTACCATGTTCCTTACCCCTGAATATTCTGCCTTGATCAAGCCTGTAGGTGTTCACAAAATCATCATCTAGAGCTTGGTTTTAAACAGTGGTATGGCTCAAGTAGGTAAATTCACAATCAGTAAATAGACCTAAGAGATTGAGAAAACAAGTGACTTATTTGACAGAAGAATTATTAAACAAAGTCTGTGTTTTAGAATGTAATTAAATGTGATCATGTAAACCATGGATTTTGTTGATAGAACAGAGCAAATATCATTGTGTATGGTTAAGGGGTGATTTAATAAATGGAAAATTCATACCATCTTGAAGAAATCATCCTGTTCTCTCAAAAAAACCTATAATTTCTAAAATAACTATTCACTAATGGAACTGTGAATTTCTGGAAATGTTTTATTCAGAATATAGGGTAGGAAAAACAGAAACTAGAATCATTTTGAAACACAGGATGCAGTAAAATATTGAGAGGGTCATAGAAAAACATAACAGAAGACAATTTGTATGTGACAGCAAGTAGACATATTTGGAGAATTTGAAGTATTAAAACAATTAATGATCAATATTCTGACCAATGAAGAACATGTAAACTCATAGTGTATAATGATATTCCAAAGGACAAATTCTTATTAGTTATAAAGGGGACAACAATCATTGGAGAACTCTGGTGACACCCTGAGCCCAGGGTCAGAGAGCATCACTAAGATGTAGGACATGAAGCCATGCCCCACCTGGCAGGAGGCCATGAGAAGAGCAGAGCATCCTCTGCACACTCCTGCCCACCCACTATGGGCTGAGCTGTGTTCCTCAAAATTCTCAGGCTGGAGCTGTGGTCTGCACAACTTCACAGTGTGTTGAAAGACATAATTATGCAAGTGTGAGGTTTGAGTTTGAGGTCTAGTCCAATATGACTGGTGTCCTAATGGAAGAGAAATTAGGTCTCAGAAACACCAGGGAAAGACCAAGGGACACACAGGAGGATAGCTGTCTGAGAACCAAGGGAGAGCAGGACAGCCCTGCTGGTGCCCTGATGTCTGGCTTAGATTCCAGTCATGGGAAAATCCATTGTTGAAACTGCTCAGTGTGGGCAGGAATGGGGGTGGGGCTATTTTATGGTAGCAGAGTGACAACAATGCTGGATGCAGGAGCAGAATTCAGTCCTGAGGGACACTGTGTCCTCTATGAGGATATTCTCTAAAACCACTGACGCAGCACCTTCAACAGAGATAGGACCCTTAGATCCAAGGAAGCAGAGTTTGCCACCCCAGGCTGAAGGAGGCTGAGGAGACTTGGCTCCACAGCAGCTGGGGAGTCTCCATTGGACCATTTGCTACAGAAGACACGAGGGTCAACTGGGCACATGTAAATGCCATGGAGATGGGATGGGACAGGGCACTAATGTCCATGTCCTTTTCACAGGTGCACGGCAGTTATGTGAGTACAGCTGTCTGTAGGGAAGGAAGGACTCACTTCTCCATCCTGAGCGCAGCTGGATGTCTGAATCCACTCATTTCCACCTTCTCTTTCTTAATTTTAAGAGGGTGTCCTCAGCTCCTGAAGAGCTGGGCTCTAGAACATGTGCATCCCCTCTCTGGAGCCAGGAGGAGACTATGAAAGTGACCAACCAAAAGTCTGAGTCACAGACCCCCAAAGGCTCATCCACTGAGCTGGATGACCCTGCAGGGTGGGCACATTCTCCCACCAGGATGAGGAGCCCTGGATCCTTTTCTTCCTGCTGCCCATCACTGGTCAATGCCAGACCACACTGTGGGGACCCAGTGCACAATATTTTCCTCTAAAGGACAGACCAGCCTGCTCATGGCAGAAGTCTAGATGCTGGGAAATGTTCCTCAGGAATCAAGGTAAACTCAAGAGCCCTCAGTTGTAGAAACATGAAGAGAGTGTGTAGCTGACCCCAAAGAATTTGTGAGGGGCTCTATATAGAATAGATACACCACAGGAGCAGGGACTTTGGAACATAGGGATAGAGAAGGACCATAAGGTGAGAGACAGATGACAAGCCTTTGAGAGCTGGGTCTGACCATTGCACATTGTGGACATCTGTTCAAACATCATGTGACATCCCAGGTGACCAGTGAAATGAAAATTAAAACACATGAGGAAATACCTCCCCTGAGGGATGGCCAAGTCCAGGAGTGAGCACCCCACAAGCAGCAGCGGGGGAGCCCAGGCCCCATCCCTGCTGCTGAGCCGGTGCTGGCTGCAGTCACAAGCCACTTCCAGCATCTGAGTGTTCTGGGGAATGTCTACAAGCTGTCCCCAAGATGAAGACATGAAGTACAAGACAGTGTGACAGATTCTGATAACACTCAGCATTCTGCTATGAATCTAAAGATGGTGAAAATACACACCTAAAAATAAATAAAACTCTATACCAGAGAACTTAGAGGATCTGTGTTCAGCATTGCAAATTTGGAGGACACAAGCCTGCCCTTCTCTTGGGGGAATGGATCAATAATGTTGAACATCCAGAAAGTAGAATATTACTCAGCAATTTAAAAAAAGCAGCTATCATGCTGGGTGCTGTGGTACTCATCTTTAACTCTAACCAACTGTGAGGCTGAGGCAGCAGTATCACAAGTTTAAGGCCAGATTCAGCAACTTAGGAAGGACCTAACTACTTAAAGAGATACTGCATAGAAAAAAAATTTAAAATGTGACTGTGATTGTAGATAAGTGGTAGTGTGGTAGTGCATGTCTGGATTCAATACCAAATTTGAAGAAAAAAAAGAAAATAAAACAACTCTCTGTGCTATAATGAAAACCCCTGGAGGAGGTTTGTGTGCACAGTACTCAGGGTGACAGGCCTGTCTGAACATTGTCCATGCTGTGAGTGCCAGGCAGGTGTCACTCAGCCCAGGTGAAACTACAGGATGGGAAATCATGAAGGATTGCAGCAGAGAGGGGTGGGTGAGGAGCACCTGGAGCTCAGACAGTGTGAGGGCGGGACCTGCACTGTGCCAGGCCACACTGCTGGACACACGTCATTGTCCATTTGTCTACTTCCACAGAATGCACAAAGTGACCTTGCTGTGACCTGTAGACATGGGCAGAGGTTGAGGAATTGTAACAGAAGCAATAGAGTCTGGGGTGGTGGTAGAGGGGCTATGGGAGCAGAAGGACACAGGAGAACTCTGTATTTCACCCAGTTTTTCTTGAAACTTAAACTACACTAAAAATCAAAGTCTTAAAAATATTGCCATGTGGAATACATGGAGAGGCCTGTCTTTGCTGCACAACACCAACTATTGCCTATTTCAGGCCCTTGAGGTCTAAATTCTGTCCTGTAACATGTCACTGAGGCCATTATCATGGTCTCCTTCTGGGGCTGAGCTGAAGGAAAGGGTCAGAGTGGAGAGGAGCCCCCTGGAACCTTGCACAAACCCTCCCTGTAGCCCTGGGATCCTGGAGCCTCTAAGCAGTGCCCTCAGCAGATGGAGGCAGCAGGAGGAGCAGCTGGGGCAGCCCAGCCTCACACTTCTGTTCCCTGGGAGGTTTTTGTCATGACCTGTGTCACTGTGGGAGGGGAACTGCTACCTTGTAGACAGTAATAATTGGCAACGTCTTCAGGCTCCAGGCTGCTAATGGTGAGAGTGAAATCTGTGCCATATCCACTGCCACTAAACCTCATGGAGACCCCAGATTCCAGGTTGATGTACCATAGATGAAGAGTTTAGGAGCTTGTCCTGGTTTCTGCTGATACCAGTTTAAATTATCATAAATACCCTGAAGGTGGTGGTGACTCTGTCTCCATGAACCACAGGCAAGGAGGATGGAGACTGGGTCATCGTGATGTCACATCTGACACCTGCCATTGGAAACATAAAAAATAAATATTCTTATGACCTTTATGTTACAAGAGAACTTTTCTGAGTAGCCAGGCAGCACTTACCACACTGTGATTAGTGGATCCCCAGTACTATCCCTCCTTACGTGGGAGGCAGAGCAGCAGGAGCCTCAGGAGCTGAGCAGGGGCCCTCATGGCCATGCTGTGTCCTGACTGGGACTAACTCCTGCACAGGGTGTGAGCAGCCTCTTAAGAAGTCCTCAGGGCAGTGGGCTATGCTCTGGGGACCTGCAAATCAGCAGGGTTTGGCAGGCTGGGCACAGCTGCAAGGAGGCTCCTCCTGCTCAATCAACACAGGCTCAGTGTGTCCAGGTGTCCCAGGTCAGACCAGGGCAGCTCAGATTTGCTTGGGGGATCTGGGCAGAGGTTTATAAATTGTAACAGAAGCAACAGGGGGACACAGGAGAACTCTGCACTTCACCCCTATTTTGCTGGGGACATAAACTATACTAAAAAATAAAGTCTAAAATATTCCCATGTGGAATACATGGGGAGGCCTGTCTTTGCTGCACAACACTGATACTGCCTAATTCAGTCTCTTCAGGTCTTAAATTATTTTCTTTATAATACACTGAGCTCACTGCCTGTTGGGGCTGAGCTGAAGGGTCAGGGTGCAGAGGAGCCCCCCTGGATTCTCTGACTGACACTCCTTGTAGTGCTCAGTGCCTGGCTGCCTTTGAGTTGTACCCTCAGCAGGTGGAGGCAGCAGGAGGAGAAGTTGGGGGAGCCCAACCTAACACTTCTGCTCCCTGGGAGGTTTTTGTCATGGCCTGTATCACTGTGGGAGGGGAATCCCAACTCTGTTGACAGTAATAATTGGCAACATCTTCAGGCTCCAGGCTGATGATGGTGAGAGAATAATCTGTCTCAGATCCACTGCCACTGAACCTCAAGGGGACTCCAGGTTGCAGATTGGATGCATCATAAATGAGGAGCTTAGGAGCTTGGCCTAGTTTATGCTGATACCAGTGTAAATGATCATAAATATCTTCACTGGCCCTGAAGGTGATGGTGACTCTGTCTCCACGAGACACAGGCAAGGCAGATGGAGACTGGGTCACTGTGGTGTCACATCTGACACCTGCCATTGGAAACATAAAAAGAAATATCCATGTAAGTAGTGATGTTACAAGAGGACTTTCCTGAGTAACCAGGCATCACTGACCACACTGTGATTAGTAAATCCCCAGTGCTGTCCCCCTTTACCTGGGAGGCAAAGCAGCAGGAGCCCCAGGAGCTGAGCAAGGGCCCTCATGGCCATGCTGTGTCCTGACAGTGACTGACTCCTGCACAGGGTGTGAGCAGCCTCTAAGAAGTCCTCAGGGCAGTGGGCTATACTGTGGTCACATGCAAATCAGCAGGGCTGGGCAGGCTGGGCACAGCTGCAGGGCAGGCCCCTCCTGGTCAATCAACACAGGCTCAGTGAGTCCAGGTGTTATAGGTCAGAGCAGGGAAGCTCAGATTTTCTTGGGGTGAACATGATTCCCTGGGGCCACAGAATACAGTCAGCCCCCTGAGCTGTGAGGGGTGATCTGAGGTATTTCCTGGTTGAGGACAGGCTCTTCTTGTGTTTTATGTGTTAAGGCAAGATTGCAATAAATCACCGAGTCGATCTTAGAGCAGGAGACAGAAACCTTATTCACCAGTTGGTGGTCAGGATCCAGCAGCTGGCGGACCAAGGGGGAGGCTACAAGTCTACATCCTTCGACCCCCTCCTGGGGTTTGAGTACACCCTTTATAGTCCAAAACCATGTTAAAACATAAGTGGCTGTTTCTATGATTCAAAACTATGAACAAACGTCATGAGATCTAAAATTTTAAGCAGTAAAGCGAGTGGGCCAAAACCTTCCTATTTGACTACAGTTAAAAAATGTTAGTAAATCTAGACAATTAATCTGACAAGGTACTTTGTCCAAAAAAAAAAAAAAATGGGAACCAAAGAAAGAACATTTTTACATGGTATAAGAATTGCCATTTTGTGCTGCAAAACTGCTGTGCCAGCCACTGTTGAGGAGCACAGAGGCAGGGGTTCCCTGGGAGAAGCACTTCTTACATGACATGGAGTCTCAGGGCAAAATGAAGTGTGTTTTGTCATTGCCAATGTAGCCTGGCCCATGACAAAACAGTTCTGTGTTACTGACACTTTGGGATGAGGAGGCATTAAAGAAACAAAGGGGTAGTTTACGCTTTAGAAGTAAAAACAGAAATAAAGGCAGCAAGAGAGGAAGATGTATAAATTCACTGAGGCATTTGGGGTTTCTGGACATTGGCACAGCATGGGTAAGAGGCAGGGAGGAGCGACCCACCCATGGACCCAGCCCACCCTGCCTCAGAGTCCCACAGAGCACACTCATACCCATCATGGTGCCCATCTTCTCCAGAACAACAGTTTCTAAGGCCAGCCAGGCTCTTCAACTTAAATATCTCTTAGGAGAAGTAAGAATAATTTTACAAACTAGTGAAAGTACTTTAGCATTTGAAGTTTGGAAAATATAGGGCATGGTTAGCATCTTAACAAAAAACAGCAAAGATCCAG
The DNA here is from genome assembly GCF_048772815.1 of Callospermophilus lateralis. Classification (NCBI taxonomy): domain Eukaryota; kingdom Metazoa; phylum Chordata; class Mammalia; order Rodentia; family Sciuridae; genus Callospermophilus; species Callospermophilus lateralis. Next base: position 88,619,735 of record NC_135318.1, read on the forward strand.
ATTCTTTATATAACTCTACTTTACCAGTATGACCACAGGAGTTTTTCAGTTTTGGTCTTAATGCCTCAAGGACTCAAGAGGGTTACAGTGTCTCTAAACATTATGTCCTACATCAGGTCCTCTTATAACTTTTTTCAAGAATAAAGCAGGTCAAAGTTATTTACCCCTGCTTTTCTTAGAGTTTTCAAAATCTTTTTCCTGTAACTGCCCATGATCATTTTTTTCTTTTCTTTTTACTTTATTTCCACACCTCTCCCTCCCTCTCTCTCTCTCTTTCTCTCTCTCTCTCTCTCTCTCCCTCCCTCCCTCCCTCTTTCTTATCTTTAATTTCCCACTTTGGTGCTAATGACTGAACCACAGCCTGGTGCATGCTGCATAGTTCTCTACCTCTGAGTCAGAGCCCCAGCCCATCCCTCCCTCACTAACTTACAAATCATTTCTGGGATCATCAGTTGTCCCCTGATACTTCCTCCTGCCCTGGTCTGGGAGGGCTCACATGTTCCTACCAAAGAGCAGGATGGAGCTGGTGAGCAGTAGACTAAATGGAAAAAGGAGAAGGTTTAAAAGCTTCACCCTATTTTAAATATCCCTGTGCTTTTGTTAAGTTCCTTAGGGAAGAGATACTACACTGAAATGTTTACTGTGGGGCTAGGAAATGTACATTCAGGTCAAGTTTCTACTTAGCAAGGTGACAACCTGCAGGTGGACAATTGTAGAGCATGTGATAAAGGAAGGACTTTGCTGGTGACATAGATGGGAGAGGCTGGGGCAGGAGCTCACGCAGGCTGAGCTCAGGCTGGTGCTGCCTGAGAGCTGTAGGCTCTGGCCCTGGGCTCTGAAGAGGAGTTTCTTCTGGGCACATGGTGAGGACCTGGGGAAGCAGAGGCCCTGCCCTCAGGCTGCCTGGCCTAGGAGCCAGGGGAGGAAGGTGCTCCACACACTGAGGCTGAGCCAAGCAGAGAGGCCATGGCCAGGGGAGGTTCAGAGACCAGGAGTCAGCTCTTGCCTGGCTCTGTTCTCAGTGCCAAACTTACTGTCCTGGGCAGAAACCCTGCTAGACCAGAGAGGGGGGTCAGCAAAGACCCCCATAGACTCTTCTCAGCCAGAGTTCAATTTGCTTAGTACTAAAAGGAATACTACCTGCCACATATGTAATATTTAAAATATTAATTCTATGAACACATCTGTTTACTCTGTAACTCTAGTGTGAATATGTGTATGAACATAGGAATTCTTTGACTTTTTGTTAAACGTATGATTTTATATTTATTTATTTACTTATTTAATCCACTTATTTGTTTGCTTGTTTATTTATTAGTTTCTCAGCTACAGTGATGCAGTCAGGGTTCTCACATGCTAGGCCATGATGAACTACATCCAAGTCAGCTCCCTTTTATTTATATACTGTGTTCTATAGTTTTCCTGGGGTGGCCTTGAACCTGCAGTCCTCCTCCCTCAGTCACAAGGTGTCCAGGACTATAGGTGTGTGCCACTCTGCCCATGGGACTCTAAGTTCAGACACCTTGAGCCTAGGCAGGTAAAGCTGGCATCTCTTGCCTAAACCCATGGCTGCCTCTCCACTCTTGGGACTGAGCATGAGCACCATGAAGTTCAGGACCTGCACAGGGTCCTCCTGCTGCCTGGAACAGTGACCTTCTCATTGCTCAGGATACTGGGGGATGTGACGGATTCCAGTGACAGAGAGAAGCAAGTGTCATAGAGATGGGCAGTTGTTCTGGGGCCCAAATAGAATTTCTATGTCCAGAGCTGGGCATGGGCACCCCTGTAAGGTAGGTTCCCTCACCCAGGGCAGAAGAGCTGCCGCAGTGACTGCATGGCCACAGAACAAACCATGCCACAGCTATTGGTGGACATTCCTCTGACTGGAGTGATAGAGGTTCCTCTGGCAGCTTCACAGTTCACATGATGCAGGGACTCTGCTCACAGTGGACCATGTTGGCCTAATGAACAGCCCCTGAACATCTTCTGCTCTCCTTTCTGGTCTCTAAAGACCACAAGGCACCACCTTTGACTCTCCCACAAGAATCCAAGGGGTGGAGTCAGAGGCAGGCCAAGGGCCAGGACGTGCAGGAGAACAGGGTTGTGACTCATATGAGGGCAGCCATGTGGGGAGTGAGGAGTGACAGGTATGAACTCCAGAGTAGGAGGGGACAGGACAGCCAAAACTCCAGGGACCTAGTCCTCACTCCTAGTCCTTCACTACATCTTTCAAATGAAGTTCTCCAGTGAGGCACCTGCTCAGACCCACACAGCTGCTGCTTCTCCCTGGCTGTATTAGAAGTATTGGTTTCCATGGATGGCACTAGAGCAGATTATGCTTAGTGAAGTTAGCCAATCCCTAAAAAATAAATACCAAATGTCTTCTTTGATATAATGAGAGAAACTAAGAACAGAGCAGGGAGGAAGAGCAGGAAGAAAAGATTAACATTAAACAGAGACATGAGATGGGAGGGAAAGGGAGAGAAAAGGGAAACTGCATGAAAATGGAGGGAGACCCTCAATGTTATACAAAATTACATATAAGAGGTTGTGAGGGGAAGGGGAAAATAAACAAGGAGGGAAATGAATTACAGTAGATGGGGTAGAGAGAGAAGAAGGGAGGGGAGGGGAGGGGAGGGAGGATAGTAGAGGATAGGAAAGGTAGCAGAATACAACAGTTACTAATAGGGCATTATGTAAAAATGTGGATGTGTAACCAATGTGATTCTGCAATCTGTATTTGGGGTAAAAATGGGAGTTCTTAATCCACTTGAATCTAATGTATGAAATATGATATGTCAAGAGCTTTGTAATGTTTTGAACAACCAATAAAAAAAAAACACAGATTACTGGACCCTAACCCTAGAGTTTCTGATGCAGTAAGTCTGAGATGAAGCTCAAAATTTTGTATTTCTAACAAGTTCTCAGGTAATGCTGATGCTATTCCCTACAAAAAAAAAAAAAAAAAGAAGTATTGGTTTTCACCAATTATCATTAAGCACTCTCTGAGTCTTTCCTGGGTGCTCATTGACCTACAGAGAGAGAGTCTACTGGAACAACAGGTGGTGAGAGAAGGTGAAATGACTCCCCAATAGGAAGTGTGAGTGTGACAGGGGTTGGTGAAGTGGTGACAGCTACAACCCCAGGGTCCTTCTGAACTCTAATTTCCAGGGACACCATTGAGGGCTGTCTGCCATCCCTACTGTACACTGGCACCTTCCTGTGTCCATGTGTGGAGAGGCATGCTGTGGGTTTCCTGTCCACATGGTGGTTTTAGAGTGCTGTGTACTGTCTGGCACATTTGAAACACGTTCTGCTACTGTTGTGCTTGTTTAGATAGAAAAATCACATGTGACTTTGATGCACTCTGGAGGACTGTGGTTACATTTGTAAATCATTCCTAGTGAGATGTTAGCCGCCCAGGAATTGGTATTCAGCACCGCATCTGGAGTTCAGCTGCCACACAGTATTTTACCAGTCAACACACTTTAGGTGGCAGCGGAGGGACCCTAGAGTCATGTTGCTTGGAGACCAGGCAATTGGGTGAATCTTTGTTTGAAGCACATGTTTTATGACCTCTTCCAGTCATGATCTGTGGGGTGTGATGAAAGGAAATTGTGAGATGTCATCAATTTAATTACCAGGGCTGCAGGATGCAGGGGAGATGAGGGAGTCATCAGTTAAGAGCTACTGGACAAAACCAGCAAAAGCATCTTCTGTATCCTTCAATGTTTGCTGAAATCATAAACACACCCCAGGGGGAGCTGGCCACTGAGTCCCACTCACCAGGAAACTTCATGACTGCTCACACCACACAATCCATAAGTACCAAGTGCTTGTCCTGAGGGCCACCCTGTTCCCCAGGGCTCTCCATCCTATGTAGTGTCACCCTCTCATTCATAGTCCTGTTGGCTCAGGGCAAACAATTCACCCTTCCCTTCCCCAATTTCCATTACAACAATACCATGTCCACTGGATGTGTTTCCTGCTGCCATGGAGCTTTGTCACTGGTCACAGAAGGAGCTAATTCAAGGACATGGTGTTGTCCATAGAAGGACCTGTACAAGTTCAATGCCCTTCATTTCAGTGAAACCCATGTCTCCAGCACTTTGCTGTCACAGGCAGTGGCCCTTTTCCCTGCCTCAGCATCTGCAGAACCCTTGAACAATATCAGGAGGACCGGGGTGAGGGTCACATGGAGAATGGCTCTCAAGTCCACAGTTCTGGCTGAGTCTCACTCTAGTCCACTGAATATCTTTCTGGGACCAGATTGAGCCTGAAGGTATTGTAGAGGGAAGGACAGCTTCTCCTCTCTTTCTACATCAATCACACCCTGGATATTATCAGCAGTTCAGCCAATATTTATGGGAAAATCCAGATACATTCTTGAAACTCTGTGAATTCTGTGACTGAGACCATAATCCCACCATCAGGTGAACTGACATGTCCCCAATTCAATCAGTAGATGCATTGTCAGGTCAGTCTTCTGGGGCTGAGGAGGAAGAAAGAGAATGAGGATGGACAGGAGCTCCCTGAGCCCTTCCACCAAATCCCCAGTGTCCTTCAGACTCTGGTGCCTCTGAGCAGTGTCCTCAGCAGGTGGAGGCAGCAGAAGAAGCAGCTGGGGCAGCCCAGCCTCACACTTCTGCTCCCTGGGAGGTTTTTGTCATGGGCTGTGTCACTGTGGGAGGGTAATCCCAACTCTGTTGAAAGTAATAAGTGGCAGCATCTTCAGGCTCCAGGCTGCTGATGGTGAGAGTGAAATCTGTCCCAGATCCAGTTCCACTGAACCTCAAGGGGACCCCAGATTGTAAAGTGTTTGCATATCTAATGAGGAGCTTAGGAACTTCTCCTGGTTTCTGCTGATACCAGTGTAAACGGTCACTAATACCCTGACTGGCCCTGCAGGTGAGGGTGACTCTGTCTCCACGAGACACAGGCAAGGAGGATGGAGACTGGGTCATCGTGATGTCACATCTGACACCTGCCATTGAAAACAAAAATAAATATCCTTGTAAGTATTGATGTTACAAGAGGACTTTCCTGAGTAGCCAGGCAGCACTGACCACAGTGTAAATCCCCATTACTGTCCCTCCTTACCTGGGAGGTAGAGCAGCAGAAGCCCCAGGAGCTGAGCAGGGGCCCTCATGGCCATAGTGTGTCCTGACAGGGACTGACTCCTGCACAGGGTGTGAGCAGCCTCTTAAGAAGTTCTCAGGGCAGTGGGCTGTGCTGTGGGCACATGCAAATCAGCAGAGCTGGGCAGGCTGGGCACAGCTGCAGGGAGGCTCCTCCTGCTCAATCAACACAGGCTCAGTGTTTCCAGGTGTCCCAGGTCAGACCAGGGCAGCTCAGATTTGCTTGGGGGGGACATGGTTCCCTGGGGCCATAGAACACATTCAGCCCCCTGATATTTGAGGGGTAATCTGTAGTCACCTTCTGGTTTAGGACAGGCTGTCCTTGTGTCTTAAGCACAGTTCTGTGTTGGTGACCCTTGGAGGAGGAGGAATTATAGAATCAAGAGGATAGTTTATGCTTTGAAAGTAAAAACAGAAATAAAGACAGAAAGAGAGGAAGAAGTATAAACTCACTGAGGTGTTTGGGGTTTCTGGACATTGGCACAGCATGGGTAAGAGGCAGGGGGACCAACCCAAGAACCCAGCCCTTCATACCTCAGAGTCCCACAGAGCACACTCATACCCATCATGGTGCCCATCTTTTCCTGACCAGCAGGTCTAAGGCCAGCTAGGCTCTTGAACTTAACTATCTTTTAGGAGAAGTAAGAATAATTTTACAAACAATAGAGATTTAACAAGCTTTAGAGATTGAAGTTTGGAGAATATAGCGCATAGTCAGCATCTTAGTAAACACAGTAAAGATCCAAATTCTGTATATAATTCTGCTTTACCAGTATTACCATATATGATTTTAAGTCCTAGTGATGCCTCATGACTTTAAGAGCACTGCATTGTCTCTAAACATCATGTCCTCCATCAGGTCCTCTTGTAACTTTTGCAGAAATAAAGCAAGTAAAACTTATCAATGTTGTTTTTTTTCTCAGAGTTATCAAAAAATATTCCCAATAACTGTCCACTATCTTTTTTTTTCTTTTCTTTCTTTTTTTTCCCCTTTAATTTCCCTCTTTGGTGCTGATGACTGAACCATGGCTTGGTGCATGCAGCACAGTTCTCTACCTCTGTATCACAGCCCCAGCCCCTCCCTCCCTCACTTACCCATCATTTCTGGGATCATCATTTGTCCCCTGATACTTCCTCCTGCCCTGGTCTGGGAGGGCTCACCTGTACCTATCACACACAGCAGGACAGAGCTGGTGATCAGAAAAAAAAAAAGCTTGACCCTATTTTAAATATCTCTGTGCTTGTGCTAAGTTCCTTAGGGAAGAGAGACTACAATGAAATCTTTATTGTGGGGCTGGGAAAAGTACATTCAGGTCAAGTTTCTCCTTAGCAAGGTGACAACTGCAGGTGGACAATTGTGGGAATGTGTGCAGACCATCTGATGAAGGAAGGACTTTCTTGTGTACTAGTGTCATGGTGAGATTGCAATAAATCACCCTGTCAATCTTAAAGAAGGGGACAGGACATTTATTCACCAGCTGGCCTGCCAAGGGACAGGCAGCAAGTCTACACCCTTTGACCCCCTCCAGGGTTTGAGTCCATTTTTTATACCATAAGTAAAGAATGGCAGCACATAAATCAGAAGTGGCTGTTGCTGTTTCAAAACCAAAAACAAACATCACAGGATCTAAAATCTAAGAAACAGGGAAGTGGGTCAAAATCACTCTAGTTGAGCACAGGTTAATGAATGGTCACCACCACCTAGATGACCATTCTCTGACAGGACACATGGCCCAGGAAACTTGGGGACCACAGAGATAAGAGCTTTACATTGTATAAGAATCACCATTTTGTGCTGTCAAACTGCTGTGCCAGGCCCTGTGAATGGGCACAGAGGCTGGGGTTCCCATGGGAGAAACACTTTTTACAGGAGGTGGAGTCTCAAGGTAAAATGGAGTCTGAGTGGTCACTGCCCATGTAGCCTGGCCTATATCTGTAGATGGGAGAGGCTGGGCAGGGGCTCATCTACGCTGAGCTCAGGTGGGGCTGCCCCAGAGCTGCAGGCTCTGGCTCTGGGCTGAGGACTCAGCTCTTCTGGGCAGTGTGGTGAGGACCTGGGGAAGCAGAGGCCCTGCCCTCAGGCTGTGGGCAACATGTCCAGGGAAGTAAGATGCTCCACACTTGGGGCTGAACCAAGCTGAGAGGTCATGGCCAGGGAGGTTCAGAGACCAGGAGTCAGTGCTGGACCTGGCCCTGTGGGTTGGCTGCACTCTGTGCTGAGCCCAATGTCCTGGGCAGAGACTCTGCTGGACCTGAGAGGAGGGTCAGAAAAGTCCCACTAGAGGCTCAACTTAGCCAGAGTCCAAATTGCTTAGAAATGAATGAAAGGAATATTATATGCCATGTATAGAATATTTAGGAGATAAATTATGTGGATATACCTGTGTTAACTCTGCATCTCTACTATGAATATATGTCTGCACATAGATATGTCTTGACTTTTGGTTAAATGTGTGATTTTAAGGTTGTTTTTGTTACTTTGTCAGTTCTGGTGATCTATACAGAGTCTCTCACATGCTTGGCCAACAATGAACTACATCCAAATCGGTTTCATTTTATTTATATACAATCCCAGGAACTTGATCTAGAAACCCTGAAACAGGAGCAGTAGGTCCCTGCTGAATTAGTCTTCTTGGGATGATGATGAGCATTTTCACCATGAAGACCACAACATCAGAATCCAGAGCCCCACAGGTTCTGTGTTAGATGCTGTTGGAAGGCCTGAACTGTGTAGATTGAAGCTACAACTACAAGAAAGAGCTGTTGGTGTAACAGCTGCACACCTGACGTACCTTCAGGTGCCACCGTTCAGTCCACACGCATGAGTTTACCCACTGACTAGGCTAAGGCTCTCCTAACCCCCAAAATTTACCATCGTTGGTAAGCACAACACACCCATCAACAGATGCCCAAGTGCTCCCCTTAACAATTGTGGAAGGCTCTGTTTACACTCCTGATAAGGTGATCAGTGAGTCAATATTCAATATTTATCCTTTAGACTGATTTTTAAAGTGTCCATTTTTTCACTTTCATTATACTGGAGGTTGTACCAAATTCCACAAGACAAACAAAGATATAAAAGATACATATTTTGAAAGAAAAAATATAATATATTTATTTACTAATAACAAAATTTGTACATTTTCTTAAAGATCTAACTTAAAATCTCTACATGTAATAATTTTACAAAGTCTCTGGACTCATTGTCAGTATATACAGTACGTGTTGTGGATTAAAGAAGATTTGTATAAATAAAGACTTTACCATGTTCATAAACAAGAAAACATGATGATATTAAGATTGCATTTAACCCAGAATTTAGACACACACACACACAAACGCACATACACACTCCAATCAAATCAAAACATACAAATGATTCACTGAAATTGATGAACCTATGATAGAATTTATAAGGAAATTTAAAGTACCTGGTATGACCACAGAAAATTTAAAGGAGAAAAATATTAATAATCTTGTATTCTGAAACCTATTTTTAGGAATATAACTCAGTGATAGAACATTTGCCTAGAACATAGAGTGCCTGGGTTTGTTGCCCAGCACATCAGGAAAAAAAAAAAAAAGAAAGAAAAGAAAGGCTTATAGATCTTCACTAACAGTGTACTCTGTGACAACTACAGTGGATACACAAAAACAACAACAACAAAACAATAAAAACCATGAGAGTCCATAAGGATCCACTACATTGTCATCTGATTTCTAACAAAGTAGTAAAGAGGGATATAAAAATTTCTTTTCATTTTCTCAAAAATTTCCAAAGAGCAATTGGATATGAAAATAAAATTAAATGGGCTTTAGAAAAAAGTTCTCACACATATCTTATCAATAAACCTGTGAATTAACAGAGGACCAGAGTCCACATGTAAGATCTAAATTGATGCAGCTTCTAGGGAAAGCTGAGGATGATGTCAGGCCTAAAGCAGGTAATGTATTTTTTTTTTCACAATTAAATTGTTTTTTATTGGTTGTTCAAAACATTACAAAGCTCTTGACATATCATATTTCATACATTAGATTTAAGTGGGTTATGCACTCCCATTTTTATCCCAAATACAGATTGCAGAATCACATCGGTTACACATCCACATTTTTACATAATGCCCTATTAGTAACTGTTGTATTCTGCTACCTTTCCTATCCTGTACTATCCCCCCTCCCCTCCCCTCCCATCTTCTCTCTCTATCCCATCTACTGTAGTTCATTTCTCTCCTTGTTTATTTTCCATTCCCCTCACAATCTCTTATATGTAATTTTGTATAACAATGAGGGTCTCCCTCCATTTCCATGCAGTTTCCCTTTTCTCTCCCTTTCCCTCCCACCTCATGTCTCTGTTTAATGTTAAACTTTTCTTCCTGTTCTTCCTCCCTGCTCTGTTCTTAGTTGCTCTCATTATACTTTTTTTTTATTTTTTTCATCTTCCATGCGTTTGATTCAAGTGAGTTATGCACTTCCATTTTTACCCCAAATACAAATTGCAGAATCACATCGGTTACACATTCACAAGGTTTACATAATGCCATATTAGTGACTGTTGTATTCTGCTGCCTTTCCTATCCCCAGCTATCCCCCCTCCCCTCCCCTCCCATCTTCCCTCTCTACCTCATCTGTTGTTGTTCAGTTCTCACCCTCCCCCGCCCTTTTCCCCCACAACCTCATATATGTTATTTCATATAACGATGAGGGTTTCCTTCCATTTCCATGCAATTTCCCTTCTCTCTCCCTTTCCCTCCCAACACTTTCCCATCACTCCTCTCAGTTTAATGTTAATCTTTTCCTCATGCTCTTTCCCCCTGCTCAGTTCTTAGTTGCTCTCCTTAAATCAAAGAAGACATTTGGCATTTGTTTTTTAAGGATTGGCTAGCTTCACTTAGCATAATCTGCTCTAATGCCATCCATTTCCCTGCAAATTCCATGATTCTGTCATTTTTTAGTGCTGCATAATACTCCATTGTGTATAGATGCCACGTTATTTTTATCCATTCATCTATTGAAGGGCATCAAGGTTGGTTCCACAGTCTAGCTATTGTGAATTGTGCTGCTATGATCATTGATGTGGCAGTATCCCTATAGTATGCTCTTTTAAGGTCCTCAGGGAATAGTCCGAGGAGGGCGATAGCTGGATCAAATGGTGGTTTCATTCCCAGCTTTCCCATACTGCTTTCCAAATTGGCCTCACCAATTTGCAGTCCCACCAGCAGTGTACAAGTGTACCCTTTTCCCCATATCCTCGCCAGCACTTATTGTTGTTTGACTTCCTAATGGCTGCCAATCTTACTGGAGTGAGATGGTATCTTAGGGTGGTTTTGATTTGCATTTCTCTGACTTCTAGAGATGGTGAGCATTTTTTCATGTACTTATTGATTGACTGTATGTCCTCCTCTGAGAAGTGTCTGTTCAGGTCCTTGGCCCATTTGTTGATTGGGTTATTTGTTATCTTATTGTTTAATTTTTTGAGTTCTTTGTATATTCTGGAAATTAGGGCTCTATCTGAAGTGTGAGGAGTAAAGATTTGTTCCCAGGATGTAGGCTCCCTATTTACTTCTCTTATTGTTTCTCTTGCTGAGAAAAAACTTTTTAGTTTAAGTAGGTCCCATTTGTTTATTCTTGTTATTAACTCTTGGGCTATGGGCGTCCTATTAAGGAATTTGGAGCCTGACCCCACAATATGTAGATCGAAGCCAACTTTTTCTTCTATCAGGTGCAGGGTCTCTGATTTGACATCAAGCTCCTTGATCCATTTTGAGTTAACTTTTGTGCATGGCGAGAGAAAGGGATTCAGTTTCATTTTGTTACATATGGATTTCCAATTTTCCCAGCACCATTTGTTGAAGATGCTATCATTCCTTCATTGCATGTTTTCAGCCCCTTTATCAAATATAAGAAAGTTGTAATTTTGTGGATTGGTTTCTGTGTCCTCTATTCTGTACCATTGATCCACCTGCCTGTTTTGGTACCAGTACCACGCTGTTTTTGTTACTATTGCTTTGTAGTACAGTTTGAACTCTGGTATTGCTATACCTCCAGATTCACACTTCCTGCTTAGAATTGCTTTTGCTATTCTGGGTCTTTTGTTTTTCCATATGAATTTCATGATTGCTTTATCTATTTCTACAAGAAATGCTGTTGGGATTTTGATTGGCATTGCATTAAACCTGTAGAGAACTTTGGGTAATATCGCCATTTTGATGATGTTAGTTCTGCCTATCCATGAACAGGGTACATTTTTCCATCTTCTAAGATCTTCTTCTATCTCTCTCTTTAGAGTTCTGTAGTTTTCATTGTATAAATCTTTCACCTCTTTTGTTAGGTTGATTCCCAAGTATTTTATTTTATTTTATTTTATTTTTTTTGAGGATATTGTGAATGGAGTGGTTTTCCTCATTTCCATTTCAGAAGTTTTGTTGCTGATATACAGGAATGCCTTTGATTTATGCGTGTTGATTTTATATCCTGCCACTTTGCTGAATTCATTTATTAACTCTAGCAGTTTCTTTGTAGACCCTTTTGGGTCTGTTAAGTATATTATCATGTCATCCGCAAATAGCGATAATTTAAGTTCTTCTTTTCCTATTTTTATGCCTTTAATTTTTTTTGTCTGTTTAATTGCTCTGGCTAGTATTTCAAGAACTAAATCGAATAGAAGTGGTGAGAGAGGGCATCCCTGTCTAGTTCCAGATTTTAGAGGGAATGCCTTCAGTTTTTCTCCATTTAGAATGATGCTAGCCTGAGGCTTAGCATATATAGCATTTACAATGTTGAGGTAAGTTCCTGTTAGCCCTAGTTTTTCTAGTGTTTTGAACATAAAGGGATGCTGTACTTTGTCAAATGCTTTTTCTGCATCTATCGAGATGATCATATGGTTCTTATCTTTAAGTCTATTGATTTGGTGAATAACATTTATTGATTTCCATATATTGAACCAGCCTTGCATCCCAGGGATGAATCCTACTTGATCATGGTACACAATTTTTTTGATATGTTTTTGTATTCGATTCACCAGGATTTTATTGAGAATTTTTGCATCTAAGTTCATTAGAGATATTGGTCTGTAGTTTTCTTTCTTTGAAGTGTCTTTGTCTGGTTTTGGGATCAGGGTGATGTTGGCCTCATAGAATGAATTTGGAAGAGCTCCTTCTTTTTCTATTTCTTGAAATAGCTTGAAAAGTATTGGTATTAATTCTTCTTTGAAGGTTTTGTAAAACTCTGCTGTATACCCATCTGGTCCAGAGCTTTTCTTGGTTGGTAGTCTTTTGATGGCCTCTTCAATTTCTTCCTTTGTTATTGGTCTGTTTAAATTGTGTGTGTCTTCCTGACTCAGTCTGGGCAGATCATATGACTTAAGAAATTTATCAATATCTTCACTATCTTCTATTTTATTGGAATATAGAGTTTCAAAATATTTTCTAATTATCGTCTGTATTTCTGTAGTGTCTGTTGTGATATTGCCTTTTTCATCCCGTATGTTAGTAATTTGAGTTCTCTCTCTTCTTCTCTTCGTTAGCATGGCTAAGGGCCTGTCTATCTTGTTTATTTTTTCAAAGAACCAACTTTTAGTTTTATCGATTTTTTCAATGTTTTTTTTTTTTGTTTCAATTTTGTTGATTTCCACTCTGATTTTAATTATTTCTTGTCTTCTGCTACATTTGCTGTTGTTTTGCTCTTCCTTTTCTAGGGTTTTAAGATGCAGTGTGAGTTCATTTATTTGTTGGTTTTTTCTTTTTTTGAGGAATGAACTCCAGGAAATGAATTTCCCTCTTAAAACTACTTTCATTGTGTCCCATAGATTCCGGTATGTTGTGTATGTATTGTCATTTATCTCTAGGAATTTTTTGATTTCCTCCTTTATATCTTCTGTAACCCATTGATCATTCAGTAACATATTGTTCATTTTCCAGGTGATGCAGAATTTTTCCTTCCTTCTTTTATCATTGATTTCCAGTTTCATTCCATTATGGTCAGATATGGTGCATGGTATTATCTCCACAACTTTATATATACTGAGAGTCACCCTATGGCACTATATATGGTCTATCTTTGAGTAGGATCCATGTGATGCTGAGAAGAATGTGTATCCACTTGATGATGGTTGATGGTTGATATATTCTAGCCTTCATGCTAGATTATCCTGGTGCTTATTATGTCCAAGACTGACCTCAGGCATAAGCAGAAAAGGCTGCCAGCTCTGCAGCCTGCTTTCATGGATTTATGGGAACCTCCCTGCTCAATAATTACCTGAGAGAACTTGCTAACTACAGACCCCAACTTCTGGATTTAAAGGTTGATTCCTTTAGCTTAAGGAATAGCACTAAGAAGCACTTGCCTCTGGGATGGGTTGTACAGGAAGGCTTGGAAGTCCTTTGTATCTGAGTGTATTCACCTCTCTGATCAGGTCTCTAGAGCATTATTTCACGGAGAAAAGGGCAGGGGGGTATGCGGCCGGGTGAGGGCACAAAGTGAGCCAGATAGAGCAAACTCCCCCATTGCACCTGAAGGCCCTGCTCATCAGATTGTAACTCCTGTGTCAGGAACAGGCTTGGGGAACAGAGCACAGGGTAAAGGATTGTTTTAAGATATTAGACCCAACTTCCTCCTCCTCCTCATATTCTCCTATGGATGAGTCACACTTCTAGCCTGAACTGACTTTCCACAATCCTGCCCTTCCTGGCCTCTGCATGTGTTACATACAAAGAAACTACACACCAAACAAGAGAAAGAAGGGAAAAAAAGTTAGGAAAAAACTGTAACCTGGGCAACCTGTCTCCTGGTACACGAAGTCTAGCTGCTTGAAGAGTCAGGACTGTGTTGTATTGGAGTTTTCTCTTGGAATCCAGGTGTGTGTTGTTATCAACAGAGCCACTTCTTAATCATATGTTAAACTATTCAGGATCACAAGCCCCTAATTAATGTGCAATTTGGCATTAGTATCTAGACTTAACCCAGGCTGTCCCAAAGTGTCCTTCTTCTACTACCAAAATTCCAATAACCCAAATCGATCTCCAACCTGTAATAGAATTTTGGGGAAAGACCAAACACTTATAAGTAAGGGAAATGCAAAATCTCCCTTAAAAAATTACTGCAGGCTTAAATATTCAAGACCTATTCTAGCATTGCACAGATGAGCTGTACATGAGGCTAAGATGGCTGAGGCTGAATGTGATCTAGAATATTCCTGACACTCTCTTGGGACAAGCATATTTGAAGTTTTCACTATCCCAGGTTGGGCTATGTCTTCTTTGACAGACACATAAATAACATTTCTGTATGGCTGGTGGGAAAGCTATTTCTGGACTGCACTTTCTTTAACTGGACTATCCCAATTGATCCTGATGCCATCAAAGAAGAACTTTGCTTTAAAATTAGATGCACAGAGGCTCATACTTGATCCAAGGAAATAACCTGTCATATGCTTCACAGCTTGTGATTCACAGCTCGACTCCCTCCCTGGGCCCTGGGGGAGGAGCAGACCCCAGAGTGAAAGGCTGCCCTCTAAGGGATTGGGGAATTCCAAACAGTTCTGGACATGTGGGGACTGAGATGGACTATGAGGTCTAGTTTTCCTCTTCAAGTGTCCCCATTTTGACTGAAGCCATTAGGACAGACTGCTGGCTGTCTATCAGGGGCTGGGCCTTCTCTCTCTCTGCACTCAAATTAAAGCACATTTCCCAGTCTCCCTTGGAGCCTGGAGTGGCCATAAGATCAAATGCTCAGTGGAAGGAAGAAAACATGATTGTGCCCTTAGCAGTCCTGGGCTGTGAAGCCTCCCGGGAGCTCTTTTCTATGTCCTTGACCTCCTTCCTGACACCTAGGGTGGCCCCAAGTAGAGACTTTGGGGATGCCAGAAATGGGACATGGCAGACTGCCATGAGTCTGGACCCCTGAGTGGGTGTGTGGAGCAGAGACCTGCTGACCTGGAACCCCCACATGGGACTGTTACACATAGGTGTCTGTCCAGAGCCGTCACTTGTTAAGGTATCCTTGTTAGAGTGATTGACTTGAGCACCTGTCCCTGTGTTTTTGTCCCATTAACTTTTTTATCCTCCTTGGTATTTCTTAACCTGCTCCCCTCTAACCCTCTATTGACCCTGTTATTCAAGCCATTCACCATCTCAACATCCCCTAACTGGATGGCAGAGCTGACCCCCTGGCATGGTGAGTAGGGCCACCCCCAGTCCACTCTGCCCACCCCTACAGTCTCATCTCCCCGTGCTCCCCATCCTGGCTTCCTGTCACACTGAGAGACAGAAACTCACAGGCAATTCCCGGGCCCTCTCCAACTTTGTCACCTTCACACAGCGATTCCTCTCTCCCCAACCCTTTCCCTTCCCTACACCTGCTAAACTCCTACTCAGCTTCATGGGAAGATGCACCTGATATCCTCAACTGGACCATGTGGCTGTCTCTGTCCTGGGAGCCCTGACCCTTCTGGTTTCCTCTCCAATGAAACAAGTTTCTTCTGTCAGCTTAAGCGCACAAACATGCAAGGGACAAAATGATCGATACACGTTAGGAGCTTCAAATGTAGAGTTATGAAGCCACTCAAGTTCCCCTAGTCAGAGTGACCTTTACTTCCCCGCTCTTGTCTCAGTTCCTGTGGCCGGGAGAAAAGGTCAGCAGGTCCTCACAGAAGGTCTAAAACTCTGTCTCTGGCAGAGGTGGCACCTCCCACACTGAGCAGCATCAACCCCCAGGCGCAGCTCCCCACGGCAGGCCTGTGCTGAGCAGCTAGGTTGTGTGGCATAGGGACTCCGTCAGCTAAGGGACTTGCGAAGGTGACCCACAGGCTTGGGGTGAACAGAGAGTGAAACTGAGGCCTGACCTGCAGCTGTCCTCATCCCCACACATGAGGCCCTTTCATGCCATAAAAGGGAAGAGGCCATGCTGCCGCGTGACGTGGGGATTGGGATAGAACAACCTCATTCTGTCTTATTGAATGGGGACATTCCTGGCCACTGGAGCTCTTCCAGCATGGGCTCTTCTGGGAGAGGAGCTGTACACAGTCCAAGCTTCCCAAAGACAGAACTGAAGAGAAACAAGGAAATAGACGTGTCCTATGGCAGTGACCTATACATTACAGCACCCCCTTCCCAGCTCACGAGGAGGGCTTTGTCTGGGTTCACACACCCTATTTTCTGTTTAACCATAACAAGATATTTTTCTGATGTGAAACTGCCCATAGGTCATTTTTGCCTCAGGTTTGGTGATTATATGGATGGAGAGTGGGTCATGACAGATAACCAGAAAGAAGTTCAACAAACAAAACTCACTGAGCATAAACCCTACCTTTATAGAAATACAGCAAAATTTAAGCACTATGTTTTAAAACTATTAGTGTTAACAAATAATTTAGAAATATTATCCACAACTTCAAGTCCTCATGTTCTATAGCACAGTAGGGTAACTGTAGTTTACAACTATTTATTACATATTTTAAAAAGAGACACCCCAAACAAAGGAAGGATAAATGTTTAAGGAGATGAAAATGATAATTATTCTGATTTAATCGATACATATTGTATACATGTATCAAATTATCACACTGTACCCCAGAAGTATGTATGTTTATTAGGTGCTGATTAAAATTTTTAAAAATAAAATTCAAAAAAATTTTTAAAGAAATATTATTCAGAATTTTAAAATGACTTCTAGTTTTCCCCAATGTGACAACTTCCATCTATGCAGTGGGTGGCCAGGGCAATGCTTACCCTTTGACTGGAGATCAGGAAACAGGGGTTCCAGCTCAGCCCTATTGCTAATTTGGACTCAAAGGAGTTCACAACCTCACTCAGGTTATTTATGTGTATCTGGGGCCTTTTGCAATTTTGTAGCTTGTATGTTTCCCCCAAGGGAGCCTGGGGGCCTTCTCATAGAAGATGCTGGACACTAGCCCAGTCCAGGCTGAATACACATAAGAGGATGCCTGACCCACAGTGATGTCGTCCAATGTCATAAAATATCAAAGACCAAAGAGGGAGATCAGTTAAATTCTTTGGGGGAAAAATAATAATTGATCGCAGTCTTCTGTACATTTTCTGATTTATTCTGATTGTAATCCTTGACCTCTTTTCCCCACCTCCTGACCTTGAAATATTTCCATGGTTACTGGAGCTCTCCCTTCCTCCAGAATGTTTCTTGAAATTCTTAAAAGTTGAATTTCATGGTCAGTCTAAGGATTAGTGTGGGATTATCTTACTGCCCTTCTTTCCCTACCGCCTCATTCCATTTCAGAGGAAAACTACACTTCCCTGCTTCCCCCACCATCCACAGCCCAGAGGACAAAAAGACATTTGCAGAATCATCAACTTTTAATGATTCTGCTGAAATTGGTCTCCTTGGAGGTCACTAATGGAGAATGTATGTCTGCTTTGAGATTCACGGCCTGTCCCCAAGGGGCTCAGGTTCTTACCTAGCCCCTTTATCAGATCTGGTCATCAGATCCTATCATTGGATTGATTTAAACTGGGGCTCTTTGGCAGAGGAAACAATTAGAACCGGTTAGCTGAGGTTTCAGGGTGCTGAGCTCTGGAATCTGGAAGAGAGGCTGGTTCAAAATTGATAGCAACACTGGATGTTACAAGCAAATGTTTGAGTCCTTGAAAGAAATGTTATTGGCTCCAAAATAAAGAAGAGAAAAAAATGACAAAAAGCAAATCAAGTTAATATTTATTTCTAATGCCAAATTATAAATTTATTATTAGTATTATTGGTACCAGAGATTGAACTCAGTGCTCAACCACTGAGCCATATCCCCAGCCCCTTTTATTTTTTTATTTTGAGACAGGGTCTCACTAAGTTGCTTAGGGCCTCATTAAGTTGCTGAGGCTGACCTTGAACTCGTGATTCTCCTGCCTCAGCCTCAGCCACCTGAACAGCTAGGATTATAGGCATACACCACTGTGCCCAGTAAAATATTTTTAACTTTTTAAAAAATTGTGAAAAGTGTTTTGTGAGGACCATTAGCTACTTGAGTGTGCCCTCTGGCAGAGAGGGCCCTGGACCAGGAAGAGAGGAGAACTCCAGATCCTACAGAGGTGCCCAGGCTACTTTCAGCCTCTCGTGGAGGCCTCAGCAGGCTGGATTAAGGTGTGGCTGGTGATACCCAGAACAGGTGTGGCCCTTCCCTTGCTCAAATATGTAGTGCCTTTGGCCAGGGTGCACCCCAGGCATACCCATCTCCAATCTGGGTCCAGCTTTGCGCTCTATGACATACCCATGGGACCCCTTAATTCTCTCACTTTGCTTAATCCAGATTGAATTAGTTTTGTTACTTGTAAATAAAACTCTTAGGAAAGAATCCAGCCTTCTTGATCACTCTGCTTCCTGTTTCTATAACTGGTCAATCAGTTAGTTGGCTGAAATAAGAAGTAAAATATTGAAAGCATTCAAATCAACCTCCATAGTTGTAGATTGGTTTGGGGCATCTGGATAGGTACTTCTTTTGGAATTATCCAAATAAATAATTTGTTGCTTATTATATGTTTGCTTTTATTATGTTTATCATCTAGGGTTTTCCTCTTTCTGCTAAGTATGAGTTCTAGGCAAGGTGGGGATCTTTACTTTTTCACTGCTTTACCAAAGGCTTTATAAGGTAGGTGCTTTATAAATGTGACTTAGAAGAATGATAAGCAGTCTTGCCAGAAACACTCAAGCCTAATATTATTAATCTTATTACAGCAGTGATCCATTAACTATAGTTTCACTTTCCATAGCTTTAGTTACCCAAGGTCCAAAAATATTCAATGGAAAACTCCAGAAGTAAATAACTCATTATCATTATTATTATTATTCTGGTGCTGGGGATTGAACCCAGGGCCTTATGCATGCAAGGCAAGCACTCTACCAATGGAGCTATATTCTCAGCCCAACAACTCATAAATTTTTTAAAAATATATTTTGTAGTTGTTGATAGACCGTTATTTTATTCATTTATTTATATGCAGTGCTGAGAATCGAACCTAGTGCCTCACACATGCTAGGCAAGTGCTCTACCACTGAGCCACATCTCCAGCCCAACAACTCATAAATTTAAAGTAAATTTATTATAGTATGTTGCTATAATGATTTCATTTTCTTACTAATAATTGTAGTTAGTCTCTTTACTGTGGCTAATTCACAAACTTTATCATAGGTACGTATACAAATTCAATTTTATCATAGGTACGAATACATGTATATAAAATGTATGTATAGATCAGGTTGTTCTACCTGTAGTTTCAGGCATTATGGGGGTGTGTGTATTGTAATGTGTCCCCCAAGATAAGGGGGGCTACTGTATTAGAAATAATCCTTTTAGGTTATTATCAAACTTTTTGTATCATTTTCAAAGAAATTGAGGAACAAAAGATTTTAAAAGGGGTAAATTTAATCTGTTCCCTTTATTTATATTTGATACTGGGGATTGAAGTCAGAGCCTTTACCACTGAATTACATTCCCAGTCCTTTTTAATTTTATTTTGAGACAGGTTTTTGCTAAGTTGCTGAGGCTGACTTTGAACTTGTGATCCCCTTGCCTCAGCCTCCCTGTTGCTGAGATTACAAGTATGTATCACCACACCTGGCTGGTCCCTTTATTTTATAGATGAAGAAAAACAGTCTCAAAGGAGGGAAATGACTTGTCCAGCATCTTCCAGCCCTGAAGTGACAGTTGAAGACTATAGCTTACCTCTCCCACTCTTATTCCTAATACTTATAGGAGAGTCATTGGGCAGGTTTTTTTTTCCTTCTGCTACAAGGTGACACATACACACCACGACAATTACAAGCTTGTAATTACTAGATGGTAGAGGATTTGACTTTCCTGTCGCCAAAGCACCAACAAAGCAGGAACATCCACCTGCAGGCTGTGGCAATAATATTCTTTCTACTCTGGCCAATAGACAGGTGTTATTTCACTGGCCTGAAATTGTTCTGTACCTACTAAGAGCAGGGATCCCAGGCAATGTCCAAAATGGATCACACATTTTTCTTAGCCCTGACTTTCCAGATTCTTCCATGAAGCAACCCATCTCTCAATCACTTTGTCCCAGGCCAGGACCAATTTGGATCCCCTGCAGACAGGTAATAGAAGAAATTCCCATATATGTGCAATATTGTCCACTTTTGCATTCCTGAAACCTCCATGGTTCAGGATGGGGGATATAAGATGATTCCAGCAAATCCTGATAGTTGAGCCCCTGAGCTTCCCCTAGATTACTAAGGTATCCAGGAATTGATGGAAATATCCAAATGATTGAATGATGTACTCCATTAGCAAGAGTGCATTTATTCAAAATGTCCCTGCTGAGAAAGTTCAATGTGCTGTTAAATTGTGATCATTGTAGAGTGTTTTCATTTTATTTGCCATCTACAATTTGTTAGATCAAAGAATAGTAATGTGTATATAATGATCATGTCATAAAATGAAGTTAGAGATAAGATGTAGCAATAATGTGACAAATCTGATAATGTAGCATGAAACTAGTTTTATACATGCATTTCCCCTTCTTAATATATTTAGAAAAGAAACTAGACAAAGCTAGGTATTCAGCATTTGGAGACCTCTGGGAATTGAAAACTGATCCTAGGCATTGGAATATGAACTATAACTCTAGAAATTAATTTATTCTTCATTTAGAGAGGTTTTGCTGAAAAAAAAATCCTGATTTGTCACCATAAAAGAGTAAATTTTCCAAGGCTAGGGTTGTGGGCTCAGTGGCAGAGAGCTTGCCTCACACATTTGAGACACTGGGTTCCATCCTCCGTACCACATAAAAATAAATAAACAAAACAAAGATATTATATCCATATATGACTAAAAAAATAATTTTAAAAAGAGGGTGAATTTTCCTTCAAAGGAGTCAGTTCCAGCTGGATGTGGTAGTGCACTCCTGTAATCCAGCAGCTTGGGAGGCTGAGGCAGGTGGATCATGAGTTCAGAGCCAGCCTCAGCAATTTAGTGAGACCCTGAGCAACAAAGAGAGACCCTGTCTCTAAATAAAATATAAAAAAGGGC
Source organism: Callospermophilus lateralis (assembly GCF_048772815.1). Classification (NCBI taxonomy): domain Eukaryota; kingdom Metazoa; phylum Chordata; class Mammalia; order Rodentia; family Sciuridae; genus Callospermophilus; species Callospermophilus lateralis. Next base: position 88,640,882 of record NC_135318.1, read on the forward strand.
TGGGGATGTTGCTCAGTGGTTAACCACCCCTAGGTTCAATCTCTGGTACCAAAACAACAACAACAACAAAAAAAAAAAAACAGCTCCACAGTCCTTGTCTGAGACAGCTGGTCAAGACAGCTCTAACTGTGGGCCCCGGTGGCTGGTGAATTATTTGGCATCCCTTCAAACTGACATTCTTTAAATATTTTTTCAGCATTTTCTTAGTTGGGGTAGAAAGAACAGATTGTTTCCTAATAAAAACTGTATACCTCTTTCTGTACATTAAAAATAAAGGGGTTATTATATGCCTCTGAAAGAAAAAATGCACTGGAAATTAAGGAGCTGATTATTCAAACTGTTGCAAGAGAAAGAACATTCGTGGATGAGGAACTCCTCAAGGTAAAGGAAGAGGACCTTTGTTCATTGAAGCAGGTAGACCAAGAGCCAACCACAAGGTCTGCAGCACTGGGAGAAAAATTGGGCAATAAGTCTCATCGAAGTCACTCAGGAAGGGGGGATATAATCAGTTAGCCTTTTTTCCAGGACACAAAAGTTGGGGGGATTTCAGAAGACAGCAGGATGGTGAACTTCTTCATTATTGCCCTTTTTCATGAGCATGTGGCTCCATTAGATATTGTCAGGTCCTATATGACAACATTCACAATTTTTTCAATTTTTTTTTTTGTGTGTGTGTTATCAGAGATTGAACCCAGAGGGGCTCTAAATGAACTTCATCCCCAGTCTTTCTTTTTTATAACAGGGTTTTGCTAAGTTGTCAAGACTGGCCTTGAACTTGCTACCTCTTGCCTCAGTCTCCCAAGTAGCTGGGATTAGAGGAGTGTGCCATCATGACTGGCCATTTGAATATTTTAAGGGAGGTTTTGAGTGTGTGTGTGTGTGTGTGTGTGTGTGTGTGTGTGTATACATGAACCAGGTCCTTGTGAATGCTAAGCATGTGCTCTACCACTAAGCTATATCCCCACCCCTGACATTTAAATTTTTCTTTCATGACACCATTTTTCTGCCATTTGTTGCTGAACAGTGTACATGGCATACACTTCCAAAGATATGCTCAAAACATATCTACATGTTCTTTCTTCTGGTTTGCACATGACAAATACTTCCCTACTTTTCTGTAGTTCTCGTTTTTCAGTTTTCTTCTGTTAGTTTCTGAATTTGGCAATTTCCTGTTAAAAATACTCAAGAGTTTACAGTTTACATAATAAAATAAACCACTCATCTCTATTATTAGCGCTAACCCAGGCAATGCTTTCTCTGACATTATCTTTGGGGGACTGTCAGCTGGTTGGTCTCAGACTCAGAGGTGTGTCCGAGGTTGCTTAGAACACTTGCTTGAATGCATAGAGGAAGACTGTTCAGTGGTAACACTAGTATTGTTGGGGAATGGTACATTTGTTGATTTTTTTTCCCCCTTTGAAGACATTTTGCCAGTTGTGTGAAGATTCTTGTGTGGATGCTGGTGTTAGGGGACCCTACTTCCCATATATTCTAATGATTTTTTAAAAATTAGCATCATCAAGACATAATTCTTATATCACAGAAATCACCCTTTTAAAAAAGTACAAGTCAATGTTTTTGGTACATTCATAAAGTTGTCAAATCACCATTTCCTTCTAATTCTGGAATCTGTGATGGTGGGGGGAGGTGGTGCTGGGAATTGAACCCAGAAGTTCTCTAAAACCGAGGTATACTCCTATCCCTTTTTATTTTTTGAGACAGGCTTCCCCTAAATTGCCCAGACTGACTTTGAACTTGTGATCCTTCTGAATCCTGCAGCTTCCTGAGTTGCTGGGATCTTAAGCATGAGCCAGGACGCTTGGCTCTATTTCCAGAACACATTGATCTTCCCACCAAAGAAGCCCCAAACCCATTAGCAGCCACTCCCCACTCACCCCTTCCTCAGCTCCTGGCAACCGTTAATCTATTTCTGTTTCTATAGATTTGCTGATCCTGAAAATTTCATATAAATGGAAACATAACCAATGTGGCTTCCTTTCATTTGTATCTGGTTTCTTTCACTTGGCATGTTTCTAAGATTCATCCATGTTGCAGCATGATCAACACTTCATTCCTTTTTATTGCCAAGTCATGTTTCATTGTTTTGCTTTTTTCACATTTTATTCCCTCATCAGTTGATGGACATTTGGGCTGTTTCCACTTTTTAGTTATTCTGAATAATTATGTTGGGAATGTTTCCATACAAGTTTTTGTGTACACATGCTTTCATTTCTCTTGGTACCTAGAAGTAGAATTGCTGAGTCTTAAGGTAATTCTATGTTTTGCTTTTTGAAGAACTGATAACTCTTTTCCAAAGGAGCTACCCCAATTTGCATTTTACATAGTGATGTATGAGGATTCCAATTTCTTCATATCTTGTTCACTTTGCTACTGTCCATCTTTTTTAAAGTAGAAATCCTCGTGGGTATAAAGTGTATCTCCTAGTAGGTTGATTTGCATTTTCCTAGTGACTAATGCCTTGAGAATATTTTCCGGTTCTTATTGTCACATGTATATCTTTGCAGGATGAAGATTTGGGGTCATATTTCTGAGTTGTAAAAGTACTCTTTATATTCTGGATACTAGTCCCTTATCAGAGGTACAATTAGCAAATATTTCCTCCCATGCCTGGTTTGTCTTTTCACTTTTTTGACAGTGTCCTTTGAATCATAAACATTTCAAATGCTGACAAAGTCCAGTTTTTCTATTTCATTCTATGACTGCTTGTGCTTCCAATGTTTTAGTGCCACATAGAGCTTATGACCCAGTTAGCCAGTGGCCTGACCCTTTCCTTGGTCTGGTCCAGGTGAGGCCCTTGAAAGCTTTGAAAATACTAATACACATGTGTTAAAAGAACAACTTTAGACAAAGTAGATTTATCAGAATTTATTTGAGCCAAGAATGATTCGTGAGCCAGGAAGCACTCAGAACAAGAGAGGCTAGAACGCTCTGCCTGGCAGTGTGAGCAGTGAGCTTCCATAGGCTGAGTGCAGAGCAGACTGAGTAGGACATCACCTGATTGGCTAATGCCTGGGCATTTGCCACTTGAGGGGAATAATGTGATCAGTTAGCTGCCTCCATTGGCTGAATCTTGGGTATTTGTGATTGGCTAAAATCGTTATTTGTTGCAAAAAAAGAAAGAAAGAAAGAAACAAGTAAGGTATCCAGGTCAAGTTAGGTTGGGGTCCATTAAGTAGGAACTCAAGTATGGAGACAATCTCAGGCTAATGGCTTCCTACTTATTGCATTCAAGAACAGTTTATTGCTGTAACTACACTTTTTCTCCTTCAAGACAGCTATAATGGCAGTGTCCTTGAGCACTGTCTCAGAAATACCAATGATATACTATGGAGCAAAGTGCTGACACCTTTTCCTATTTGAACTTTCAGAAGAGTTTGAGCATTCTTCAAGCCTTTGATAATACATTTCCCTCTACTGCATTCCTTGGAATTTTCTTTCCATGAAAGAACAAAGGCCTTAGGTCAAATTTGAGTCTTCCACATTGCTTTAGAAGATTCACAAATAGATATTATGATAAGTTCTCTGAAAAGTTCTGTAATAAATAAACATGTTTAAACTAAAGCTGCACAAAGTATTTCACCTTGAAACTATTCCAATAAGGACTTGATAGTTTTTCAACTAGTTATGCTTGATTGACTAGAAAGGATGGATGTCTTAGAAAAATCTCAATCACCTGACACAATCACAATTTATTGGATATTCTCATCAGAGTCTGTGAGAGATGAATGGGCCTCCCCTCTCTTATAGCCAATCCCTCTGGGATATGTGGATTCTGAGTAATCAGGGAAAGGAGAGAAAAAATGGGTGGTTTCAGATGAAAAACTTAAGGACTAGACCTAGACATCACTCTCCATTACCCTCTGCTCATCCCATGCTCCTTTGGTCTGGACAGATGGTCCCCAGTTTTTGATGATCTAACTTGTGAAATTTTTACTGCCTCCAGTAAAAACCATAGTTAATTTTTGGATTTGGGTCTTTTCCTGGACTGGTGATGTGTGGTATGATCCTCTCTTGTTTTGCTGGGCAGCAGCAGCAGCAAGCCACAGCTGATAGTCAGCCCCTCAGTCATGAGGTGAAGCAACTAACACTCTACAGTGTGCTGCGTTGCTAAGCTAGGAAGCTCAGTAGGCCAGTGGACTGAATGTATTTTGGACTTGGGATATTTCATACTTAGCGATGGAGGTACATGGATATAACTCCATCATAAGTTGAGGAGGAGCATTTGTTATCTCTCTAGATGTAATGTGGTCCACCTGTGTGACTAGGGTTTTGACACCTAGTGTTGTATGGGCCACATACTTTTGGAAGCACTACTCAACTGGCTTATGTGCCTACAGAGTAAGTGCATGTATTGATTGATGTTATGGGAAGAAGCTTGGTGTCTTATGTGGCCTCCACTCCTGGATGCCTCCTGATGGTGATGCTCCCTCTGAAACCAGAGAGAACATTGCTTATTCTGACCTTGCACATATCTATCAATAATGCATATTCCTACAATCAACAGAGAAACATTTGAGAAATTATATGTCAAACACTTTCATATTTTTATTTCATCAGAGGCAAAATTGAAAAGAACAATTGAGTGCAGTACTGTAATTACACCACCAAAACCAGGTGGGTGTGATTGCTGATGTAAGGATACGTCTCTGTGGACATGAAGACCAGACAGAATTCTAAAAAATGGAAATAGTTGATGCATTTACATGGACAGCCTTTATCTATTATTATTTAGTGTCTGGAGATGCAGTAAAAAAAGAAAACAAATGACTAATGCTAGTGGTAAATACTTGACATTTTCCCAGAAAGAAAAATAGATCTTTCTGTGGTGGGTACATCGGTAGATACCATATGCTATGTTCTAAACATCCATAAAGAGCCCTGAAAGACACGTTAATATTTTACACAAGAAAATCAATAACCCCCTACTGTATGCATATGATTGCTATTATGCCTCATTAAAGTGTATTTAAAGCCTTTTCCATATCAAGTGGGATTGGAAAAGTAATGAGAGTCCCTGAGCATGTGGTGTTGAAAAGGAAGAAGTGACACAAAGGCTTAGAAAAGGTCCTGTGAGTAGAAGTTGAGGGGCTTCGGAGTGTTCCCAGATGGGGCACAGGCCAGGAGCAGTTGATCCCCGCTGGCCAGCCTACCTGACACTCTCAAGGCTCTCCAGCATTCCTCTGCCTTCCAGTCTGGACTACTGCTGAGACCAGCCTGTGCCCTTTCCTGCTGAAGGTGGCTGCCAAAGAGGACGCCCCAAGGTGATCTGTGCTCCAAGGTGCTCCAGGGACCAGTTCTCAGCATCTACACAGAGGCAAATGGTCACAGCTTGGAACAAAGGTAGAGTGCTGCTTCTGCTCAAGTCCCTGACCCTCCCAGCCAGGCCTGCTTCCTCCACTGTTCCCAGGGGATACCACTATGCCCCTCCCTCTTGGGACTACAGAGAGGCCTCCAAATACCAGTGAGCCCTGACGCCCCCGTAGTTTTCAGGATAGTAGCCATCCCTGTTGCTGTTTGCTGGTATTTCTTTTTCCCTTTTAGCACCCCCACCCGCTTTCTGTACCCCAGAGCTACACCCTAGCCTGCCTCACTGTGATTGCTCCCTTTTACATGTGCTCCCACCACTGTGATGTTGTCCACCACAAGGACTTAACTACAGTCTAGCTCTTAAGTGTCCCCAAAAGTCATGTGTTAAGGGTTTGTTCCATGTCCTATGGTGCTACTGGGAGGTAGCACCAGATCAAACCCAACCAATATAAATCCACTCATGTTAAATGCCACATTATACTTCTGCAACTTAAAGGAAAAAGATCTCAAACAGACCAGATTTTCCAAAAAGCAGGAAATTCCAGTTTACCCAAGTCAATCTAACAAGAAAGACTCTATGCTTTAACCATTAACAACAACAACAACAACAAAGGTAACCTGAAATAATCTGACACTAACTGATCACCTTTTTTTCCCTCTACTATTTGGTTTTCAAAACCCACAGTTTATAAAACCCACTGTTCTACCATTGCCTGGTAGGAGTGCTTAATCTATCTTATAAAATGAAGGCTGCCCAATTCATGAATTGCAAATAATAGCTTCATTATTAGTCCATTTCTCATTGCCATAACAAAATATCTGAGGCTGGATACATTATAAGGAAAACAGGTTTATTTAGTTCACATTGCTGCAGGGTCAAATTCATGGCTGCTGGCATTGGTTTGGCTCTGGTGAAGGCTTATACAGTCAACTTATGTTAGTCATATAACGAATACCTGAAATAGTCAACTTGTAAGCAGAGAAGCTTTATTTTGGTTCATTTAGAAGTTTCAGTCCAAGATCAGAACGTGCTCTCCTCACAGTCAGAAAGCCAAAAAGAGGGGCTGAGGAAGAGACTCGGGTCCCACAATCCCCTCTGAGGGCACATGCCCAGTGACTTGAAGGTCAAGCACTAGTCCCTACTTCTTAAAGGTTCTACCACCTCCTAGTAGCACCATAGGACATGGAACAAACCATTAACACATGACTTTGGGGGACACTTAAGAGCTAGACTGTAGTTAAGTCCTTGTGGTGGACAGCAACACAGTGGTGGGAGCACATGTAAAAGGGAGCAATCACAGTGAGGAAGGCTGGGGTGTAGCTCTTGGGTACAGCACCTGCCTAATGCAGGCAAGGCCCTGGGTTCCATCCCCAGTCCCACAAAACAAACCAACCCCACACACTGAGGCATTGAGGCAGAGGAAGCAGGAGGTACTGGGCTTGCTCCTTTGTAATAACTCTCTCGAGAACTAAATTAGGGTACCACAAGAACTACCTGAATCCCCTCCCAGGACGACTCCCGTGACCTAAGTTTTTTAGGTTACAGTAATATTTCCAGGCTGTATGACTTTTGAGAAAGAAAGGAAGAGAGGCAGGGATGGGAGGGTAGGAGAAGGTCAGATAGATCCTGCTTCTGAGGTCTTTTTGATTTCCTGCTGTTCAAAGTACTCAGCATACTAAAGCAGGATATTTTGGAGATTCATTTTCTGAGCCCTAACACCCCAAATGAGAGACTCTATGGAAACTATTCATAACAGAAAAGAGAAGCGTCAAGAAGGCCCACCTCTTTCCCCACCCGGGGAGTCTCTGCTGCATCCCCAAACTGACCTAACCACAGGCGTTGCTGGGTTTCCCCATTTAGTCTGCTACCATTGGATCCCACCCTTTTATCCAATCACATTCCAACACAGCTGTCCGTGCTCACTGATCCTAAGGATAAAAATGGGTCTTTTGGATTTTTATCTGAAGATTTCTGTGTAATATAAGACTTTAAGTAAATGTATTATGTCTTTCTTTTGTTAACCTGTCTTTTGTTATTGAATCATCAGTCATGAACCTATAAACCATCAGGATAGATCACACCTTCCTGGCCCTGTAGAAAACATGTACTTAATTGCCCACTTACTAGAAGTTGAGAGGCCTTTCCAAAAAGTTAAAATAAATACACACCATTTATAATAATAATAATAATAATAATAATAATAATAATAATAACAACAACAACAACAACAATAGCAGCTTCTGGAGTATACTGAGTTTTAACTCTAGTTCTTCTGTTTTTAAGATTTGTGACTTTTTTTAAATAATTGTTTTTTAGTTATAGGTGGACACAATATCTTTATTTTATTTTTATGTGGTGCTGGGGATCAAACCTAGTGCCTCACCCATGCTAGGCGAGTGTTCTACCTCTGAGCCACAACCCCAGCCCCAAGATCTGTGACTTTAAACAAGCTCTATTACCTCTCTAAATTTAAGTGTCTCATTCTGTGAAAGGAATAGAAAAATTTTACCTGCCAAAAATTTTTTCTAGTAATTAAACTAAATAAAATAAATAACTTAGAGCTCATAGCACAGTGCCTAGGAAATATTACATGTTAACTTTTTAATCAGATGTAGTGACACACACTTCTAATCCCAGTAACTCAGAGGAGTCTGAGGATTGCAAGGTCCCAGCCAGCATGGGCAACTAGGTGAAACCCTGTACAAAATAAAAATATAAATGTGTGGGTATATAGTTCAGTAGTAGAGTTCCCATGGTTTCTATTCCTAGCACCACACACAAAAAAAGTTTTGTTTTTTTTCCCCATCAAAACCAAGATCTTCTTAGAAGACTTCACTAGTATCAATAGTATCCATCCTTCCCTTTCTCTATTCTCAACTCCAGTTTGTTTCTTACCTAACCTCAGCTCTGTGGTTTGTCCTTCCAAAGTTACCTCAACTGGCAGGCCAATCAGAATCACTTGTGATAATTCATCTCAAACCCTAAAATTCAGGAGGGCTTAGAATGAGTGTTTCAAGCCCTGAAAGAAAATAGCTGTTGACCAATATTACTATGTTCAGCAAAGCTATCCTTCAGATTTGAAGAGGAAATAAAAACTTCCAAGATAAGCAGAAACTTAAAGAATTCATGAATGCTAAGTTGGCACTACAAAAATTACTTGAAGAAATAATATGCAAAAGAAATCAAAATATGCAAAAGAAATCAAAACCAAACTCCAGAGCTCACAAATGGACAAATCTCATTGAGAGTTGCTAAACAAATGAGATACAGGACCAAATTAAATTTTATGAATAAAAATGGCACAAATTAATAAACACCTCTTTTTAATAATACTGAATATTAATGTCCTCAACTCTCCAATTAAAAGACATAGGCTGCCAAAATAGATTAAAAAATAAGAGCCAACTCTATTTTGTTTGCAAGAAAATCACCTTACAGGTAAAGACATCTAAAGGCTAAAAGTAAAAAATGAAAATTGATATACCAATCAAATGGAGCCCCAAACAAGCAGAACTAGCTACTCAGGGAGACCACAAACAAGCAGGAATACAGATTCTCATATCCAAAAAAGAGAACTTCAAGCCAAAATTAATGAGAACAGACAAAAAAAGTCACTTCATACACTTCATACTGATAAAGGGAACAAACCAACAAGAAGATATAACAACAGTAAATATTTATGCTTCAAATGTTGATGCACTTAAACACATAAAGCAGACACTACTCAACTTAAAGAAGGCTTAGACCTCCTACAATACTGGGTGATTTCAACACCCCCTGCTTTAATAAATAGGTCATTCAAAAAGAAAATCAGGAAAGACCCTTCAGACCTAAAAAATTAAATGAAATGGACTTAACAGGCATCTACAGAATATTTCATCCAACAATAGCTGAATTCACTTTCTTCTCAGATGCTCATGGAAACTTCTACAAAAACAGGTTACAAAGTAACTCTAGTAAACACAAGAGAATTGATATAATTTCTTGCATCCCATCAGATCATAGTGGGATGAAATTAGAAATCAACACCCCCCCAAATACAGAAACTATAAAAACACAGAAGATTGAACAATACACTTTGAATAATGAATGGATTTTTTTTTAGAAATTGTAGTATAAAACAGTACTGATACACATTCCAGACCCTCTAGGACACAATCAAGGTACTTCTAAGAGGAAAGTTGATATCTATGAGTGACTACATTAAAAAAATCTGAAGATCAAGGCCTCAGAAAAACAATAACAAACCAATTTAAAAAAACAGTAGAAGTAATTAAAATCAGAGCCCAAAATCAATGAAATAGAATATTTAATAAATTGTAAAAAATCAATGAAATAGTTGGTTCTTTTAACAGATAAGCAAGATAGATAAAAACCCTTAGCCATATTAACAGAAAGACAGAGAGAGAGAGAAATATCACAGTTATAAAAGTAGAGATGAAAAAGATGAAATCATGACAGATATCACAGGAATCCAGAGGATCATTAGGGACTATTTTATACTCCAATGAGTTGGAAAGCCAAGAAGTAAACACATTTGTAGACATATGTGACCTGCCAAAAGTGAATCAAGAGGACATAGAAAACCTAACCAGACTAATAACTAGCAATGAGATGGAAGTACTAATAAAAGCCTAACAAAGAAAAGCCCAGGTCCAGATGGATTTTCTGTTAAATTCTACCAGGACACATCAAGGAAAGAAAACTATAGGTCAATATCCTTGATGAAATTAAATGCGAAAATTCTTAATAAAATAGTAGCAAACCATATTCAGTGACATATTAAGAAGACTGACAATCATGACCAAACTGATTTTATTCCAGGGATGTAAGGAAGGTTTATCATATGCAAATCAATAAATATATGACAGAAGATTATTATCCAGATACTTAAAGAACTCAAAAATTTACCATCAAAAATCTAAATAAACAAATCAGTAAATGGGCAAATGAGTTATACAGAAACCTCTCAAAAGAATAAATACAAATGGCCAACAAATATATATAAAAAATGTTCAACAGGAGCAATTACATTTGATTTGCAGTTTGCAAACCAAGACTACACTGAGATTTCATCTTCATTTATTTAGAGTGGCAGTAATCACAATTACAAACAATAATAAATGCTGGAGAGGATGTGCAGAGAAAGAAACATTTTTACACTGTTGGTGTAATTGTTAATTAGTATAACTGCTATGGAAATCAGTATGGAAGTTACTCAAAAGACTAGGAATGAAACCACTACGTGACCATTGGTATTTATTCTAAAGAATTAAAGTCAGCATACTGTGTTATTACATGCATGCCATGTTTACAGCAGCACAGTTCATACTAGCCAAATTATGGAATCTGCCTATGTAGCTATCAATGATAAGCAGATAAAGAAAATGTGGTATATATACACAATGGAGTTTTATTCAGCCATAAAGAAGAATGAAAAGATGTCATTTGCAGGAAAATGAATAGAACTTGAAAGCATTGTTAAGCAAAGTAAACCAGACTCAGAAAGTAAACAGTCATATGTTTTCTGTCATATATTTCTCATATATAGAAGCTAGAGAGAAAAAAGGAAAGGAAACATACAGGGGCAGGGGAATCTCATGAAAAAGAAAGGGAGACAGGGACCAGGGGGAGGAACAGGGGAGGGAAAATGGAAATACTGGGGAACAAAATTGACCAAATTACATTGTTATATAATGTGCATATATGAATATGTAACAATGAACACCACTACTACATACATATATACTTATACATTTATAACAATATAAATATATATGAATAATTATATACATAATTGTGTGTATATATATATATATATATATATATATATATATATATATATATATAAATTATAGTCCACCAATTAAAATATGGGAAACCAAACAAACAAATCCAAAGATGAAAACAACAGCAAAAAAACACCCAACAACAACAAAGTTGACTCAGTCACCATGCTGGAAACTCATTCCTTTACCATTCTGTAGGCCCATTTTGGGAAACTCAAAAACTGCACAGTATCTTCCACATCCCCTGGCCTTTCAGCTATTAAGACTTAAAAATTATGCTGTTGAGCCTAGGACTGTCTTCTATTTTCATACAGAAAGTTTCTGCCTCTATGTAGCCTTTTCATTTCTCATTCATTGACTCCCCAAACCATGTTCAGTGGGGACTAGGAACTCTGATGCAATCCAGCTGTCAAAAGTCAAGAGGTGGACCTTTGTGGGATTCACTGGAAATTTCCGTAAGAAATTATATAAAGCTGGAATGCAGGGAGAGTGTACCTCCTTTTCCTAAGAGGACCCACTCTTTCCATTGAGGATGTGCCCATTTTCTCTTGTTCCATCCCTGCTAAAAAACTTTTTTCTTTTACTAAGTCTCCAGTGTTGCCTGGAATCATCTTAAGCAAGAACCTAAGAATCTGGGACAGAAACATCCATGTCTGCCATGCTCTGGCGCCACCTGCTGGTCTCCTCTGCAACACCAGCTGTGCATGCATGAAAACTGACTAGATTCTTGCTGAATGGGAATTTTGAAGAAGCCCCAGGATAGGAAGAAAGAAGTACAGCAACACAGGTATAGCAACATGTTATCAGGCTGTTCCTGTGAAGAGAGAGCCAAAGTCGGAGTGATACTGGGTGTTGCATGAGGGACAGAGAAAATGTAAGGCAGAAGGGATTTGAGTGACATCTGTCAAGAATTGAGGATTTGAGATTTTTATCATATTTACAAGTTAAGCAAGCTTGCCATAATCTCATGGATACTAGTAGAAGAGATCAGACTCTGGGACAAAGAATTTTTTAATTCATAAACATAGAAGTAGTCAGGGTAACAGCATTTCCATAACAGCCAATTCCATGAAAAATGTGAAGCTTAATTCTTTTTTTTTTTTTTTTTTTTTTTTTTTGGTATCAGGGATGGAACTCAGGGGAACTTAACCACTGAATCACATCCCCAGCCCTTTTTATATTTTATTTAGAGACATGATCTCACTAAGTTGCTTAGGGTCTTGCTAAATTGCTAATGCTGGTCTTTGAATTCTTGATCCTCCTGCCTCAGCCTCCCAAGGCTTTAAAGGCATGCACCAGCATACCAGATGTGAAGCTTAATTACAGTTACCTTCTTTTATGAGAGGTAGAACCATAGAGACTCAGAAAAAAAATCACCCCATAACAGTATATAGGAAGTACCCTATAAAATTACTAAAACTTGAGTATGTACCCTAACTCCCCTATTTTGCCCGGGCATGAGATTTTGTTTCACTTACCTTTGATGCACCCAACATTAATCAGATAACTTTAATCCATGAATGGTGACACTCTTCACACACACACACACACACACACACACACACACGCCCCTACCTTCCCTGTTCAAACTTATTTAATCTCAGGCTACACAGAAACAAGCAAGCTAGATGACAGACTCTGGGAGGCAGAGGCCAAGGTCTGTGCTGTATCCCAGAATATTGAACAGTACCTGATACCTAGTAGGACCTCAACATCTCTCTGTGCAGTGTATATAGGACCAGAAATACCTGTCTGACTTCCCTGTAAAGCACTGTGTTCAGTAAGATGCACCATTTAAAAGTGAGATTTCCTGGGGCTGGGGCTGGGGCTGGGGCTCAGCGGTAGAGCACTTGCCTAGCACGTAGGAGGCTCTGGGTTCCATCCTCAGCACCAGATAAAAATAAATAAATAAAATAAAGCTATTGTGTCCAACTACAACTGAAAGAAGAAATACTTATTTTAAAAAGTGAGATTTCCAATCCATGAAACTACAAAAGGCCTGAAGGCTGACAGCTCGGGGAAAACCTACTATAAGAAAGGGTGAGGGACAAAGGTTTGCAGCTTCACAGATGTGATGGTTTGTTGGTGTCCCTCAAAAGTTCCTGTGTGAGACAGTGCAAGTTAGGAGAGCCTTAACCTAATTAGTGCATTGAACCCCTGGTGGGGACCAACTGGGTGGTAATGTAGGCAGTAGGGTGTGGTTGGAGGAGGTGGGTCTCTGGGGACTGCCATTGGGGTTTCTTATTCTGTCCTGGTGAGGGGAGCTCTCTCTCTGCTTCCCGGGTGTCCTGTCCTGAGCTGCTTCCCTACTCCACACTCTTCTGCAGTGATGTTCTCAATTCTGATGAGTTGTTCAAAAATCAACTCAAATAGGCTATTGGTGGTTTCCCTTATCTTTGGTCTGTGCATCTTGCTCAAGCAGTTGGTTACTAAATGCAGCTGTCCCCAAAAAGAGATCATCTCCTCTCAGCTGCATCCTGGGTAATGATCAGGAAGAACAGTTTGGCAGTTTCTTAATAAAATCAAACACATACCCATCACAGAACCCAGCAAATCTCACTCCTAGCTATTTATCCTAGAGAAATAAGAACTTAGGCTCACACAAAAGCCTGTACATGAATGTTTTGATGGCTGTCTTCATAATCACCCCAAACTGAAACGAATTCAAAAGTCCCTAAACTGTTGAATTGTGGGGAGCTACTCTGAATGATTCACACCTTCCATCCTGGAGCGGAAAGACTTTGACTGGTCACTACATCTTGTAGCGATCTGGACATTGCTCAGGTCCAGGAAGTTTGAGGGCGTGTCTTCAGACATAGGCATGTAGCCCCATGGATTGAGCTACATTCACCTATTCCTTTGTAATATTAACCCTTTGCCCTGTTTGGGACAGAATGTTCCATGGAAATGATTCTTTGTGTGTCCCTTTCTCTTGCTCGGCCTTTGGGTGTGGCCTTCCTAGATGTCAGTCAATCTCTGACAACAGACATCATGAAGCTAGACTCAACCTCCTGAAACCTGACCTCTTGCCTCATTTGAATGGTTTCTCCTTAATAAAAGGGTTCAGCACATGCTCACGTTCTCTCTCTCTCTTTCAGTGGACTAAGGTCTGAGGAGCCGTCACAGGACCCCAAAGAAAAAGGTTTCTCTGTCTCTTGTGTGGTTATTTCGTGCAGCCCAGTTCCCCTGGAGTGACCCTAGTGTTTTAATTGTGAGGAACATGACATTGAACGGATAAACAAATTGTGATGCATTCATACAATGACCAGTAGGCAGCAATAAAAAAAGAACAAATTACTGATAAATGTAACATCTTGGATGAATCGAAAGGCATTATTCTGAGTGAAAGAACCCCAGCTCAAAAGTTTACATGCTGTTTTCCTTTGTAAGATGTCTGTTCAAAACTATCATAATGAAGAATAAATCATGTTTGCCAGGGATTAGGCAGGGGACAGGAGTGTGGCTACCATGGCATAGGGTGGAGGAGTTTAGGCAATAACAACTTTCTCAATGTACATTGAAATCCAAAGAACTGTAAGCCAAAAGGAAAGTTCATCTCATGGTAGGTCAACTGAAAAACAAAGGTGAGGAGGACTATAGCTTTCAAAAATGTTAATTTTATAAAAGACCTAGGAAGGCTGTGGAAATTTCCAAATAAAGGAGCCTGAAGAGACATGACTAATGCAATACACAAAACCCACAGTGAAGGGGAAGAAATGACAGAATATCCTATGTATTAACACATAGAAAAATATCCCTGAAGTTTCAGTTCTAACCTTTCTCAAAACCTGGAAAATGTTGATTAGTGCTCTTGAGTTCTATTCCTACTATCTATCTATCTATCTATCTATCTATCTATCTCTCTCTATATATATATTTTAGTTGTAGATGGACACATATCTTTATTTAATTTTTATGTGGTGCTGAGGATCAAACCCAGGGCCTCGAATGTACTGAGTGAGCACTCTACCGCTGAGCCACAAGCCCAGCACCCTATTATCTTTTTCTACAGTAATTAATTGATTCAATTAAGTGTCCATGTATACAAATAATATGTCCTGTTACATAAAAGGCAATGCATTTGTGGACATACGACAGGAGAAATTCCTCTTTTCCTTTAAGACCATTGAATATTGGTGCCGAACCAGTTATCCACTCTTCTTTAATACTATTTACTGTCATAAACATATGATAAAATTTTGATATCTCTTAGGAGTTAGTTTTCTAAATAATTGTTTGAGATTATTTTTCTAGTCCCATAGATAAGCGACTTATTGGATGCACCACATAATAGCAAGCCTTATGAACAGTTTTTCAAACTACCTCACTATTGAGAGATCATTGTTTTCCAACTTGGAAAACCCTCTTCCCAAAACATTTTGTACATGGAAACAATAACAGCAAATCCCAATGCTAACTGGCTTACTTACCAAAAGGAATTTATTGACTCACTGATCATAGATGGACCAGGACTCTACCTTCATGCCTCTGTGGTGGCTTGGGCCTACCTTATTTCTCTTAGCAATTTTGTCCTCAGACTGCATTCTACCATAGTGGCAAATGTCTGCCACTGCAATCAGAGCTACTGTGTTTCTTCAATCATATTCCAAGGGTGGGGGCATTATATCTAAATCAAAACATTAACCCAAGTCTTGAATCTCAGTGACTGTACACCTTAGAGCATGTATTATCCCCAAACCAACCACAGCCAAACACTAGGGGTGCCACACACTGAAGAAGAGAAATAAAACACAATATTAGGGAGGGCACCATCATATCTGCAGTGACAATTCTTTCACTTACTTGACACTTCCTTTACTTAATACAATCAGCTACCATCTATTTGATCCATACTGTGTGCTGCCTCTTTGCATCCTTTTGGCCATTCCAAACAACAGTGAACCAAGTTCTCCTTCCAGGTTACCTTAGTTAATGGGAATGTATGGAAACAGTAATGGAGGTCAGGGTGACAGCAAACGCTTCAGCAGTTAAGCAGGAAAGCTTCTAGGAGGAAGCACATCAGGGCACAGCCGCCCTGGGGACCCCAAGGCCCATCTCCTGGGCAGCCTGGGAAGCGAGGGTCCTTGGCTTCTTTTGGTGTGGTTTCTCCTAGGTGCTTAGTCCCAACACCCTGGGAGAGTCTGTTTTCTACCACATCGCTGACTGCACACGGCCACCAGAGGGCAGTGCTACCCTGAGTGTCGTGCCTGCTTGAAGGAAGGTCCCACTTCCAGACCTGAGGTTGGGGCAGACTCACAACATATGCCCAGGAAAGCCCTCGCCAGCAGCTGTCAGTCCAGGAGGCCCTTGGAGGCGGTCCCTCAAAGCAGGGGGAGTGGCAGGCGCCTTTTCAGGAGCCCTGTCCTCCTGGGCAGCAGTCCCATCCCCCTGGCTGAGGCCCATTTCGCACGGGAAAGCCCAGCATCCAGGGCCCGTCCACTCGGTCCCACGGCCACGAGGGGCAGCCGCAGGCCTCACCCCTAGGAAGTTGGAGACAGGTGAGGACGCTAGTTAGTTGCTGTCCCACCCTAGCTCACCAGCTGAGGTGACAGCGCGGCTGGCGCGGCGCCAAGGGCCCCGCCCTCAGCACGCAGAGGTTGACGCGGAAGCGAAGTGGGGCCGTCGCCAGGGAGACGGGGGCGGGGCCTATGCCAGGGCGCGAACTTGGAGCCGCGGTCGCGCAGCTCCGTGTGGGAGGAGCCCGGAAGTAGCGCCCTGGAGGCGTGGCTGCAGTTCCGGGTGTGGCGGGTCTGGCTCCCGGGATCCAGGAGCGGAGAAGGTGAGCTGGCCCGGAGCCCCCCCGGTCTCGGTGCCTACACGAGGGTGGGGCCCCGGGAGGACTCTGCCTCCGCCCTGGAGCCTCGGTCCCGGCTGCCTGTCCCCTGGAGCCGCCGGGGCGGTCCCCACAGCGCCCACCGCCCGACCCCGCTGTCCCGGTTCTCACCTGAGGGCTTTCGTCGGCGGAGCTGCTGGTCACAGCTGGTGGATTTTGATTTGCAGGGTCCTGTTCAGGATGCGGTGGCCTCAGCAGTGTGGCCTGCGCCGCGGACCTCAGAGGAGAAGAGGTGGCCTGACCCCCAGGCCCCTGGAGAGTGGGAGGGCGACGGAAGAGCCCGGTGTGACCTGGGGAGCAGGAGGCGGTTTAAAAGACAGACCCGCCCAGGTACTTCAGGTCTCACTCTGTGTCCTTTTGTTTTCCTGTCGCACCTGTGGATTTTGTTTTAAGTCCTCGCTTTAAAAACCCTTTCCTGTTTCCTTCTGTGTACCTGACCCATCATTTTAAACCATGTTCCAAGGTCACTTTTTGGTGTATGTGTGGTTCTGGGGATTGAACCCAGGTCCTTGAGCCTGTTAGTCAAGTGACCTACCTGAGCTACACCCTCAGAGTCCCTTGTAATTTTTTTCCCCCTTGGCCACAAGGACTAATTGCCAAAGCTGACCTCAAAGGTTCCTCTTCCTCAGCCTCCCTGGTAGCTGGCATGACAGGCATGCACCTGGGACTGTCACACTCTAGCCTGTGATGGGAACTCATGTGCATCTGTCCAGGGCTGAGCATGGTCATGCAGAGCTGTGCTCCAGGCTCCCTGCAGGGCTGTGGAGGCTTCTGCTGCCCAGCAGCCCTGGTGCCATGGCCAGTGCTCCTCCCAGCCAAGGGCAGGCAGCTGCCCATTGCTGTAGGCTGACCTTATTTTCTTCTTATGGCACTCCTACATTCTCTGGAGTATGTTGGATGGTTTGTCCATTAGGAGTCTAACAGGTCCTCTAGAACGTTCAAATAATTAGTAAAATTCCTAAAGAGTAAGTGAGCATGCACAGAAATTGGGCTAATGTTTTGGGAAGAATGATGTTGGATGGTATTTTCATGGCTTGAATACATCATCCAACATGAAGTTACATTTTATTACTTACAAAATAATAAAATATTGAAGCAATACCATGGGCTGAGCCAAAATATATCCTCAGTATCTTAGGCATTCTGTAATAAATCTGCATCACTTTGGGTCATTCCCCTCATATTTCCTTTGAGATATTTTCTATGTGAGGCTTTAAGAAGAACAGAATATTCTATAAAGAAAACCTTGTGATCTGTGCAGTATAAAATTGAATAGGTTCATTTAGAAACCAGAAATTCTATTGAAAGGTATTTGCCTGAGCCAAATAAAACCTATTTCTAGGCGTCCTGGTGAAGACAAGGTTTTATCTTTGTATGTCTCATTGTCTGTAGGTTTTTTTGTTGTTGTTAGAATGAAATTCTTAAGTTGGCAAACCATTTTATCAGATGTGTAACTAGATGCCATTGAAATTACCCACTTTTAAATGAGACATTTTGTGCATGAACACTGCCTGTCTGCACCTTTTTTAAAAACAGGTCTGGGCTCAGGAGCCCAACTACCAATGTTAGCTGGAACATGTTCTTCAGTTTGGCCTATCCGCCAGTATCCCCTGAGGTCATCTGTTCAATCATCCTCGTTACCCCTGCTCCCTCACTAGCTTTCATAGAACCCACATGCTGTCTATGAGTCAGGGTCACCAATCCCACAACATTGCGTTTGAGTATCCAAAGTCCCACGTTTCACTTCGCCATGCCTGACACAGGCAAGTAATATTTATCAGGAAATGTGAAATTTTCAAAGATCCAATTCTATGTGTTCCTTTCTCAAAAAGCATTAGGCAGGGATATAGCATACATAAATATTAAGTAAAGACCATAGTTTTTAAATGTCATAGATACCTTTTATTTTGGAGGAGGTATTATTTAATAGGGAATTCCAACAGCTATGTAATAGTGAAATGGTAAGTCTTCCATCCATTTTATTCTTTGTTTCTGATGATTTTTATGAGTAAGAATAAGATACTTCCTTGTTCCAATGCAGATGTTGCCCACTTCTGTGAATGGATGCACGGTGTCACCTGCTGCTTGGATGTCTGCATGTTGTGCTTGACACTAATATCGTATTTGGTAGGTGGCAGAAAGTCAATACGGAAGTTAAGCTCTTGTGTTCTAGCAGGTGTGCTGAAGATCCTTGGTGTGCCACCTTTTGCAATACATGCTGCTCTGTTCGTGTTCCTTATTGACTTCCTGGTGATGAGCATCATGGTCTCCTGGTCTTTGAGAATGGCGAAGCATTGCTCTGTGAACATGGAAGATGGGCGTGTGGAAGGCTCCAGGGAGGAGGGATCATTGATCATGCACTCTAATCCATATGCCTCTTTAATGACCTGTTTTTCTTCTTGGGTTTTAAGGGAGACAGTGCCCTCAAATACTTCTGTGCAGCTGGGAATGCAGGCTTCTGCTTCACCTTGAAGGAAGCATTAATTATTCATTACCAGAAGATATGAGAAGAGAGAAGTGAGCCTCTGGTATCATGCAGTTTCCTTGCATTGTCCATGGGCTAGAAGAGAGAAAAGTTGCTTCATGAGATTTGATGCCCTTTTTCCTGAAGAGTTCCACACAGAGGTGAGTCCCCAGCATGTTTAGACACCATTTCAGACATCTTTGTTGATGGAAATGAATCACACCCCCTGATGATGTGGAAGAGCTAAAGATGGGTTTGCTATGAATTTTCTGTTTCATTCATCAGGGCCTGAGTCAAGCCAGCCATTGTGCTGTCAGTGCATGAGCTGCTGGTCAAATGTGAGGAAGTGGTCTTGCTGTATGAAAACACCACCCTGATTCAGGGAGCCAGAGGCAGCCTGTAGTCCCTCAGTTTTCCTTAAAAGCAGATTGCTGTGGATGGCCTCTGGCCTCGTCATGCAGCCCTGCTCAGAGTAGGGGATTGAGGGTCTAGGCAGATCCCTAGTTCCTTTGGACCTTTATTACCATTGGGCCTTCCCAGGGTCCTTGGACTCTACCTGGTCTTCTGGGCTGGGTCAGGGGAAGTGAGGTTTGGAATCCCCCTCTGTGGAGGATCCCCGGCCCCCAGCCACTTGAGGGCAGGCACAGCCTTCCCCAATTGTGTTTGAGGGGGAGACTTCTCCCACCCATCCTCATCCATGCTCATCCCACATTTTGTAGCTTGACACCTGAGGACCTTTATTCATTGACTTAGTGGTTAGTGATGATGGTTGCTGAGACCAAGTGACTCTTTCAAGGTCACATCTCTTGTATGGTAGGGCTAGAGCATGGATCTTCCTAATTGATTTCATGGGACTCTCTCATGGAACCTGTGACTGCCTCCTAAACACACACTCTACATTTGGAGTGTCAAAATTCTTGGCACTGCCTCCTTGGCAAGTGTATCTTGTCTTCTACGTGGGAATTTCACAAATATTTTCGTTGGGTTTGTGGAGGTCATGCAGAAGGGATTTCATTTGAAATAGCCCAAACAAGAAATACCAGTTGTCTTTTTCCCACATGGATGTGTGTAGTGAACATCCCTTTCTGTGTGCTTGCATGAGTTGCTCCTTTGAATTTGTTGAAGAATGGTTGGCTGGGGAGCAAGGTAACGAGAGATGGATATCCATGGTTGTCCAGTATTCTGAAGTGAAGAATGTATTGAGGATGTGAAGGCTTTTCTAGCCAGTTCTTATGGCTCAGTCAGGGATCAGTCAGAGGATTCTGTCTGGTAGACTCTTTGGAACAGATGTCAAAGTGGCCTGGTCTTACCCTGTCCAGGACTGAATGCTGAGCTTGAATGGGAGCTTCCTGTCATTTCAAGCACTTCCATGAGTCTATCCTCTGTTCTCTTGTATCCACGTGGTTTCTAACAGGAAAGCAGAACAAAAATTGAAAGTATGGTGATTGATTATTTATACCAATGTTATTTCAATCAACTTTGTATAATACGAAATTAAGTTTCTGCTAGTAAGATTTCATATGTGAGGAAATAATGAAAATATTGGGGTTAGGGGATGAGAATATGCAAATCAAACATTTTTGAGCACCAAGACCCGTTTTTTGTTTTTGTCTTTGTTTTTTTAACTTAAATAATAAAGTGCCAGAGGACCACACCTGCCATTCAGCCTCAAGGACCTCCAGGTCCAGCCTCCAGGTGGCCCATTTCACCAGGGTGTGTGGGACCACACTGTCCTGGGATGAGAGAGCAGTACCCACGGATGTCGTCATCTCACAGAGTAGATATTACCAGAAACAGTAGGGAGGTAGTGGCACATGAGGAAGGGAAGAGCTCTCAGGATGGGAAGAGGGGGCCGTGTCGAGACTCATTGGGCATGGCAGGAGGCTGCTGGGTGTGGTGTTGGCCTGGGCCCACTGAGTGGGGCAGATCAGTGGTCTGTTTCCCTGTACCCTCCTCTGTAGCCTGTGTTGGCAGCAGATCAGGGAACTGGGATCAGAAGTGCTCCCAGTAACACAAGCACCAGCCCCCACAGTGTGTGCCTAGCCGTTTCCCCACCTGGCCTGACTTAGTGCTTGTCTTGCCTCAGGGCTGAGACCCTACAGTCTCTGATGAGGGTGTCTGTGGTCCAGATCCACCCTGCACGGCCAACATGCTCAGACCTTCAGCTGGGTCCTAGGCTGCTGGAACCAAACCCTGTTAACTGGGTGGCCAACAACAGAGGAAATGTCTTCCGTTGAGCTCCAGAGGCTCAACACAGTAGGTGTTGGGCTGTCCCAGTGCCATAACCCCTCCCAGGTTTCAAGGGGACTGTCCCCCCAACTCTCCCAACCCTTGCCCACTCTTCTACTGCTGTCCATGATCTGTGGTTCCCGTATGGGCATCCCATCCTGGCTCCAACCTCACATAGGCTCTATCCCCAAGTCTCCCTGGTCTCTAGGTCCAGACTCCCCTCTTCCTACAAGAATATAAGATATTAGATTTGGGCCTGGTTGATGCTGTGTTCCATCATGTGAGCTCTTAGCTTCATCACTGTACAAAGACTCTTTTTCCACATAAATTCACACGACTTTTGGCTGCCTAAGAATTTTCGGGGGACACTTTTCTAATGAGTACACATTCCTTCCTTCAGATCTCTCCCCACTGAGCCTTCTTCTCATCCTTGTCCTAGTTCCTTTATGGCAAGTTCCCTCCTTATGGCTGAGAGGACCTAGTGACCCCTGGATTCACACATTGTGTTTAATCACCAACACACTGCAGAATTCTCCATGGGACTGTGGTGTTTTGCATTGGAACCCACCCCGTGACCTCTAAAAGTGGTCTAGACAATTGGATTGGCTCCCTCCCTCCTAAACCTCTTTGATGCCCTTTAAAGTAAGTTATTCTTTTGGATTTCTTCCACAGTAGGCAAATCCTTGGATCCCCTGCTAGAAAGTCTTCCAGCCTGAAAGTCAGATGTATCCAGATGTTGAATTGAAGGATATCAGCTCCTAGAAGCCCTCATCCTGGCTGCAGTGTTTCCTCCCCTCAATGCAAAGCAAGAAAGTGCAGTTGACCTGCACCCATTCTTTTGCATCCATGGTCCCCACCATCTGGAAATCCAAAGTATCAGGAAAGGAGTTGTGTCTCTCTGGACAGATACTTCTCTCCTCCTTGTTTCCTGGATCTTACAGTGTTACAGAGAATGACACTGCCCTTTCATTGTATTAGGTGTCAGAAGTCATCTAGAGATAATGGAAGTGCTACAGGAAGAAGATATGCAGCGTTTAGATGCAAATACTCTGGCATTTTTGTAAGAGACTTGAGCTTGTGTAGACTGTTGTTTTGGGCGGACTTTAGGATTTCTTGTAACATTTCTGGTTTCTGGACTTGGGAGTGTTCAGAACTTGAGTGTGAGTCAGCCCCATGGGGATGTGGTAGGAGGGCAGTCGGAGCTGTTGTGCAGAACCTCCGTGATGTAAGGCCACATGCAACACTGCAAGCAGCAGATGAGAAGGGAGCCCTCTCCCCATGTGTTCAGCTTAACTCTTGTCTTATCCAAAATTATGACTTGTGAAATGTTGCAGAAATGGACTCATGCCAAGAAGTTGGGATGTTCTGGGGAGCATGGACTGTCATTCTATTCTGTCTCTGCATTATGATGTGTTAGTGGGTGGGAACTTGAAGATGTGCTTAGGCCATGGATTCTCCTTCCCTGGGTTGGGGATTCTCAAAGCAGCCCTTGTCCCTGTTTCACCTGCTTCCCCAGGAGGACACAACAAGAACATTCTTACAAGTTGGCCCCTGGTCTTAGTCTTCCAGCCTCCCAAGTTTGAGAAATAAAATCTGTGCTGTGAATTACCCAGTGTCTTGTATTCTGCCATCACAATACAAACTATGCTAAGATGAGTCAATCAGCAGTCTCCCACGTGTTTACATTGTGGTAATTGAAACCAAACGTCCGTTTTGTAATTAAACCATTTTGGAGTATACAGTTGAGTGGCATTAAGCATGTTCATGTTGGTGTATAGGCGTCACCACCATGCATCTCCAGAACTCTCGTGGACATACTCTTACCATCAATGCTGAATTCTAGTGCCCTTCCAGGCCCAGGAAAAGAACATTGTACTTTATCTTTTTATGAACCTGATAATTGAGAATCTGAGATAAGTGAAATCCTACAAAATTTGCCTTTCTCTGGACAGGATCATTTTCAAGGGATGCAATTCACCCCTACTCTTGGGCATATCAGGTCCATTGTCAACTCTGCGGGTGTTTCAATTGCACTCTCAGTGACAGTGTTGACTGTGTGCACATGAGCTGTCTGTCCAGCTCAGGTCCCAGGATCTAGGGTCTTTGGTTCCACGCAGCCTATAGATTGCCTCCTCCTCCAGGTCTCTGCAGGCCAGTGGCACGAAGGCCCTAGGCCTGGTGGTTTCTTTAGGTGAGTGCAATACGTGTCCACTGTGTCCTGGGTCATGATGGACTATTAATAGAAGCAATGCCTGGATACTCCTGGGATCTCAGTGGGCTCAGCCTGTGTGCTGAGAATTGTTGTGACCTCCTAATTAATGGGCCCCCAGAACCCCAGAGAAGGGCAAGTCCAGAGCCAGTGGAACCTCAGTGTCTCTGAGAGAACTTTTGGGGTGGGGGGCCAGGATGCATTGATGTGATGACTCTGATGCAGAGTCACATACTTCGAATCTAGGTAGAGGTGCTCAGGAGCAGCCTGGGCTGGCACTTGGGTTCCCCACCTCCACACCTGTGTAACATCTTGGGGCTCTGAGAAGCACAGCAGCCTGACCATGTGAGGGCATCTGCTGTCTCTGCATACAGTGAGCTGGGTTTTCTTCACGTCTCTCAACAATTCCCCATAACACCAGCTCTGAACCAAGAGTCCTGGGCACTTAGTTGAGGCTCAGTTAGCTCCCACCTCTCTCTACCTGACAGAGCCCTCCTGGCTCCCTCTGCACTCATTGCGTTGAAGATGAAAACCTGGAGGGTGGGACTTCCCGTCATCCAGAAGTTCCCAAACACATTCCACTGTGTCATTTGTTCCTGGAACCCAAATGGTTGGAGTGGGCCACAAGCACCCTGGCATCCATGTGTGGGAACCATGGTAGTATAATGAAGAAACAGGAAGGAGAGGGGTTGGACTGATCAGTACAGATGGCAGGGCATAGTACAGAGTGGAATGGAGAGTTCTCTCCTGGGGTGATTGTTGTGATGTGCAGAAATGCTCTGCTGGTGCTGGGGTGCCCGCATGGTTTCCAGGGTCTTGAAAGACTACAGATGCCCACAGAGTGTTCTTAGATGCACATAGTGGGAGGCCCATTGCCCACTACGTACCTGTGGAAGAAGTGGGAGACCCCCTACTGTGTGGAGGTGCCATCTAGAAGGCAGCCTCAATTCTCTGAAAAACTTGATTGGAAAAAAGAGTATGGACCTGTGCCCAAAGGGCCATATATGCTCCTGGAAGTTGGTGGTGGCCGTAGTTTTCCATCCATTAAGTACTCCCTCACTCACTAATGTCCTTGTGTCCTTGAGAAAGGCTCTCCCTTTCCTGGTTTTCCTGAATAGAAATCCTCTTGCATCTTGAGTGAATAGGGTTATGCACTGTGCAGAGGGTGTTGGTCCACTGAGCATCTTAGAGACTGTCCTTTATGGAGCCTAGTGATCCTCATTGGGGAATGAAGCCAGGGTCCTAACTGTGGTTAGTGTGAGGATACCATGGTTTCAGCAGAGGGAAAGAAGGACAAGGGAAACTCAGATGTCCCTTCATGGCCCCTGGAGTTAGAAGACTTACCACTTTGCACCTGGGATCAGGTGCATTTCCTCGAGGACACGCACACTCAGACGTAAATCTTGAGTGTGGGTTCCTTTCTGGGGTCCAGGGCTGTTGTTAGCCACCAGGAATGACAGTGCTCTCCCTGCTGAGTGGAGCCATTTTTGCCAGGAAAGAGAGCCCATGGTCACGCCTTGTCCAAAGCATCCCACGCCAGGGACTCCCATCCCTAGCACTCCTGTCCTGAAAGGAAGCCACTCAGAGGCAAGGTGGGTCCAACCACCTCCCATGTGTTCACTCATCACTGTGTTCCAGCAGTCACCCCAGTTAACAGTCCCGATGGGATTGGAAGTGGGTCAGAATGTCACCCTCATGAGCTCTACCCTGCTACAGCTGCAGTTCTGCAGTGAGAGAAACACAAAACCTCAAAACACATGCACATGAATGAAAAGAGCAAGAGCCAGAGCCCAAACAGGCCAGGTGTGGCAAAGACAGCTGGAGTGCCTAGGTTGGGACTCAGAATTATGTCAGTGGGGTGGCATTGTGCTGGCACCAGCATGATCTCAGAGAGCCAGCCCTGCTCATTTTTGGGAGCAGTGTGTTGGGGAAGGCAGCAGAAATTGAGAGGCAGGATTGAGTTTGGCCCTAGGAGGAAGTTGGGTAAAAGGCCAGTGTGAGTTGGAGGGCCTGGGCAGATAGAGAGAGGCCAGGGCACAGCCCAAAGCCTAGAGACTGCACTTGATGTCCGGGGTTGTGAAACACCACCTCCCCTCTTACTCACAACTGAGAGCAAGAGGCATTGATAAGTTCAGTTTGTGTGCGGCTGCATCCAAGGTGTGGGATCCGTGTTGGCTGAGCCTCAGTGTTTTTGTAATGAGAGGATGGGTGACTGTCATGTCTTTATCCCAGGACACACTTGCTAAATGGATTTGTTTGGTCTGAGGAGGAAAGAGAGAGAGGGGAGTGGTGCTGGAGACAGGGATGCAGGCAGGGGTCATGGACTTGGCATAACTCAGTCTTGGAGATGATATCCCATCACCTGTAGCCACTTCAATTCCCATGAATCCAGAGGCTGAACCCCTTGAGGTGAGGGGTGAGCTGGTTCTGGGCAGCAGGATGCTGTGGTACCTCGGAGTCTCTGTGAGACCCCAACACTAGACGCACTTGGCCCTTTTGAAATCTTAGGAGAAGCCTTGGGAAGTTGTATGGCAGAGGGGAGCAGCCTCTGCATCTCAGTCACCTCCAACTTGCCATGGTGTAGAGTGGGAACTGCAGCCACGAAGGGACGGACATTGGCCACGTCCCTGTGTGGGACAGAGGCCTGATTGAGTTGGGTGCATTCTCTGTCTCTCTCCTTCTTGTGATTGTCCCATCTCTACATTTGTGCTTTAGCCACCTGTGAGTCCCATCTCTGGTTTCAGAGAGAATAGAGGGTGTTATGGGCCAATAGACACAATAAACCCTAGAGATTAGATGCTACCCTACTTTCCAGAAAAGACAGGGCACACCATGAGTTGCACAATGATGGGACCAGGGTCCAAAAGCTGCTGAGAGGGAAGGACTGGTTGTGAATGCACTTTTGAAGGCTCCAAGCTTGAACTCTAGTGGCACCAAGCAGGGCAGATGCTGGTGGGGGTATTTGGGTAGTTGTTGGTGAACACCTGGGCACCTTTTATGGGTAGGCATGGAGGAGAAATCAGCAGCCCATAGGGTTTTTGAAAGTTGTCTTATGTGAAAAGAGGGTCAGGTATGGACACAGGAAATGACATCATTGCCTTGACAATGGATCAAACAGAACATGGAACCCTGGTATCCAGGCACCCACCTCACTGACCAAGCCATCCAAGTTCATTTGGTTGGAGCCACTGGAGTGAGAAGGATGTTCTCCTGTGGTTGCAAACAATGCCGAGCCTCAGGCTCCCAGGAATCTCAGGGGGGCCAACTAGCCCTTTTGTGGCTACAGTGGGTGAGGCTTCAACTTAGACGCCAGAGCCTCTGGCAATTGTCGCAGAGGAGCTCAAGAGAAACAGTGAGTAGCACAGGGCAGGTGAGCCCAGCAGGCCCTCTAGTCTGATCCCTGATGAATGGCCCAGGACTCCTATTCTGACTGTGTTTGTGTGTGTGTGTGTGTGTGTGTGTGTGTGTGTGTGTGTGTGTTTGTACTGATGGGAACTGTCCCATTGTGCTTTGACTCTAGTGTATTCGCACAAGTCATTTTTCTGTTTGTCACCATTTCCATTTTGAACCCACCATTCTTGGTCCCAACCCAGGGTGAAAATGATCAGAACACGGAGGAGCCCTTCAGGGTACAGAGCCTTGAACCTTACAGGCAGGACCAGCTTAGGAATGAGCTCCTGCCTGTCATTTGTGGGAGGAATCTACATTTCAGCAGCAACATGGGGTTCATCTCCTGGGATTTCATCCCCACCCAGCAGGTGCTGGATCTCTTGTTCCCAAGGTAAGCACCAGATCACCAAGCCCAAGTGTGTAGCCCCCTCATGCCTGGGTCTTGGGGCTGCCATGTACCTCTCAGGGACCCAAAGGTTTGTGATCCCTAATGAGATAGAGGACCACACTCATAGTGGAATGTCCGTCCCGAATGGGACGAGTCCTGGAGGTGCCTGCCACAGGCTTGCAAGGGGAATGAACTCCCCCTCTCAGGCAGAGAAACCATCCTGACTCCAGCTGATCCACAGAGGTCCCTGGAGCAGTCCCCACACACTAGGCACCACAGCTCAATGGTGTTCGCTGAGCTCATTCCCAGGTGGACTCAGTGAGGCCAGGTGGTCTTTCTGGTGTGATGTTGGCTTCGTGAAGAAATTAGATCTGTGCCAGAGGCGTCTCAAAACTCGGGCCTTGGGAAAAGCACTTTTGGGTTAATAAAGACATGTTAGTATATATAGTGGGATAAAGCGTCCTAGTTGGGACATAGCTGGACAGGGGCTTTGGACATGGCAGCTCCCACACCCAGAGATATGTGGGAATCAGCAGTTTGGGCTCATTCCCTGATGAACATGTAGAAAGCACCCACTGTGTGAAGACATGTTTCCAGTCACGTTTCACAATTCAGTGAAAAATGGGGTGCAAATGACTTCCATTGTGTCCCTTTTCATGGGGGTCAGCCTAAAACCGTAG
Organism: Callospermophilus lateralis; assembly: GCF_048772815.1. Lineage (NCBI taxonomy): Eukaryota > Metazoa > Chordata > Mammalia > Rodentia > Sciuridae > Callospermophilus > Callospermophilus lateralis. The sequence continues at coordinate 88,669,193 of NC_135318.1, forward strand.
GTGCCATGAGTACATATCCTACATGAGACTGCATCCCTGACTCCATGAGGCATAAGTGCACGTTGTCCTCTTCAGTGAACATGGTGGACCCCTGGACCAACTTCAACATGGAATGGGCTTGGGGTCAAGAGGGTGGGCTCCTTGTTTCCGGAATAGGGACCTGCAAGGTGATTTGACGTGGGAAGGCTGAGGAAAGACTGCTCTCCCCAATTCTGTTTTCTGCCTGCAGTGTAAGGTGTGGGGCTTCAACAGTAGGAGGGGTAAGGCAGGGAGTTGTAGGTGGAGTCATGGTGCTCTGGGGAAGCCCCTGGGACAATGGATCCCCACACACTACACCTCCCTGTCCTCCCCCAGGGCCACAGAGATGTGGCCTGCACTCATGGGAAAAGAGAGGTCCACTGCTACTCAGGGGGACTCAGTGAGAGCTCACAGAGAATGAGGTAGCATTGCAGCCCACGCCAGGGGAGGAGGTGTCTCTTGAGCCCTGAGAAGAGTGGGCAGGAGGACAGACACTCCTGGAAGGTGCATTCCAGGTTGGAGAGCACGTAGCCAAGAGGAAGAAGAGTGTCAGGCCTGCCCAGAGGAGGGGAGAGCTGGTCATACCATGGATCTAACGCTCCTTCGTTGAAGGTTCTTTGTCTGTAGCGACCTGTCCTGTCCCTGCCCGTACAGCCACTGTGTCTTGTCTGAGGTGGACTGGTGTGTTCAGAACCAGGGACGGTTCAGGAGTGTCGGGTCAGAGGTTTGCTCTGGAGGCCGTGGCAAAGGCAAGGCCAGGGTTTTGCTGACTCCACACCTGCCTCCCCACAGTGCCTCACCTTCCTTCTTGGGGACCTGGGTGAACTTCTACACCGAGGCTTCCCATCAGCCTCCAGGCTCGCTGAGTCTGCAGCTGCTGCTGCCATGCATGTGGCTCTTGCTGGTTGGCTTGTATCTGGAGCACCAAGCACACCGCCTCCAGGCCCCAACTGAAGATGGCATATCAAGCCAGGCAGAGCCTGAGAGCCAGGCGGACTGGGGTGAGTACCTAAGGGTATATGAGGAAAGGTCCGACTGTTGTCCCACTGCGGGGTGTCTGTATGCCTGGTGTTGGGCTGGAAATTAGGATAAGCCTCTGTCCACTCAGGAAGTGACCCCAGTCTGCAAAGAGGTCTTGTGTGGGCTAAGGGCCTGAGATCTTCCTGGCAGCAGGGGTATTGTCTGTCTGTGCCAAGGTCAGGGCAAGGCAGCCATGTTGGCATCTTTTCTCCTCTAGCTACCAGCTCAGTTCCTGTCACGGCTCCTAAGCCAACCCCAGAGCCAGAGCCTTCTCCCTGGGAAGGGGCAGAGCTGGAGCCCAGGACATCAGGGGTCTCCACTCGGTATTCCTCACAGCCCCAGTACAATAAGAGGGTGAGAGGCAGATGCCTCATTCACGTCTACCTAGAAAATGAACCGACAAAGTATAAGAGCATCCTGGTGAGTGTTCGAGCAGGGGAGTCTCTTGGGAGCCCACACTGGGGAAGACCAAGTCCACAGCAAATACCTTGGACTAGGCCTGTCTTCTTGAACTGGAGCTTCTGGAAGGTCAGGAAGGAGAAGAGAAAGTGAGGAAGAAAGAGGCGGGAGAGTAGCAGCATGCCAGGTCTGGGTGGGAGTGGGCCTGTGTGTTTTGGGGTGTGCAGGTCAGAAGTGCAGGACTGAGTGCTGGGTTCAGAGGAGGTCAGAGAAATATCGAGAGTACAGGCCATCCTCTACTGATCTTGGTATTGAGGAGGAGTATATTGAACAATGGAGGTTGAAGCAGAGGAGTTGGCAGTCATTTTCTTGTGTGTGGGAGGGGACATGTTGCTGGTTGAAGGGAAGGGAGCCATTGTGGGATGATTAGGGTGGGTAGGGGCCCATTAGTGTCCTAGTTTGCATGTATGTAAATAGAGATTTAGGGACTCTCTCTGCAGAATTTTCCTGGGCGTGGAGTATCCATCATGAGACTCTGGTGTCCACTTCCAGGGGAGCCATGTTGAACCACTGCACCTGCTGGGTCCGAACCTCCTGACACCCCAGCAAGCACTGACACTCTTGAGGCCAGCAACTTCCATGCCTGTCATTAAAGAGTCCTAGTGTGTGTTGTGCCCTGGCTGTCAGGACCAAAGCACCTAGGGTTTGTGCCTGGTCCACACAAAAAATGCAGCTACAATCCCAGACCAGAGCAGGGATATGGAAGTCCACTGAACCATTCCTCCCATCTTGATGGGACTAGAGTGTGTCTGTACAAAGCCTTTTGGTCCTTATTCCCTTGTCCCTATAGGGCATAGCAGGTTGAAGCAAACTCTTGTACCAAGATTGGCCTAGAAGCACATAGGAAGACCCCACATGATCACATGAAGGCCTCAGGTAGCAGGGTAACAAGATGGTGCCCTTGTGTTGAGGCTCAGTTGTCTCTGATTGTCCTTGAGCACTGTCCTCTGGGTAGCTACTCCCAAATTCCCTCTCTGATGAGCTTTCTCCAACCCTGCTCAGGTGACCTGCCAGGACACGACTCCAGTCATCATCCGCAGGGCCTTAGATGCACACTTGCTCCAGCAGGAGGATCCAGAAAACTTTGAGCTTCTGCAAATTGTCTCGAACCATCAGAGTAAGTGGAACCATCAGAGGGTAGGGAGCAGTGAGTCACAGTGGGCTCAAGAAAACTGGGAGCCAAAACACAGTGTGCGTCCACCAAATGCCCAGGAAGAGTATGGTGGGACTTGTGTATAAAACAAAGTGTAATGATGGGGCATAAATCTGCAGGTCCTTCATGTTCCCCAGGGGCTGTGGACCTGCCTATCATGTGTTCTTTCCTTGGCCTGAGGAGGCATTGCAAAGCTATTATCCACGAGGGGCCAAGAAGAGAGGCTTCTTTGTCTTGTGTCAAAGAAGACAGACAACCACAGGGTGCCTACTTTGGCAGCCTTTCCTGACCTAGATGAGTACATGAGAAAAGCAGTTCAATGAAGAATCATTTCTGGCTTCCAATCTTTCTATTCATTGCAAACGGAGTCCACTTAGGACCAGAGGCCATTTCTAGAGAGAAGTGTGTGGTAGAATAGAACACTTCACGGCTTGTAAACTCTTCTTGGGGGGGGGGGGGGAGAGAGAAGAGACAGAGAGAGAGAGAGAGACAGAGAGAGAGAGAGAGAGAGACAGAGAGAGAAGAAGAAGGATGAGGAGGAGGAGGACGAGGAGGAGGAGAAGGAGGAGGAGAAAAATGAAAATAAGTTGAAGGAGGAGACAATGAATAAGAAGGTCAAGATGACTATAAGAAGAAGCATGAGGAGAAGATGAAGAAGAACAAGAACAAGAAGTATAACAATAAATTGATTAAAAATGTGAATGAGAATTATACTCATGAGGAGGAAATGCAGAAATGGGGAACTCAAGAGATGGCACAGCCCTGCTGTGGACATCCTCCACCCACGCTCAACACACCTCCAAACCATACCCCTCAAATTAGTGTAGCCCTGTATGAGTGGATGAATCCACTGGCAAGGTGGAGGCACCCACCATCAAGTGCTTTTCCCCAAACCCACCTGTGATCATTGCTGCAGTGGGTAGAAAATCATTAACACATGAGTCTTTGGGGGCCAATCCAGATACAAAGTCTAGCTGTTTCTCTTTGGTGGGTCCAACGTGAACTGAGAGGTTCTGGGGTGCAAGGGGCTATTTCCTTGAAAGGTGATCCTGTAGTGGACCTCCTGTGCATAGAGGGTCCTCAGGGAGGAATCAGTGGGGAGTCTTTGGTGGAACAGTAGCTGGATTTGGGGGCTCTCAGGTCTGTGTGTGAGACCTGAGCTGGCAGAGGCTCTCAGTTGTGGGGGATGTTGGGTTGTGTATTCCTTGAGTGTCACCTACCACGCCTCTGCCCCTGCCTCTCCAGAGCTGAGGATCCCTGCTGATGGGAAGGTATATTATGCCCTGGATGCCAGCGTGGATTACAACTTTCTGCTTCAGGAAACAGCTGCCAGCAAGTTGTTCAAGGTCAAGCCAAAGGAGGTAAACAGCCACCTTCTTCAGTCTTTACTCCTGGTGCCACTCCACATCCTCCAAGGGGACAAGAACCTCAGGTTCTGGATGGATGTTATAGAATGCCCATAGAGCCAACTGCCAGGCTGGGTGGGGTGCAATTGCTGGGCTTTGCTGATGTTGTCATCCCCCACAGTTCTTGGAGCCTTCTGTGGCAGTGGCATCCGGGATCCCAGCAGCTGTGAGCAGCAGCTCTGCAGTGGCTGCAGGATCATTGCCCCAGGCCACCCAAAGCAATGAGTGCTGCATGAAAAAAGTCACCAGTAGCAGCTCCTCACTGCTTCACTCCAGCGAGCAGGTGGAAGACAGCCGCTTTGTTCACGTCCTCCTAGAGGGACAGAGCCTGAGGGAGACAAAGCACATCCTGGTAAGCCCGACAGCAGGGCTGCCTCCTGGGTGTCCACACAGTGGAAGGCAGGAGACACAGCCAACCCCGGGGCTGTGGTGGGAAATAAAGGAGAGAGAGGTCCATCTTAAGGGCTTGACCTGAGGAGGGAGAGCATCAGCATACCCAGCTCCAGCAGTGACTGGGCCTGTGTATTGTGGGTTTTGCAGGCCAGAAGTGCAGACGGAAGTGCTGTGGGCAGATGAAGTCAGAGAAATGTCCAGAGTGTAGGCTGCAGTGTCTAGAACTTGGTATTCTCAATGAGTGAGGTTGGAGCAGAGGAGGTGGCAGTGACTTGTCACATGTGGAGGAGGGAATGTGTTCCTGGTGGCAGGGAAGAGAACCTCCTTAGCATGACTAGGTGTGGGAATTTGGGGTTGGGATCACCTGGGGGGTCATGCAAAGCTTCGGAATGTCAGCCTTTGCATGTATGTGAATACGGAGCTAAAGGGGTTCTTGGCAGAATTTCTGTGGATGTGCAGTAGACACGCTAATGCTGCATGTGTCCAGCTGCAGAGGAGACATGTCCAGTGCCTGCCAGTGCTGAGTCAAGTACATCATTACAACCAGACCCGCACCGAGCTTCCATAGGCCAGGGCCTCTCCAGGCTATCATGAAGCACTCAAGTGCACACTCTTGTATCTGAGTCTGTTTTGTGTAGTGGCAGTCAGGTCCAAAATTTTCAGTGCATCTGCCTCTTCCACCCAGAAAGGCAGCCTGCATCCCAGAGCACACTTGGTGCGCAGATCCCTGGCCCATTGCTCTCATCTCAGTGAGTTGAGAGTGTGTCTGTGCATAGGCAGTTTGGTCCTTTGACCTGAGTGGAATGTGACTCCCCAGGGGGAGGGGAGATGGCAGGTACAGGCCGATATTTGTACCAGGATTGTTCTAGTAGCACATTGCAAGAACCCAGGGGGTATATGGAGGCCACACTCAGGTAGCAGGATAACAAGATTGTGCCCTTGTCTATGTAGCTGAGATTTCTCCTGAATGTTTGACCACAGTCTTCTGGGTAACTCCTCTAAAACCCATTCTCTGATGACATTTGTCCCACCCTGATCCAGGTGACCAGTCAGGAGACGGTGATGAGCCTCATCTGCAAGGCCTTGGAACAAAATTTGTTGCAGCATGAGGATGTAGACAACTTTGAGCTGCTGACAATGATGTCTGAGAATGAGAGTAAGTTGGACAATCAGACAGTGGGGAGAAATGATCCACAGTGGGCTCAGGATAACTCACAGCCAAGAGAAAGTGGGCCTTGGCCCCAAAATACCAAAGTGTGGTGGGCCTGGTGCAGGAAACCAACTGCAGTGATGGGCGTGTCCAAGGTGGAGGTGCTCAATGAGGCCCCAGGGGGCTGCTGAACCTCCCTAAATGTGTTCTCCCCTGGACCTGATCTGGCAATGCAAAGCTAATATTGATGAGGGGCAAGGCAGAGAGAGGCTCAATCGATCATCAGTTTGGTTTATGGCTCACTGATAATGATGCCTTCAAATGAAGAGGAGGAGAACATGGGTCCTGATTGGATCAGCATTGCTATGGACAGAAGCAGCACAGGTCCCAATCCATGGCCAGGATATGAGAAGTCCTGCCTACTCACAAGAATGTCAGGATTGCAGCAACTGGGAACAGGACCTAGTGAAGAGGAAGTCAAGGCCAGGGGACAGCCTGTTTGGGTTCTTTTTGGAACAATTCCAAGTCCTCTGTGCCTGGGTGCCCATCTCCTGAAGGTATCAGAATGGCCAGGTTATTATTCCTTCCAGCAATAAAGAAGGGCATCTGAAGAACAGAGGCCACAATGCTGAGCTATCCAAAATGCCAGTGCTCTTTCCTTTCTTGTAGCCCAACACTCCTAGCCTCCACCATCCCAGCCTGTCCACAATAGAACCCACCATCTTTCGGGCACGTAAGTGAGTTTTCCCATTTTCACACACCGCCTCATTTGGGTTGGCTCTGTCTTACACATGAGGAAGACTGTGGTGCGAGGAGCTGGGCAAGGGGCAGTGTCTGCGAATCTCAGGGACTTGGGAGGCAGCGCAGGAGGATGGGGATTTCCAAACAGCCTCAGAAACTTAGGGAGACCCTTTACCCAAGTCAAAAGGCCTGGGAATGGTCTCAGTGCTTAAGTGCCTCTGGTTTTATCCCTGGTACGAAAATAAGCCAGTCAATAAGGAATTACCAAACTGAGAATCTATGAAGGTGATTTCAGAAACAGACACTTTCAACCCAAGCATCAGTTGAGAGCAGGCTCCAGACCAGGGGAGGTTTGTGTGTAACAGACATCAAAATGGAGGACTACCGGGGGCCTGGAACCCACTAGGTGTGATGGCATCTATGCCTTATGGCAGGAGGGTGGCAGTGATGCTGACCCTCACCTAGATTTTGGAAACCTTGTTTTCACTGGGGAAGCTTTATGGAGGTGGAATCTATTTTAGCAATCCTGGTCCAGATGAGGTGCTGACTACCACAGGTAGAAGCCTATCCAGAATGCGGTATCTGTTATTCAGTCTTTCCTGACTGTGACAATGACAAAGAAAGGAAGTCACTTGTCCTTGGTCTTGGTTTCACTCCGGGCCATTGATTGAGAACTGATTTCATCTTGGGGTTCTAAACAGAGGCTGCATCTGGGCAGAAGAGTGTGATAGATTTGAACTCTTCAGAGGACGCCCCACCATTGCCAGAGAAAGAAGGAGAAGGAGGAGGAGGAGAAAGAGGACACTCCTGAGTGGGGAGAGGATCACACGATGAAGAGCAGGAGGAAGAAGAAGAAAAAGAAGGAGGTGAACAGAAGGAAGGGTGGAGGGAGATACACAAGAAGAAGAACAAGAAGGAATCATGTAAGAACAAGAAAAAGACCCAGAAAGAACTACAAGATGATGCAGGACAGAAAGAAGAGCCAGAAGTAGAACAAGAACCAGAATAAAAGTACCAAGCAGACAGCTCATGATGAGAAACAAGGGGGACGAGAGCGAACCTAGAAAGCAGTAGAGTTCTCCAGGGCACCATCCTGCTGAAGTCCTCCCATGTCCATGCCCAACACAACTCTGATGGATACCACCTCTCCGCGTATTCATCCATGAGTGGATTCATCAAGGGCAAGTGGATGAGTTCACCCATCATCCAATGCTTTCCTGCATGCCCATGTGTGAGCATGGCTGCACTGGGGAGAAAGGCCTAAGCACAGGAGCCTTTGCCAATCCTGATTCAAAGCCTAGCAGTGTCTCTTTGGCAGATCCAACCTGCACTGAGAAGTTCTGGGGCCCAAGGTGCTGTTTCCATTGTCAGGTGCTCTTTTGGTTTAGAATCCTGTACATCATCTTCTCCAGGGAAGAATCACTGAGGGAGTCTTTGGTGGCACTGTAGCTGGATAGGAGGGCTCTCCATTCCGGTGCAGGTTCGCCCTGGCGGAGACTCTCAGGGGTTGGGGGTGTTTTGTGGTATAATTCTTGAGTGCCCCCTAACAATTCTCTCCACTTCGCTCTGCAGAAATCAAGGTCCCTGACCACTCACTCATGTGTATGTCCATGAATCCGCGAATAAAAAATTTCATCGTGAGGAAACGCCCCCAGGTCAAGGGAAAGGAGGTAAATACCTACCTTATTCAAGCTGTACTTGTGCTGCCATTCCACTCCCACCTGAGGAAATAAGAAGCCTCAGCACCTGGACATATGTGATAGAAGCCCAATGAGCCAACTGACAGGCTGGGGTGGCTTTCTGTTTCTGGGTTTGCTGATGTTCCATCTCCCACAGTTCTCAGAATCAACCTGCAAGTCCTCCAGGCTGCTTTCCCACAAGAAGGTGGGAGACACCTGCTTAATTTGTGTCCACCTGGAAACACAAAGTCCAAAGCTGGCCAAGACTGTCCTGGTAAGCCTGGGAGCAGGGGTGTCCTCTGGTGCTTACACCTGGGTGTGGAACAGACACTGGTCCAATACCATGGACTACTCATGCCCTCTTGAATTTGGAGCTTCTGGATGATCAGGAGGATAGATGGGAATCAAGAAGGGAGAGGTCAGTGTGAAGGGTTAGAGCTGAGATGAGGGAGAGCAGCAGCTTGTCCACCACCATGTCTGAGGGAGTCTGTGTGTCAGATGGCAGCATGCAGTCCAGAAGAGCAGAGGCAGGTATGGGTGACAGATGAGAATAGGACAGGACCTAGGTTGCAGGTTCCCCTATGGGATGCTGACCTCTATGGAGGAGGACAGCAGTGTGAGGTTCTGCGTGTTCCTTGAACAAGAAGCTGAGAGGGTCTCTCTGCAGAGTCGATATGGTTGTGGAGCAAGCACACCAAATGTCCAGGTAACCCAATGACCACCCTTGCCGGATGAGGTGCCCTCCTACACCCCAGCCAGCACTGAGCCTCTGGAGGCCACGAGCTCTCGTGGCTATCTTTCAGCACTCCTGTGTGTGGTCATGTTCCTGGGTCTGTTTTTGGCCCTGGCAATCCAGACCAAAGCCTCTAGGTTTTGTGCCTAGGCCATTCCCAATGCCGCCTGCATCCTCGGGCAGACCTGGGATCTTGGTGGCTATTGTCCCATTCCTTTAAACTTGTGGGATGAGATTGCATCTGTATGCAGGTAGTGGGGTCCTCTCACTTTGAGAGGAGTCAGCTCCACAAAGAGCAATGTCAGGCCCAGGAAGTCCTATGTACAAGGATTGGACTAGTAGCCTATGGGAAGAGCCCACGCGATGAGCAGGAGGTCAGCCTCAGGTAGTAGGGTCATGGATGTTGCCCTTGTATTTAGAGTGGAGGCGCCTCCAGAATGCCCCTGCCCACTGTCCTTGAGTAGTCACTTCAAGGCCCATTTCCTGAAGGCCTGTCTCCCATGCTGCTCCAGGTGACCTGCCACGATAGGGCTCCTGTCATCATCCGCAGGGCCCTCGAGCTACACTTGCTTGATCAGGAGAACCCGGAGGAATATGAGCTGGGCCAAATCATCTCTCACCGACAAAGTAAGTGGGACAATCAGGTGGCAGAGAGCAAGGGTCAGGATGTGGACTCAGGTCAACTCTTAGCACCAAAGAGTAGTCTCTGACCCCCAAGAACACTCCAACAGGTATGTTGGGTTCGTGCACAAAGCCAACTGCACTTCTGCTGGTGGAAGGTCTCGAGGTCCAATGATATACCCCAGTGGCTCCCCACCAGGTGCCCTCCCCTGGACATGAACAGGCATCCAAAGTTGACATCATTGAGGAGTGAGGAGGAAAACCTCTTTCCAGGAGCAGTATGCTTCATGGTCTGGGATAGGAGTGGTTTCAGAGGAACATGGGAATGCATGGGCTAAAGATGGAACTGGCATTTTGTGGACTGAATTAGCAATATTGAAAGCCTTCTGTGTGATCAGAAAACCACTGCCTGGGCAGAGCATTGCCAGGATTCTAGCAAGCAGTAACAGGATGAAATTGGGAAGAAAACACAGCCTGGGAGACAGCCTGAATCATCTATTTTTGCATAAATTCCATGGTCTTGTGCATCTGAGTCCACTTGCCAAGGAGTGATCACAATAGCCAGGTTATGACCCCTAACTAAAGTCAGATGAGGGCTTGCTGAGCACGTCAGCCACAGAGCTCATCTGATAATAATGCCAGTGCTTTTTTGTTGGTGGGTTGGTTGGTTTTTGTTAGCCAAACACCACAGCAGCCATTATCCCAGCCTATGTATGCTGAAGACCACCATCCCTATTAGTTCTAGGATCAATTGTCTCCTATCTGAATGTACTGTTATGTTAGTAGAGTCTATGAAAGAGGAAGTCTGTATGGGGCCTTTGTAGCCTTAGAAATTCATAGCAGAGATCCCCACATCCAACCCAGAAGGGATGGAGAATAGGCTCTAGGTTAGAGGAGGGCGACAGGAAACACGTGTTCAGAGGAAGGAGAAGCGGGCTGTTGTATTCCCCCACTTGGGGTCATGGCACCACTGGACCATACACCATGTTGGAGGGAAGCAGTCCCTTTGCTGGTCTTTGGAACCATTGTTCTCAGTAGGGCAGCATTTGGAATGTGGCCTCCATTCTTGGAGTCTGGTCCACATGGAGGCGGGCTCCACCAATGCAGAAGCATGGCTCTAATGTGGTATCCGTGCTGGTCAGCCTGTCCTCACTGTGGCCATACTTGAGGAAAATAACTCAGAAGAGGAATCCTAGGCCTTTTCTCCGGGTTTCATAGCTTTCTCTTTGGTTGTGCACTGAGGCTGTCCATAACGCTTTAGTGTGTGGCAGTGGAGAGCTCCTCAGTCCTTGCCAAACAGGGAGAGAGAGAACGAGGCTGGGAGAGAGGTAGAAGAGGGAAAGACAGAGAGGAGAAGGAGGACCTCTACTTGGAGGATGAGGATACAGTGGAGCCAACAGGAACAAGGTACTATTGCCCAGGGCGCAACCCTGTTTAGGTCTTCCTCCAACCATACCCAACCTTTCTTCCAGTCCCTCCCACCTCCCAGTAGTGTATTCATCTTGAATGGGAATTTCATGATGACATCAGAGCACTCACCATCCAATGCTTCCCTCCAAAGCCACCTATGAAGCTGGCTCCTGTGGGGTCTGAATCTTCGGCACAGGAGCCTTTTGTGGGAGATTTCAGATGTAAATCTAGTGGAGTGCTTTGGCAGATGCAAGAGGACCTGGGATGTTCTGGAGTCCAAAACCTTTGGTAGGAACAGACATTAGGTCTGTTGAAGTGCTCTGCCTAGTTTTTCCTCAGGGAGGACTGTGGAGGCTGTCTTTGTTGGTATTGGTGCTGAATTGGAGAGCTCTCAGGTGTGTGGCTCAGGTTGTTTCTGGCACAGGCTCTCAGATGTTGGGGTATCCTAGGGAGCACCTCCTGAGTGCCACCTTCTTTTTGTACACCCCTCTCTCCCCAGAGCTGAGGATTCCAGCGCAGGCCAACGTATTTTATGCAAAGAACCCTCACACAAAATACAACTTCGTGCTGAGGAAAAGGAGCCTCTCCCAAAACAATGATGAGTGGATCCAGCCTCAACCTCCCTCTCGTCCTGTAAAGAAGGCTCCAGCCCTCCTGAGGATGCTTGCAAAACCATTCTGCTGCTGTGTGCCTGGGCGGGGCTGAGGCAGCCCAGGAATATTTACATTGATTACTATTTGCTTGGAAAGTTTGAACCTATAGTTTGCCATTGTCCTTGACCTTGTTTAGTAACACTGTTGTTACTCTATCCTGTATTTGTTTCCATTAATATGTTATTATTTTAAAACATATTTGTTTTGTTACCTGATCTACTCTGATGATTTGTGTATACTAAATGCAGCAGTGATTCCTAAAGGACACATCCAAACCAGCAGGAAGGAATGTTTCATTCTATCAGCAAGAATTTTGGTTTTTAGGAGTTTGGCAGATGGCATTATCTGAGTCAGTTTTCCAATGGGGGCAATGAAGTATCATGGTACAAACACAAACAAAGACACACAAACACACACTAGAGCACACACACACACACACACACACACACACTAGAGTTCACACACACTCACACAAGCACACATACTCACTGAGAGATAGACAGATGGAGTTGGTCTCTGCTGAAATACTTTGGAGACGTGGTTCTGATTTCTCCCATTTTGGAGTATTCTAATTGCATAAGGTATCTTGCAAATGAATCCCATGTCTGAAGAAGACATGCATGTGTACTTCACATGCCACTTTCCACATAACCCCAAGGTCATGTCATGTAATATTTTTCACGCAGCTGTGTTTTGACTGTGAACCATCCCATGAGGTCAGCTGTAGAATTTTCCACTGGTAGCATCATAATGGGGATCCACTCTTTGGATTTGGTGATATTTCCAATTTTCTTGATTCAGATTGAATATATATATATATATATATATATATATATATATATATATATATATATATATATGGTTTTTGATCAAAATTCTGCATTTGATGATAATGAATGCCATGCATCTAGGAATCTTTAGACTGTTGACAATGAATGGATGCCTATTGCCTGGACTGGCCTACAAAATCCTGTAGCATCTGAGCATGTGTGAGGGCTATACAGGTCTTGCAAAAAGTTTAGGTCAGATGATCCTGCACAAAGCTGAGCTCCTAGTTGTTCCACAACAGTGTAAGGGGCAAGGAGAAACTCACTTCCACACAGAAGTTGGGAAGCTACCTTATGAAGGTGATCATAGGTACGGGATCCTCTTGCTAGGACCCTTTTTCTATTGGGCCAGGACTGTGTTCTGAATGTGCTTGCTGAGAAGAGCTTGGAGTTTTCTAACTGAAGCAGTTCGTGCAAGCTGCTTCCACTTGCAGGAACAAAGTGTGTTCTCGTTGAGCACTTGGGGCTGTCCCTGGTTGAACTAGAGTGTCAGAAGCACTTGTAATGATTGGCATTCACGGTTTCACATTGAAGCCTGTGTGCCATCTGTCAACCACTGATGGCTGCAAGTGGGGAATGGAAGCCATTTGCTGCAAGCAGTTTCAACTTGCAGGACTAACTTTGTTGTAAGTGGGCACATGGTGTTTTTTTCTGTGTGAGCTAGAAGAAAGCAAAACTGCTTCTTACAGGTGACAGGCATGCTTTCACATTGAAGACTCTGTGCCATTGATCCAAAACAGTTCACTCATGTGGGCACCTGCACTTCAAGTGTATGTTGTAAACGAGTGTGACAAATGGATGTCAATGAGACTTTGGAGAACTGATCTTCTCAGCTGGTCCTCTTTCCTCCTGCAAGTGGGTGATGCTAGATTCAAGAGATGTCTTTCTGGCACCCTTTGTGTTTCATGCCTGACCTGTGCTCTGAATGTGCTCACATGTCCTAGGTTCTGATCTAACTGTCCATTGAGCAGTCAGAACACGTGCTACTTCACATTCCTTACAGGAGACCAACCTATTCTCTGCCAAGATGAATTCAAATCCCTGGTCACAGGAGAATGGAAGCATATTTCCCACAACAACATGCATCAGGAAACATTGGGGTTTTCAGTAAAAAACCAGGGACACCCTTTTGAAAAATCACTTAACCCCAGAAAAGGCGCCTGCCATTCTCCTTGCTGTGGGGGGGCGGTGTATTTGAGTCAATTTTTAAACACCTCTTCACAGTTGAGAACATCACTGCACACACACACAAAATAACAACAATTATAATTATTATTATTAATATTATTATTATTTTAAAAAATCACTGCAGAAAGGCTTGGAGTAGGAATGCAGCTCAGGACTGGACACCTGGGAAGCAGAGAGAGAGCTCCCCTCACCAGGACAGAGTAGCAACCCCAGGGGCAGTCCCTAGAGACCCACCTCCTCCAGCCACACCCTACTGCCTACAGTTACCACCCAGTTAGTCCCCACCACGGGTTCAATGCACTAATTAGGTTAAGGCTCTCCTCACTTGCACTGTCTCACACAGGAACTTCTGAGGGACACCAACAAACCATCCCATCTGTGAAGCGGCAAACCTTTGTCCCTCACCCTTTCTCACAGGACTTTTCCCCAAGCTGTCAGCCCTCAGGCCTTCTGCAGTTTCACGGGTTGGAAATCTCACTTTTATATGTTGCATCCAACTGAACGCCTGCTCTACAGGGAGTCAGGTATTTCTGGTCCTATATACACTGGACAGAGAGATGTTGAGGTCCTACTAGGTGTCAGGTACTGTTCAACATTCTGGGATACAGCACAGACCTGGCCTTGACCTCCCAGAGTCTGTCATTTAGCTACTACTTTATGTGTAGCCTGAGATTAAGGAAGCTTGGAGTGGGGAAGGTAGGGGTGTGTGAGTGTTTGTGTGAAGATTGTCACCATTCACAGATTACATTTAACTAAATAGTGTTGGGAGCATCAAAGGCAAATAAAATAAAATCTCTCCCCCAGGGCAAAAGAGAGGAGAATAGGGTACATTCTCAAATTTTAGTAATTTTATAGATTACTTCCAATACACTGTTATGAGGGAATTTTCTATGGGTCTCTTTGGTTCTACCCCTCATAAAAGAAGTCTGTGTTTGTTGTAGAGGGGTTTTTAAATAATATATTACAGAAAACATCAAAAGACAATGCCTTGCTTAAGAAAACAGCAGGCATACTTAATGACCATTACAAAACAGTGGGGATTTTTAAGGTCAGCATCCTGTTTTATACACAGCCTACTGCTAAGAATTACGCTTCACACCTGGTGTGGTGGTGCAAAAAATATGTGGTTGGCCATTATTTTTCACATCCAATGGACTGTCTTTTTACTGTATTGATGTCATCTTTTTATGAAGAAGTCCAATATTTCTATTTTTTTTTAGTTGCCTGTGCTTTTGGCATCTTATCAAAAAAAAAATCATTGTCAACTCCAGTGTCCTGAATCTACTGCCCTATGTTTTCTTTTGTAAATGTTGTATTAGGTAAGAGTTCAACTTCATTCTTTTGCATGTCCAGTTTTCCCCAAAATGATTTGCTGAAAAGACTGTTCTTTTCCTCACTGAATGGACTTGTGTCCCTTATCAAGAGTCATTTGACCAAATACACAAGGGCTTACTTCTGGGCATTCCATTCTTTCCGATTGATCTCTGTTTGGCTTTCTGTCAACACCACACTGTTTTGATTGTGGTAGCTCTGTAGTATGTTTTGAAATCAGGGAGTTTGAGTCCTTCTAATTGTTTCTTTTTCTCATAACTGGGTTGGCTATTTGGATTCCCTTGATATTCTATAAGAATTTTCGAATGGGTTTTTCTTTTTCTGCAAATATTTCTTTTTTTTTTAAATTTTTAAATTTTTATTTTTTTATTATTAGTTTTTCAAAACATTACAAACCTCTTGACATATCATATTTCATACATTTGATTCAAGCATATTATGAACTCCCATTTTTACCCCATATACATATTGCAGATTCACATGGGTTCCACATCCACTTTTTTACATACTGCCGTACTAGCGTCTGTTGTATTCTGCTGCCCTTCCTATCCTCTACTATCTCCCCTCCCCTCCCCTCCCTCTCCTCCCATCTTCTCTACCCCATCTACTGTAATTCATTTCTCTCTCTTGTTTTTTTTCCCCTTTTCCCTCACTTCCTCTTATATGTAATTTTGTATAACAATGAGGGTCTCCTTCCTTTACCATCCAACCCTCCCCATTTCTAGGCCACAGCCTCTTCTCCTAGATTTCTACCAATATTCCAGTAAATATTTCATGTATATTTGATTTGGTTGGTCTCTGTGTCTGGGTTCATGCCTTAGGTCCTGCACTTGCTAGCAGGGACATTGGGTTTTCTGGTTTGTTGTGTTGGCTTCTTGGGGACACTGTGAAGATCAGTTAGGCAAGGCAGGTAGAGTGGTTGGCCCAGATCATGGCCCAGAGGGAGCGTTTGATCAACATTATTTGTAAAATGACAGTTGTCAATTATCACACCCAGCATGAATGGCCATCCACACGAATCATCATTATTAAAATATTGCTCACAATCATTTTTTCTACTTCTATGGTGAAACTGTATTATATTCTCCACGAGTGAGGTCACAGGCCATGTGTCATTGTGTGCCTGCTTCTGTCACTTAGCCTGGAGGCCCCTGGGATACTTTGCGCTTCAGGACTGGAAGCTCTTTTACGATACAGTTTTGAACTGGCCATTGGTCACCTGATGGTACTCCACGGGGTCATCTGAGCCTGGCTTGCATCTGGCTCCTGCAACCACCATCATGTTTTGCTAGAAACTCCATCGACAGAGGCTTGGAACTCCTGCTCTCTTGTTCATGCTCTGAAGTTCTGCCATTTGTTCTCAGATGGCTCCATCTCCAAACCTTTCAACCCCCTCCCCTGCTCCAGGGCTTTGAAGCTGTTTCTTTGGAAGCTTCTGCACAGGTTTAAGGACAAGCCACTCCTCACATGCTCCTTCAACAGGAGGAAGGGAGGGACCAGAGGGGCCATGGGGAGCAACCTCCTGCTCTGTTCCAGGCACCACTTCCAGGCTGGGGCTGCAGCCTGGGGCTGTCAGGACGGCTCTGACTAGCGGGGAGGCCCTACCCAAGCCTGGGTCACAGCCTCCTGCACCCCAGGGCAGCTGGTGAGCACCGGTGGAGGGTGGAGGGGAAGGTTTGCCCCCCAGGAGTCGGGTCTGGACAGCATTCAGGTGGGAAGAGACCACTGGTCACCAAGGGGATGTGAAGCCGGGGTGACCCAGGGCAGCCATGAAATCTCCTCTAAAGACCACTGTGGTCCCAGCAGTACAGAGGGACTGAGTGACATTATTACTCTTCCCTGTTTTAAGGACAGAGGTGTGGAAGGGATTCCTGAGAGTCACAGAAAACATGGCTCACAGGTTTCAGTTTGCTATCAAGGAGTGACCTCGGCCGCACCGGTGGCAAATCCCCGGACCCTTGATGAGCCCCCTGGCATCTTCCCAAGTGAGTCCTCCCAGGCCCAGTCTCAGGGGCAGACGGCTGCTCTGACTGCTCTCCCTGGACCTGAGGATGACATGGGGTTTTGAAATTCTTTTTGTTGCTGCACTGGGCATTGAGCCTAGGGCCTTGCACATGCTAGGCAAGTGCTCTACCACGGAGCTCACCAGCCCTTAGGGTGACACGTTTTGAGAGCATGTGCTAGCTGAGTCTTGGTGGGGTGAATCCCCATAGTCTTAGAGTAAGCACCTTTCTCTACCAGCTGCGTTTGCAGGGTTAAGATTTTTTTTTTTTTTAAGAGAGAGAGAGAGAGAGAGAGAGAGAGAGAGAGAGAGAGAATTTTTTTGATATTTATTTTTTAGTTAATGGCTGACACAACATCTTTGTTTGTATTTGGTGCTGAGGATCGAACCCAGGCCTCATGCATGCCAGGTGAGCACGCTACCACTTGAGCCACATTCCCAGCCCAGGGTTAAGATCTTAGCCTGAGTTTTCCCTTATTTTTGCACTATCTCTCTCTCTCTCTCTCTCTCTCTCTCTCTCTCTCTTTTATTTTTTTGGTACCAGGGGTTGAACCAAGGGGCGCTTTACCACTGGGCCACATCCCCAGCCCTTTTTAAAATACTTCATTAGAGACAGAGTCTCACTGAGTTGCTCAGAGCCTCACTAAATTGCTAAGGTTGGCTTCAAACATGCCATCCTCCAGTCTCAGCCTCCAGAGTTGCTGGGATTACAGGCATACACCACTGCCCCCAAGCTCTGCACTATTCTTAATCAGAGAACCTGTGGGGCTATGATTACTAGGTATGAATTGAGTTGCTCTCCAGAGATAAGAAAAAGTGACACAACCTTGCTGTGTGGGCAAATCAGGGATGTCCTCCAGGGCAGGGGACAGCTTTCTCTCCAAGGAAACCCCACTGTCAAAAATGAGCCTCTTGGCCAACGCCGTGGTGCACTCCTGTAATCCCTGCACCTCAGGAGGCTGAGGCAGGAGGATCAAAAGTTCAAAACTAGCCTCAGCAATGGCAAGGCACTAAGAAACTCAGTGAGACCCTGACTCTTAATAAGATACAAAATTGGGCTGGGGATGTACTCAGTGGTCAAGCACCCCTGAGATCAAACACTGGTACCCCCCCCCAAAAAAAAGCCTCTGTTAAGGACTCCATGTTGGCTGAGGCAGCTGCCTGCCATGCGTGTCCTGCAGATGGCAGTCAATCTCCCCAGGCCTGGGCTGTGGGAAAGGGTTGGCCCGGTGACCAGGGGTTAGCCCCCAGTTAATGATCACTTGGCATTGTGGTTTGGATGTCAAATGTCCCCATTGCCCATGTGCTAAAGGCTTGGTCACCAGCCTGTGGCCCTTAGGACATAATGGAACCTTTAGGAAGTGGGGCCTCGTGGAGGGAATGAGGTCATTAGGGGTGTGCCCTTGAGGGGATATTGGGACCCAGCCCAGTCCTACCCCCACCCCTTACCCCCAACCCGCTTCCCAGAGGTGAACAGCCTCCTCTGTCATATGCTCTAGCTGCCAGGTTGTCCTACTGTGCTGCCACAGGCCCAAAGCAACAGGGCTATGATCCCATGGACTGACACCTATGCAGCCATGAGCCAAAAGAAACCCTGTTTCCTTTTAAGGGGATTCTCTCAGATGCTTTGTCATAGCAACAGAAAGCTGACAGCACCCTTGGTCTGTGCCCTTGCTTTATAGATGCGGATGCTTAGGGCCCACAGGAAGCCGAGCAGCCCCAGGTCACATGGTCCTGTAAAAACAACTATTATCCATTCATTCACTGACTACATGGCAGGAGCTGGACTCCAGATCTCAGTGTTTGAAAAAATTGTGTTTCCTTCCTGTCCCTTAGTCCCTCACTCTCTCTTTGTGTATGTATCCAAGAAGGACCTTCAGGAGATTGCAATGCCACCCAGTCATCCTAGCCAACTTTGTACTTGAACATGAAGTTCATGGGATTTTTCTGCTTTACATTGAGTTGGTCACTAGTCATCAGAGAGCTCTGTGCCTTCACCTACAGAGGGTCACCCCACTTTCCTGCTGCAAGGGCTCTTCCTGCCAGGTCACCTGCTGGATGGAGGGCCCTGCCCAGTGCCCTAGATCTCTCCTGAATGTTCTGTGACTAACCCACTGCAGGCCAGGCAGCACATTCACAGAGCAAACAGTGAGAGGTTCTGGTTCACCCTTCAGAAAGCACCCCTGTCTAGGTACTGTTATATAGATGCCCACAGAACATTCCCCAAACCTGCAGCAGCTTAGACTGCATCCAAATGCAACCACAGGCTGAGCACAGTGGCACCCACCTATGACCCAGTGACTTGGGAGGCTTAGGCAGGAGGATTGTGGGTTTGAACCAGGTTTAGCAACTTAGTGAGGCACTGTCTCAAGATAAAGAATTAAAAGGACTGAGGATATAGCTCAGTGGCAGAGCCCCTGGTCCAATCCCCAGTACCAAGAGGGGATGGAGATACCAGAGATGGGAACTTCTGAGTTGGGTCAATGGTAACTCCAAGTCCAATGAGACTGAATGCACAGGGGAAGCTTTAACCTGGAAAAGAAAAGGAGGCAGGGAGCTTCAGCTCCAGGTAAAGGACTAGGAAGTGAACCCGGGTGCCTTACCACTGAGCACACCCCAATCCTTCTTATTTCTTGTTTTGAGAGAGGGTCTTGCTAGGTTGCTGAGGGTCTCACTAAATCACCAAGGTTGACCTCAAGTGATCCTCTGTTAGGGTCCGTAAACAAGTCAAGATGGCGCCTGGCACTTTGCCAGAAGGAGTGGTTTGTGAAGTAATGCCAGCAAGCCATTAAGGTGAGAGAGATTTCTTAATGACTGACTGCTGTGTCTAGATATGTCAATTAAGTTAAGCTGTGTGTAATCATTATGATAAGGATTCCTTATTGGTTGACTGCTGAATCTAGTTTGTTAGTTAAGTTAATCTGTGTATTCAGTTATGTATATATACCCCTCCTGTCCCACAATAAACGGCTCCCACTCCTGCTGTATCAATCTACACAAGTTGCTCGTCACCCCCCCCCCAAGTTATTTTGCTGCAGCCAGACTGCGGCAGATGGTGGCCCATCCAGGGAGCCCCGGGACACTTGGGGGTAAGTTACGAGGAAAAGCTGCCTGTCCATAGATAGGATGGGAGCAAATCTGCTCATCCCTAGATAGGGCAAGAGGAAAAATGGCCAATTCAAGAAAATGGAAAAGATTGATACAGTATGTTTGTGTCTTGTTTTGTCTTGGTGTGTGTATTGTCTTTGTGACAAAAATATGGAAGGGGTGAGAAGTAAATTGCTAAGGAAAGGAGGCACCCCAGTGCCCACAGTTAGGGCATGTGTTGGTGGAAGCCCGGGAACTCTAGTCAGAAAGAAAATGAAAGTTCAGAGGAGGAAGGATTATCAGGAAAAGAATTGCAGCAAAAGGCTACTATTAAATACTTTTCATTACCTGAGGGTGCATGAATGGGGGGGTGGCTGCTGCATGCATGAGCCAGTCACAGCACAGAAAGGACTTTCCAAGCAGCAGCAAAAACCGGCCCCTTCCCCGCCCCCTGCCGGGGGAGGGGGATGCCACTGCCATGAGCCCAAACTCAGATCTGACCTGGAGGCATGGTCTCGCAGGCTCTTGCTCCCTGTGCCCGGTGGCAGTTTGAGTCCAGGACACTCCTTGGGGCTCTCCCCAGGAGTCCGGGACACTCCCCATCTGGGGCTGCCCCAGGACACAGAGGATCATTAAAGGTCCTGACCCAGTGTGTTTCCACAGGGAGAACAGCAGCTGATTTGGATTCCAGAGAGACTAGCTAAAGTGATTTTTATAGACCAAAAGATCCTTACTTCTGCAATAATGGTTCTCCCACACCTGGAGGCTAATGAGTAATGAGTGCCATTAAGGCCTATTTCAAATGTGAAAAGCCTTGAGATAATGTACTAAATTGTTCAAAAGGTTGTTTTCTTAGTGCCTGCTGGAATACTACAGGATTTTCTTTAGCATCATTGCCAGAGTTCCTGCCTTCCTCCAAGTGCCAGTGAGGATGAGGGTGGAAGAATTTCCAGTGTTGCAGAGAACCGGATGAGACTTTGGATCAAGCTAGCTGCCTGCAGAAATTACCTGGACTGTGATTTACCTGGACTATGTGTTACTTATATGCATTGTGAACTATCTGTTGATGCAACGAATTTTGGTGTACCGGGGTATCTTTGCTGATGGTGTCATCTGTGGTACAATTTTTCTAAGAGCTTCTTACTTGGAGCCATCAATTGGCTTGGTGTCCTGACATTTTGTATCCTCCCTTTCTGCTTGTAGCAGATTATTTATGATTTATGCTGTAAAAACCACTATGGTCGTTATCCACAAGTGTGGCTGAGTGTGTTGGGCCGGTAGTCAATGAAGGGTAAGATCCAATTGCAATGGTACCAACCTAAGACAGGAGGCTGAGGCCTTGAGGTCAGCTCATCCAATGATGGGTAAGCACCATATGTAGTATTGGACAACCTAAGATAGGCATGGTCCCTAAGCCACATACTTGTTATTTAAATTAAACAAAAGGGGGAGATGTTAGGGTCCATAAACAAGTCAAGATGGCACCTGGCACTTTGCCAGAAGGAGTGGATTGTGAAGTAATGCCAGCGAGCCATTAAGATGATAGAGATTCCTTCAATGAAGGGCAGCAACCTGCACATATCAAGCACACCCTGGTGAGTTCCAATACTATGCATCAGCTGTGAGGGCACCACAATCAATATAACCAATGTGTCTATCACCCCAAAAGTTTCCTCCTGCCTCTCTGCAATCCCTTCACACCTCCACCATCCCCCCTCACATCTCCAGGTGACCC
The DNA here is from genome assembly GCF_048772815.1 of Callospermophilus lateralis. Lineage (NCBI taxonomy): Eukaryota > Metazoa > Chordata > Mammalia > Rodentia > Sciuridae > Callospermophilus > Callospermophilus lateralis. The sequence goes on from NC_135318.1 coordinate 88,690,800, forward strand.
CTGATCTGCTTTTTGTTACTATATACTTTCTAGAAGTTTCAATAAATGGAATCATACAGCATGTTGTATTTTTTTTAATCTGGCTTCTTTCAACATAATTATTTTGAGCATCATCAATGTTAAATGCCAATAGCTCAGCCTTTCCTATTTTTGAGTGATCAACTGTATGGCCATACCCCCACTCTGTGTCCTAAGGTGGCCTGGGGAGTCTGCATCCACTTACCTGCTGATAGACATCTGCACTGTTTCCAGTTCTTGTCTATAAACAAAGCTGCTATGAGAATGTGTATACTAGTCTTGGCAAAGGCAGGCTGTGATTGATGGATTTCTGGAGGCTCAGGAGGCAAGTTGAGTATTGAAAACTCCAGGGAGGGAACCCAGTGGGCAGAGTTTGTTCTGCAGAGTGAAGTCCTGAGTTTAACCCCCAGCACACACACACACAAAAAAAAAAAAAAAGAAAAGAAAGAAAGAAAAAAGAAAAAGAAGAACTCAGAGCCACCACCAAATCTCAGGGGCCCTCCACCTTTGTGGGTTTTACCTGCAGGAGTTCAATGTTTCCACTGAGACTGTCAGGTTCAGGTTCCTCATGTTTCTGGCAGGAGAAGGGGTAATCGAACTCTATGACATACGCCAGAGCATTCTGTTCCTAACAAGGCTGCCCTCTAGAGAAGCTGCTTTATCAGAGTCTGAACAACTGGGATTCACCAGAGCCTGTGTCACCTAGGGGAAGGCAGACACCCAGCTCCAGCACCCTCCGTTCTGCTGTTCCACTTAAGAGGGCAACAGCGAGAAGCACTGGGGACATTCCCAGCCCAGGGATGCAGGCTCATGAGATGCTGACCCACTGGAGGGGCCACAGAAATCTTGCCTCCCACTCCTGGACACCCCCCAAGGCCTATTTCCAGGAGCTCCCTTCCCCAGTGCTCAAGTTACAAGGCAGACTAAAAGGCAAAGGCTGAGCAGAGACAAGCAAGCACGGACACCAGACTCCCACCAGGAGAGATGCTGGGACCCTCAGACCAGGAATCCCCCAAACAACCACATGGAAAGACAGAGAACAGTCATGAGCAGATGGGACAAGTCAGCAAGAGATGGAGACACAAAATGCTGGGACACAAATGATGAACAGCTTTGATGAGCTCATTAACATACTGGACTCCACTGAGCAAAGAATGTCTGAGCTTAAGGCTATGTCAACAATCTTCCAAAACAGGAAAGTAAAGCAAGAGAGGGAGAGGGAGAGGGAGACAGGGAGAGGGAGACAGGGAGACAGGGAGAGGGGGAGTAGGAGGGAGAGAGAGAGGAGGGAGAGGGGGAGGGAAAGGAAGACAAGGGAGAGGGAGGGAGGGAGACAGAGAGAGAAAGAACCAACATCTAAGAACTGTGGGATGATAGGAGGTGTCATGTAGACAAGATGGGAATCCAAGGAAGAGAAGAGGAGAACCTCCCAAATTAATACCAAATCAAAGTGGCTCAGAGAACTCCAAGCAGAAGGAACAACAAAGGAACCCCACCTGGCCTCAGGGAATTCAAACTGCAGCACCAAGACAAAGCTAAGCTAACACCAAAACAGAACCACCATCAAACACACAGACACACACCTTAAAGGGGCCAGAGGAAGAAGCCCGCCCTCTGGGAACAGAGACACAATATATTGAACTGCTCAGAAACTATTCAAGGAAGAGCGTAGAGCAAAACACTTAGAAGTGTTGAGGTGAAAGCCCCCCAATCTACAGCCCTGTCCTGAAAACTCAGCCTTCAAAGTGAAGAGAAATAGAGACTCTCAGACACACCATGGAGGGACTGTGTCACCAGGAAGCTGCCTGGCAAGAAATGCTAAAAGAAGTCCTTTAAAGACAAGGACGATGATCCTGGCCGGAAAGAGACTTACATAAAAAAGAAAACCAACTTAATTCTTCTTGGATAAGTTTGTTCAAAACAAAATTAACAAGTGTCCCCTATGAGAACTGTATACGTACATGTGAGATGACAGTGTGACGTGGGGTGGCAGGAGCACCAGGAATGCTTTGTTGCTGTGAGGTAATGACACCAGTCTTGACCCAGCAGTGTCATCTGAAGGTGGACCTGGGTTAGTTGTCAGTGTACATTGCAACCACTAAAGAAAGGTTTTTAAAAAGAAGTGTAACAGGTGTGCTGAGAAATGAGAGTAGATGGTATCAAAAGGCAGGAAAGAAGAGACAGACAAAAACAGGCACAAAGAACCAGGTAGATTACACAGAACGGTACCAAGCACAGCAGATACTAATTCAAATGGATCAATAATCACATTATACGTCAGGGGCCTAAATGTACCAATTAACAGGTTATCAGAAGGGTTCAAAAAACAGGTTCCAACCCTTTGGTGTCTAGAAGTCCACTTGAAATATACAGTAGTGCCCCCAACCAGGGATACATCCCGAGACCCCCTGTGGATGCCTGGCACTGAACCCTATATATACTGGGTTTTCCCCTATATCTACATTCTTATGACTGTTTAATTTATAAATTAGGCACAGGAGGAGATTGACAATGGTAATTAATAGTAAAATAGAATAATTTTAATATACTTCAATAAACTTGCCAGGGGTATGTGAGTGTCAGCACTGATACTGCAACAGTCCATCTGATAACCAGGATGGCTACCAAAAATGAGTAACAGGCAGGGAGTATATACAGTGTTGACACACTGGACAAAGGGACGATTCATACCCCAGGGGGACAGTGCGAGACTTCATAGCATTACACACAATGAAATATAATTTAAAACTTAGGAAATTTTTATTTCTTGAATTTTCCACTTAAGAGTTTTGGACTGCAGTTGACCACAAGTACCTGAAACCTTGGCGAGCTGAACCGTGGGTAAGAGGGGACCGCCGTAGATTAAGAGTGAAGTGTTGAAGAGGGAAACACGGGGCCAACTCTAGTGAAAGGAAAGCCAGCTGTAGTCACTGTATGAAGCTCAGACTGTATTAACTAAGTGCAAGGAAAACCGCCAATTACAAAGAGGGACACCACCTGAATGATGATGGGCCAGTTCTCCAGGATGTACCATCCTCAGGGAGCATGCACTGCACGGCAGAACATTGAAATACTTGAGAACTGCGAGGAGAGGTGGGTGACGACATGACCAAAGCTGGAGACTGGACCAGCCTGCTGCCAGAAGTGGACAGACCCTGAGGGGGAACACCAGGAGTACAAAGTCAAGCACAACAGGACACAGCACAGTGCGCTGACAGGATGTGAAGATGTGTTCAGACGGCTTGCACTTAGTGCTGTGGAGGAACGACTGGTTTGAACTTCCCAGGCTGTGCCTTCCTTTCTTTGGGGCCGCCGGTTCCTTGTTCCCCTTTTCCTCTTTTCCTGCCTTCTCTTGGATTGAGGGTTTTTTGAGTTTGTTCTGTGGTGCTGGGGATGGAACCCATAGCCTCCCACATCAATGCAAGCAATCCACCACTGAGCTGGGTCCCAAGCCTTTTTTTCCCCCCCAAGGAAATCATTTCTTTAAAAGCTTTAAAGACAAATCATGCTTGCCACAGTCCAACTGGGCAAAATAACCGGGAGGTGACAAGTAACTTGAAGGTTGAAGCGGGAACTGCTTTATTGTGGGGAAACTCAGCAGGAACTGAGCGAGCACCCAAGGTAGCAGGAGCCGCCTTATTTCGGAATAGCAGAGGTATATATACCTGATTACACACAGCTTGACTCAATTAGCATCATCTAGATACAGCAGTCAGCCAATAAGGAATCCCCATCATCTTAATGGCTCGGTGGAGTTGCCTCACAAACCACTCCTCCTGGCAAACTGCCAGGCGCCATCTTGACTTGATTTGTGGTCCCCAACAAATGCTGTTTTGCAAATATGACTTTGCTTAAAGAGGGCCACCAAGTTACAGCACTATGATGCCAGGAACACAGAGTATGCAGGGAAACTAACTAATGCTGCTACAGTAGGGAGATTGGCTGCCGTTGCTGACTGAAGTGTGGGTGACACACATTGGGACTTGTGGCCCATCAGATCAGTGTAGTTAATGGTAGTTAATGGTCACCAACTCCCTGCACAGGCTCGGGTCTGATCACATATTCTGCCTGGATAGACATTTCAGCCTCTTTTGTATATAAAAGACTCTCTCTCTCTCTCTCTCTCTCTCTCTCTCTCTCTCTCTCACACACACACACACACACACACACACACACACACACACTCACACTCACATGCACACTCACACATACATGTATGTCATGTCATATAAACATGTAAAATAGGCTGCAAGGGCACACACTAAATAAACAAGCACTACATGCCTCAGGCAATCCTATTCACTATATAATAAAATAATTTAAATTGGAGTCTTATAATCAATCAAAGGCAACTTACCTAAATTAGTGGTATAAGGTCAGGCACTGATGACCAAAAGGAGGCAGATTAAAAGCTGCTGAACAAAGTTTTATTAAGATTCGCTCCTGGGTGAGAACCTCTAGTCCAACAGACTGGGTCCGGGGAAGTCGCACCCAGGCTCAGACGGACTGTAATTTTATCAGGCTTAGGGCAGGAAGGGAGGGCTTGAGACAGGAAAGGAAGGTTTTTAGGGTCCCTTGTCCTCCTGGGGTTGGTCAGAGGATCTTGCTGAGCTCCATGTTCTTCCAGGATCAGTCAGGAGACCCCACTGATTGACAGGTGGTTATCACTGCTTGTCTGTTGACCCCCCTGATTGGTTGTTGCCTGGTGCTTTGATCCCTCAGCCACCTCAACTGACCTAACATCCTGGCCTCTTTGATGATATAGGGCGCCAAATTCCATCTGGCTACTACCTGCTGGCTAGGGGCTCTGGGAGGAAGGGTGTCAGTTTGGTGGGGAGGCGACTGTAGGGATGTAGGAGCATCTGGTTGTAGGTCACTCTGGTGACTTCACTCACATGCTTTTGGGCAAACCTGAGGAGGTAGGGAGCAACCATTAATAGAAGTCCTATTACTAACAGAGGAGTGAGAATGGGAGTCAGCCACGTAATGAGGGTTGAGTTTAGCCAGCCTGGCCAGGGGTCATTTGATTGTTGCTATTTAAGCCTTTCACCCAATCAACAGAGGGTGTCGACGTTCTTTTTGACCAATCCAGTGTCATGGATGTAGTAGCAGCATTCTTCTTTCAGGAATAGACAGATTCATCCTTGGTCTGGTGTCGGGAGATGGAGGGCTCGATGTTTCTGTAATGAAACTTGGGCAATGGATGTTATTTGCCTTTGTAGGGAAGCGAGAGAGGCAGCCGATGCTTCTACCACTTCCCCAAGTTGTTCAAGCTTCTGAGTAAGCGGTTACTGCATAACCAAGTCCTCCTGCCGCCAGTCCAGAGGCAGCGAGGGAGGAGGCCAGGGAGAGTCCAATCACTACTGGTAGAAAAACGGCCCACCTTGTCCTGGAAAGGGAGGTGGTGACAAGCCAGGTTAATTCAGCCTCACTGTAGAGAGTTAATTGAGGGACCAAGGTGGAAGGAACACAAAAAGCAAATGGCATGCCGAGGCTTAGATTTTTGTTAGAGCAGCATTGCACCAGAAAAAGAACCCCATAGGAGCAAAGGATGGGGAAGAGATTCGAATGATCTGGCCACAGGTGTCAAACCTGAGGAAGTGTAGCAGCAGGGGAAATTCCCTGAGGGGTTATGAAAAAGGTACTTCCTCAAAGGATGCAGGGGGCGGCCCTTGGGGTCTGGTTGAGCTGGAGGATTTGAACTGGAGCTGGAAGAGTTGGTCATGAGCTGTAGGACTCTGTCTTGGGCATCAGGGGCTGGTGGTCTTGAAGAAGTAGTTGATTGATGGCTGGTTGGTGAATCTGTGTATCTGGTCTTGCAGGAACTTCTGTAGGCAAGTTAACAGACTTGGTCTTATTAGGAGAAACATGAGGAGGACTAACAGGGGTCCTGCGAGGGGGAGGAGCCAAGGCCATACTTGACTGATGCTTCCCATGGAGACTGCTGGCCTAGTTGCTGTCTCCTCTTTCCTAGCTGTTCTTGTCTTTTGGCACCTGATTGCTTGTTCCTGGTGCTTGTTCCCGGAGCCACCTCAACTGACCTAACAAGTGGCATTTTTGACTTTTTGAGTGGTACATTAAAAAACAACTTGTCCTAACTGATGGCATTTTAGAAGAGATAATAAATAGTAATCACAGCAGAAGTCTCAAAATGCAAGAGAAAACAAAGACAGCACATGGAAGAAACATGAAAGGTAAAAGCGACCTGAGGAGAACCAACAGCTTCTACACCTAACGACTGACCGTCCACCAAGAATGAATTTAGAAGTGCTGTGAAGGATGTTAGATAAAACCAACAGCACAAAAGCTGTTCCAAAAGTTCTTTATCCAAAGCCTTTAAAAAAATTTTTATATACATGTATATATGAATTATAAGTACATTCATATATAAATTACATATATACACATAAACTATATGCACATAAAATATATTTTATGTGTAAATTAATATTTTCTGTATATATGCATAATATATACATATTATACACACACACACATATATCTATATCTTTATTATTATTTTTTTTAAATAAGGTCTTGCTTAATTGCTGAGGCTGACCTCAAGGTTAGGATCCTCCTGCCTGGGCCTCCCAAGTCACTGGGATTACAGGCATGTGCCACTATACCCAGCTTAATTTTCATATTTTAAATAGGTATATAAAATGATTATGTGGATCATCATTATTAAAAACCAGCCAAGTACTCTTGAAGGACCTAGAAATTAGACCAGAGACCTTGCATCTAATAGAAGAAAAAGGAGACCCAAATCTTCATCAAGTCGGATTAGGCCCCAACTTTCTTAACAAGACTCCTAAAGCACAAGAAATAAAATAAGAATCAATAAATGGGATGGATTCAAAGTAAAAAGCTTCTTCTCAGCAAAAGAAGCAATCACTGAGTGAAGACAGAGCCTACAGGATGGGAGCAAGTTTTTACCACACACACGACAGAGCACTAATCTCCAGGATATATAAAGACCTCAAAAAAGACCAAAAAACAACCAAACAACCCAATCAATAAATAGGCTAAGGAGCTGGACAGACACTTCTCAGAAGACACACAAATAATCAATAAATATATGAAAAGGGTTCAACATCTTTAGTAATTAGAGAAATACAAATCAAAACTACTCTGATTTCATCTCACCCCTGTCAGAATGGCAGTTACCAAGAATACAAGCAATAATAAGTGTTGGAAAGGATGTGGGGGAAAAGGTACACTCATTCATTGCTGGTGGGACTGCAAATTGGTGTAACCACTTTGGAAAGCAGTGTGGGGATTCCTCAGAAAACTTGGAAGGGAACCACGATTAGACCTAGCTGACCCACTCCTCAGTCTATACACAAAGGACTTAAAATCAGAATACTACAGTGACACAGCCACACCAGTGTGGCTATGTTTTTAGCAGCTATATTCACAATAGCTAAACAGTGGAATCAACCTAGATGCCCATCAATTGATGAATAAAAAAACTGTGGTAATATACACAATGGAATATTACTCAGCATTAAAAAAGAATAAAAGTATGGCATTTGCAGGTAAATGGATGTAGTTGAGAATATTATGCTAAGCAAGGCAAACCAATCCCCAAAAACTAAAGGCCGAATGTTTTCTCTGACTAGCGGATGCTGATCTATGATTGGAGGAGCAGGCATGAGAAAGTGGAGAAACGTTGGATTCGGCAAAAGGGGAGAGTGGGGAAGGTTTATGGGGACTAGGAAAGATAGCAAAATCAGATGGACATCATTACCCTAGGTTCATGTATGACTGCACAAATAGGGCATCTCTACAACGTGTACAACCAGAAAATTGAAATGTTGCACTCCATTTTTTGTACGGTGAATTGAAATGTACAACTAAGTAGAACAAATAAAAATAATAATAATAAAAGAAAAAAGAAAAGAAATTCCACTTATGCAAAGTTTTTTCTATATACTTCTACAAGATAAAGACTTACAACAGGTAGCCACAGTACCATCATCACATGCACACTGACTGTTCCTTAGTGTTGCTCACAGCCATCTCATGATTCTAGTGAGTAGCTATGAGTCTGACCAACAGTGGGGGTCTGAATGGAGTCTCACGAGATACACAGGCTCTGAGCCCAAGGACCAGGAGAAGGTTCTGGGACACGTGACTGTCTCCCTGTGGTGCCCTGTGGCGAACACAGAGCTCATCATCATCTACTGAGGGACAACAAGGAAAAAAATTCACCCACTTGGTGGCCTTCCCAACAGCAAAACCATCAAAGAAAAATCCAAACTATGAAAAGGGAAAAAACTGGCCCAGCCTGTGCCTCTCCCCAGCTCCCACTTTGGGCTCCTACAACATTTCATGCACTTCTCCTTTCAACTGCCCACAGGACACCTGCATACACAACCAGCCATGAAGAAAGCCAGAGACCTGCTCATCTGTTCTGAGGCAATCTAGAGACACTACATTTGGATGTATTTATGAAACCCAAGTTTAGATGCATAATATAAAAGATAAAGATTTACAACAGGTAGCCACAGTACCATCTCTAATATAAAGAAATATACTCAATTTTTAACATTAAGTATGCTCTAAATTTACAAAAGGCAAATGGCTTTGGACACTTGTGGAAAGAGATTCAAATGTCCAGAGGGATGGGGAAAAATACATTGCTATAGAGTAAAACCATGATATCAATGGAACTTCTGAGTGGAATTTAGATTTTAATTAACCAGGAAAATAAAACCAACAGTTTGCAATTTCCAATGCTTAATCCCAAGAAATGAGGTTCATCACAAGTTGCAGAAATGCTTCCACTATTTGCTGCCATCAGTTATTACTTAATTTGGGAAAAGTACTGTGTTTTTAAGTTATACACAGGAAAATAAAGTACGCAAGACATCTGAGGCCTGGGATGAAAGGGGCTTGAATTCCAGTTCCTAGTTTAAACAGAACAAAGTAAACCATGGAAGTCCTAGAGGGAAATATATAACCTTCAAAAGGAGGCTTTCTAAGCAAAACACAAACCCGAAGTGACCTAGGACTGATAAATTTGCTATATTAAGGTTTAAAACTTCTGTGGATTTTAAAACTTTAGTGTGAAAAAAAACTTAAAACGAAGTCAATATATCTGCTAGACAGAAGGCTCATGTACAAGAGCTTATCCCAATAAGTTTCTTAGAAACTTATCCCAATCAACAAGGAAAAGAAACCACCCAATTAAAAAATGAGCAAAGCACCTGAACTGACAGATGTCCAAAGTGAAAGTACAACGGCCAACGAACATGAAAATGGTGTCCGCATTCTCCTAACTTAGAAAGTGCAGGTGTAAACTAGGAGAGATGTTTCAGGGACCAGATGACAATCAGTAAAGTCTGATAATACTCAGGGCAAGGATGGGGTGGCACAGAGGGACATAAACTGCTACAACCTTTGAGGCAGGCCATCTGGCAATACTTGACATTTACATCTAGTGCGGCAGCAATTTCAAGATATTTCAAGCAATTTCAAGACATTTCCCCTATTGCTATACTTGCAAAAGTTCAACAATGTATGTACAAAAAGTTCAGATTGTTAAAATAAATGACATAAATTTGGAAACAAAAAATATTCAGCAATAGGGAGCAGGTAACAAAAATCAGGTCTGTGCATACACAGGGACACTAGGCAACCAGTACCAGAACAGAGGGGAATCTGCTTATGCTAACCCAGGATCACTGAGGGCAAAACCAAGCAAGAAGGGCAAGGTGCAAACTCACAGCTGAAACATGATGTCTTGGTGAAGCTTTTTACAAGGTTAAGGATGATAGCTGGACACAAAATTTCTGAAAAGATATTTTTGGAAAGAGACAACAGTAACTGCTAACCATGGTTTCTTACACCAATGCACTACCATGTGTATTCCTTTTGCTTTGAAAGTGTCAGTATAAAGCAACTAATGGTTTTTCGGTTCTATGTGAATATATTTCACAAACTAGATGTTCACTAGGGAAACTTTAAAGAAAAGTCTAAAGAAGAAAATTTAAATGATTGGCAAACCTGCTAACTCACATAAACACTTAACAGTGTATAGTCTTCTCGATTTTTCTTAACATACAAATGACTTTAAAAAATCAAGATTACTGACACATTTTTAAAGTAATTACTTATCATATAAGCAATTACTTACTATGCAAGTGATTTTTTACAAGCTATAGAATATTACATTGGACAGCTATCCTGTTTTTGAAACTGGGCCAGACTGGACTTGCTCTTCTAATTTTTCACTATTATACACAATACAATGGTGACTTAACCCTTTTAAAATACCCACTGTCCTCAGAGGTAGGCCTTGGAGCTCTTCTTTCTTTGTGGTTTACCACAAGGTTTGTGAGCCCAGACCTCTAGACGCTCAGTGAGGAGGAAAGTGGGGCTAGCAGCAAGGCCCTGGGCTCCCAGCAGGGCAGCCAGTCCCCTGCCCACCACCACCTCTGTGTCCAGAGTCACCCCACTCACCTGCAGCTCCCTGCCCATCCCCTACAGCCACCAGGACATGGACCCATCTCTTCCTTCACTCTTTGGCTGTCATATTGAATACATTTCTTACATAAAAGACAAAATGCCTCACCAATAGGACAGCTGAAGAAAACTCTGAGGTCAAGGACGAGGACCTGCTGGCTCAGCCACACAGGCTTGGTGAGGGGCCCACACCTCCAGTCTGTAGGCACAGAAGCAAACTCCCCAAATGAAACCTCCCTCAGGAGCATTTCCTCAAGAACAGCAGGGAAATAAGACTTTCTCCTCCTACTTCACAGGGTTATTAGGAGAGTTAACTGAGATGACCTTGAAAAGAATTTGCAACTATACACCTCAATATACCCCATCGTAGTCAATGTACCACAGGAAAGAAAACACTGTGGATTAAACTCTGAAATAGTTTAGCGCTGACTGCGAGACACATTCCAGGGTCAGAGACACTAAAGTGTCTTAGAAATGGTGAAATACAACATAAGAAGTTACTTGGCTGGACTGGCTCACTACCTTAAGGATGAGGCTGAAACGAGGATACATACTTTGGAAATACCTGCTGATTATGAACTTCAAGAAAATCTCCAATTTTTTCAGCCTCTTTTAAAGGCCAGGAACTATGAGAGTATCAACTAAATTGCTTCAAAGGCAGCTGACTCTGGCTCATGGTGGCCCCTTTCTTAGGAAATGGCATTGAAGGAAAAGGGAGGCTGAGTCCACTCTTGTGGATGATCCAATAGGAAACAACCTACATATGAAAGACCCTTTCAATGGGATCAAATTTCCAAAGCTATGAACTGGGCTGGATGCAGTGGGGGAGGCTGAGGCAGGAGGAGGACAAGGTCAAGGCCAGCCTGGGTACCTTAGCAAAACTCTTCTCAAAATAAAATGTAAGAAGGGCTGAGGATGTGGCTCAGTGGCAGAGTGCTTGCCCAGCATGTACAAGGTCCTGAGTTCAATACCTTGTGTTGGCGGGGGGGAATAATACACAATGGGATGCCAACATAAAATGCTTGTAAACATACTTTAAATTTCATGATATAACTGATATTTAAGAAACAATATACATATTCAGAGAGGCTTTGTCACAAATTTGATATATTGATTGTTCCACTTTAATTTTTTTTAGGTAATGGGGACTGAACTCATGAACACTCAACCACTGAGCCAAATCCCCAGCCCTATTTTTATTTTATTTACAGACAGGGTCTCACTGAGTTACTTAGAGGCTCACTTTTGCTGAGGCTGGCTTTGAACTCAAAATCCTCCTGACTCAGCTCCTGACCCCCTGGGATTACAGGAATGTGCCACTGCACCCCACCAGGTAACAGTTTTAATCATTAATTTAAATTAAAAAGAGGCATTGAAATTCTATGGAACTCCTGTGCAATTCCCCTGCACAGAAGATGGAAGGAGACCCTCATTATTATACAAAATACATATATGTTGGTGTGAGGGGGAAGGAAAGAAAAAAGAGTGAGAGAGAGAAATGTGTCACAGTAGATTGGGTGGAGAGAGGTGATATGTGGGAGGGGAGGGGAGGGGGGATAGGGAGGGCAGCAGAATACAACAGACACTAGTATTACTGTATGTATATACGTGGCTGTATAACCAATGTGATCCTGCAATCTGTACACGTGGAAAAATGAGAATTCATACCCCACTTGAATCAAATGTATGATATGTCAAGATCATTGTATTGCCTTGAGCAACTAACACAAAATTAAAATTAAAAGAAAAGAAAGAAATTTTATGGAACTTATGATTCACTAGATAAAACTGAAATTTTGTATTATTATTCATTGTATTATTATTCAATTTATCAATTTAAGTAGTAATATTTTTGTTATTTTAATTTTTATGTTTATCAGAAATTTTTTTATTGTATTGCTTTTGTTTTCTTTATAGGTCCTGCATAGGCACAATTTTATTTGACTGTTACACTGTGAATATTTTCCCACATTCATAAATATTATTCATAACTATCATTTTTTAACACCTACCCGTTGAATTAAGTTCTTTATTAACATGCATTTTACTATTTTACTATTGATTAACTTCAAAGGCTATTTAGATTTACTATTATTTCAACTCTTTCTGGAGGAAAAATGAGGTTAACTTATATACCCGTTAACTGACACTTATGTGTGTGAAGTTCATGTTTGAAACACGTGTGCATGTGCACACACGGCGCATGCACAATCCATTGTAGCATACACGTTGATAGACTGAACTCTTTCTACTTTTTGCAGTGCTGTGGATTGAATGCAAGGCCTTGTGCAAGCTGGACCAATACTCTATCACTAAGCCACAGCCCCAACCCAAGTTCTTTCTTAATCATGCAAGTAACACAACTTACTAAATGGGACCCATGGAATTTAAGTGAGGACTCTACAACAAGGGACAGTTCCAACAAGTAGAAGGTTACATCCTCTTTAGTAAGTTTTGAAAACCCATGATTTTTTGTGTCTTGGAGATCTAGAATTTCAAAAGCCATTTCCTCGTTGTCGCGAGGGGCAAAGTTGCAACATATGCAGTCGAGGGGGAGAAATAAAGAATGTCCCTGCACTTCTGCCCTTTTCAATGCTTTATTCACTAGAATCACTTAATAAAATTTCACTCTATAGGTTCTTAATCAAGAAGACAATCATCCTTCATGCTAGACATTGCAATAGACATAATCAATTCACAGCAAAGGATTCTAGGTTAATTCTAAACACTGCAAACACACTTAATCATGACAGGCTAATGACAGACATTCCCTCTGCATGCTAAGTTCAAAAGTCTCAAGCCATAGGCTTTATGTCCAGCAGATGCACACTCACTCAGACCGCGGTGATCAGGTCAGGAACCAAGGCAGGCTTCTCCTGGAATGGAGCTGACGGCTGGCTGAGGAGAGGGTCACAGGGAGAAGTTGCGGCTCTCACCAGGGTCAAGATGTGGCTGTAGAGTTGGAGAGCGGTAAGGATCAGGCACAAGATGACAAGAGATGAGATGTCAGTCCAGATCCTCATCAGACTCTCCAGCTTGGGTGCATCCTTGTTTTGGCTGGCTGAATGCCTGTTCCTTTCCTCTATTATTTATACTAAATTTTGGGGCTTTTGACCCCCCTTTCAATCCTTATCAGGTACCACCAGATTTCTCAGTGACAACATTCACCCTGGGGTTAAAACATCTGGTCTGGTGGTCCCCACCCTGATTTTCTTGTCTCTCCCTCTTTTCAGGAAAGAACAGCCTGACAGAGGCTTCACTCTGTTTTTCAGGATGCGGAGAAGTGATTGTTTGTGTCTGAAGCCATACTGGAGGGCTCCCTTAGGCATGCCAGGTGAGACTGCAGGTTTCAAACTGAAGTTTTTAAAATGGAGTCGCTTAGGCTCAGGCCTAAGGCCATCCTTACACTCCTGAAATAGCAAAGCACGCTGGCTTCCACAGAGGTCTCCCACTGCAGCCCAGCTCAGCAGGACTCACGAGCAGTGACCTCATAAGTTCACATACTGAGGACAAGGAGGGCTGGTGGAGAGTCAGAGGCAGATGTGGGTCAACAGTACAGGTGTGCAAGGATGAGGGGCACGCTCGAACAAGAAGAGTTGGAGAAGAGCCTTTTTCGAGCAGGGAAAAGATGATAAGAAATAAAATTCCCAAGGCCTCTGGGTCTAAAATACTCCTCTAAGGGTCAAAGTCAACTCAGAAAAAAATGAGGCTGTGGGCACAAGGGGGAGAGACCAGCAGGCCCAGCTCTAGCCACCTCTCTTCTCCTTGAACCTAAACCCACAGGTACAACCAAGCCTGTGGTACTCCAGCCCCATGACCTGACCCTCGTTTCTGTGTCACTACGCCACTAATCCAGGTACCACGAGACTTCCACACTAAAATGATCCGCATCTTCACAGTGGAAAATTCCACGGTCACCACACAGCCCGGGGAAGCACACGACATGGTGCTGTGTGCAAAGAGCGGCCGTCAATTGTTGGAGCAGCAGATCACTGGCCAGCTAATCCCTTCTGATTTTTCTATATCTGCTGAACATTCTAGAATGATCATGAATTGCCTTGGTTATCCAAAATTTAACCTAAACAGAAAAGTCTCCAATGATTGCCTGACAAGCTAATTTCATCCAGATCACACTTTCAAACACTGTCACAAATAGGAAGCATGAGTAGTGATGTCTCTTGAACTTTTCAAGATGAGATGTCCTAGCTCCTCAGCTAAGGCCCAGCTAAAAACAGTGCATGCCTTCTTGGTGTGACTCTAAATCAGCAGGGTATCTGGGGCACAATTCAATACTTTAAGCCTCAGGTGCCCCAAATGAGGGGCTCCAAGTAAACTAGCACTCTCCAATTACAGCTGTGGCACGTGAGATAATTCTAGGTGCTACTTGAACAAGAACATGCATTTTTAGTTTAATAATCACTAAAATGTTAATTCGTTTAAGACAGAAGAAAAATCAAGACAGGAAAGCACCCCTACTTTCCTGCTGCAGGAAGTGGAAGTGTGTGCCAGTCTACGTACATTTAGTGAAGAAGCTGGAGGGTCTGTACTGCTGGCCTGACCAGCTGCTGGGAGGAGAGATACAGCACTGTGTCTGCAGTGCATGGCTCAAGCTGGTGAAGTGTCTGCTGTCTCTGGCTCCACGCAGTGACAAAGGGCCTACAGAGAGATGAAACAAAACTAAGTTAGACATCCCTGGCTGTGGCGCTGCCAGCACCAAATAACTGTCACTAAAGTCACTAAAAATTCTAATCTTTTGAGAATCATATTTGAGGACAATTGTTTTTTAAACCAAATTTTTGGCTGATAGCCAGCTAAATGCCCATTCTCATTAGAGAGGTTACAGTTGCTTCACTCAGTGGATGTCCCAGTCTCAAGAAAGCTCTGTACAGCCAGGGTTTCTGCCCTGTATTATCCAGCCCAAGCTCCTGGGCTGCTCTGGACGAATGGCGCCCTCTGCTGTATGCAGCTGGGCAGTGGACAGATGAGGAAAGACCTTCAAGTGAAATGTTCAGAAGAACAAGACTCAATGTGTAGAGGGTACCCTGCCCTTTATGTTCAAAACACAGGGCCCAGGGAAGGCATGTTGTAGACAACTCCAGAAGATCATGCAAGAAACTGAAGAGCGGCTGCCTCTGTGGAAGAAAACTGGGGCATTTAAGGCTGGATGTGAAAGACCTGCATTTTTGTATTTTGAGGAATTTTTTTTTATTTTTTTTAACCACATGCATCTATTACTTGAGAAAAGGTTTTAGAACAGCCCTGTCTGAGAGGAAGTCATCTGACCAGTCCCAGGGATGGCGGTGTCAGGTGAGGAAGAAGGCAGAGGTGACAGGAACAGGTGGTGATGAAGGAGTGGGACAGTGCTGGCAGGATCAGTGCATGCACAGATTCTAGAGCTCTGTGCTTCACTAAAGAAGGGACAGAATTAAAACAGCCCTGGAGGGAAAGTGGCCTTAAGGGCATTGGCTTGATAAATAGAAAGCCAAAAAAAAAAAAGAAAAGAAAGAAAGAAAAAATGACAACAGCTGTTTTCAAGTCTGAGTGAAGCCATGCAGAGGACAGTAACTGCGCTTCATCAGCAGCACCAACCATGACTCACAGGGCCAGAGAAAGAAGGCAGGTAAGGACGGGGAGAGCCACATCTAAGGGTGGTAGGAAGCTGTCACAATATCTCCACTGCATACAGACAATGAAACACAAAGGGATAGGCTTTAATTACCAGAGAGCATTTAATAACAACCCTTTTGTTTCATAAATTAAGAAATGTAGGCCTATGAGACTTCAGAACTTTGTCATTCCAAATCTCATTCTGCTGTACATATTTTAGCCTTTCTTGTGAATCCCTTCCTCTTCAACACAATATCTTAATTAATAATAACATTTCATCTTGCCCTGTGCACCATTATAACCTCTGATATATTTCAAGAAGAGTAAAAATCACTATCAGATTTTTCTTCACACTGAGAATGTGTCTGAGTTTATTTTTTTATGTAAGTTTTTTTAACTTATATGTCATCAGAATGCATTACAATTCTTATTACATATACAGAGCACAATTTTTCATATCTCTGGTTATATACATAGTATATTCACACCAATTCATGTCTTCATACATGTACTTTGGATAGTAATGATCAGCACATTCCACTATCATTAATTACCCCATGCCCCCTCCCTTCCCCAGATTTTTTTTTTGAAAGACAAAAATATCATTCATAGCTAATAATGTATCCAGCCTAAAAGAATCCAGCTGTCAAACATAGAACGAAATCAACTTTAGATTTAGAAATAGCCTCTATTTTTTATGGGGGGAAGGGAAGAACTGGGGATTGAACCCAGAGCCTTGTGTACATTAGAAACAGTCATGTTTGCTGGGTGCAATGGCGCATGGCTGTAATCCTAGTGACTCAAGGGGTTGAGGCAGGGGCATCACAAGTTTGAAGCAGTCTCAGCAACTTAGAGAGACCCTGTTTCAAAATAAAAATAAGAAGGGACAGTGAAAGGGCTCAGTGATAGGGTGGCCCTGAGTTCAATCCTCAATCCCACCAAAAACGGCAGTCTACAACTGGCTGTGCTAACATTGTATCATAATATTTTTAAAAATATTTATTTTTCAATTATAGGTGGACATGATACCTTTATTTTATTTATTTATTTTATGCAGTGCTGAGGATTGAACCCAGGGCCTCGCACATGCTAGGTGAGCGCCCTACCGCTGATCCCCAGCTCCTGCTCTGTATCATAAGATTTTAAAGAAGAAATCTCAGAAGGTCACCCTGAGTCACATTCTGAAGCTCAGTTACAGGTTACCATCTCACTTATCGACGCTGCTCTGATTCTTTGAGTTCTTATTAATTTCAGGCCATGAGACCTGAGACTCAGGAAGCAACACCTTGCATCCCCAAGTCAGAAGCCCCTCAGGTGGGGACACAAGGGCCCCCAGGGTTCTACCTCAGCACACATCACTTTCCACACCAAGAACTCCTTCCTTCTCACTTGGGTCTCTTCTATGAAACCGAACTGGTTGGTGAGAGATTTTAGATTACTGTTTCTGACTGATCTGTTGCAGTGATTAGAAAAAAAAAAGTGATAGGTACTAAGGAAAGCAATCTACTTCTTAAAAGTCAGGCAATTATTAATTCCAGGAAAAAGAAACTGTAACAGTAGAATACTACCTAGCTCACCTCTGAATGTGCACATAATTTAATAACAAACAATGCCCAGAGATACAGTCCAAACAGTGCTTCTACCTATATTGGAAGAAAGTAAGGGTAAGAATAGACTGTTACATCTCCAATTAGCATAAAATGTTGATTGAAGAACAGCAGACACAACATATTTAGAAATATAACCAGAGGAAGGTGAAAGAATTGAAAGTGTCCCTAGATGGTGGGAAGGAGCAGGAAAGGACTAGGAGTGAAAGTTCTGAGTCTTTCACTACCTTATGGAAGCTGAATATATATATATATTTTTTAATCCTGGTGTGGTGCTGGGGATTGAACTGCAGGCCTTGGGCACCCTAAGCAAGGCTCAACCTCTGAGCTGCACCCCCAGCCTGAAAGTTAATATTTTAAGGAATAGCACAGCAACCTGCAGTGGGGACAGCTATCCCTATTTACAGATGAGGAAACCCAGGTGTCCGTGCACCTGGTAGCAGAGGTGGGAAGTGTCACTCCAAATCAGTCTCTTTCCCAAAGCCCACCCTGGGTCACTCCTCAGCCAACAGTGGTCTTCAGAAGCCTTTCCCAGGCCCCTACCAGCTCAGGTCAGGGCAGTGCCTGGCACATGTTAAGGGGCAAATGAGTTGTTTATAAACCAGTGAGTGAATCAACCAAGCCACAAATCAAACTGGTTGTTTCACAGTGGGTGTGACAGGTCGTAGGAAATCTGCCACTATGCAGAAAGCCCTGTCAGCTGGACTTCTCCCAGGATCGCCAAGGCATCTCACAGGTGGGTCTCCAAGAGGAAAAGGCAGGAGACCCACAGGGAAGCCCAGCACTCAGGAGTCCCAGAAGCTCAGGACACAGCAGGACTTCAGCTCTGACCCACACAGCCCAGGTCAAAGGGCCAGGCTTCCCTGCACAGCAAGGCTGGCCTGGCCTCCACTTCCCAGAGGGTGGCAGAAGAGAGGCCCTGCACTATGTCAAGGGAAGTCTGTGTCCACAGGAGGGGGCATCATGGCAGCCAGACAGCTCCTTGACCAGCCCTGCCATCACTGGCTGTGGGATTTTTTTTTTTTTTTTTTTTTTTTTTTGGTACCGGGAATTAAATTCAGAGGGGCTTAACCACAGAGCCACATCCTTACTTCTTTATATTTTTTATTTTAAGACAGGGTCTTGCTAAGTGGCTGAGGCTATTCTTGATCTTGTGATCCTCCCGCCTCAGCCTCCTGAGTCGCTGGGATT
This sequence comes from Callospermophilus lateralis, assembly GCF_048772815.1. Taxonomy (NCBI): domain Eukaryota; kingdom Metazoa; phylum Chordata; class Mammalia; order Rodentia; family Sciuridae; genus Callospermophilus; species Callospermophilus lateralis. The sequence continues at coordinate 88,709,693 of NC_135318.1, forward strand.
ACAAGTGTGCACCACGGTGCCTGGCCTGGCTGTGTGACCTTGAACAAGTCACTTGGCCCCTCAGAGACTCACCTTATCATCTCTAAATGGGAATAATCTCATGAAAGCCAGTGTGAGGGTTGAATGAGGTGACATGTTTAAGCCCAGTGCACAGTACCTGCTCAACCATGGAAACTATTATGTTTTAAAGCCTTGAACTACAACAACTGCACTCATAAGAAATTTGAAAAATACTCAAGACTGTACATTACCATCATCAAGGACATGCTTTGTTCATTTACATTTTAAAATCTACAGAAACTATTATTAAATCTATGGGAAAAGGTAGTTCCCAAATGAATCTCACCATTGCTGAGCGCCAAAACAGAAACCGTGGAAAGGTGTTCAGGAAAGCTGCCTGCACCAGAAACAACATGTCAATTAAAAGTAAGTAAGTAAATAAATAAATATTCTTTTGTTCCAGTGTTGGGGTTGAACCCACGGCCTTGAAACTGGAGTCCCGGTGCTTCGCCACTGAGCACATCCTCCCCTACTTTTTTGAGACAGGGTCTCCCTAAGTTGCCCAGACTGGTCTCCAACTTCTAATTATCCTGCCTCAGCCTCCCAATTTGCTGGGATTATAGGCAAGGACTATTGTCCTCAGCAAAAAGTGGTTTTGTTTTCTGGTGCTGGGGATAGAACCCAGAGCTCAGGCATGCTGGGCAGGTGCTCTTCCACTGAGCTACATCCCCAGGCCCCCAGGCAAAAAATTTTTAAAGATGCATTCCCACATGAAGAGGAACATTGAAATAATAACCTGATCAGCTATTGTGGAACACACCCACAAGCCCAGATACCCAGGAGGCTTAGGCAGGGGGAACCCAAGTTCAGGTCTCAAAGATAAAAGGGCTGGGGATGTGGCTCCACATCCCGGGTGCAATTCTCAAGTACCCTGCAAAATAAAAAAAACAAAAACAATAAATACCCACAGATTATACCATCATACAGAATTAAAGAACTGAGAGAAGCGGATGAGTGATTTCCAGGCTCTGTGACCATTGGCCAAGCAGCTGCCCCAAGGCTTCACCTTCTCTTCACCCTCCCATCCTACTAGGCACCATGCCTGGCTGTCCCCTTAAATATTTTTCTGCCTGGTGGCCACACTTCTACTATAATCCTGCTGCCATTTCTTTGTTCAGGGCTCTGCATCCCTGGGCCTTAGGGTAAGGGTCTCCTAGTGGGTCTCTCACCTCTCCCCTGGAAATTACCACGTTTCTACACTAGGTGGCTTCCTCACTTCACAGCCCTGACATGTCCTTTCCTGGATCCCTGCTGGCAGTTAGGAATTCTGGGCACAGCCTGCAGGACTGCCATGTGGCCCCAGCCTTCCACACCAGCCTCCTGCTGCCCTTGGCCCACCCTCCCCACAGCCATCCAGACCTGCAGTTAGTCTTGAGCTCACTCTGATACACTTTTGTGTCTCCACCAGGTCCTCCTGGTTTGCAGCACTGCAGCTCTTACAAAACCTCCCTGACCCTCTGCCCTCTGGAGCCCCCACGCACCAGGCTCTGACTACACTGCCCTGTGCAACCTTCACACAGCGTCGTCCTCCAGAGCAGGCCTGGACAGCACTTACGGGAAACTGGCTTTTGGCAAAGGGGCCATAACCACTCAATGGGGAAAAAAATGGGTTCAATAAATGGTGTTGGAACAACAGGGTTCAAACTCACAGGAGAATGAAGTTGGAGCCCCGCCTCACACTCTAGGCACAACTTAACTCAAAGTGCTCTAATGACCTAAAGGTAAGAGGAAGAAAAGTGATCAGTGGTGACTTGGGCCTGGGCGCCACTTGGGTAGCTGGGGGCCACTGGGCAGCTGGGGGCAATAGCTAAAAAGCTGCCTTCTTGGAGTGATGAAATTGTTCTAACTAGTATACAATGGTGAGTGCACAGTTCGGGGCCAGCCTGGGGCGGGGGTTGGCGAGTTGGAGGTGGGTGCTAGAGAGGGCCCTGGAGGTCGGGCTGGCCCAGCGAACTCTCCAAGGTACCCAAGGCCCAAGGCCGGGTGAGTCTAAGTGTAGGGAGGATCCACAGGGTGGATAAGACAGAGGAAGTGTGGAGAAATTGAAACCCGCTCCAGGAAAGCTCTGGAGGTTTGGAGATGAAGTACTTTGCTTGGGTTTCACAGGCATTTCTGCATTTATTCTGATTCCAACGTGTGGTCGTCACACATGCATATCCCGTGGTTTTTCCGTTCATCTCAGGCTCCGCTTTATGCAGTGTGTTCTTGCACAAATGATGTACAAACCTGCCACAAAGGATGGCAGGAATGTGTTGTAAGAAACTGGGACTCCTGCTCAGATAGTCTCTAACGATCGGATCCGGATTAGAATGTTCAGATATACAGCAAAGTAAAAATAGTGGCAAACTAGAAGCAGAGCCTGTCAAGACTGACATAGTTGGACTGGGGTTGTGGCTCAGCGGTAGAGCACATGCAAGGCCCTGGGTTCGATCCTCAGCACCACATAAAAATAAAACAAAGGTATTGTGTCCAACTACAACTAAAAAATAAATATTTTTTTTTAAAAAAGTGACACGGTTGTTGTGCACTGCTGACCTTTGTGGCTAAGTGAGACAAAAGCCAGTTCAGTATGGACAGCCCAAGTTAGATCCGTGGCAACTTTCTGGTCTGTGTTGTGGTCAAGCCTTCAAATGCTGTAAGGTCAATAGCAAGTTTGTTTTTTATTTTGGTTGGCATGTTGTTTATGCCTAAATGATTATACATTTGAAATAATTATACATTCACAGGAAATTGCAAAATTAGAACAAAAAGATCCCATGCACCATTCACCCAGTTTCCTGAAATGGTAATATTTTACTGAACTATAATGTGAAAACCAGGAAGTTGGCATTGATGTAACCCATTGAGTTTGTTCAGATTAATCAGTTTTGCTTGGACTCATCTGTGAAAGTGTGTGTGTGGAGTTCTATGCAATTGTAGCATAAGTAGACTTATGTAACCACCACCACAATCAATGTACAAAACTTCTGTCTCCACAAAGATCCCTCCTTTCACCTGTAGAGACACTCATCCACCCTCCCACCATGTGGAAGATGGCAACCACCAATCTATTCTTCATATCTATAATTTTGTAAACTTGAGAACATTAATAAATGGAGTCACATAGTGTGTGATGTTTTGAGTTGGCTTTTAGACTGTTGCTGTCTATTCAAGTTGTTTTATAGTTTCTCACTTTTATTACTAAGTACTTATTATTACTGCCATTCGTCTAACCATTTGCCCTTTCTAGCATATTTGGCTTGTTCCCAGTTTGGGGCTATTCCAACCAAAGCTATCATAAACACTCATGTACATATTTTAGACATTTAAACTTTAAAAATTGTAGCAAATACATGTAAACTTTACCATCTTAACCATTTTAAGTGTGCAGAACAGTGGCATTAAATAAATTCATATTGTTGTGCTATCATAATCACCTTCTGTTCATAGTATTCATTTCATCTGTGCTGGGTGTGGTGGTGCACACCTGTAATCCCAGCTGCTTAGGAGGCTAAGGCAGGAGCATCACACATTCAAGGCCAGCCTTAGCAACTTAGTGAGACCCCATCTTGAAATAAAAACAATAAAAAGAGCTAGTGATACAGCTCAGTGGTAGATCATCCCTGGATTCAATCCCTAGCACTGGGGGAAACATTCTTTACATTTTGAAAAACTGAAACTGTACCTACCAAATGCTAACTCCCCCTTCCTGTCTCTCAGCCCTACCTTTCCCCTTTATGTCTCAAGAAGTATGCCTACTCTGAGTACCTCATACAAGTAGAGTCAACAGTATTTCTCCTTTTTCTGGTTGATTTCACTTTAGTAGCATTTGGCAGAATCGTCCTTTAGAGATCAATTGCTGGGAGCCATCAGCCAAGTAGGTATGACAATTTCCTTGCCAGCATACCCCCATGTTTCTTTAGTGGAAGGACTCATGGAAATAGGACATTTTGCAGGACATTGCATGTAAGGTGACCTTGCTCAAGGACCAGGGCGGATCCGTGTTCAGGGTGTTCCCCCTTTAGAATAGGGCGGTTTAGCATAATAGGATATTAGGGTGTTCCCCCTTTAGAATAGGGTGTATCCTGCTGCTGAGTTCCTCTTGAGTTCTTAGGGTCAGACAGTATATTTGGGAGACAGAAGCCCAGGAGTAGTGGATTTGGGCAGAGAGTGGATTTGGGCAGAGAACGTGGATTTCCCCAGAACGTGTTTGTAGAAGGCCGGTGTGAGTTCGGGAATAAAGAATTGCTGTTTGAATCTACAAGCTGTGTGGAGACTCGTGATTTGTGCCCAGCCAGAGACTGCGGCAATCAATAACATTTGCATGCACACATGCATGTACACACACATATAACTCCATATATATGTCATATATACAGCTGTTGCATATATATAACTCCATCCCTGTGGTGTTTATACAGTTACCTGTCAAGGGACAATTGGGTTATTTCTACTTTTTGTCTATTGTGAATAATGCTTCCATGAACATGGGTGTATGAGTATGTCTTTGAGTCCCTGCTTTCAATTCTCTGAAGTGTATACCAACCCCATACCTGTTTCTGCATGGGCATAAGATTTCATTTCTCTGGAATAAATGCCAAGTACTAATAGTCCTAGATGTATGGTCAGTATATGCTCGGTTTTCAAAGAAACTGCCAGCTGGGTGCCGTGACACACACCTGTAATCCCAGTGGCTTGGGAGGCTGAGGCAGGACGATTATGAGTTGAAAGCCAGCTCAGCAATTTAGCAAGGCCCTAAGCAACTCGGTGAGATCCTGTCTCTAAATAAAATATAAAAAAGGGCTGGGGATGTGGCACAGTTGTTAAACACCCATGGGTTCAATCCCTGGTACCAAAAAACAAACAAAAAAACTGCCAAACTGTTTCTCAAAGTGGTCTTGGAATTTTATATTCCCACCAGCAACATGTAAGAGATAGATGTTCTCTGCGTGCTCACTAACATGTAGTATTATCACCATTTTAAAAGCTGTTCTAATGGGTATATAGTGACATCTCCTTATGGCTTTAATTTATATTTCCCTAATAGTTAATAACACTGAATTCCTTTCATGCATGTGTTTGTTTTTCTTAACCATCTATCTGCATATCCTTTTTGGTGAAATGTCTGTTCGTGTGTTTGCTCATTTCCAGTTGGATTATTTGGTTTCTTTTCTTTTCTTTCTTTTCCCCCAAGTACTGGGGATTGAACTCAGGACCACACACAAGCTAGGCAAGAGCTTAACCACTGAGCTAAAGCCCCAGCCCTGATGATTTCTTTTACTGTTCAGTTGGAAGATTTCTTTATTTATTCTAGGTGAGTCCATTTTCAAATAAATAATTTGTGAATATTTTCTCACAATCCACAGCTTGCCCTTTAATTGTTTTAGCAAGGCCACCTGGCCATTCACCAAGCAATAGGTTTTTATTTTGATAGTCCAGTTTATTAATTTCCTTCATGCATTGTACTTTTGGTGTTGTGTCTAAGAACCATCTCCCTAATTCATGGTCTAAAGCTTTTCTCCTGTTATTTTCTAAAAGTTTTGTAGTTCGGGGCTTTACATTTAAGTCTTTAATCCATTTTATTTTATTGTTTTATTTTTGTAAGATTGTGAGGTTTAAGTCGGCTTGCAGAAGTGTTCAGACAAGCCAGTCACTTCCTCCCCCAGGAGCCAGGGGTCCCCTTATCCTCATTTCTACAAAACTGCCTCCCACCGCCACTGCTTGTCCACTCTGCACCCACATGCATCCCCATGTTGCCCAGTGGGACATTCTGTGTCTTCCTTTTATAAATTACTGTTGAGCTCATCGGTCATTGTGTGGTCAGCCATCCACATGGCCCTGGAGCCATTTTTAGTGTATTACAGAGCTGTGCAACATCATCACTGTCAATTTTAGATCAGTTTCATCACTCCAAAGAGAAACCCCCATACCCTCTGCCACTCCCCTGATCCCCATCTGCTACCCCAGCCTGAAGCAATAGCTAGTCTACTTTCTATCTCTATATATTTGCCTCTTCTAGAAAATTCCTATCAATGCAGTCACACATGGTCCATTGTGGCTGGCTTCTTTCACTTAGAATAGCATTGTTGCAGTTTATCCACATTGTCCAGGTATCTGTACTTCCTTACATTTTATGGCTGAGTAACATTCTGTTTGCCTGGATATACAACATCTTATCCATTTGTCAGTTGATGTACATTTGGGTTACTTCTGCATTTTGTCTATTATAAATAATGCTGCCATAAACATGCATGTACAACTTTTGTGTAAACATGCATTTGTTTCTTTTAGACATGTACCTAAGAGCAGAATTGCTAGGTCACATGGTAACACTGCCAGACTGTTTTTCAAAGTGGCTGCAATGTTTTACAGTCCTACCAGCAGTGCTTAGGATTCTGATTTCTCACCAATAGTTTTGGAGGTTCAAGCGTTGCTGTTTTAATCTGATTGTCTCTTATTATCTAGTTTTATTGGTTCTTTGAATTTTATGGATACAAGCCCCTTATGGGTATATGATTTGTAATTATTTTCTTCCATTCTGTAGATTAAGTACTTTGCCTCGGATTTCACATCCTTTCTTAATAAGTATCCTTTGAAGCACGAAAGACTTGAGTTTCGATTGTGTTTTTCTATTTTATTGCCATTGCTTATGCATTTGGTGTCATGTCTGAGAATTCACTGTCAAATCTGAGATTATGAAGATTTGACTCCCTGTTTTCTTCTAAGAATTCTTACATTTAAGTCTTTAATCCATTTTGTGTTCATATTGGTGAGATGTGGTCCAACTTTACTCTTGTGCATATGGCCCTCCAAGTATTACATCATCATTGGTTAAGGGGAGGGAAAAAAGAAAGAAAAAGATAAGGAGAAGAAAGGAAAGACTATTTTTTCCCTATTGAATGGTCTTGTCACACTTGTTGAAAATTAGCCGTCCATAGACATGTAGGTTTACTTCTGAGCTCTCAATTCTATTCCATTGATCTACAACATCTGTACCACACTATCTTAACTGCTGTTGCTTTGTAGTAGATTTCAAAGTTGTGAAGTGTGAGTTTTTCTGTTGTGTTCTTTTTAAAAATTATTTTGGCTATTCTAGATATCTAGCAATTCCATGTAAATATTAGAATGCACTTGTCAATTTCCACAAATAATACAGCTGGGATTCTGATAGAGAGTGCTTTACTGTATAGATCAGTCATCTTGACAATGGTGTGTCTTCTGACCATGTACATGGGATGTTTTTCCACTTCTTTTTTATAACTTCTTTAATTTCTTTCAACCAATGTGTTTAGCTTTCAGAATATAACTGTTGCACTTCCTTTTTTAATTTTATTCCTAAGTAGTTTGTTCTTTTTAATGACATTATACATGGAATTGTTTTCTCAATTTCATTTTTGGATTGCCCATTGTGCATGTACAGAATAATGATTTTTGTATATTGATCTTGTTTCTAGCAATGTTGTGGGACTCTTGTATTCTAAATTTCTCCATGCAGTTGTTCATCATAATACAGACAAATTGGTTACTATCTTAAATTAATATTGGAGAAGGAACTTTTAAAAGGGAGCTTTTTAACAGGTTATTTTCAGGTTATGGATCACCTGTCAGCATAATTCTGGAAATCCTGTAAAGGTGGGGCATGGCCAGGAGTCAAAGCCTCCAGGGCCACCCTGCACACCTTCAGGTGGGTCTTACCTAGCTTCCATTCTTAAAGAGTTGGAATATATATGTGTCAATATACATCTGTTTTCAGAATGAGCTGAAGCATTTCCTCGCTAAACATGCACAGTCCTTACAACCACTAGTAGCTGCTTTTTCCCCCAACCTGAGGCATCCTAACTTTTATATCAAGTGATCAAGGCACATATTTTACAGGAATCATTAGAACTCCATAAGGTATTACCCCATGTTTAAAAATGACACTGTTTTTACCATATATAATCTCCCAGAAAGCTTGAAAGAACCAACATTATCCTTAAATTAAAATGAGCAAATTTTTCAGAATCCCTTGAATTCCTAGCTAAAGGTACTACTCACAGAACTCCTTATGACCATAAGATTCACTCACCTGGGACAAAGGGGTTTTGCCTCCAATGATAAACTCTATCCTGTTATTCCCAGGCATAGAAAAGTACTGCAAAATACTTGGGTCTAGATCCTTCCCACAGCATCTTCCTAAAGACCCTCTTTCTTATATTAAACTACAAGATTTTGTCTATTGGAAGAGTCACCGGCCTGTGGCCCTTGGGACATAATGGAACCTTTAGGAGGTGGGGCCTCGTGGAGGGAATGAGGTCATTAGGGGTGTGCCCTTGAGGGGATATTGGGACCCAGCCCAGTCCTACCCCCACCCCCACCCCGCTTCCCAGAGGTGAGCAGCCTCCTCTGTCACATGCTCTAGCTGCCAGGATGTCCTACTGTGCTGCCACAGGCCCAAAGCAACAGGGCTAAGGTCCCATGGACTGACACCTATGCAACCATGAGCCAAAAGAAACCCCGTATCTTTTAAGGGGATTCTCTCAGATGCTTTGTCATAGCAACAGAAAGCTGACAGCACACTTGGTCTGTGCCCTTGCTTTATAGATGGGGATGCTGAGGGCCCACAGGAAGCCGAGCAGCCCCAGGTCACATGGTCCTGTAAAAACAACTATTATCCATTCATTCACTGACTACATGGCAGGAGCTGGACTCCAGACTTCAGTGTGTGAAAAAGTTGTGTTTCCTTCCTGCCCCTTAGTCCCTCACTCTCTCTTTGTGTATGTATCCAAGAAGGACCTTCAGGAGATTGCAATGCCACCCAGTCATCCTAGCCAACTTTGTACTTGAACATGAAGTTCATGGGATTTTTCTGCTTTACATTGTGTTGGTCACTAGTCATCAGAGAGCTCTGTGCCTTCATCTACAGAGGGCCACCCCACTTCCCTGCTGCAAGGGCTCTTCCTGCCAGGTCACCTGCTGGATGGAGGGCCCTGCCCAGTGCCCTAGATCTCTCCTGAATGTTCCGTGACTAACCCACTGCAGGCCAGGCAGCACATCCACAGAGCAAACAGTGAGAGGATCTGGTTCACCCTTCAGAAAGCACCCCTGTCCAGGTACTGTTATATAGATGCCCACAGAACATTCCCCAAACCTGCAGCAGCTTGGACTGCATCCAAATGCAACCACAGGCCGAGCACAGTGGCACCCACCTGTGATCCAGTGACTTGGGAGGCTGAGGCAGGAGGATTGTGGGTTTGAGGCCAGGCTCAGCAACTTAGTGAGGCACTGTCTCAAGATAAAGAATTAAAAGGGCTGAGGATGTAGCTCAGTGGCAGAGCCCCTGGTCCAATACCCAGTACCAAGAGTGGTGGAGATACCAGAGATGGGAACTTCTGAGTTGGGTCAAAGGTAACTCCAAGTCCAATGAGACTGAATGCACAGGGGAAGCTTTAATCAGGAAAAGAAAAGGAGGCAGGGAGCTTCAGCTCCAGGTAAAGGACTAGGAAGTGAACCTGGTGCCTCACCACTGAGCACACCCCAATCCTTTTTATTCTTGTTTTGAGAGAGGGTCTTGCTAGGTTGCTGAGGGTCTCACTAATCACCAAGGTTGACCTCAAATGTGATCCTCCTGCCTCAGCCTCCAGAGAATCTCTGGGGTTACAGGCATGCACCACCACGCCCAGAAGGAAAGGAACTTTTATCAGTGTAGCCACACGGGGAAGGCAGGGGGACCCACATCCTTCACCTGTCTTTAGGGTGACAATGACTTGGAGCTTTTATAGAAAAGGGAATGAGGGCAAGGGCTTGGGCTTTGCACAGCTGCCAAAGCAGGTGGTCCTGACCAGGTGAGGTCAGTCCATCATCTCAGGATTGGTCAGGTGGGGCCTGGTCAGGAGAGCTGTGTCACCTGCTTTGACTCTCACAAGATGCGCATCAGATCAGACCTTGCTCCTGGGACATGAAACACACTGCATGGGGGCGGGGGGTCTCAATTCTGAATTAAGAGCAACTTCCTTCTGCTGCAACCCCCACCCCCACCTCAGGAGCCAGGAAAGCTAAGATGGGTCCCGTCCTTCCTTAGGCCTGGGCAGCAGGCCATCTGCCTAGGCATTTTCTGTGTTTTGTCCCGTTTTTGCTTCTTCTTCAGGCCAAGGAGATTCACGTATGTAGAACACTTGGGTTTTGATTCTATAAACTATAACCACTTCTGTGGGACAGGGGCTTCCTCCAAGCCTTCTAGCTGCTTCTCCCCAGTTTGATCAAAGTGATTAAAGTTCTTTTTTTTTTTTTTTTTTTTTTTTGCCTGTTCCTTTTGCTGGTGGGCACTGATGTAGCCAGCAGGGTCCAGGCAGGGTTCCTGGGCTGGGCTCCCAGTAACAAATCCAAGGTGACTCAGGGCAAAGGGGGTGGATGGGCAATATATTGAGGCAGAGATGCTACCCTTCTAATTCTGCCTTTAGCCATCCATTGGACATCTGTGGGCAGAGGTGGAGGGCTGGAGTCCTCCTTACAAACTCCCCACAACTCAAGTCAGCAAACACTGAAAGCCCTGTCGCCCTCAGGGCCAGGGCCCCAGACAGTTCCTCGGTGCCTCCCAAGGACCGCCAAGGGAGAAGTCACTTGGGGCCTGATTCCAGGAGGATCATCAAGGGGCGGGACAGGGGGCTTCAGGTAAAAAGCCGAAGCCAGCTCGCCCTAGGACCCCACCCCGCACCAGCCCTACCACCTTCCTGGGCAGAAAGATTTCCTCGAGCATCCTCACTGGGTGTCCCTGTAGCAGGGCCCCAAGATTGCCCTGGGAAGGGGTCTGTCAGGTGGGAGTGACTGATTCCCCTGATGCAGGTTGCTCAGCCCCAGTATCCCCTTCCCTGGGCTTGGCAGAGACCCCTGCACCTACAATATGCCCAGATGTTTCTGGCCTGCAGCCCTGGCTCTGAACCAGCCTCGTGGGACACTGGGTGCACAGTGGAGGCCCACGTGGAGTGCTCTCCTCCCAGTGCACACCTCCTACTCATTCCTTGGCACGTCCCCAACCCTCTTTGCTCCCAGGATCCCTCGACCTTCTTTCCAAAGGCCTTGGAACCCCAGGCGGGGCTTCTCCCCTCTATCCCCAAAGGATTGATGCATGAGGGAAGGGACCTGCATCTGGGGGCAGAGAGACCTCGCTTTGGCATCATGTTGCCTACGTGGTACTTACACCCCTGAAGATCCCGCCCAGCATTTGAAGCAGGATCGATTTAGCCACACAGCAGGTAAGCACTGCTAAGCTCAAAAAACTTCATGGTCAAGAAAGAGATTTCTTCTGCAATCAATTTCTACATCATAGTCTTCAGTGAAGGAAGAGACCACTTGGGGGATTCTCTGTCTCCTGGTGGTTGTAGCTAATTTCAAAAAACAGTTTCAATGAAGGGCAGCAACCTGCACACTTCAAGCACACTCTGGTGAGTTCCAATACTATGCATCAGCTGTGAGGGCACCACAATCAATATAAACAACGTGTCTATCACCCCAAAAGTTTCCTCTTGCCTCTCTGCAATCCCTTCACACCTCCACCATCCCCCCTCACATCTCCAGGTGACCCCTGATCTGCTTTTTGTTACTATATAATTTCTAGAAGTTTCAATAAATGGAATCGTACAGCATGTTGTATTTTTTTTTTAATCTGGCTTCTTTCAACATAATTATTTTGAGCATCATCGATGTTAAGTGCCAATAGCTCAGCCTTTCCTATTTTTGAGAGATCAACTGTATGGCCCTACCCCCACTCTGTGTCCTAAGGTGGCCTGGGGAGTCTGCATCCACTTACCTGCTGATAGACATCTGCACTGTTTCCAGTTCTTGTCTATAAACAAAGCAGCTATGAAAATGTGTGTACTAATCTTGGCAAAGGCAGGCTGTGATTGATGGATTTCTGGAGGCTCAGGAGGCAAGTTGAGTATTGAAAACTCCAGGGAGGGAACCCAGTGGGCAGAGCTTGTTCTGCAGAGTAAAGTCCTGAGTTTAACCCCCAGCACAAAAAAAAAAAAAAAGAAAAAAAAGAAAGAAAGAAAACAAAACAAAACAAAAAGGAACTCAGAACCACCGCCAGATCTCAGGGGCCCTCCACCTTTGTGGGTTTTACCTGCAGGAGTTCAATGTTCCCACTGAGACTGTCTCCAGGTTCCTCATGTTTCTGGACCTTTCTGACATGCGCCAGAGCATTCTGTTCCTAACAAGGCTGCCCTCTAGAGAAACTGCTTTATCAGAGTCTGACCAACAGGGATTCACCAGAGCCTGTGTCACCTGGGGGAAGGCAGGCACCCAGCTCCAGCACCCTCCGTCCTGCTGTTCCACCTAAGAGGGCAACAGCGAGAAGCACTAGGGACATTCCCAGCCCAGGATGCAGGCTTAGGAGATGGGGACCTGCTGGAGGGCCCACAGAAAGCTTGCCTCCCACTCCTGGACACCTCCCCAAGGCCTATTTCCAGGAGCTCCCTTCCCCAGTGCTCAAGTTACAAGGCAGACTAAAAGGCAAAGGCCTGAGGAGCAAGCATGGACACCAGACTCCCACCAGGACAGATTCTGGGACCCTCAGACCAGGAATCCCCCAAAACAACCACGACTAACCTGCCAAGGGCTCTCACGAAAAGACAGAGAATAGGCACCAGCAGAAGGGACAAGTCAGCAAGAGACAGAGACACAAAATGCTGGGACACAAATGATGAACAGCTTTGATGAGCTCATTAACATACTGGACTCCACTGAGCAAAGAATGTCTGAGCTTCCAAAACAGGAAAGCAAAGCAAGATAGGGAGAGGGAGAGGGAGAAGAGGGAGAGGGAGATGGGGGAGACAGGGAGAGGGAGACATGGAGAGGGAGATGGAGAGGGAGAGGGAGAGAGAGAGAGAGGGAGAGAGGGAGGGGGCAACAAGGGAGAGGGAGATAGGGAGAGGGAAAGGGAGACAGGAAGAGGAGTGGGGGAGGAGAAGGGAGAGGGAGAGGGGGAGAGGGGGAGATGGAGAGGGAAAGGAGGAGAGGGAGAGGGAGAGAGGCTGAGGGGGAGGGAGACAGGGAGAGAAAGAACCAACATCTAAGAACTGTGGGAAGATAAGAGGTGTCATGTAGACAAGATGGGAATCCAAGGAAGAGAAGAGGAGAACTTCCCAAATTAGTACCAAATCAAAGTGGCTCAGAGACCTTCAAGCAGAAGGAACAACAAAAGAACTCCACTTGGCCTTGGCCTCGGGAATCCAAACTGCAGCACCAAGAGAAAGCCAAGCCAACACCAAAACAGAACCACCACCAAACACACACACCTTAAAGGGGCCAGAGGAAGAAGCCCGCCGTCTGGGAACAGAGACACATTATATTCAACTACTCAGAAACTATTCAAGGAAGAATGCAGAGCAAAACACTTAGAAGTGTTGAGGTGAAAGCCCCCCAACCTACAGCCGTGTCCTGAAAACTCAGCTTTCAAAGTGAAGAGACATAGAGACTCTCAGACACACCACGGAGGGACTGTGTCACCAGGAAGCTGCCTGGCAAGAAATGCTAAAAGATGTCCTTTAAAGACAAGGACGATGATCCTGGCCGGAAAGAGACTTACATAAAAAAAGAAAAACAACTTAATTCTTCTTGGATAAGTTTGTTCAAAACAAAATTAACAAGTGTCCTCGATGAGAACTGTATACGTACATGTGAGATGACAGTGTGACGCGGGGTGGCAGGAGCACCAGGAAAGCTTTGCTGCTGTGAGGTACTGACACCAGTCTCGACCCAGCAGTGTCTTCTGAAAGTGGACCTGGGTTAGTTGTCAGTGTACATTGCAACCACTATAAAAGGTATTTAAAAAGAAGTGTAATAGGTGTGCTCAGAAATGAGAGTAGATGGAATCAAAAGGCAGGAAAGAAGAGACAGACAAAAACAGGCACAAAGAACCAGGGCGATTACACAGAATGGTACCAAGCACAGAAGATACTAATTCAAATGCATCAATCATCACATTATACTTCAGGGGCCTAAATGTACCAATTAACAGAGATTATCAGAGGGGTTCAAAAAACAGGTTCCCACCCTTTGGTGTCTAGAAGTCCATTGAAATATACAGTAGTGCCCCCACCCAGGGATACATCCTGAGACCCTCCATGGATGCCTGAACTGCAGATGGCACTGAGCCCTATATACACTAGGTTTTCCCCTATATCTACATTCTTATGACTTTAGGCACAGGAAGGGAATGACAATGATTACTAATAGTAAAATAGAGTAATTTTAACATAATTCAATAAACTTCCCACCATCGCTCCCCTTATGCTTTGGGACTATTAAGTAAAGTCAGGGGTATGGGAATGTCAGCACTGAGGTACTGCAGCAGTCCATCTGATAACCAAGATGGCTACCAAGAGTGAGTAACAGGCAGGGAGTGTATACAGTGTTGACACACTGGACAAAGGGACGATTCATACCTCAGGGGGACAGTGCGAGACTTCATAGCATTACACACAATGAAATATAATTTAAAACATAGGAAATTTTTATTTCTGGAATTTTCCACTTAACAGTTTTGGACTGCAGTTGACCACAAGTACCTGAAACCTTGGCAAGCTGAACCGTGGGTAAGAGGGGACCGCCATAGATTAAGAGTGAAGTGTTGAAGAGGGACACACGGGACCAACTCTAGTGAAAGGAAAGCCGTAGTCACTGTATGAAGCTCAGACTATCTTAACTAAGTGCAAGGAAAACTGCCAATTACAAAGAGGGACACTGCCTGAATGATGTTGGGACAGTTCTCCAAGATGTACTGATCCTCAGGGAGCATGCACTGCATGGCAGAACATTGAAATACTTGAGAACTGCGAGGAGAGGTGGGTGACGCCATGACCAAAGCTGGAGGCTGGACCAGCCTGCTGCCAGAAGTGGACAGACCCTGAGGGGGAATACCAGGAGGACAAAGTTAAGCACAACAGGACACAGCACAGTGAGCTGACAGGATGTGCACACGTGTTCAGACGGCTTGCACTTAGAGCGGTCGAGGAAAATAATGCTGTTTTGCAAATACGACTATGATTAACGAGGGCCACCAAGTTTCAGCACTGTGATGTCAGGAACATAGAGTGTGCAGGGAAACTAACAAATGCTGCTACAGTTGGGAGATTGGCTGCTGTTGCTGACTGAAGTGTGGGTGACACACATTGTGACTTGTGGTCCATCAGATCAATGTAGAGTTAACAGTCACCCAACTCCTTGCACAGGCTCGGGTCTGACCACATATTCTGCCTGGATAGACATTTCAGCCTCTTTTGTATATAAACCACACACACACACACACACACACACACACTAACACTCTCTCTCTCTCTCTCTCACACACACACACACACACACACACACTCTCTCTCACACACACACTCACACATGCATGTATGTCATGTCATACAAACATGTAAAATAGGCTGCAAGGGTACACACTAAATAAACAAATATTACATACCTCAGGCAATCCTGTTCACTATTTATACATACACGTTTTTTGCATTTTGTTTTTTTGTACCAAATTTCTGCATTATCTAGCAACTCGCAAAAGAACACAGTTTCTTTTTTTTGGATACAAAATGTCTCTAAAGACTTGTTATGTTTGGACTTTAATCAAAGGATATGTATAATCAACAAATCAAGAGCACTGTATGTTTGCCCAGCCCTTTCTGAGACAGGGTCCTGCTAAGTTGCTGAGGCTGGCCTTGAACTTGAGAACCTCCTGCACAGCCTCCTGAGCAGCTAGGATCACAGGTATGTGCCACGGCACCAGCATAATGAGTTATTTTTAAGATTGCACCTCATTCTCTTTGTTAGCTTAATAGCTACAGCTCTGTGTCACGCTAGTGACTCCTTTACAATAGGGTTTAAGTGCACATCTTTACCTTAACCAGTGCACCTTGAAATGATCCCGTTACTTCACATGTGCGAGAACCACATGACAGCTTATTTCCACGTCTCCTGCCTGGTCTCTGTGTTGTTATCATACATTGTACATCTACATGTGTTAAAAAAAAATGTTGGCATTACAATAAACTGGTGAACTGTGACAAGGGCCTACCTGTGTCGGCAGTAGATCAGAGGAGGATGGGTCAGAGAAAGTATTCAAAGAAACAGGAAATGATGATCCGCTCCATGGAGGAGGAACATGGGGAGTCACACCCCTTACAGGGGCCTGTGTCCAAATACTAAAGCATCGTTACAACTCAATGATAAAAACACAAATAACCCAATTTTTCAAATGGGCAAAAAGAGGTGAAGAGACATTTTTCCAGACACCACACAAGCGGCGTCAAGCATGTGACAAGAGGTTCCCGCTGTTGGCACTTGATGTGCAAGTCGGAACAATGAGGCACTTCCTGCCACCAGGGCAGCCTGGGCCCTGCTGGAGGTGGGTGCTGCCGTGGGGGACAGGGCAGGAGGTCACCTCCCCTGGATGGGCCAGCCCGAGTGGGCGCCAGGCACAGCTACCACAGCCCTTCACATCCCTGTGCACATTACCACTGGGTGGGTCTTTTCCTGTCTCCCTGCTCCATTTACTTTTGCTGGTTTCATCGAGTATTTAAAGTAGTCTTGAACTGAGGTCAGTACATAATGTCCCTGTCACACTGCCTGGCACAGATCACGTGATCAATAAATCAAAACTAGAATTATTTATATGCAAGTAAAGAAGGTTGGAATTTCCTGAGAAAACAAAAACAAAACCAGGCTACATGGCAAGGTGAGGGGGGGAGTCCCCAGCAGTCACGGTGCTGCCGTGGGGAGGCCAGGTGGCAGAAGGTCAGTGGTGGGAAGGTCAGTGGCGGGAAGGTCAGGTGACGGCCCTCTTGAGACCTGACCACACAGACGCTTCATTCCCTGGGCAGCCTTCACCTCTTCCCAGTCCAGCCTGATGTCCGGAACCTCCTCTTCTGGCTCAGGATCCTTCCTCAAGGCCCCCCGGGGGGAGGCGACCACAATGGGCAGGGGGCCACATTCCTCCTGGAATTCCGCCACATGGAGACCCTTCTTGTGGGCCAGCTGTTGGTGGGTTTCCTGGGCAAGACCACAGTGAGAACAGCAGTTAGGTCTACGAGGGTCCCTGTGGCTATAGGAGTGCGAGGCACCACCACAGGGGTGGGGTGGGGGTGCGGGTGGGGGTGGGGGTGTAGAACTCACCAGAGCGCTTGGGGGAAAGAGCAGTGCCAGCTGATTCTGGGTGGTTAAACCACAGTGGCTGTCACAGGGGGATGACCTCAGCCCACCTTCCCACCCCAAACTGGGGTATGCCAGGCCTCGCCTTCCAAACTCCCTAAGCACGTGCCTGCTGGGCCAAGCACCAAGCCTGAACCTCGTGGAGCCCTGAGATCTAACAACCAACTCACAGGAGGTCCAGGGGGGAAAGGACATCAAGGACCCCATGGGTGCTCAACCCTGGAAACACTATGGGACAAACCACCTGACTTCTTCAACACAACAGCAGCAAGGGGGGAAGAGAGAGGGACAGACCAAGAGAGCCTTTAAAGACACAGGAGAAACTTCAGGTGTGCTGACCTCTCTGCAACCTGATGCAGATAAATTGTGTAAAATATTTTTTAAAAATCAGACAAATGGATACATTTGTATGAACAAATTGGCGATTTGATAACACTGTGTCACCAGTAATTTTTAGGAATGATAATGGAACCATGATTTTTTTCCCAGTGCTGGGGACGGAACCTGGGACTTGAGGCTTCCTAGCAAGCATCCCACCATGGAGCCACATCGCCGCCTTGCAAAGAGGTTTCTGATTCTGGTCTTTTAGAGATACATTGAAAGTGGTATGAATGAAATGAAAGGGTGCCTGAGTTTTGTTTCAAAAGAACGGGGTGAGGTGATGTGGAGAAACAAGACTAGGTCTGGCGGGGGCGAGAGGCCCCTGGGGTCAATGCAGCAGGTGCCACACAGAAGCCTGGAAATGGGCAAATACATCCAGTGGATGGTTTATTCATAGTTCCTGAAAATACCTGATATGTGTAATCCTGTGTTTCCAGACTATGGCAGCTTTGTACTGTCCTAATTCTTTACGTGTGTAAAACTGGACAAAAGGTAAGCTGTTTTGCCAGGTGTGATGGTGCACACCTGTAATCCCAGCAGCTTGGGAGGCTGAGGCAGGAGGGTCTCAAGTTCGAGACCAAACTTAACAACTTAGAGAGGTTCTAAAACTTGGTGAGACATGGTCTCAAAAAATAAAAAGGGCTGGAGATGTAGCTTAGTGATCAAGCACCTCTGGGTACAATTCCTGGTACCAAAACAAACAAACAAACAAAAACACAAGATAAGCTGTTTCATAAATAAAATAAAATAATTTAAATTGGAGTCTTACAATCAATCAAAGGCATCTCACATAAATTAGTGGTGTAAGGTCAGGCACCGGTGACCAAGAGGAGGCAGATTGAAAGCTGCCGAACAAGGCTTTATTGAGATTCGCTGTAGTCCAACAGAGTGGGTCCGGGGAAGTCGCACCCAGGCTCAGACGGATTATAAATTTATCAGGCTTAGGGCAGGAAGGGAGGGCTTGGGACAGGAAAGGGAGGTTTTTAGGGTCCCTTGTCCTCCTGGGGTTGGTCAGAGGATCTTGCTGAGCTCCATGTTCTTCCAGGATCAGTCAGGAGACCCCACTGATTGACAGGTGGTTATCACTGCTTGTCTGTTGACCCCTGATTGGTTGTTGCCTGGTGCTTTGATCCCTCAGCCACCTCAACTGACCTAACATCCTGGCCTCTTTGATGATATAGGGCGCCAAATTCCATCTGGCTGCTTCCTGCTGGCTAGGGGCTCTGGGAGGAAGGGTGTCAGTTTGGTGGGGAGGCGACTGTAGGGGTGTAGGAGTATCTGGTTGTCGGTCACTCTGGTGACTTCACTCATGTGCTTTCAGGCGAACCGGAGGAGGCAGGGAGTGAGCATTAATAGAAGTCCTATTACTAACAGAGGAGTTAGAATGGGAGTCAGCCACATAATGAGGGTTGAGTTTAGCCAGCCTGGCCAGGGGTCATTTGATTGTTGCTATTTAAGCCTTTCACCCAATCAACAGAGGGTGTCGACGTTCTTTTTGACCAATCCAGTGTCATGGATGTAGTAGCAGCATTCTTCTTTCAGGGATAGGCAGGTTCCTCCTTGGTCTGGTGTCGGGAGATGGAGGGCTCGATGTTTCTGTAATGAAACTTGGGCAATGGATGTTATTTGCCTTTGTAGGGAAGCGAGAGAGGCAGCTGATGCTTCTACCACTTCCCCAAGTTGTTCAAGCTTCTGAGTAAGCGGTTACTGCATAACCAAGTCCTCCTGCCCCCAGTGCAGAGGCAGCAAGGGAGGAGGCCAGGGAGAGTCCAATCACTACTGGTAGAAAGACGGTCCACCTTGTCCTGGAAAGGGAGGTGGTGACAAGCCAGGTTAATTCAGCCTCACTGTACAGAGTTAATTGAGGGACCAAGGTGAAAGGAACACAAAAAGCAAATGGCATGCCGAGGCTTAGATTTTTGTTAGAGCAGCATTGCACCAGAAAAAAGAACCCCATAGGAGCAAAGGTTGGGGAAGGGATTTGAAGGATCTGGCCACAGGTGTCAAACCTGAGGAAGTGTAGCAGCAGGGGAAATTCCCTGAGGGGTTACGAAAAAGGTACTTTCTCAAAGGATGGAGGGGGCGGCCCTTGGGGTCTGGTTGAGCTGGAGGACTTGAGCTGGAGCTGGAGGAGTTGGTCATGAGCTGTAGGACTCTGTCTTGGGCATCAGGGGCTGGTGGTCTTGAAGAAGTAGTTGATTGACCGGCTGGTTGGTGAATCTGTGTATCTGGTCTTGCAGGAACTTCTGTAGGCAAGTTAACAGACGTGGTCTTATTAGGAGAAACATGAGGAGGACTAACAGGGGTCCTGCGAGGGGGAGGAGCCAAGGCCATACTTGACTGATGCTTCCCATGGAGACTGCTGGCCTAGTTGCTGTCTCCTCTTTCCTAGCTGTTCTTGTCTTTTGGCACCTGATTGCTTGTTCCTGGTGCTTGTTCCCGGAGCCACCTCAACTGACCTAACAAGTGGCATTTTTGTCTTTTTGAGTGGTACATTAAAAAACAACTTGTCCTAACTGATGGCATTTTAGAAGAGATAATAAATAGTAATCACAGCAGAAGTCTCAAAATGCAAGAGAAAACAAAGACAGCACATGGAAGAAACATGAAAGGTAAAAGTGACCTGAGGAGAACCAACAGCTTCTACACCTAATGACTGACTGTCCACCAAGCCTGAATTTAGAAGTGCTATGAAGGATGTTAGATAAAACCAACAGCACAAAAGCTGTTCCTAAAAGATCTTTTATCCAAAGCCTTTTTAAAAAATTTTAAATACATGTATATATGAATTATAAATATATACATACATAAACTACATATATACACATAAACTATATGTACATAAAACATATTTTATGTGTAAATTAATATTTTCTGTATATATACCTAATATATGCATATTATACACATGCATATATATCTATGTCTTTTTTTTTTTTGAGGTAGAGTCTTGCTAAATTGCTGAGGCTGACCTCAAAGTTAGGATCCTCCTGCCTGGGCCTCACAAATCACCGGGATAATAGGCATGTACCACTATGCCCAGCTTAATTTTCATATTTTAAACAGGTATATAAAATGATTATGTGGATCATCTTATTCAAAACCAGCCAAGTACTCTTGAAGGACCTAGAAATTAGACCAGAGACCTTGCACCAAAGAAAAATGAGACCCAAATCTTCATCAAGTCGGATTAGGCCCAAACTTCCTTAACAAGACTCCTAAAGCACAAGAAATAAAATCAAGAATCAATAAATGGAATGGATTCAAAGTAAAAAGCTTCTTCTCAGCAAAAGAAGCAATCACTGAGGTGAAGACAGAGCCTACAGGATGGGAGCAAGTTTTTACCACACACACGTCAGAGCACTAATCTCCAGGATATATAAAGATCTCAAAAAACACCAAAAAACAACCAAACAACCAAATCAATAAATAGGCTAAGGAGCTGAACAGACACTTCTCAGAAGACGTACAAATAATCAATAAATATATGAAAAGTGTTCAACATCTTTAGTAATTAGAGAAATGCAAATCAAAACTACTCTGATTTCACCCAACCCCAGTCAGAATGGCAGTTATCAAGAATACAAGCAATAGTAAGTGTTGGAGAGGATGTGGGGGGAAAGGCACACTCATTCATTGCTGGTGAGACTGCAAATTGGTGTAACCACTTTGGAAAGCAGTGTGGGGATTCCTCAGAAAACTTGGAATGGAACCACCATTTGACCTAGCTGTCCCACTCCTCAGTCTATATCCAAAGGACTTAAAATCAGCATACTATAGTGACACAGCCACACCAGTGTGGCTATGTTTTTAATAGCTAAATTCACAATAGCCAAACAGTGGAACCAACCTAGATGCCCATCAATAGATGAATAAAGAAAGTGTGGTAATATACACAATGGAATATTACTCCGCATTAAAAGAGAATAAAAGTATGGCATTTGAGGTAAATGGATGGAGTTGAGAATATTATGCTAAGCAAAGTAAACCAATCCCCAAAAACTAAAGGCCAAATGTTTTCTCTGATTAGCGGATGATGCTGATCTATGATTGGAGGGGCAGGCATGGGAAAGTGGAGAAACTCTGGATTGGGCAAAAGGGGAGAGGGAGGAAGGCTTATGGGGGCTAGGAAAAATGGTGAAATCAGATGGACATCATTACCCTTGGTACATGTATGACTGCACAACCAGAAAATTGAAATGTTGCACTCCGTTTTTGGTACGGTTAATTGGAATGCATTCTGCTGTCATGTACAACTAAGTAGAACAAATAAAAATAATAATAAATAAAAGAAATTCCACATAAGCAAAATTCTTTCTATATACTTCTAAAGATAAAGACTTACAACAGGTAGCCACAGTACCATCATCACATGCACACTGACTATTCCTTATTGTCTTTGAATGTCCTGTCAGTATTCTCATGCTCACAGCCATCTCATGATTCTAGTGAGTGGCCATGAGTCTGACCAACAGTGGGGGTCTGAATGGAGTCTCACGAGATACACAGGCTCTGAGCACAAGCACCAGGAGAGGGTTCTGGGACACGTGACTGTCTCCCTGTGGTGCCCCGGGGGCTAACACAGAGCTCATCATCATCTACTGAGGGACAACAAGGAAAAAATTCACCCACTTGGTGGCCTTCCCAACAGCAAAATCATCAAAGAAAAACCCAAATTATGAAAAGGGAAAAAACTGGCCCAGCCTGTGCCTCTCCCCAGCTCACAGTTTGGGCTCCTACAACATTTCACGCACTTCTCCTTTCAACTGCCCACAGAACACCTGCATACACAACCAGCCATGAAGAAAGCCAGAGACCTGCTCATCTGTTCTGAGGCAATCTGGAGACACTACATTTGGATGTATTTATGAAACCCAAGTTTAGATGCATAACATTATCTTTTATAAATCTCTAATATAATGATATATATACTCAATTTTTAAAATTAAGTATGCTCTATATTTACAAAAGACAAATGGTTTTGGACACTTGTGGAAAGAGATTCAAATGCCCAGAGGGATGGGGAAAAAATACATTGCTATAGAGTAAAACTATGATATCAATGGCACTTCTGAGTGGAATTTAGATTTTAATTAACCAGGAAAATAAAACCAACAGTTTGCAATTTGTAAATGCTTAATCCCAAGAAATGAGGTTCATCACAAGTTGCAGAAATGCTTCCATTATTTGCTGCCATCAGTTATTATTTAATTTGGGAAACGTACTGTGTTTTTAAGTTATACACAGGAAAATAAAATACGCAAGACATCTGAGGCCTGGGATGAAAGGGGCTTGAATTCCAGTTCCTAGTTTAATCAGAACAAAGTAAACCATGGAAGTCCTAGAGGGAAATATATAACCTTCAAAAGGAGGCTTTCTAAGCAAAACACAAACCCGAAGTGATCTAGGACTGATAAATTTGCTATAATAAGGTTTAAAACTTCTGTGGATTTTAAAACTTTAGTGTGAAAAAAAATTAAGAACAAAGTCAAAATATCTGATGGAAAGAAGGCTCATGTCCTTAACTTACAAGAAAGCTTATCCCAATCAACAAAGATAAGAAAACCACCCAATTAAAAAATGGGCAAAGCACCTGAACTGACAGATGTCCAAAGTGAAAGCGCAACAGCCAATGAACACAAAAATGGTGTAAGCGCTCTCCTAACTTAGAAAGTGCAGGTGAAACTAGGAGAGACATTTCAGGGACCAAGATGACAATCAGTAAAGTCTGATAATACTCAGGGCAAGGACAGATGGTACAGAGGGACATAAACTGATGCAACCTTTGAGGAGGTGATCTGGCAATACTTGACATTTAAACCTAGTATGGCAGCAATTTCAAGATATTTCAAGCAATTTCAAGACATTTCCCCTATTGCTATATTTACAAAAGTTCAACAATCTATGTACAAAAAGTTCAGTTTTTTTAAATAAATGACACAAATTTGCAAACAAAAAATATTCAGCAATAGGGAGCAGGTAACAAAAATCAGGTCTGTGTATACACAGGGACACTAGGCAACCAGTACCAGAACAGAGGGGAATCTGCTTATGCTAACCCAAGACCTCTGAGGTCAAAACCAAGCAAGAAGAGCAAGATGCGAACTCACGGCTGTAACATGATGTCTTGGTGAAGCTTTTTACAAGGTTAAGGGTGATAGCTGGATACAAAATTTCTGAAAAGATATTTTTGGAAAGAGACAACAGTAACTGCTAACCATGATTTCTTACACCAGCGCACTAATATGTGTATTACTTTTGCTTTGAAAGTGTCAGCATGAAGCAACTAATGGTTTTTCAGTTCTATGTGACTATATATCACAAACTAGATGTTCACTAGGGAAACTTTAAAGAAAAGTCTAAAGAAGGAAATTTAAATGATTGGCAAACCTACTAACCCACATAAACAATTAACAGTGTATAGTCTTCTAGATTTTTCTTAACAGAAAATGACTTTAAAAAATCAAGATTACTGACACATTAATTACTGACACAGTAATTACTTATCATATAAGTAATTACTTATTATGTAAGTGATTTTTCACAAGCTAGAGAATATTACATTGGACAGCTATCCTGTTTTTGAAACTGGGCCAGACTGGACTTGCTCTTCTAATTTTTCACTATTATACACAATACAATGGTGACTTAACCCTTTTAAAATACCCACTGTCCTCAGAGGTAGGCCTTGGAGCTCTTCTTTCTTTGTGGTTTACCACAAGGTTTGTGAGTCCAGACCTCTAAACGCTCAGTGAGGAGGAAAGTGGGGCTAGCAGCAAGGCCCTGGGCTCCCAGCAGGGCAGCCAGTCCCCTGCACACCACCACCTCTGTGTCCAGAGTCACCCCACTCACCTGCAGCTCCCTGCCCATCCCCCACAGCCACCAGGACAGGGACCCATCTCTTCCTTCCCTCTTTGGCTGTCATATTGAAAACATTTCTTACATAAAAGACAAAATGGCTCACCAATAGGACAGCCGAAGAAAACTCTGAGGTCGAGGACGAGGACCTGCTGTATCAGCCACACAGGCTTGGTGAGGGGCCCACACCTCCAGTCTGTAGGCACAGAAGCAAATTCCCCAAATGAAACCTCCCTCCGGAGCATTTCCTCAAGAACAGCAGGGAAATAAGACTTTCTCCTCCTACTTCACAGGGTTATTAGGAGAGTTAACTGAGATGACCTTGAAAAGAATTTGCAACTATACACCTCAATATACCCCATCGTAGTCAATGTACCACAGGAAAGAAAACACTGTGGGTGGAACTTTCAAATAGTTTAATGCTGACTGCAAGACACATTCCAGGGTCAGAGACACTAAAGTGTGTTAGAAATGGTGGAATACAACATAAGAAGTTACTTGGCTGGACTGGCTCGCTACCTTAAGGATGAGGCTGAAACAAGGATACATACTTTGGAAATACCTGCTGATTATGAACTTCAGGAAAATCTCCAATTTTTTCAGCCTCTTTTAAAGGCCAGGAACTATGAAAGTATCAACTAAATTGCTTCAAAGGCAGCTGACTCTGGCTCATGGTGGTCCATTTCTTAGGAAATGGCGTTGAAGGAAAAGGGAGGCTGAGTCCACTCTTGTGGATGATCCAATAGGAAACAACCTACATATGAAAGACCCTTTCAATGGGATCAGCTTTCCAAAGCTATGAACTGGGCTGGATGCAGCGGGGGAGACTGAGGCAGGAGGAGGGCAAGGTCAAGACCAGCCTGGGTACCTTAGCAAGACCCTTCTCAAAATCAAAAGTAAGAAGGGCTGGGGATGTGGCTCAGTGGCAGAGTGCTTGCCCACCATGCACAAGGCCCTGAGTTCAATACCTAGTGTTGATGGGGGGAAATAATTCACAATGAGATGCCAACATAAAATGCTTGTAAACATACTTTAAATTCCATGATATAACTGACATATAAGAAACAATATACATATTCAGAGAGGCTTTGTCACAAATTTGATATATTGATTGTTCCACTTTTTTTTTTTTTTTTTTTTTTTTTTTTTTTTTTTTTTTTTTTTTAGGGTAATGGGGACTGAACTCACGGACACTCAAACCACTGAGCCACATCCCTAGCCCTATTTTGTATTTTAATTAGAGACAGGGTCTCACTGAGTTGCTTAGAGCCTCACTTTTGCTGAGGCTGGCTTTGAACTCAAAATCCTCCTGACTCAGCTCCCGACCCTCTGGGATTACAGGCATGTGCCACTGCACTCTACAAGGTAACAGTTTTAATCATTAATTTAAATTAAAAAGAGGCATTGAAATTCTATGGAACTCCCATGCAATTCCCTTGCACAGAAGATGGAAGAAAACCCTCATCATTATACAAAATACATATATGTTGGTGTGAGGGGGAAGGAAAGAAAAAAGAGTGAGAGAGAGAAATGTATCACAGTAGATTGGGTAGAGAGAGGTGATATGGGGGAGGGGAGGGAAGGGGGGATAGGGAGGACAGCAGAATACAACACACACTAGTATTACTGTATGTATATATGTGGCTGTATAACTAATGTGATCCTGCAATCTGTACACGTGGGAAAATGAGAATTCATACCCCATTTGAATCAAATGTATGATATGTCAAGATCATTGTATTGTCTCGAGCAACTAATAAAAAATAAAAATTAAAAAAAAAACAACAAAAAGAAATTCTATGGAACTTATGATTCACTAGATAAAACTCAAATTTTGTATTATTATTCATTGTATTATTATTCAATTTATCAATTTAAATGGTAATATTTTTGTTATTTTAATTTTTATGTTTATCAGAAATTTTTTTAATTTTATTGCTTTTGTTTCCTTTATATAGGTCCTGCATAGGCACAATTTTATTTGACTGTTACACTGTGAATATTTTCCCATATTCATAAATATTATTCACAACTATGATTTTTTAACGCCTACCCATTGAATTAAGTTCTTTATTAACATGCATCTTACTATTTTAATTTCAAGTATAAGACTGTTGAACTTCAAAGGCTCTTTAGATTTACTGTTATTTCAACTCTTTCTGACACTTTCTGGAGGGACAATGAGGTTAACTTATATACCTGTTAACTTACACTTATGTGAGTGAAGTTCATGTTTGAAACACGTGTGCATGTGCACACACACCACATGCACAATCCATTGTAGCATCCACGTTGATAGACTGAACTCTTTCTACTTTTTGCAGTGCTGGGGATTGAACTCGAGGCCTTGTGCAAGCTGGACCAATGCTCTACCACTAAGGCACAGCCCCAACCCAAGTTCTTTCTTAATCATGCAAGTAACACCACTTAATAATGGTCTCTCAACATGGAGACCATTATGTTTTAAAGCCTTGAGCTACATCAACTGCACTCATAAGAACTTTGAAAAATACTCAAGACTGTACGTCACCATCATCAAGGATATGCCTTGTCCATTTATTTTAAAATCTAAAATTTTATTAAATCTATGGGAAAAGGTAGATCCCAAATGAATCTCACCATTGCTGAGGGAGGTCTTCAGCACCAAAACAGAAACTGTGGAAAGGTGTTCAGGAAAGCTGCCTGCACCAGAAACAACCTGTCAATTAAAAGTAAGTAAGTAAATAAATAAATATTTTTTGTTCCAGTGCTGGGGTTGAACCCAGGGCCTTGAAACTGGAGTCCAGGCGCATCGCCACTGAGCACATCCCCCCCTACTTTTTTGAGACAGGGTCTCCCTAAGTTGCCCAGACTGGTCTCCAACTTCTAATTATCCTGCCTCAGCCTCCAAACTTGCTGGGATTACAGGCAAGGATTACTGCCCTCAGCAAAAAGTGGTTTTGTTTTCTGGTGCTGGGGATAGAACCCAGAGCTCAGGCATGCTGGGCAGGTGCTCTTCCACTGAGCTACATCCCCACGCCCCCAGGCAAAACAACATTTTTAAAGATGCATTCCCACATGAAGAGAAACATTGAAATAATAACCTGAGCAGCTATTGTGGCACACACCCACAAGCCCAGATACCCAGGAGGCTTAGGCAGGGGGAACCCAAGTTCAGGTCTCAAAGATAAAAGGCCTGGGAATGTGGCTCTGTGGTGAAGTACCCCTTGGTACAATTACCCATACCCCATAAAATAAATAAAACAATAAACACCCACAGATTATACTGTCCACAGAATTAAAGAAATGACAGATGTGGACGAGTGATTTCCAGGCTCGGTGGCCACTAGCCAAGCAGCTGCCCCAAGGCTTCACCTTCTCTTCACTCTCCCATCCAACCAGGCACCATGCCTGGCAGTCTCCTTAAAAATTCTTCTGCCTGGTGGCTACACTTCTACCCTCGTCCTGCTGCCACTTCTTTGTTTAGGCCTCCGCATCCCTGGGCCATAGGGTAAGGGTCTCCTAGTGGGTCTCTCACCTCTCCCCTGGAAATTACCACCTTTCTACACTAGGTGGCTTCCTTACTTCACAGCCCTGACATGTCCTTTCCTGGATCCCTGCTGGCAGTTAGGAATTCTGGGCACAGCCTGCAGGACTGCCATGTGGCCCCAGCCTTCCACACCAGCCTCCTGCTGCCCTTGGCCCACCCTCCCCACAGCCATCCAGACCTGCAGTTAGTCTTGAGCTCACTCTGATACACTTTTGTGTCTCCACCAGGTCCTCCTGGTTTGCAGCACTGCAGCTCTTACAAAACCTCCCTGACCCTCTGCCCTCTGGAGCCCCCACGCACCAGGCTCTGACTACACTGCCCTGTGCAACCTTCACACAGCGTCGTCCTCCAGAGCAGGCCTGGACAGCACTTACGGGAAACTGGCTTTTGGCAAAGGGGCCATGGCCACTTAATGGGGGAAAATGGGTTCAATAAATGGTGTTGGAACAACAGGGTTCAAACCCACAGGAGAATGAAGTTGGAGCCCCACCTCACACTCTAGGCACAACTTAACTCAAAGTGCTCTAATGACCTAAAGGTAAGAGGAAGAAAAGTGATCAGTGGTGACTTGGGCCTGGGTGCCACCTAGGAAGCTGGGGGCCACTGGGCAGTTGGGGGCATTAACTAAAAACCTGCCTTCTTGGAGTGATGAAATTGTTCTAACTAGTATACAATGGTGAGTGCACAGGTTTGTGAAAATATTAAAAACCAGTGAATTGTGCACTTCAAATGGATGAACTTTATGGTATGTGAGTTGTATTTCAATGTGACTGAAAAAACAACTTGAAAAATGGTTATACACAACAAGGTAAAAAGAGGGGAAAAGCCAGGCTTTGGTGCCAGGCATTTTGGGTGAAAAAAACCTTATGTCCCTTGCTCAATTTGTGTGCCTCCCTCCACCATGGTAACAGAGTGTAATAATAAAATCTACTCCGTGTAGGGATTGGGATGACAGGGAAAATGTGTGAACAGATGAAGAGAGTCCTGGAACACAGTTTAGGGCTCATGAAGTCAGCCAGCTATTTAAATGGGGCCTTGAAATAGGAGAAGGGGGAAGGAAAAAAAGTGGGGGATTGGAGGAGACCATCACAGGGACAAAAGAAGAATATCAAGACCAGACATTCTGCCAAAGATCCCTGGTCAGGTTTTTTTTTTTTTTTTTTTTTTTTTTTTTTCTGCAAAATGAGTTACTAAGAAAGAACTCTGTGGGTTTTAGGGGGCTTTGGGTTTCAGAATTAGAAAAGCAGGACTGTGGACCTAACAACAAAATATTGCAGAGAAGGCAGGAGGCAGCCACACAGTGGCCCTGAAGCCAACCTTATGTGGAGGAGCAGCAGGGCGTCTTCCTCAGGTGCATGCAAGGGGGGGGGGGGTGGCGACACCATGTGCTGACATCAGAGTCACCTCTGTACTGAGTCTCTGCACTGAGGCAACCTGTCAGCCGAAATTAAACTGACTGAGGCCAGTGCTCTCCGACTCCACCTGGAGAATGACCATAGCTCTTCAGAGCTTCACAGGCGCCTCTCAGCCTTGAACCCTGGTGGGCATCACCATGTGACCCCGGGGTCGCGCCTGCCTGCTAGGAAAGTGATGCTCACCAATTCCCTTCCCTTCACAGAGCATGCAGGAGCCATTTGGTAAACTGTGCAGCTGGCTGTCATTTTGCAGCCAAGCGCCCAGACGCCCAGAGAGGCAAGGAACACGCGCAGGGGCACCCAGCGACCACAGGCTGGATGGGAGAGCTGTGGGAAGTTGTTCGCCTCCCTCCTCCTGGACACCTGCAGGCCCCATCTAGCCGGCTCCCACTCGCTCCGCGCCCTGTCCCCAAGCTCACCCGAAAATACACCGCCTAGCGCAGGCACGGGGTCCACAGCGTGCACCACTGCTGCCTCCCTCCACGGCAGCCTTCCCTCCTCCTGCCAGGACGTTCCCAGACCGCGACGGGAGATGCGAGACCCGAGGACCACGCCATAGCCCATACCTGGTTGGAGGGAACGTCCAAAAGGGCCAGGCATAGGCTGGTCAGGCATAGCCAAGGACTGCTCTGGCAAGGGCTGCGCGGGGCGGGGCGGGGCGGGGCGGGGGCGGGGCCAGCCCCAGGCGTCCCGCGCCCCGGAGGCGGGTGGGTCAGTTGGAGGTGGAAGCTCCTGCACAACAGTGAGGTCAGGCAACCGCTGAGGACCCTGGCTCCCAAGGTACCCATGGCAGGGACAGGCCAAGTGTAGGGAGGATTCACAGGGTGGGTAAGACAGAGGAAGTGTGGAGAATTGAAACCCGCTCCAGGAAAGCTCTGGAGTTTGGGAGATGAAGTACTTTGCTGGGATCTCACATGCATCTGTGCATTCATTCTCTTTCCAACATGCGGTTATCACACATGCATATCCCAGCCCTAGCCATGTTTTCTTCCCTCATCTCAGGCTCCACTTTATGCAGTTTGGGAACAAATGATTCACAAATCTGCCACAGAGAAACGAGGAATATGTTGTAAGAAATCCTGCTCAAATGGTCTCTGACGCTTCAGATCAGGATTAGAATATCCAAATATATAGAAAAGTAAAAATACTGGAAAACTAGAGCCAGAGCCTATCAAGACTGGCACAGTTGGGCACTGCTGAACTTTGTGGCAGAGTAATGAGACAAGGCCAGTTCATTATGGGCAGCACAGCTCACCTCATGGTCTGTGTTGAGGTCAAGCCTTCAAATGCTGTAAAGTCAGTAGCCAGTTTGGCTTTGATTTTGGTTGGCTTGTTTGTCTTTAACTTTTAATTTTGAAAAAAATTATAGATTCATAGGAAGTTCCAAAATTGGTACAAAAATATCCCATGCACCCTTCACCCAGTTTCCCCCAATTTGAGCATAGACCAACTCACACAGTCTCTCAATGAGTTTATGTGCTCTTGTGTGTCTTTGTGTGTATTTGTGTCACAGTATATACAATATTGCATTGCTCCCATTGCAAAACTGACCCATACTCCTAAAAACAAAACTTATTCTGAACAAATGAAACATTTCTTCCTCTTGGTTTTTATGTTTCCTCTAGGAATCGCTGCTACAATCAATATACTCAAATCATCAAAGTAGATCAGAAAACAAAAAGATTATATTTTAAACAGTACTTGGTTTAAATGACAAATAATATAGTAATGAATGTGTTACTAAAGGGAATAAATAACAAAGAACTAATGTCAAATTATAGATTGGCAACTTGAAAAGTTTGAAGCAAATACTTAAAGAAGTGAATGTCAATGATCATGGGATGTTCAGCACTGCCCAGCCAGACAGCAGCAAATTGTTCTTCGAAGGATCCCGGTGGAAAGATTGAGCCTCCATTGCATCATAAAGGGAAGGTTGGCCTGGATCCAATCATCCTTCTCCTTTTGGATGGTCCTCTTCCTCAGCACAAAGTTGTATTGAATGCAAGAGTTCATGACATAGAAAACATTTATGTCGTGAGGAATCTTCAGCTCTGGGGAGAGGGGTATCAGGATGGAAAGTGGCACTCAACAGATGCACCACAAGAACCCCCAACATGGGAGACTCTAGGTCAGGAAGGACCTGAGCCACAGACGTGAGAGCTCTCCAGCTCAGCTCCAATTCCAACAAAGACATCCACAGTAGACTTCCCTGAGGAAAAACTATGCAGAGCACTTCAACAGAACTAATGTCTGTTGCTTCCAAAGGTTTTAGACTGCAGAATCTTCCAGTTCCTCCTGGATCTGCAAAAGCACACCACTAGGTTGGCATCTGGAATCTCCCACAAAAGGCTTGGGTGCCGAAGATTTGGTCCCCACATCAGCCATCTTCACAGGTGGGTTTGGAGGGAAGCATTCCATGGTGAGTGCTCTGATGTCAACATGAAATTCCCATTCAAGATGAATCCACTACTGGGCGGTGGGAGGGACTGGAAGAAAGGTTGGGTATGGTTGGAGGAAGACCTAAACAGGGTTGCGCCCTGGGCAATAGTACCTTGGCCCTGTTGGATCCACTGAATCCTCATCCTCCAAGTAGAGGTCCTCCTTCTCTACTCTGACTTTCCCTCTTCTCCCTCTCTCCCAGCCTCATTCTCTCTCCCAGTCTATGCCTGTTTGGCAAGGGCTGAGGAGCTCTCCACTGCCACACACTAGAGCTTTATGGACAGCCTCAGTGCACAACCAAAGAGAAAGCTATGAAACCCAGAAAAAGGCCTAGGATTCCTCCTCTGAGTTATTTTCCTCAAGTATGGCCACAATGAGGACAGGCTGAGCAGCACAAATACCACATTAGAGTCATGCTTCTGCGTTGGTGGAGCCCGCCTCCATGTGGACCAGCCTCTGAGAATGGAGGCCACATTCCAAATGCTGCCCTACTGAGAACAATGGTTCCAAAGACCAGCAAAGGGAATGCTTCCCTCCAACATGGTGTATGGTCCAGTGGTGCTATGGTCCAGTGGGGGAATTCAACAGCCAGCTTCTCCTTCCTCTGAACACCTGTTTTCTGCTGCTCTCCTCTAACCTAGAGCCTGTTCTCCATCCCTTCTGGGTTGGATGTGTGGATCTCTGCTATGAATTTCTTAGGCTACCAAGGCCCCAGACAGACTTCCTCTTCCATAGACTCTATTAACCTAACAGTAGGTTAAGATAGAAGAAAATTGATCCCAGAACTCATAGGGATGGTGGTCTTCAGTGTACATAGGCTGGGATCATGGCTGCTGTGGGTGTTGGGCTCACAAAAACCAACCAATCAACCAAAAAGTGCTGGCATTATTATCAGATGAGCTTTGTGGCCGACGTGCTCAGCAAGCCCTCATCTGACTTTAGTTAGGGGTCATAACCTGGCTATTGTGATCACTCCTTGGCAAGTGGAATCAGGTACAGAAGACCATGGATATGTCCAAACACAGATGATTCAGGCTGTCTCCCAGGCTGTGTTTTTCTCCAAATTTGATCCAGTTACTGCTTGCTAGAATCCTGGCTATGCTCTGCGCAGGCAGTGGCTTTCTGATCACACAGAAGGCTTTCAATATTACTGCTTCAGTCCACAAAAGTGCCAGTTCTATCTTTAGCCCATGCATTCCCATGTTCTTCTGAAACCACTCCTATCCCAGACCATGGAACCATACTGCTCCTGGAAAGAGGCTTTCCTCCTCACTCCTCACTGATGTCACCTTTGGATGCCTGTTCATGTCCAGGGGAGGGCACCTGGTGGGGATCCACAATAGCCCCTGGGATATACCATAGAACCTCAAGACCTTACACCAGCAGAAGAGCAGTTGGCTTTGTGCACGAGCCCCAACACACCCTGTTGGAGTGTTCTTGGGGATCAGAGACTACTCTTTGGTGCTAAGAGTTGACCTGAGTCCACATCCTGACCCTTGCTCTCTGCCACCTGATTGTCCCACTTACTCTGATGGTGAGAGATGATTTGGCCCAGCTCATATTCCTCCGGCTTCTCCTGAGTAAGCAAGTGTAGCTCGAGGGCCCTGCGGATGATGACAGGAGCCCTATCATGGCAGGTCACCTGGAGCAGCATGGGAGACAGGCCTTCAGGAAATGGGCCTTGAAGTGACTACTCAAGGACAGTGGGCAGGCGCATTCTGGAGGCACCTCCACTCTAAATACAAGGGCAACATCCATGACCCTACTACCTGAGGCTGGCTTCCTGCTCATCGCGTGGGCTCTTCACATAGGCTACTGGCCCAATCCTTGTACATAGGACTTCGAAGACCTGCCATTGCTCTTTGTGGAGCTGCACTCCACTCGAGATGAAAGGACCCCACTCCCTGTATACAGATGCAATCTCATCCCACAAGTTGGGAGGAATGGGACAGTGGCCTCCAAGATCCCAGGTCTGCCTGAGGATGCAGGTGGCATTTGGGGTGGCCCAGACACAAAACCTAGAGGGCTTTGGTCTGGATTGCCAGGGCCCAAAACAGACCCAGGAACATGACCACACACAGGAGTGCTGAAAGACAGCCACGAGAGCTCCTGGCCTCCAGAGGCTCAGTGCTGGCTAAGGTGTAGGAGGGCACCTCATCCAGCAAGGGTGGTCATTGGAAAGGGCTCCTGTCCTGCAAGTTACCTGGACATTTAGTGTGCTTGCTCTACATCCATATCGACTCTGCAGAAAGATCTCAGCTCCTTGTTCAAGGAACATGCAGAACCTCACACTGCTGTCTTCCTCCATAGACACCAGCATCCCATACAGGGGAACCTGCCACCTAGGTCCTGGCCTATTCTCATCTGTCACCCATACCTGCCCCTCCCCTTCTGGACTACATGCTGCCACCCGACACACAGACTCCCTCAGACGTGGCGGTGGACAAGCTGCTGCTCTCATCTTAGCTCCAGCCCTTCTCACTGACCTCTCCCTTCTTGATTCCCATCTATCCTCCTGATCATCCAGAAGCTCCAATGCAAGAGGGCATGAGTAGTCCATGGTATTGGACCAGTGTCTGTTCCCCACCCAGGTGTAAGCACCAGGGGACACCCCTGCTCCCAGGCTTACCAGGACATTCTTGGCCACCTTTGGACTTTGTGTTTCTAAGTGGACACGAATTAAGTTTCCCACCTGCTTGTGGGAAAGCGGCCTGGACTTGCAGGTTGATTCTGAGAACTGTGGGGGATGGAACATCAGCAAACCCAGAAACAGAAAGCCACCCCAGCCTGTCAGTTGGCTCTATGGGCTTATAGCACATATGTCCAGGTGATGAGGCTTCTGATTTCCCCAGGTGGAAGTGGAATGGCAGCACAAGTACAGCTTGAATAAGGTAGGTGTTTACCTCCTTTCCCTTGACCTGGGGGCGTTTCCTCACGATGAAATATTTTATTCGCGGATTCATGGACATACACATGAGTGAGTGGTCAGGGACCTTGATTTCTGCAGAGCGAAGTGGAGAGAATTGTTAGGGGGCACTCAAGGATTATACCACAAAACACCCACAACCCCTGAGAGTCTCCACCAGGGCAAACCTGCACCGGAATGGAGAGCCCTCCTATCCAGCTACAGTGCCACCAAAGACTCCCTCAGTGATTCTTCCCTGGAGAAGATGATGTACAGGATTCTAAACCAAAAGAGCACCTGACAATGGAAACAGCACCTTGGGCCCCAGAACTTATCAGTGCAGGTTGGATCTGCCAAAGAGACACTGCTAGGCTTTGAATCAGGATTGGCAAAGGCTCCTGTGCTTAGGCCTTTCTCCCCAGGGCAGCCACGCTCACACATGGGCACTCAGGGAAGTGTTGGATGGTGGGTCAATTCATCCTCTTGCCTGGATGAATCCACTCACGGATGAATACGTGGAGGGGAGATGGTATCCATCAGAGTTGTGTTGGGCATGGACATGGGAGGACTTCAGCAGGATGGTGCCCTGGAGAACTCTATAGTTTTCTAGGTTCGCTCTCCTCCCCCTTGTTTCTCATCATGAGCTGTCGGCTTGGTGCTTGTATTCTGGTTCTTGTTCTACTTCTGGATCTTCTTTCTGTCCTGCATCTTCTTGTAGTTCTTTCTGGGTCTTTTTCTTGTTCTTACATGATTCCTTCTTGTTGTTCTTCTTGTGTATCTCCCTCCACCCTTCCTTCTGTTCACCTCCTTCTTTTTCTTCTTCTTCCTCCTGCTCTTCATTGTGTGATCCTCTCCCCACTCAGGAGTGTCCTCTTTCTCCTCCTCCTCCTTCTCCTTCTTTCTCTGGCAATGGTGGGGCGTCCTCTGAAGAGTTCAAATCTATCACACTCTTCTGCCCAGATGCAGCCTCTGTTCAGAACCCCAAGATGAAATCAGTTCTCAATCAATGGCCAGGAGTGAAACCAAGACCAAAGACAAGTGACTTCCTTTCTTTGTCATTGTCACAGTCAGGAAAGACTGAATAACAGACACCGCATTCTGGATAGGCTTCTACCTGTGGTAGTCAGCACCTCATCTGGACCAGGATTGCTAAAATAGATTCCACCTCCAAAAAGCTTCCCCAGTGAAAACAAGGTTTCCAAAATCTAGGAGAGGTCCAGCATCACTGCCACCCTCCTGCCATAAGGCATAGATGATATCACACCTTGTGGGTTCCAAGCCCCCGGTAGTCCTCCCTTTTGACGTCTGTTACACACAAACTTCCCCTGGTCTGGAGCTGCTCTCAACTGATGCTTGGGTTGAAAGTGTCTATTTCTGAAATCACCTTCGTAGACTCTCAGTTTGGTAATTGCTTATTGACTGGCTTATTTTTGTACCAGGGATAAAACCAGAGGCACTTAAGCACTGAGACCATTCCCAGGCCTTTTGACTTGGGTACAGGGTCTCCCTAAGTTTCTGAGGCTGTTAGGAAATCCCCATCCTCCTGCGCTGCCTCCCAAGTCCCTGAGATTCGCAGAAACTGCCCCCTTGCACCTCAGTAATCCTCATGAGTAAGACAGAGCCAACCCAAATGAGGTGGTGTGTGAAAATGGGGAAACTCACTTACATGCCCAACAGATGGTGGGTTCTATTGTGGACAGGCTGGGATGGTGGAGGCTAGGAGTGTTGGGCTACAAGAAAGGAAAGAGCACTGGCATTTTGGATAGCTCAGCATTGTGGCCTATGTTCTTCAGATGCCCTTCTTTGTTGCTGGAAGGAATAAAAACCTGGCCATTCTGATATCTTCAGGAGATGGGCACCCAGGCACAGAGGACTTGGAATTGTTCCAAAAAGAACCCAAACAGGCTGTCCCCTGGCCTTGACTTCCTCTTCACTGAGTCCTGTTCCCAGTTGCTACAATCCTGACATTCTTGTGAGTAGGCAGGACTTCCCATATCCTGGCCTTGGATTGGGACTTGTGCTGTTTCTGTCCATAGCAATGCTGATCCAATCAAGACCCATGTTCTCCTCCTCTTCATTTGAACGCATCATTGTCAGTGAGCCATAACCAAACTGATGATGGATTGAGCCTCTCTCTTCCTTGCCCTTCATCGATATTAGCTTTGCATTGCCAGACCAGGTCCAAGGGAGAACACATTTAGGGAGGTCCAGCAGCCCCCTGGGGCCTCATTGAGCACCTCCACATTGGACACACCCATCACTGCACTTGGTTTCCTGCACCAGGCCCACCACACTCTGCCGATTTGGGGGCCAAGGCCCACTTTCTCTTGGCTGTGAGTTATCCTGAACCCACTGTGGATCATTTCTCCCCACTGATTGTCCTTCTTACTCTCATGCAGAGACATCATTCTCAGCAGCTCAAAGTTGTCCACATCTTCATGCTGCAACAAATTTTGGTCCAAGGCCCTGCAGATGAGGCTTGTCACCATCTCCTGACAAGTCACCTGGATCAGGGTGGGACAAATGTCACCAGAGAATGGCTTTTAGAGGAGCTACCCACAAGACTGTGATCAAACATTCAGGAGAAATCTCAGCTACATAGACAAGGGCATGATCTTGTTATCCTGCTACCTGAGTGTGGCCTCCATATACCCCCTGGGTTCTTGCAATGTGCTACTAGAACAATCCTGGTACAAATATCGGCCTGTACCTGCCATCTCCCCTCCCTCCGGGGAGCCACATTCCACTCAGGTCAAAGGACAAACTGCCTATGCACAGACACACTCTCAACTCACTTGAGAGCAATGGGCCAGGGACATGTGTGCCAAGTGTGCTCTCGGATTCAGGCTGCCTTTGTGGGTGGAAGAGGCAGATGCACTGAAAATTTTGGTCCTGACTGCCACTACACAAAACAGACTCAGATACAAGGGTGTGCACTTGAGTGCTTCATGATAGCCTGGAGAGGCCCTGGCCTCTGGAAGCTCGGTGCGGGTCTGGTTGTAATGAGGTACTTGACTCAGCCCTGGCAGTCACTGAACATGTCTCCTCTGCAGCTGGACACCTGCAGCATTAGTGTGTCTACTGCACATCCATAGAAATACTGCCAAGAACCCCTTTAGCTCCGTATTCACATACATGCAAAGGCTGACATTCCGAAGCTTTGGCATGACCCCCCAGGGGATCTCGACCCCAAATTCCAACACCTAGTCATGCTAAGGAGGTTCTCTTCCCTGCCTCCAGCAACACATCCCCTCCTACACATGTGACAAGTCACTGTCCCCTCCTCTGCTCCAACCTCATTGAGAATACCAAGTTCTAGGCACTGCAGCCTGCACCCTGGACATATCTCTGACTTCATCTGTCCACAGCACTTCCTCTGCACTTCTGGCCTGCAAAACCCACAATACACAGGCCCACTCACCACTGGAGCTGGGCATGCTGATGCTCTCCCTCCTCAGGTCAAGTCCTTAAGATGGACCTCTCTCTTCATTTCCCACCACAGCCCCGGGGTTGGCTATGTCTCCTGCCTTTCACTGTGTGGACACCCAGGAGGCAGCCCTGCTGTCGGGCTTACCAGGAGGCGCTTTGTCTCCCTCCGGCTCTGTCCCTCTAGGAGGACGTGAACAAAGCAGCTGTCTTCCACCTGCTTGCTGGAGTGAAGCAGGGAGAGCTGCTACTGGTGACTTTTCTCATGCAGCACTCATTGCTTTGGGTGGCCTGGGGCAATGATCCTGCAGCCACTGCAGAGCTGCTGCTCACAGCTGCTGGGATCCTGGATGCCACTGCCATAGAAGGCTCCAAGAACTGTGGGGGATGACAACATCAGCAAAGCCCAGCACCTGCACCCCACCCAGCCTGGCAGTTGGCTCTATGGGCATTCTATAACATCCATCCAGAACCTGAGGTTCTTGTCCCCTTGGAGGATGTGGAGTGGCACCAGGAGTAAAGACTGAAGAAGGTGGCTGTTTACCTCCTTTGGCTTCACCTTGAACCACTTTCTGGCAGCTATTTCCCGAAGAAAAAAGTTACAATCCACGCTGGCATCCAGGGCGTAATATACATTCCCATCAGCAGGGATCCTCAGCTCTGGAGAGGCAGGGGCAGAGGCGTGGTAGGTGACACTCAAGGAATACACTACCCAACATCCCCCACAACTGAGAGCCTCTGCCAGCTCAGGTCTCACACACAGACCTGAGAGCCCCCGAATCCAGCTACTGTTCCACCTAAGACTCCCCACTGATTCCTCCTTGAGGACTCTCTATGCACAGGAGGTCCACTACAGGATCACCTTTCAAGGAAATAGCCCCTTGCACCCCAGAACCTCTCAGTTCATGTTGGACCCACCAAAGAGAAACAGCTAGACTTTGTATCTGGATTGGCCCCCAAAGACTCATGTGTTAATGATTTTCTACCCACTGCAGCAATGATCACAGGTGGGTTTGGGGAAAAGCACTTGATGGTGGGTGCCTCCACCTTGCCAGTGGATTCATCCACTCATACAGGGCTACACTAATTTGAGGGGTATGGTTTGGAGGTGTGTTGAGCGTGGGTGGAGGATGTCCACAGCAGGGCTGTGCCATCCAGAGCAATATATATCTCTTGAGTTCCCCACTTCTGCATTTCCTCCTCATGAGTATAATTCTCATTCACATTTTTAATCAATTTATTGTTATACTTCTTGTTCCACTTGTGTTTCTCCTTCTTGTTCTTGTTCTTTATCTTCTCCTCATGCTTCTTCTTATAGTCATCTTGACCTTCTTATTCATTGTCTCCTACTTCAACTTATTTTCATTTTTCTACTCCTCTTTCTCCTCCTCCTCGTTGTCATCCTCCTCCTCCTTTTTCTTCTCTCTCTCTCTCTCTCTCTCTCTCTCTCTCTCTCTCTCTCTCTCCCTCCCTCCCTCCCTCCCTCCAAGAAGAGTTTAGAAGCTGTGAAGGGTTCTATTCTACCACACACTTCTCTCTAGAAATGGCCTCTGGTCCTAAGTGGACTCAGTTTGCAATAAATAGAAAGATTGGAAGCCAGAAATGATTCTTCATTGAACTGCTTTTCTCATGTACTCATCTCAGTCAGGAAAGGCTGTCAAAGTTGGCACCCTGTGGTTGTCTGTCTTCTTTCACACAAGCAAAGAAGCCTCTCTTCTTGGCCCCTCATGGATAATAGCTTTGCAATGCCTTCTTAGGCCAAGGAAAAAACACATGGTAGGCAGGTCCACAGTCCCTGGGGAACATGAAGGACCTGCAGATTTATGCCCCATCATTACACTTTGTTTCACGCACAAGTCCCACCATACTCTTCCTGGGCATTGGGCCAATGCACACTGTGTTTTGGCTCCCAGTTATCCTGAGCCCACAGTGACTCACTGCTCCCTACCCTCTGATAGTTCCACTTACTCTGATGGTTCGAGACAATTTGCAGAAGATCAAAGTTTTCTGGATCCTCCTGCTGGAGCAAGTGTGCATCTAAGGCCCTGCGGATGATGACTGGAGCCCTGTCCTGGCAGGTCACCTGAGCAGGGTTGGAGAAAGCTCATCAGAGAGGATAGCTACCTCTGGGAGTAGCTACCCAGAGGACAGTGCTCAAGGACAATCAGAGACAACTGAGCTCTCAACACAAGGGCACCATCTTGTTACCCTGCTACCTGAGGCCTTCATGTGATCTTGTGAGGTCTTCCTATGTGATTCTAGGCCAATCTTGGTACAAGAGTTTGCTTCAACCTGCTATGCCCTATAGGGACAAGGGAATAAGGACCAAAAGGCTTTGTACAGACACACTCTAGTCCCATCAAGATGGAAGGAATGGTCCAGTGGACTTCCATATCCCTGCTCTGGTCTCGGATGCAGCTGCATTTTTGTGTGGACCAGGCACAAACCCTAGGTGCTTTGGTCCTGACAGCCAGGGCACAATAGACACTAGGACTCTTTAATGATAGGCATGGAAGTTGCTGGCCTCGAGAGAGTGAGTGCTTGCTGGGGTGTCAGGAGGTACAGACCCAGCAGGTGCAGTGGTTCAACATGGCTCCCCTGGAGGTGGACACCAGAGTCTCATGATGGATACTCCACACCCAGAAAAATTTTGCAGAGAGAACCGCTAAATCTCTATTCACATACTTGCAAACTAGGACACTAATGGGTCCCTTCAAGGCCCTCAGTTGTCTGTGACCCACATCTACCCACCCTAATCATCCCACAATGGCTCCCTTCCCTTCAACCAGCAACATATCCCCTCCCACACATAAGAAAATGACTGCCAACTCCTCTGCTTCAACCTCCATGGTTCAATATACTTCTCCTCAATACCAAGGTCAGTAGAGGACGGCCTGTATCCTCGATATTTCTCTGACCTCCTCTGAACCCAGGACTCACTCCTGCACTTCTGACCTGCACACCCCAAAACACACAGGCCCACTCCCACAGAGACCTGGCCTGCTGCTGCTCTCCCGCCTCTCTCTTCCTCATTTTCTGCTCTCCTTCCTGACCTTCCAGAAGCTCCAATTCAAGAAGACAGGCCTAGTCCAAGGTGTTTGCTGTGGACTCGGTCTTCCCCAGTATGGGCTCCCAGGAGACTCCCCCGCTCGAAGACTCACCAGGATGCTCTTATACTTTGTCCTTTCATTTTCCATGTACACGTGAATGAGGCATCTGCCTCCCACCTGATTGTTGTACTGGGGCCTTGTGGAGTACCTAGTGGAGACCCCTGATGTCCTGGACTCCGGCTCTGCCCCTTCCCAGAGAGAAGGCTCTGGCTCTGGGGTTGGCTTAGGAGCCGTGACAGGAACTGACCTTGTAGCTAGAGGAGAAAAGATGCCAACATGGCTGCCTTGCCCTGACCTTGGCACAGACAGACAATGCCCCTGCTGCCAGGAAGACCTCAGGCCCTTAGCCCACACAGGACCTCTTTGCACACTGGGGTCACTTCCTGAGTGGACAAAGGCTTATCCCAATTTCCAGCCCAACACCGGACATGCAGACATCGCGCAGTGGGACAACACTCGGACCTTTCCTCATATACCCTTAGGTACTCACCCCAGTCCGCCTGGCTCTCAGGCTCTGCCTGGCTTGATTTGCCATCTTCAATTGCGACCAGGAGGTAGTATGCTTGGGGCTCCAGGTACAAGCCAACCAGCAAGAGCCACATGGATCTCAGAAGCACCTGCAGACTCAGAGAGCCTGGAGGCTGATGAGAAGCCTCGGTGTTGAAGTTCACCCAGGTCCCCATGAAGGAAGGTGAGGCACTGTGGGGAGGCAGGTGGGGAGTCAGCAAAACCCTGGCCTTGGCTTTGCCACAGCCTCCAGAGCAAACCTCTGACCCAACACTCCTGAACCTTCCCTGGTTTTGAACACACCAGTCCACTTCAGACAAGAACACTCTGTGGGCATCTGTAGCCTTTCAAGACCCCGGAAACCATGCGGGCACCCCAGCACCAGCAGAGCGTTTGTGCACATCACAACAATCACCCCGGGTGGGAACTCTCCATTCCACTCTGTACTATGCCCTGCCATCTGTACTGATCAGTCCAACCCCTCTCCTTCCTGTTTCTTCATTATACTACCATGGTTCCCACACATGGATGCCAGGGTGCTTGTGGCCCACCCCAACAATTTGGGTTCCAGGAACAAATGACACAGTGGAATGTGTTTGGGAACTTCTGGATGACAGGAAGTCCCACCCTCCAGGTTTTCATCTTCAATGTAATGAGTGCAGAGGGAGCCAGGAGGGCTCTGTCAGGTAGAGAGAGGTGGGAGTTGATGGAGCCTCAACTAAAGTGCCGAGGACTCTGGGTTCAGAGCTGGTGTTATGTGGAATTGTTGAGAGATGTGAAGAAAACCCAGCTCACTGTATGCAGAGACAGCAGATGCCCTCACGTGGTCAGGCTGCTGTGCTTCTCAGAGCCCCGAGATGTTCCACAGGTGTGGAGGTGGGGAACCCAAGTGCCAGCCCAGGCTGCTCCTGAGCACCTCTACCTGGATTCAAAGCACGTGACTCTGCATCAGAGTCATCACATCAATGTATCCCGGCCCCCCACCCGAAAAGTTCTCTGAGACACTGAGGATCCACTGGTTCTGGACTTGTCCTTTCCTCTGGGATTCTGGGGGCCCATTAATTAGGAGGTCACAACAATTCTCAGCACACAGGCTGAGCCCACTGAGATCCCAGGAGTATCCAGGCATGCTTCTATTTATAGTCCATCACGACCCACAACACAGTGGACACGTATTGC
This sequence comes from Callospermophilus lateralis, assembly GCF_048772815.1. Classification (NCBI taxonomy): domain Eukaryota; kingdom Metazoa; phylum Chordata; class Mammalia; order Rodentia; family Sciuridae; genus Callospermophilus; species Callospermophilus lateralis. Next base: position 88,752,665 of record NC_135318.1, read on the forward strand.
ACTCACCTAAAGAAACCACCAGGCCCAGGGCCTTCATGCACACTGGCCTGCAGAGACCTGGAGGAGGAGGCAACTTATATGCTGCATGGAACCAAAGACCCTAGATCCTGTTATCTGAGCTGGACAGACAGCTCATGTGCACACAGTCACCACTGTCACTGAGAGTGCAACTGAAACACCCACAGAGTTGGCAGTGGACTTGTTATGCCCACGACTGGGGGTGAACTGCATCCCTTGAAAATGATCGTGTCCAGAGAAAGGCAAATTTTGGAGGATTTCACTTACTTCAGATTCTCACTTATCAGGTTCATAAAAAGATAAAGTATAATGTTCTTCTCCTGGGCCTCAAGGGCAATAGAATTCAGCATTGATGGTAGGAGTATGTCCATGAGAGTTCTGGAGATGCAGGGTGGCGACACCTATACACCAACATGAACATGCTTAATGCCACTCAACTGTGTACTTCAAAATGGTTCAATTACAAAACGAATGTTTGGTGTCAATTACCACAATGTAAACACTTGGGAGACTGCTGATTGACTCATCTTAGCATAGTTTGTGTTGTGATGGCAGAATACAAGACACTGGATAATTCATAGCACAGATTTTATTTCTCAAACTTGGGAGGCTGGAAGACCAAGACGGGGGTCATCTTGTAAGAATGTTCTTGTTGTGTCCTCCTGGGGAAGCAGGTGAAACAGGGACAAGGGCTGCTTTAAGAAGCCCTTTCCCAGGGAAGGAGAATCCATGGCCTAAGCACATCTTCAAGTTCCCACCCGCTAACACATCATAATGCAGAGACAGAATAGAATGACAGTCCACGCTCCCCAGAACATCCCAACTTCTTGGCATGTGTCCATTTCTGCAACATTTCACAAGTCATGATTTTGGATAAGACAAGAGTTAAGCTGAACACATGGGGAGAGGGCTCCCTTCTCAGCTCCTGCTTGCAGTGTTGCATGTGGCCTTACAAGCCATCACTGAGGTTCTGCACAACAGCTCCGACTGCCCCCCTATCACATCCCCATGAGGCTGATTCACACTCAAGTCCTGAACACTCCCAAGCCCAGAAACCAGAAACGTTACAAGAAATCCGAGGGAGATTTGTTCAAAATCCACCCAAAACACTAGTCCACACATGCTCAAGTCTCTTACAAAAATGCCAGAGTATTTGCATCTAAACGCTGCATATCTTCTTCCTGTAGCACTTCCATTATCTCTAGATGACTTCTGACACCTAATACAATGAAAGGGCAGTGTCATTCTCTGTAACACTGTAAGATCCAGGAAACAAGGAGGAGAGAAGTATCTGTCCAGAGAGACACAACTCCTTTCCTGATACTTTGGATTTCCAGCTGGTGGGGACCATGGATGCAGAAGAATGAGTGCAGGGCCAACTGCACTTTCTTGCTTTGCATTGAGGGGAGGAAACACTGCAGCCAGGATGAGGGCTTCTAGGAGCTGATATCCTTCAAGTCAACATCTGGACACATCTGACCTTCAGGTTGGAAGACTTTCTCGCAGGGGATCCAAGGACTTGCCCACTGTGGAAGGAATCCAAATGAATAACTTACTTTAAAGGGCATCAAAGAGGTTCAGGAGGGAGGGAGCCAACCCAATTGTCTAGACCACTTTTAGAGATCAGGGGGTGGGTTCCAATGCAAACACTGCAGTCCCATGGAGAATTCTGCAGTGTGTTGGTGATTAAACACAATGTGTGAATCCAGGGGTCACTAGGTCCTCTCAGCCATAAGGAGGGAACTTGCCATAAAGGAACAAGGACAAGGATGAGAAGAAGGCTCTGTAGGGAGAGATCTGAAGAAAGGAAAGTGTACTCATTAGAAAAGTGTCCCCCAAAAATTCTTAGCCACCCAAAAGTCGTGTGAACTTATGTGGAAAAAGAGTCTTTGTACAGTGATGAAGCTAAGAGCTCACATGATGAAACACAGCATCAACTGGGCCCAAATCTAATATCTTATATTCTTGTAAGAAGAGGGGAGTCTGGACCCAGAGACCAGGGAGACTTGGGGATACAGCCTATGTGAGGTTGGAGCTAGGACGGGATGCCCATACAGGAACCACAGATCATGGAAAGCAGTAGGAGAGTGGGCAAGGGCTGGGAGAGTTGGGGGGACAGTCCTCTTGAAACCTGGGAGGGCTTATGGCACTGGGACAGCACAACACCTACTGTGTTGAGCCTCTGGAGCTCAACGGAAGACACTTCCTCTGTTGTCGGCCACCCAGTTAACAGGGTTTGGTTGCAGAGCCTAGGACCCAGCTGAAGGTCTGAGCATGTTGGCCATGCAGGGTGGATCTGGACCGCAGACACCCTCATCAGAGACTGTAGGGTCTCAGCCCTGAGGCAAGACAAGCAGTAAGTCAGGCCAGGTGGGGAAACGGCTAGACACACACTGTGGGGACTGGTGCCTGTGTTACTGGGAGCACTTCTGATCCCAGTTCCCTGATCTGCTGCCAACACAGGCTACAGAGGAGGGTACAGGGACACAGACCACGGATCTGCCCCACTCAGTGGGCCCAGGCCAACACCACACCCAGCAGCCTCCTGCCATGCCCAACGAGTCTCGAAGCGGCCCCCTCTTCCCATCCTGAGAGCTCTTCCCTTCCTCATGTGCCACTACCTCCCTACTGTCTCTGGTAATATCTACTCTGTGAGATGACGACATCCGTGGGTACTGCTCTCTCATCCCAGGACAGTGTGGTCCCACACACCCTGGTGAAATGGGCCACCTGGAGGCTGGACCTGGAGGTCCTTGAGGCTGAATGGCAGGTGTGGTCCTCTGGCACTTTATTATTTAAGTTAAAAAAACAAAGACAAAAAAAAAAAAAAAAAAACGGGTCTTGGTGCTCAAAAATGTTTGATTTGCATATTCTCATCCCCTAACCCCAATATTTTCATTATTTCCTCACATATGAAATCTTACTAGCAGAAACTTAATTTCGTATTATACAAAGTTGATTGAAATAACATTGGTATAAATAATCAATCACCATACTTTCAATTTTTGTACTGCTTTCCTGTTAGAAACCACGTGGATACAAGAGAACAGAGGACAGACTCATGGAAGTGCTTGAAATGACAAGAAGCCCCCACTCAAGCTCAGCATTCAGTCCTGGACAGGGTAAGACCAGGCCACTTTGACATCTGTTCCAAAGAGTCTACCAGACAGAATCCTCTGACTGATCCCTGACTGAGCCATAGGAACTGGCTAGAAAAGCCTTCACATCCTCAATACATTCTTCACTTCAGAATACTGGACAACCATGGATATCCATCTCTCATCACCTTGATCCCCAGTCAACCATTCTTCAACAAAGTCAAAGGAGCAACTCATGCAAGCACACAGAAAGGGATGTTCACTACACACATCCATGTGGGAAATGGACAACTGGTATTTCTTGTTTGGGCTATTTCAAATGAAATCCCTTCTGCATGACCTCCACAAACCAAACAAAAATATTTGTGAAATTCCCACGTAGAAGACAAGATACACTTGCCAAGGAGGCAGTGCCAAGAATTTTGACACTCCAAATGTAGAGTGTGTGTTTAGGAGGCAGTCACAGTTTCCATGAGAGAGTCCCATGAAATCAATTAGGAAGATCCATGCTCTAGCCCTACCATACAAGAGATGTGACCTTGAAAGAGTCACTTAGTCTTAGCAACCATCATCACTAACCACTAAGTCAATGAATAAAGGTCCTCAGGTGTCAAGCTACAAAACGTGGGATGAGCATGGATGAGGATGGGTGGGAGAAGTCTCCCCCTCTAACATAATTAGGGAAGGCTGTGCCTGCCCTCAAGTGGCTAAGGGCCTGGGATTCTGCCAAGGAGCGGGATTCCAAACCTCACATCCCCTGACCCCGGCCAGAAGACCAGGTAGAGTCCAAGGATCCTGGGGCGGCCCAATGGCAAAAAAGGTCCAAAGGAACTAGGGATCTGCCTGGACCCTCAATCCCCTACTCTGAGCAGGGCTGCATGACGAGGCCAGAGGCCATCCACAGCAATCTGATTTTAAGGGAAACTGAGGGACTACAGGCTGCCTCTGGCTCACTGAATCAGGGTGGTGTTTTCATACAGCAAGACCACTTCCTCACATTTGACCAGCAGCTCATGCACTGACAGCACAATGGCTGGCTTGACTCAGGCCCTGATGAATGAAACAGAAAATTCATAGCAAACCCATCTTTAGCTCTTCCACATCATCAGGGGGTGTGATTCAGTTCCATCAACAAAGATGTCTTAAATAGTGTCTAAACATGCTGGGGACTCACCTCTGTGTGGAACTTTTCAGGAAAAAAGGCATCAAATCTCAGGAAGCAACTCTTCTCTCTTCTAGCCCATGGGCAATGCAAGGAACCTGCATGATACCAGAGGCTCACTTCTCTCTTCTCATGTCTTTTGGAAAGGAATCATTAATGCTTCCTTCAAGGTGAAGCAGAAGCCTGCCTGAATTCCCAGCTGCACAGAAGTGTTTGAGGGCACTGTCTCCCTTAAAACCCAACAAGAAAAACAGGTCATTAAAGAGGCATATGGATTAGAGTACATGATCAATGATCCCTCCTCCCTGGAGCCTTCCACACGCCCATCTTCCACATTCACAGAGCAATGCTTGGCCATTCTCAAAGACCAGGAGACCATGATGCTCATCACCAGGAAGTCAATAAGGAACATGAAGAGAGCAACATGGATTGCAGAAGGTGGAACACCAAGGATCTTCAGCACAGCTGCTAGAACACAAGAGCTGAACTTCAGTATTGACTTTCTGCCACCTACCAAGTACGATATTAGTGTCAAGCACAAAATGCAGACATCCAAGTAGCAGGTGACACCGTGCATCCATTCACAGAAGTGGGCAACATCTGCATCGGAACAAGGAAGTATCTTATTCTTACAAAAATCATCAGAAACAAAGAATAAAATGGACGGAAGACTTACCATTTCACTATTACATAGCTGTTGGAATTCCCTATTAAATAATACCTCCTCCAAAATAAAAAGTATCTATGACTTTTAAAAACTATGGTCTTTACTTAAAATTTATGTATGCTATATCCCTGCCTAATGCTCTTTTAGAAAGGAGCACATAGAATTGGATCTTTGAAAATTTCACATTTCCTGATAAATATTACTGCCTATGTCCGGCATGGTGAAGTGAAACGTGGAACTTTGGATATTCAAACGCAATGTTGTGGGATTGGTGACCCTGACTCATAGACAGCATGTGGGTTCTATGAAAGCTAGTGAGGGAGCAGGGGTAACGAGGATGATTGAACAGATGACCTCAGGGGATACTGGCGGATAGGTCAAACTGAAGAACATGTTCCAGATAACCATTGGTATTTGGGCTCCTGAGCCCAGACCTGTTTTTAAAAAAGGTGCAGACAGGCAGTGTTCATGTACAAAATGTCTACCATTTAAAAGTGGATAATTTCAATGGCATCTAGTTACACATCTGATAAAATGGTTTGCCAACTTATGAATTTCATTCTAACAACAACAACAAAAAAAAAAACACAGACAATGAGACATATAAAGATAAAACCTTGTCTTTACCAGGACGCCTAGAAATAGGTTTTATTTGGCTCAGGCAAATACCTTTCAGTAGAATTTCTGATTTCTGAATAAACCCATTCAATTTTACACTGCACAGATCACAAGGTTTTCTTTATAGAATGTTCTCTTCTTCTTAAAGCCTCACATAGAAAATGTCTCACATGTCATAGGAGGGGAATGACCCAAAGGATGAGAGAATGGCTGGAACCATTCTCAAATCTGCCCATATAGCCTAAAGTGTAAAGGCATCTAATTGTAATCTAAAACAATTATGAACCTATTTGATCCATTATTAATAAATATCACCACTTTACCACTTGAACCAAATCACAGAAAATTGGAAACACATGATCATTGGCTTTGATACCTTCACTACCATTTCATTACCCAGAGACGATCAACTCTATACTTCAAATGATGCAGATTTATTACAGAATGCCTAAGATCCTGAGGATATATTTTGGCTCAGCTCATGGTACTGCTTCATTATTTTATTAATCTGTAAGTAATAAAATGTAACATCATGTGGATGATATATTCAAGCCATAAAAATATCATCCAACATCGTTCTTCCCAAAACATTAGCCCAAATTCTGCACATGCTCACTTACTGTTTAGGAATTTTACTAATTGTTTGAAGGTTCTAGAGGACCTGTTAGACTCCTAATGGACAAATAATCCAACATACTCCAGAGAACGTACGAGTGCCATAAGAAGAAAATAAGGTCAGCCTACAGCAATGGGCAGCTGCCTGCCCTCGGCTGGGAGGAGCACTGGCCATGGCACCAGGGCTGCTGGGCAGCAGAAGCCTCCACAGCCCTGCAGGGAGCCTGGAGCACAGCTCTGCATAACCATGCTCAGCCCTCGACAGATGCACATGAGTTCCCATCACAGGCTAGAGTGTGACAGTCCCAGGTGCATGCCTGTCATGCCAGCCACCAGGGAGGCTGAGGAAGAGGAACCTTTGAGGTCAGTCTTGGGCTCTTGACCCTGTGGCAGAGGGGAAAAAGTTTACAAGGGTCTCTGATGGTGTAGCTCAGGTAGGTCACTTGCCTAACAGGCTCAGGGCCCTGGGTTCAATCCCCAGAACCACACATACACCAAAGAGTGACCTTAGAACATGGTTTAAAAGGGTGGGTCACCTACACACAAGGACTTCAATATGACCTCTCAGAGGAGCTCAACTTGAGATCAGAAGTCAACAAAAGACCACCCAGACCATTGACTCAGTGTCTGAAACCATCTGGGTGCATGGGAAGCTCTGCTGGCAAGACACCAGAGGGCCAGAGCACTTGTGCCCCCTGCAGGGGTGTCTCTTGGCTACCTCCAAAGACTGTTCCCCTCTGGGGCAGCTGAGAGCAAGCTGGGCCTTGGAGCAAGGACTAATGCTTTAGATATAGACTATGCAAACAATGGACAATGTTTTTAATAAAACTAAAATTAAAAAGTCACATCGAAAAAATTTTAAAAAGAAGAAGAAAATAAGGTCAAGTAGAGGAACAGGCAGAGGCATCCAGAGGAAGCCCATTTTCACAGGAGAAAATCCTCCAGTGAAAAGCATCAGAATAGATACCAAGAAAAATACCAACAAAAACAGTGTGCTCCCACTATGTATCTACTCAACATGCAAAAGTTAGAAAGCTGGATAATACAATCCTGGCCACAGGTAGAGCTATACAGAAGAGCCACCTGGCAGTGCTTAGTCAAAGAATGAAACATGCACACTTTGACCTAGAAATTCCACCTGTGTGTACATTACCCACGTAGTGCTTAAGCAGTTTCACAAGGGGACACGCACAGGGAAATTTATCCTCAGGTTCCTTATAGAGTTGTCTGTGTTTACAGAGGGTTGAGGGCTGTCAGGATGCCCACAGCTGGGAAAGTCAAAAGCTAAAAAGGAAATGGATGCCAACCTGGATATATTAATAGAAATCAATGAAAAACAATAGATTGACACATGACAGTAAAATCCCTGAATTCAAGTTCTTGCTAGCCTACCTACCAACAATCATGCTTGGTCAAGACACAGATATACTTCAAGGCAAAAAAGGGAGAAAATATAATGTCATTATTAGTTTTCTTAAATGCAAAAAAGGAAATGGTGATATTTACCCAGCCATGACCCATTATGCATAATATGTGAGATTATTGTGGACATGTTGGTAAATGATTATCTACTCAGATACATTCTGTGACTCACCAAATGCAAAGGTCCATGAAGAATGACAGTCTCCATACATGAATTCATCGTCAAAAGCCTTGAGTCAACAGGGGTTTCACAAAATGGCTTCTTGGCCAACTTGATGAGTGCATCCTCGGACAATGCTTCCACCTGAAAGATGTCACCAACTTGTTCTCATTCACATCTGCACAGTGCCACAAAAAAGAAACAAAGTCTGATACTCTATTGAGTGAATCCTCAAGTGGACCAAACACCACACTTCCTTCCATATTTTAAAATTAATAAATGCAACTTCAACTCAATAACTTGCATTAGGCAACATGCAACCGTAACCTCTTACACGTACTCTTTTACACACTCACGTGTCCTAGGTTCTGATCTAACTGTCCATTGAGCAGTCAGAACACATGCTACTTCACATTCCTTACAGGAGACCAACCCATTCTCTGCCAAGCTGAATACAAATCCCTGGTCACAGGAGAATGGAAGCATATCTCCCACAACAACATGCATCAGGAAACATTGGGGTTTTCGGTAAAAAAATCCGGTGGCACCCTTTTGAAAATCACTGAACCCCTGAAAAGGCGCCTGCCATTCTCCTTGCTGTGGGGGGCGGCATATTTGAGTCAAATTTTAAACACCTTTTCACAGTTGAGAACATCACTGCACACACAAAATAACAACAAGTATGATTATTATTTTTAATATTATTATTATTAAAAAAATCAGTGCAGAAGGGCGTGGAGTAAGGAAGCAGCTCAGGACAGGACACCTGGGAAGCAGAGTGAGATCTCCCCTCACCAGGACAGAGTAGCAACCCCAGGGGCCATCCCTAGAGACCCACTACCTCCAGCCACACCCTACTGCCTACAGTTACCACCCAGTTAGTCCCCACCAGGGGTTCAATGCACTAATTAGGTTAAGGCTCTCCTAATTTGTACTGTATCACACAGGAACTTTTGAGAGACAGTAACAAATCATCCCATCTGTGAGCTACAAACATCTGTACCCTCACCTTTTCTCACAGGATGTTTTCCCCAGCCATCAGCCCTCAGGCCTTCTGTAGTTTCATGGATTGGAAATCTCACTTTTAAATGGTGCATTCAACTGAACACACTGCTCTACAGGGAGTCAGGTATTTCTGGTCCTATATACACTGGACAGAGAGATGTTGAGGTCCTACTAGGTGTCAGGTACTGTTCAATATTCCGGGATACAGCACAGACCTGGCCTTGGCCTCCCAGAGCCTGTCATTTAGCTACTTGTTTATGTGTAGCCTGAGATTAAGGAAGCTTTGAGTGGGGAAGGTAGGGGTGTGTGTGTGTGTGTGTGTGTGTGTGTGTGTGTGTGTGTGAAGATTGTCACCATTCACAGATTACATTTAACTAATTAGTGTTGGGAGCATCAAAGGCAAATGAAACAAAATCTCCTCCCCAGGGCAAAAGAGGGGAGATAGGGTGCATACTCAAATTTTAGTAATTTTATAGGTTACTTCTGATACACTATTATAATTTTCCTCGGGTCTCTATGGCTATACCCCTCATAAAAGAAGTCTGTATTTGTTGTAGAGGGGTCTTTAAATAATATATTATGGAAAACATCAAAAGATAATGCCTTGCTTAAGAAAACAGCAGGCATACTTAATGACCATTACAAAACAGTGGGGATTTTTAAGGTCAGCATCCTGTTTTATACACAGCCTACTGCTAAGAATTACGCATCACACCTGGTGTGGTGGTGCAAAAAATATGTGGTTTGCCATTATTTTTCACATCCAATGGACTGTCTTTTTACTGTATTGATGTTATCTTTTTATGAACAATACTTCAGTTTTCATTAAGTCCAATTTGTGGACAGGCTGGGATGGTGGAGGCTATGACTGAATGGCTCACAAGAAAAGGAAAGGGCAATGGCATTGTTGACAGATCAGCATTGTGGCCTATGCTCTTCAGATGCCCTTCTTTGATCCTAGAAGGAATAATAACCTGCCTATTCTGATATCATTGGGAGATGGGTGCCCAGGCACAGAAGACTTGGAATTGTTCCAAAAGCAACCCAAAACGTCTGACTCCTAATTTTGACTTTCTCTTCACTGAGTCCTGTTCCCAGTAGCTGCAATCCTGACATTCTTGTGAATAGGCAGGACTTCTCATGTACTGACCATGGATTTTAACATGTGTTGCTTCAGTCCACATCAGTGGCTGATTCCACTTGTGGCCCATTTTTCCTTTTCCTCATCTGAAGGCATCCTTATCAGTGAGCCATAACCAAACTGCTGATTGATTGAGCCTCTCTTCTTTGCCCCTCATTGATACTAGCTTTGCAATGCCTGACCAGGTCCAGGGGAGGACACATTTAAGGAGGTCCAATAGCCCCTGGGGCCTCATTGAGAACCTGCATATTTGACATGCCCATCACTACAGTTTGTTTTGTGCACCAGGCCCACGACACTCTGGCTGTTTTGTGGGACAAGGGCCACTGTCTTAGGGCTGTGTGTTATTCTGAGCCCACTGTGCATCATTTCTCCCTCCTATCTGATTGTCCCTCTTACTCACATGCCCAGAGACAATTTTCAGCAGCTCAAAGTCTTCTGGATCCTTGTTCTTGAGCAAATGGTGGTCTAAAGCCCTCCAATGATATCCAGTGCTCTATATGCCAGGTATGCTCTGGGATGCAGGCTGCCTTTGTGGGTGGAGGAGGCATATACGCTAGAAAATTTGCTACTGACTGCTAGTACACAGAACAGATTCAGATACAAGAGCATACACTTGTCTGCTTCATGATAGCCAAGAGAGGCCCTTGCCTCTGGAAGCTCAATGCGGGCCTGGTTATAACGATGTACTTGACTCAGCACTGGCAATCACTGAACATGTCTCTTCTGCAGCTGAATACCTGCAGCATTAGGCTGTCTACTGCACATCCATAGAAATTCTGCCAAGAACCCCTTTAGCTCCTTATTCATGGACATGCAAAGGCTGACATTCCAAAGCTTTCGCATGACTCCACACCTAGTCATGCTAAGGAGATTCCCTTCCCTATCACCAGCTACACATCCCCTTCTACACATGTGACAAATCAATGCCACCTCCTCTGCTCCAACCTCATTCATTGAGAATATCAAGTTGTAGGCGCTGCAGCCTGCACCCTGGACATATATCTGACTTCATCTGTCCACAGCACTTCCATCTGCACTTCTGGCCTGCAAATCCCACAATACACCACTGGAGGGCATGCTGATGCTCTCCCTCCTCAAGTCCAACCCTTAAGATGGACCTCCCTCTTCTTTATTTCCCACCACAGCCCTGGAGTTTGCTGTGTCTCCTGCCTTCCACTGTGTGGACACCCTGGAGGCAGCCCTGCTGTTGGGTTACCAAGATGTGCTTTGTCTCCCTCCTGCTCTGTCCCTCTAGGAGGATGTGAACAAAGCAGCTGTCTTCCACCTGCTCGCTGGAGTGAAAACAGTGAGGGGCTGCTATTGGTGACCCTTCTCATCCAGCACTCATTCCTTTCAGTGGTCTGGGGGAAGTTCTGGCTGCTGAGCAGCTGCTGCTCATGGCTGGTGGGATCCTAGATGTATTTGTAGAAAGACTCCATGAACTGCAGGGGATTACACATCAGCAAAGCCCAGTGATTGTATGCCATCCCAGCCTGACAGTTTGCTCTGTGGCATTTTAGAACATACGTCTAAGAGCTGAGGCTTCTATTCACCTTGGAAGATGTGCAGTGGTACTGAGAGTAAAGAGCGAATAAAGTGGGTGTTTACCTCCTTAAGCTTGACCTTGAACCACTTGCTGGCAAGTCTTTGCCTCAGTATGAAATTGTAGTTGACTTTTTGTTTCATGGCCTAATACACATTTCTGTCACCAGGATCCTCAGCTCTAGAGAGGGAGGGGAAGAGGTATGGTAGATGACACTCAAGGAGTACACAACAGGCCATCCCCACAGCTGAGAGCCTCTGCCATATCAGGCCTGACACACAGACCTGAGAGCCCTCTGATCCACCTACTGTTCTATAAAGACTTCCTCAGTGATTCCTCCATGAGGAAAGACTATGCATCGGATCTAAACTACAGGAACGCCTTTCAAGGAAAAAGTCCTTTGCACCCCAGAACCTCTCAGTTCAAGTAGGACCTGCCAAAGAGACACTGCTAGACTTTGTATCTGGATTTGCCTGCAAAGACTCGTGTGTTGTAAGTTTTCTCCCCAGAGCAGCAATATCACACGTGGGTTCTCAGGGCAGTACTTGATGGTGGGTGCTTCGACCTTGCCAGTGGGTCATCCACTCATAGATGAGTACACTAAAGGGAGGTGGTATGAATCGGAGGTGTGTTGGGCATGGGTGGAGGATGTCCACGGCAGGGCTGTGGACAATATTTTTTCTTTAAGTTACCTACAATCTCCATTTCCTCCTCCTCATTATAATTGTGATTCACATTTTTAATCTGCTCATTGATATACTTTTTGTTGTTCGTCTGTTTCTCCTTTTTTTCTTTTTCTTCCAGTTCTTGTTTTTTTTTCTTCTAGTTCTTCTTCATCTTCTCCTAATTCTTCTTCTTCCAGTCTTCTTTATGTTCTTATTCATCATCTCTTCCTTCAACTCATTTTCCATTTTCTTCTCCTTCTCCTATTCTTCCTCTCCCTTCTTATTTTCCTATCCAAAACCAGCTCACCAAGCCGTGAGTAGTTCTATTCCACCACACACTTCTGCCTAGATGTGGCCTCTACTCTTAAATGGAGTCAGTTTGAAATGAAGGGAAAGTTGTTGGAAACCAGGTGCCTAAAGGAAAGATTCTTCATTGAACTGCTTTTCTCATGTACTTGTCTCAGGCATGATAGGCTGCCAAAATAGACACCTCTGGTTGTCTGTACTTTGACAGAACACACAGAAGCCTCTCTAATCTGCCCCTCATGGACATTAACTTTGCAATGCCTGATCAGGTTGAGGGGAGGACACACATTAGGGAGGTCCAGCAGCTCCTGGTGCAACATTAAGAACCTGCACATTTATGTCCCCGTGGTTGCAGTTTGTTTTGTACACCAGGCCCAAACATCCTGCCTGTTTTTTGTTCCTAGGCACACTGTTTGAGCTGCAAGTTATCCTGAGCCACTGTGACTCATTGCTCCCCACCATTTGATTGTCCAACTTACTTTGGTGCTTGAGCCAATCTACAGAAGCTCAAAGTTTTCTGGGTCCTCCTACTGGAGCAAGTGTTCATCCCTGTGGATGATGGTCAGAGCCCTGTCCTGGCAGGTCGCCCGAGCAGGATTGGAGAAAGCTCATCAGAGAAGGAGTTTGCTCAAGAACAATCAGAGACAACTGAGCTCTCAACACAAGGGCACCATCTTGTTACCCTGCTACCTGAGAACTTCATGTGACTATGTGGGGCCTTCCTATGTGCTTCTAGCCCAGTCGTGGTATAAGAGTCTGCTTGAACCTGCTATGCCCTACAGGGAGAAGGGAACAAGGATCGAATAGGCTTTGCACAGACATACTCTAGTCCCATCAAGATGGGAGGAATGGTCCAGTGGTCTCCGATATCCCTGCTCTTTGTCTGGGATGCGGCTGCATTTGTGTGCAGATCAGGCACAAACCTAAACCAGAGCTTGCTTGTGACTCTTTAATGATAGCCATGAGAGCTGCTGGCCTCTAGAGTCTCAGTGTGTGCTGGGATATAAGAAGGTACAGACCCAGCAGGGGCAGTGTTTGAACATGGCTCCTCTGTAGCTGGACACCTGGAGCCCTACTGCAGATAATCCACACCCATAAAAATTCTGCAAGAGAGCCTCTATGTCCCCATATAGGTAGATGCAAACTTTGAAACTAGTGGCTTTGTATGAGGCCCCCAGTTTTCTGTGACCCAAAGCTGCCTAACATAATCATGCTAAGAAGGCTCCTTTCCCTTAACCAGAAACATATCACCTTCCACACACAAAAAAAATGACAGCCACCTCCTCTGTTCCAACCTCCTAGGTCCAACACACTCATCAACAATACCAAGGCCAATGGAGGACAGCCTGTACCCTAGTTATTTCTCTGACTTCCTCTGAACCCAGCACTTGCTTCTGCACTTCTGGCCTGCACCCCAAAACATGCAGGCCCACTCCCACCAGACCTGGCATGCTGCTGCTCTCCTACCTCTAAGGTCAAGCTCTGGCCTCTCTCTTCCTCATTTTCTGCTCTCCTTACTGACCTTACAGCAGCTCTAATTCAAGAAGACAGGCCTAGTCCAAGGTGTTTGTTGTGGACTCGGTCTTCCCCAGTGTGGGCTCCCAGGTGACTCCCCTGCTAGAAGACTTACCAGGCTGCTCTTTGTTGTCCTTTGGTTTTCCAGGAAGATGTGAATGAGGCAGCTGCTTCCCACCTGCTTGTTGTACAGGGGCCTTGAGGAGTACCTAGTGGAGACACCTGATCTCCTGGACTCCAGCTCTGGATGACATGTTGCTGCTGCTCCTTCCCAGGGCACCAGAGCCATTCCTGGAGAAGGCTCTAGCGCTGGGGTTGGCTTAGGAGCCTTCATTGGAACTGAGCTTGTAGCTAGAAGAGAAAAGATGCCAACATGACTGCCTTGCCCTGAGCATTATACAAATAGACAGCACCTCTGTCTGCCAGGAAGACCTCAGTCCCTGAGCCCACCCAGGACCTCTTATACACAGCAGCCATCACCTGAGTGAACAAAGCCTAATCCTTTTTCCCAGCTCAACACCATCCATACAGACTGCCCCCCAGTGGGACAATACTTTCTTCACATACCCTTAGATACACACCCCACTCTGCCTGGTACTCAGGCTCTGCCTTGCTAGACTTCCCATCTTAAATCTAGGCCAGGAGGTGGTGTGCTTGGTGCTCCAGGTTCAAGCCACCCGGGAGTAGGTGCATGTATGGCAGCAGCACCTGGAGAATCAGAGAGCCTGGAGGCTGAAGGAAAGCCTCAGTGTACAAATCCATCCAAATACCACGAAGTTGAGGCACTGTGGGGAGGCAGGTGTAGAGATGGCAAAACCCTGGCCTCTCCTTCGCCACGGCCTCCAGAGCAAACCTCCGACCCTATACTCCTGAACATTCCCTGGCTCTGCCCACAGCAGTTCACCCCAGACAAGTCACAGTGGCTATACAGGCAGGGACAAGACAGATCGCGAGACAAAGAACCTTCAACGAAGGAGTGTTAGATCCATGGTATGACCAGCTCTCCCCTCCTCTGGGCAGGCCTGACACTCTTCTTCCTCTTGGCTCCGTGCTCTCCAACCTGGAATGCACCTTCCAGGAGTGTCTGTCCTCCTGCCCACTCTTCTCAGGGCTCAAGAGACACCTCCTCCCCTGGCGTGGGCTGCAATGCTACCTCATTCTCTGTGAGCTCTCACTGAGTCCTCCTGAGTAGCAATGCACCTCTCTTTTCCCATGAGTACAGACCACATCTCTGTGGCCCTGGGGGAGGACAGGGGGGTGTACTGTGGTGGGATCCATTGTCCCAGGGCCTTCCCCAGAGGACCATGACTCTACCTACAACTCCCTGCCTTACCCCTCCTACTGTTGAAGTCACACACCTTACACTGCATGCAGGAAACAGAATTGGGGAGAGCAGTCTTTCTTCAGTCAAATCACCTTGCAGGTTCCTATTCTGGAAACAGGAGCCCACCCTCTTGACCCCAAACCCTTTCCATGTTGAAGTTGGTCCAGGGGTCCACATGTTCACTGAAGAGGACAATGTGCAGTTATGCCTCATGGAGTCAGGGATGCTGTCACATGTAGGATATGTATTCATGGCACCTGCAGTTTCAGGCTGACCCCCATGAAAAGGGACACAATGGCAGTCATTTGTACCCCATTTTTCAATGAATTATGTAACGTGCCTAGAAACGTGTCTTCACACAGTGGGTGCTTTCTCCATGTTCATCAGTGAATGGGCCCAAACTTATGATTCCCACATATCTCTCTGGACGTGGGAGCTGCCATCAATACAGCCCCTGTCCAGCTATATCTCATATAAGAAGCTCTGTCCCACTATGGAACCTGACCTGTTTCATTAACACAAACGTGCTTTGCCCAAGGCCTGAGTTATGAGATGCCCCTGGCACAGAACTTCTTTCTTCAGGAAGAAAACATCAACCAGAATAACCTCCAGGCCTCACTGAGTCCACCTGGGAGTGAGCTCAGAGCACACCATTGAGCAGCAATGCCCAGTGTGTGAGGAGCAGATGGACACAGGATGGATTAGTTGGCCTGAGAAGGGGACTTCACTTCCTGTGCTACTCTGTCACACTTGAGTTTCTCTGGGACCACTGCCAGAGGCTCTGGCATCTAACATGAATCCTCTACCAATCTTCCCCCACAAAAGAAAGGCTGCACAATCTACCCTGGAGACTCCTGGGGGCCTGAGGCTCGACATGGTTTGAAACTACAAGAGAACATCCTTCTCACTCTGCAACGAAGTGAGCAGGGATGGTTTCCTTAGTGAAGTGTGTGTTGGGTTACCAGGGTTCCATGTTCTGTTTGATCCATCCTCAAGGCGATGATGTCATTAGTTGTGATGTCCATTTCTGAGCCTCCTATTCATGAGAGGACTTCCAAAAGCCAATTTCTCCCCCCACCCCATACACCAACATCAGTCACAATTTCCATGACAAAGTCCCATGAAATAAATTACAAGATCAATGCTCAAGCCCTACCATGCAAGTGATGTGACCTTGAAAGTCTTAGCAACCATTATCACTAGCCACTAAGTCAATGAATAAAGGTCCTCAGGTGTCAAGCTACAAAATGAGGGATGAGCATGAATGAGGATGGGTGGGAGAATTCTCCCCCTCTAACACAACAAGGGAAGGCTGTGCCTGCCCTCAAGTGGCTGGGGGGCCTGGGATCCTGCCAAGGAGAAGGATTCCAAACCTCACATCCCCTGACCCTGGCCAGAAGACCAGGTAGAGTCCAAGAACCCTGGGGCAGTCCAATGGCAAGAAAGGTCCAAAGGAACTAGGGATCTGCCTGGACCCTCAATCCCCTACTCTGAGCAGGGCTGCATGATGAGGCCAGAGGCCATCCACAGCAATCTGCCTTTACAGGAAAACAAAGGGACTGTAGGCTGCCTCTGGCTCCCTGAATCAGGGTGGTGTTTTCATACAGCAAGACCACTTCCTCACATTTGACCAGCATCTCATGCACTGACAGCACAATGGCTGGCTTGACTCAGGCCCTGAGAAATAAAATAGAAAATTCATAGCAAACCCATCTTTAGCTCTTCCACATCATCAGGGGCTCTGATTCAATTCCGTCCAGAAAGGTGTCTGAAATGATTTCTAAATATGCTGGGGACTCACCTCTGTGTGGAACTTTTCAGGAAAAAGGGGATCAAATCTCATGAAGCAACTCTTCTCTCTTCTAGCCCATGGGCAATGCAAGGAACCTGCATGATACCAGAGGCTCACTTCTCTCTTCTCATGTCTTCTGGAAAGGAATCATTAATGCTTCTTTCAAGATGAAGCAGAAGCCTGCATTCCCAGCTGTTCAGACGTGTTTGAGGGCACTGTCTCCCTTAAAACCCAAGAAGAAAAAACAGGTCATTAAATAGGCACATGGAGTAGAGTACATGATCAATGAGCTGTCCTTCCTGGAGCCTTCCACACGCCCATCTTCCACATTCACAGAGCAATGCTTGGCCATTCTCAAAGACCAGGAGACCATGATGCTCATCACCAGGAAGTCGGTAAGGAACATGAACAGAGCAGCATGGATTGCAGAAGGTGGCACACCAAAAATCTTCAGCTCAGCTGTTAGACCACAAGAGCTTAACTTCAGTATTGACTTTCTGCCACCTACCAAGTATGATATTAGTGTCAAGCACAACATGCAGACATCCAAGTAGCAGGTGACAGCGGTGTCACATCCATTCTCAGAAGTAGGCAACATCTGCATTGGAACAAGGAAGTATCTTATCCTAACTCATAAAAATCATCAGAAACAAAATATAATGGATGTAAAATCCTCATTTCACTATTACGTAGCTGTTGGAATTCCCTATTAAATAATACCTCCTGCAAAGTAAAAACTATCTCAGACATGTGTCAACAATTCAATGGATGACATTTTAAAAATGATGGACTTTGCTCAATATTTATGTATGCTATATCCCTGCCTAATGCTCTTTGATAAAGGAGCACACAGAATTGGATGTTTGAAAATCTCACATTTGCTGATAAATATTATTGCCTATGTCAGGCATGGCGAAGTGAAAAGTAGAACTTTGATAATCAAAGAACACAATGTGTGGGATTGGTGTCCCTGATCCATACATAGCATATGGTTTCTATGAAAGCCAGTGTGGGAGCAGGAGTAAAAAAAGGTGAACAGATAACCTGAGGGGATACTGTCGGATAGGCCAAACTGAAGAACATGTTCCGGCTAACATTGGTATTTGGGCTCCTGAGCCCAGACCTGTTTTTAAAAAAGAATATGCAGACAGGCAGTGTTCATGTACAAACTGTCTACCATTTAAGAGTGGGTAATTTAAATGGCACCTAGTTACACATCTGATAGAATGAAATTCATAAATTGGCAGACCATTTTAACAAAAAAATGTGATACATACACAGATAAAACCTTGTCTTTACCAGGACTCCTAGAAATATGTTTTATTTGGCTTAGATGCAAATATCTTTCAATAGAATTTCTGATATCTGAATGACCTTATTCAATATTATACTGCACAGATCACAAGGCTTTCTTTATAGAATATTCTCTTCTTCTTAAAGCCTCACATAGAAAATGTCTCACAGGACATCTGAGGGGAATAACCCAAAGGATGAGAGAATGGCTGGAACCATTCTCAAATGAGCACATATACCCTGAAGTTTGAAGGCACCTAATTGTACAATAAAACAATTATGAACCTATTTGATCCATTAATTAATAAATATCACCACTTTACCACTTGAACCAAATCACAGAAAACTGGAAACAGATAATCATTGGCTTTGATATCTTTACTTCCATTTCATTAACCAGAGACAATCAACTCTATACTTCAAGTGATACACATTTATTACAGAATGCTAAGATCCTGAGGATCTATTTTAGCTCAGCCCAAGGTATTGCTTCATTATTTTATAATTTTGTAAGTAATAAAATGTAATTTCATGTTGGATGATATATTCATGTTTTGAATACACGAATATATCATATACTCATCCAAAATTGTTCTTCCCAGAATGATAGGCCAATTTCTGTGCTTCCTCACTTACTGTTCAGGAATTGTACTAATTGTTTGAAGGTTCTAGAGGACCTGTTAGTTTTATAATTGAAAAACAATCCAACATACTCCAGATAACGTTACATGTACAAAAAGAAGAAAATAAGGTCAGCCTACAGCAATGGGCAGCTGTCTGCCCTGGGCTGGGAGGAGCACTGGCCATGGCACCAGGGCTGCTGGGCAGCAGAGGCCTCCACAGCCCTGCAGGGAGCCTGGAGCACAGCTCTGCATAACCATGCTCAGCCCTGGACAGATGCACATGAGTTCCCATCACAGGCTAGAGTGTGACAGTCCCAGGTGCATGCCTGTCATGCCAGCCACCAGGGAGGCTGAGGCAAGAGGAACCTTTGAGGTCAGCCTTGGCAACTTAGACCCCCCCGTGGCCCAGGGGAAAAACGTTTACAGGGGTCTCTGAAGGTGTAGCCCAGGTAGGTTCCTTGCCTAACAGGCTCAGGGCCCTGAGTTCAATCCCCAGAACCACACATACACCAAAAAGTGACCTTGGAACATGATTTAAAATGATGGGTCAGGTACACAGAAGGAATCAGGAAAGGGTTTTTAAACCGAGGACATAAAACAAAATCCACAGGTGCGACAGGAAAACAAAAGGACACAGAGTGAGACCTGAAATACCTGGGCGGGTCTGTCTTTTAAACAGCCTCCTGCTCCCCAGGTCACACTGGGCTCCTCTGTCGCCCTCGCCTCTCCAGGGGACCTATGGGTCAGGCCACCTCTTCTCCTCTGAGGTCCGCGGCCCAGGCCACACTGCTGAGGCCACTGCATCCTGAACAGGACCCTGCAGATCAGAACCCACCAGCTGAGAACAGCAGCTCCGCTGAGGAGAGCCCTCAGGTGAGAACCAGGACAGCGGGGTCCGGCGGTGGGCGCTGTGGGGACCGCCCTGGCAGCTCCAGGGGACAGGCAGCCCGGGACCAAGGCTCCAAAAGCGGCGGCAGAGGGTCCCAGGGTCCCACCCTCGTTTGGGCGTCTAGACCGGGGCCGCTCCCAGCCAGCTCACCTTCTCCTGTGAGGGACCTCTGGAGCAGGACCCGCCACCCTGGAACTGCCACCCTGGACCCGCCACCCTGGACCCGCAGCCCGGCCTCCGTGCGCTACTTCCGGGCTCCTCCTCCTCCAAGCTCCGCTGGACCAGGCTCAAAATTCCCGCCCTGGCATAGGCCCCGCCCCCGTCTCCCTGGCGACGGCCCCTCCACACTTCTGGGACCAACTCTGCTTGCTGAGGGCAGGGCTCTTGGCGCCCAGCCTGCAGGGCTGTCAGATAGGCTGCTGACATAACGTGAGATAGCAACTAACCAGCCTCCTCACGTTTCCCCAATTTCCTAGATGTGAGGCCTGTGGCTGCCCCTCTAGGCGTGGGACCCAGTGGACAAGGCCCTGGATGCTGGGCTTTCCCATGGGAAATGGCTCCTCAGCCAGTGGGATGCAACTGCTGCCCAGGAGGACAGGGCCCCTGAAAAGGCGCCTGCCACTCCCCTTGCTTGCAAGGGGACTCTGTGACATAGGCCAGGCAGGGAAAGTGGTGGCCCAGAGCAAGGCCCAGACAGAGCACTGGATGGGCATTTTTTGTAAAATGACTGCTGTGGGTCAGGACACCAACAACCAATTGCCATCTGCATTAATAGTCATTAGGAAAATATCGCTCACAACCATTTTTCTACCTCTATTATGTGACTGTATTCTATTCCCCATGAGTAAGGTCACCGGCACGTGTCGTTCTGTCTTGCTTCTGTCTCTTATCCCAGAGGCCCCTGGTACTCTTTGGGCTCCAGGACTGGAAGCTCTCTTACCCTAGGGGTTTTTTGTAAATTGATTTTTTAAATTCAGTATATGTGTCAGCAGAATGCATTTGGATTCATTGTACACTACTGCAAGAAAACTTTTCATTTACCTAATTGGACACCATGGAGCATTGCACCCTATGTTACTCATCCATGTACCTGGGGGAATAATGTCCATCTCATTCCACCATCTATCCTGACCCATACGTCCTCCCCTCCCTTCCCTCCCATTTGGTCAAAATTTCTCCATTTCTCACATTCCCCCCATTTGGGATCAGCATCCAGTTCTTAGAGAGAACATTCAGCCTCTGGGTTTATGGGATTGGCTTACTTCACTTAGCATGATAGTCTCCAACTCCATCCATTTACCTGCAAATACTATCATTATATTTTCTTTGAATGCTGAGTATTAGTCCATTTTGTTTATATAGGACAATTTTTTTGTATCCACAGCATAACATCTAGGTTGCTTCCACAGTTTAGCTATTGTGAATTGAGTTGCTATAAACATTTGTGTGGCTGCATACTGCAGTATGCTGATATTAAGTCCTTTGTGTATAGACCGAGGAGTGTAGTAGCTGGGCCAAATGGTGGTTCCATTCCAAGTTTACTAAGGAACAATAGAGTTTTAAACTGACTGTTGGTCACCTGATAGTACTCCATGGGTTCCTCCAAGCCTGGCTTTCATTTGCCTCCCCTCATCCTCTGGAATGAGCCAGATGCTCAGTTGTGTCATCTGCAGTAAAGATGGCTTTCCTATGTCCTGTCCCTCATCAGCTTACAGTGCTGGGTCTGCCCCCAAGATGGAACTGAGCAGTGGATGCACAGGCATTGCTCCAATGTCCTGCTACCTCCTGAGATGGAAGGAACATCTCTGAGGTTTCTTGTATATCCACCCCCACCCCTGCTTTTGCTGTCTCTCCTTGAAGTCTTAAGTGACCTCATTCCACTCATTCTAACAAGACTTTAGACATTCTGCTTCTCCAAAACAATGGCTTTTCTCCTCTGATGGATACCCCTCATTAAACACCCACATTTGCAAGTTGCTGAAAAGATAAAAAAAAAATAGGTGCTATACTAAAATTCTCAGAACCAATGCTCTAGCATTGAAAATACTGCAGAGACACTTGGCTACACCACTAACAAGCTCTGCCATTGCCTTCAGATCCTTCCCTGCTAGGAAAGGAGGCCAAGTGCTATCCAGATGCAGCTAATAGAATTATCTCTGTTCTCTGGCTTTGATTCTTCAGAATCAAACACACACACACACACACATACACACTCTGTCTCTCTCTCTCTCTCTCTCTCTCTCTCTCTCTCTCTGAAATAAAAAAAGTTGGACCACGGCACACATATCAATATGGTAAATACTAATGATTTACAGAAGAAGGTTCTAGACCATGTGTTTGCTTGATGTTATTGTTTTTATTATTTTCTCAAGAGGCTAGGAGTAAAGAGGATCCTGTGGCTGTCCTCCTTAAAGTCTTCCATGGCTCTTCCTTTCTGGCAAGTCTCATGGGTTGTACAGCCAGGAAGGGGAATGAATTTGGAGGCCAGAGCTAAGGACAGCCCAGCCTGTGAAATCAGATTTGGTGTTTTCTGGCACAGTTTGGAACACTGACCACCTGAGCCCAAAGATCTGTCCAGAGAGTCAATTTTGAAAACACTTGTCTTTACACATGAAAGGCACATCTTCAGGGAAAGATTAAAGGAAGGAAATGTGACTTATAATTAACTGCTAAGCATGTGTTAGCAGTTGTGTATACTAACATGGCCCATGAAAAAGGCCAAATTTATGTCATGTTTCCAAACCACATACACACACACACACACACACACACACACAAATTCTAACAATTAAAACATCCACGACACCTATCAAATAATTGTGAAAAATGGGTAAAATTATATGTATACAAAGGAATTTCAGAATACGCTGCTGAATTTGTAAAATGAATCAATTTTTAAAACCCGTCAATATGATGTCTCTGGGTAAGGTACATCAGATATATGTTTATTCAGTGCAAAGTGTTTGTTTCCTTCAAGAAAATGTTTCATGATACATACAGGCCAGGAGCCAAAACCTGGAGACTTTCTCAGTTGAGAGAAGCCAGGAACTTTGTGTTTCATTGGAGAATTTCTGCCTAAATCTCAAAAGCAGGACCTCAATGACATGACCAGATAGTGAGTTTATTGGAGAATGTCCCCCATTCCTAAAATGATAGTATGGACCATATCCCGCTAGGCCAAGGGTAGTTTTGGCTTCTGCCTTCTATTTGATGCCATTTTTTCCCCCTCTGCTCCCCCACACCCCAGCTCACTCTTGAAAGGCCTTCTGTTCTGTCAGCCATAGTGACATCTGCTGGCGGATATGGGAAGTCACAAATCTGGGGGACCCTCTCCACCAAAACTTGTTAATGCTGCCATTTATCACAGGGGCAGGGGTGCGGGCTCTGGAGGGCTGGGCGTCATGTCATTTCTCCCATACCCTCTCCCAAGAGAGCAACCGTGTCTCAAGCAGCCAGTTCCCACCTTCCATTCGCAGAACTGAAAGTCAGGCAGATGCAAACCCCAAGGCTAGCGTGGGCCCTGGAAAAGAAGCCACCATTCCAGGTGACAATAGACTTGACTGGATGCTTGGGGACTGAAGCAAGGTAGTTCTCACCCACCTCTGCGCCCTCCTCATTTTCAGCAGGCCTCTGCCTGCAGCTAGGAGAGAAGTGGAGCTTTCTCCCCCACCTGGCCCCGCTGTCTCAGCGCTGCTTTAAGGGCAAAATTGCAACTAGGTGACTCCAAAGAGGATTATTCAAACTCAGAGTTTCTTTCCTTCTGAACCAATGCAGGAGATGTCCACTTTGCGTTTCTGAGAAGTTCGTGGTGTCATAAGAACTCCACTTCACTTTGGCTACTCAAAGTATGGTCGCTTGGTCAGCAGCACCAGCATCCCTGCTCAGAGCTTGTTAGAAACGCTCCCACTCAGAGGTGCTGGAGTTTTGAACTGTCAGAAGCCACGTTTGAAACAAGCCCCAAGGCCATACCTGCACACACCCAAGTTCATGTGCTTGTACTCCACACTGGGTTCCTCACCTTGGCGCCCTTGGCCCATCAGACTGCTTCTTAGTCTGCAGAGGTCTTCCCATGCAGTGTAGACATTCAGCAGCACCCATGGCCTCTACCTGAGTTGTGCACCAGCACCCCTGACTTGTGATAACACAAAAGGTCTCCAGGCTTTGTCAAATGACCCGAGGGGAGGGGGAAAGTCACCTGTGTTGAGACCCATCACCTTCAGCGTCACCTGGGACCTTGTTACAAACACACATTTTCAGACCCCGCCCCAGATTGGCAAAACCAGGAACTCCAGTGGGGCTCAGGAAACTGGTTAACTCTCTGTGAGACACAGGCACTCTGAGGTGGAAGAGGACTTGGGAAAGGCCCTGCAGTGAATCTCTATTTGGTGACAGACAAGTCACAGGGGCCACAGCATGACCAAGAGGTTGCAGGCCATGGGTGATAAAGAGCCCAAAGCTGTAGCCACCTGGGAGGGTTTGCAGCCAACACTTCCCCCTGTGCTATCTCCATGACCTTGGCCAAGTGACCTGATCTTTCAGTGCCTCAGTTGTCACCTATGGAAAATGGGGACAACCAAAGCACTGTTCCTCCTGCAACTATTGAGGGATGGGGAGGCTTTTATGATAAGGTGCTTAGAAGAGTGCTTGGCTCCAAGACCTTCAGAAAAGTCACCTACTGGTCTCATCTTCACCATCACTGGCCTGTCTTGCCCCCGATTGTTGAGTCCCCTACAAGTCAGCCAGGAAGGTGCTTCATTCTCTGCCACATCCTCAGCAGGGAGCCCTGCCTGGCCTGGACCAGGCTCTCAATGAACATCGGTGGAGAAAGGCATTGCAGTGCCCACGAGGACATGAGGACACCAGCAGAAGCCCTCTGTCTCAGGGGCTTGAACTTTGCTGTGGATCCTGTATGTTCTGCAAAGGGACCCCAGCTTCCTAGATCCAATTCTATTAGAAGGTGTCCTTCTAAATGTGGCAACTGGGCAAAAGTGAGCTTCTCCGTCCGTGTGGATTAGACGGGACCTCAGGTAGATCTGCAGGCATGCTGTAACCAACAGTCAATCAACACATGCTTAGAAAATCATGGAAAGACTAAAGATGGGGGCGGGGTGCTTCACATATGTTGTGTGTTTTCTTCCTCTACTTCTAGGATTCTCTCTACCCACCTCCTGAAGTCAGTCATACAACTATCCCCATTTCAGATATGCAAACACTGAGGCCCCAAGAGGTTACAGAACATGCCCAAGGTCATTGTCTAGTAAGCAGTGAAAGTGTTCTTCTCATGCTGGTCGCTGATTCCAAACCCACACCTGCCTTTCTTCCCAGGGCACTTCCTGGTCTGCACACAGGGATTACCTGCCTTAAGATTGGGAGGACAATCCTAATTTCAAACCTTCTACCTCACGTTATGCTGAAGACAATTCTAAGCAGCAGAGCATGTGTCTTATTTGGTTTAAAAACTCCATCTCTGGTAGTAATGAGATCTCTCTGCCACAGCCCCACCAGACAGCCATTTGGGACCACAGGAGTGTGGAGAAAGAGTGACCACAGGAGTGTGGAGAAAGAGTGACCACAGGAGTGTGGAGAAAGAGGACACAATTCAGGAAAGCGAAATACGAAGAAGCAAGAGCTGAATATACTAGAACAGACAGGATCAGCAGAGAGAGCCCAGCTGAGAGAGACCTGGAGCAGGGCTGGGGCCAGCCAGCGCATTGATGAAGTTCTGCTGTGTGCCTGGCACTATGCTGAGAAGTGGACACTGCATTGAGTACAGTCTCTGACCTTGCCCTGCTAAAGATCCCAGTTTGGGGATTTAAAGCTGGATGACATTGTCCAGCACTATGCCATTTCTTCACACCCCAGCTGACCTAGAGCCCCCAGCACCATGGCCCATTTGCCTACAGTGAAGGCCAGCAGCAGCTTCCTGCCATGGCTGGCAGGAGTGGGTGGAGAACCTCCAGCTCTCTCACCCTGTAGGAGGGCTTCTATTAGTAGCATGATCTACATGGACCCCCAGCACTCCTTAGCAGGACTGTGCTTAGTCACTCAGTGACAACAACTGGCTGGTACACCCTGTCTTCCAGTTCCTAATCACTTCCTGTTCCTACCTGGAGTTTTCTAGCATCGCCTTCCAAGAAAACTACTTGCTAACAAATCTGGATCACAGAGTCCCCACACTTTACCTCAGGGAAGCCAGAGCATGAAAGAAGGTTCTAGAAAGATGTACAGTGATCCCAGTCTATCTGGCCATTTTATGCCTGAATTTATAGTACTCCTTGGCTGCTCTGACTGCCCTGATAGGTTTAGGAGAAAAGACAAGCCATATTTTGGCATGTAAAATGCATTCAGGCCAAGTCTCTTTCACACAACCTACCAAGTAGGGGCAGAATCTCATGAAATTTTAAGTACAACAGAATGCCAAATGCCTACTCATTCCAGTGAAGACATGCTCCAAATAAGACTTAGAAGACGTGCTGCAAACAAGACTTAGAAATGTGTCCTCAGAGAAGATTCTATAATTTTGCATTTGCTTCTGAAAGTTGAAGCACACAGTTCTAATGAGCCCAGGAAGACAAGGTTGATACACAGTTGAGTTGGCATATGATGTACCAGAGCTAAGGACTTCAGGGCTGCTGTCAGGTGGTTCCCGGGCTCTTCTGGTCCTCACCCTCACTCAGTGTCTTTTTGTTGGTGATGTAGTTCAGCAATGGATTACTGGCCCAGAGACTTGTTCAGTATTGCTCAGCAGTAGCAAAACACTGTCGCCAGTTGTAGGTAGCCAACTCCAGGTGAGAAACTTGATAGATGTTAATGCTCACGGCTTTACACTGGCAGCCTGCCCCTCAGTGATCATGCTCTCTAAAATATACACCATGCTAAATTGTGTGGAAGAATTCTACGTCTAGCCAAACCACACGAGCTTTCAAAAGCAGCTCAATAACATTTAGAGGATTCACTCTCCAAAGCAAGCTTGCCAATGCCTGAGTGCCCATACACTCTATTGGCGCCAACCTCACCTCCTTTTAGAATGCACACATCCACCAAGATATCACTGCCTGTGGTGGTTGAGCGGCCTTTCCAATGGACGAGGTGGATGTGAATGTAACACGTGAATGAATCAGCATTTACCAACAACCGGAAGAAAAAAATTCACTCTCTAAGATATGATGGCGGAGCTGCTCTGTGATCTAAACCATCCCCCTCTCCTACATCCGCTGTGTTTTCCTCTGCCTGGATGGACCTCCAACTCAGCATAGAAGGATGTGTCCTTTCTACTCAGAAGCCCTGTCATGGCTTCCAATTCCAGGCCCTGATTCCTGGTTAACTGCAGCCAGATCTCGCTTTCAAGGTAGTCTCTTCAGATCCCTTCCCTACCCTAACCACAGTGTGGGCTCTGGCCCCACCCTTACTCTCTACACCACCATTCCACATTATGGTTTTCCTGTCCCTCATTGTGACCCAGGACTGCCCATGACCGACCCCACCCAACAACAAGCTGTTGAACCAGGTGCCTTCAGAGGGTAGAAATGACCAGAGATGGCTAACTTGAAGATTTCACAGAATAGTTAATGAGACATCCTGACCAGTCAAATGACATAAGAGGAAGTCAGTGAGTTCTAACCTCAAGGGCAAATCCTATGGTTCACTGGCTGTCAAATTCAGCTACACACTGGAGCCACCTGAGAGCTGTGCATAGTACTGACCGCTGGACCACCCACTGGCCCTGGGTTGATGGAATGGCTCTAGGCTAAGATGGGACACTGGGGTTTGTAAATTACCAGTTGAGTATAAAATAAACAAACTTTGAGAACATTGCTTTTTTTCCCCACATGAAGAACTGTGTGCATACACATGCAGAAGTACACAAATCTGCAGCATAAGGCTCCTTGAGGACCATAGATTAAATGCACTCCAGTCACCAGCACCCTGACTAGGAACACCACCAGACACCTATTTCCACCTTCCCAGGTGATCACAGCCCTGCCATCCAAGCATGGAGCAGTCCTTCCTGCTGAGAGATTTCAGTGTGGAGAATGGAGAGCCCCCCTCTCCTCGGAGTCCCTGCTTTGACAACAAGTGCACTGGAGAAGTTTGAATCAAGTGGGAGGCACATGGGCAGGCTCCCTAGATGAGGCCCTATTGAAAGGAGGATGGAATGTGAGGAGTGGGCCAGAGAGAGGAAAGATGGGAAAGGGAGGGAAGCTGGTGAGGGCAGGGCGGCAGCATCACTGGAAAAGAAGCCCCGGGAGGAAATGCTGCAGACTCGCAGCTGAAGACACCCGTGCGGGCCTGAGGAGTTTTCAAGCACAGCCTTCCTTGCCAATGTGTGAGCTTCGTGTTCTGCTGAACTTGGATGAGTTGAGTGATAAATGACATGCAGGGACCCACATGCAACAAACACATGTACTGATGGCACAAGGGCCTCAAAGTGAAACTGTGTCTGCCAGTTATTACAAGTTATTGTGCAGCACTCTAGTTCAACCAGGGGCAGCCACAAATTGCTCACTGGGAACCCTCTTTGCTGCCACAAGTGGAGGCTGCTTGCACTTCTGAACTTCTAAGCTCTCCTGAGCAAGCACATTCAGAACCCACTTCAGGCCCAATAGAAAAAGTGTACCTATAAGAGAACCCTTGTAGCTCCGATCACCAACTTTAAACAAGAAAGCTGCCCTTTGAAAAAAAATCCATTTGCAAATGTTTCACTGAAATCAACGGTTCCCACTCAGAAAACAAACTGGAAACGCAGGAGCCTTCATGCAGGGAATCTACATTTCCAATGAAACAGATGCTTCAGAGAGAAACTGAGAGTGCCGGCTCTGAGAAGCAGTTTTGCTTCATGCAGCTTCCACCAGAAACAAAACCCAATGTGCTTACAGAGAACAAGACCCTTCCTTCAATTGGAAGCTGCCTGCACAAAATGATTCTGTTCTGCACTTCCAAGCTCTCCTCAGCTGGCACGTTCAGACAACACTTTACACCCAAAGTGCAAATTGTGCTACCCAGAGAGCCCTTGGACCTAACATCACCAATATTCACATGGAAAGTTGGACGGTTGACAAGATCAATGGCCCAGAGTTTCATTGAAATCTTTTTCTCAAATTTTTTGAAAACTCACTGGAAACGAAGGTACCCATGAGCAACAAACTCTGCTTTATACAAGACACAGAAACTTCTAAGTAGAGCCCGTGACTGCTGGCTCTAAGAAGGAGTTCCAATTCCTACTAGTTCAACCAAGCCCAAATCCCAATGTGCTCTCTAGAAACACTATTACATCCTGCAATTGAAGCTGTTTGCACACCCTGCTTCTCTTCTGCACTTCACACTCTTCTCATTGAGCACATTCAGAGAACAGTTCAGGCTCAATATCCAAAGTGTGCTAGCAGGAGAGCCCTTGTACCTCGGAACACTTGCTCAGATAGGAAGTGATAGGACTGATGGGTGGGTCAATTCCTCAAAGATTCTTTGGAATCCATTCCTCAAACAGATTCTGAAAACTATCTTGAAGTTGCATCAGCCTGTCTGCAATGACCTGTGCTTTATTGAGTGCATAGATGGTTCCAAGTGAAATGGTGCCATCAGCTCTGACAAGAGTTTCTGCTTCCTGCACGTTCAACCAGGGAAAACCCACCACGTGTTCACTTAGAACAAATCTACTTTGTGCACAAACTTTTTCTGTTTGCCCCCTACAAATGCATCTCAGGATGCACATTCAGAACACATTTCCTGCAAAAAACATGAGAAAGTATCATTGCAAAAGCACACTCTGGTCAGCATCACCAACATTGATTAGGAAATAAATTGCACAAGTTTCATCGTATTCCCTTGGTCTCCTTCTTCTAAAAACTCATTGAAACTGCAGGTACCTGACAGTAACCAACTTGCCATTGACCAAGAGCACAGTTGCTTCCAATGGAAACTGGGCCTGCCAGCTCTCAGAAGACATTGGATATAAGGCTACTTCAGCCAGGTACAAAGCTCAATGGGCACGATGAGAAAAAATGTCATTTCCTAATATGAAAGCTGCTTGCCAAAATTCTTCTGTGCTGCACTTCCAAAATATTTTCAGGAAGCACTCTCAGAGCACAGTTTCAGCCCATATGCAAAGAGTGCTAGCAAGAGAGCCCTTGGACCTAGGTTCACCAACATGGAGGAGAACTGTGGGCCCACTGGGAAGAGCAATTCTGCAAGGTTGATTGAAATTCTTTGCTCAGTTGACATGCAAGTGCCTGCCTGCATTGAACTCGCATTGACCAATTGTACAGACGCTTCAGAGGGAAAGTGCCACCTCTGAGAAGCGGTGGTTCTTCATGCTAGTTTAAGTAGTGACAAACCCCATTGTGCTCACTGAGAACAGAATGAGCTCCTGAATGTTGAAGCTGCTGAGAGACTGCTTTACTTTTGCACTCCCAAACTACTCTCAGCAAGCACATTCAGAGCCGAGGTCAGGCCCAAAATACAATGTTGGCTGGCAAGAGAGTCCTTGTGCCCAGGATCACCAATTTTGAGAAGGCAATGAAGACTGCTGAAAAGATCAATTCCACGAAATTCCATGGAAATCCACTCATCAGACCTTTCTGAGAACACTTAAAATGCAGATTTCTTCATGTAAGGAACTCTGGGTGACAGATGGCAAAGTTTCCCAAATGCAAACATGCCTACCAGCTCTGAGAAGCCGTTCTCATTCACACTGCTTCAAGCAGGGAAAAATTCCCATGTGCTCACTGAGAACAAGTTAGCTTGTGCTACTTGAAGCTGCTTCTGCAAACAGCTTCACTTCTGCACTTCTATACTGTTCTCATCAAGCACATTCAGAGCACAGTTCAGGCATGAAACACAAAGTGTGACAGAAAGAGATCACCAATTTGCAGGAGGAAAGAGGACCAGCTGAGAAGGTCCGTTCTCCAAAGTCTCACTGACATCCATTTGTCACACGTGTTTACAACATACACTTGAAGTGCAGGTGCCCACATGAGTGAACTGTTTTGGATCAACAGCACAGAAGCTTCAGTGTGAAAGCATGCCTGTCACCTGTAAGAAGCAGTTTTGCTTTCTTCTAGCTCACACAGAAAAAAAACACCATGTGCCCACTTACAACAAAGTTAGTCCTGCAAGTTGAAACTGCTTGCAGCAAATGGCTTCCATTCCCCACTTGTAGCCACCAGTGGTTAACAGATGGCACAGAAGCTTCAATGTGAAACTGTGAATGCCAATCATTACAAGTGCTTCTGACACTCAGTGGTAAGGCACCCGGGTTCACTTCCTAGTCCTTTACCTGGAGCTGAAGCTCCCTGCCTCCTTTTCTTTTCCAGGTTAAAGCTTCCCCTGTGCATTCAGTCTCATTGGACTTGGAGTTACCATTGACCCAACTCAGAAGTTCCCATCTCTGGTATCTCCATCCCCTCTTGGTACTGGGGATTGGACCAGGGGCTCTGCCACTGAGCTATATCCTCAGTCCTTTTAATTCTTTATCTTGAGACAGTGCCTCACTAAGTTGCTAAACCTGGTTCAAACCCACAATCCTCCTGCCTAAGCCTCCCAAGTCACTGGGTCATAGGTGGGTGCCACTGTGCTCAGCCTGTGGTTGCATTTGGATGCAGTCTAAGCTGCTGCAGGTTTGGGGAATGTTCTGTGGGCATCTATATAACAGTACCTGGACAGGGGTGCTTTCTGAAGGGTGAACCAGAACCTCTCGCTGTTTGCTCTGTGGATGTGCTGCCTGGCCTGCAGTGGGTTAGTCACAGAACATTCAGGAGAGATCTAGGGCACTGGGCAGGGCCCTCCATCCAGCAGGTGACCTGGCAGGAAGAGCCCTTGCAGCAGGGAAGTGGGGTGGCCCTCTGTAGGTGAAGGCACAGAGCTCTCTGATGACTAGTGACCAACTCAATGTAAAGCAGAAAAATCCCATGAACTTCATGTTCAAGTACAAAGTTGGCTAGGATGACTGGGTGGCATTGCAATCTCCTGAAGGTCCTTCTTGGATACATACACAAAGAGAGAGTGAGGGACTAAGGGGCAGGAAGGAAACACAATTTTTTCAAACACTGAGATCTGGAGTCCAGCTCCTGCCATGTAGTCAATGAATGAATGGATAATAGTTGTTTTTACAGGACCATGTGACCTGGGGCTGCTCGGCTTCCTGTGGGCCCTCAGCATCCCCATCTATAAAGCAAGGGCACAGACCAAGGGTGCTGTCAGCTTTCTGTTGCTATGACAAAGCATCTGAGAGAATCCCCTTAAAAGGAAACAGGGTTTCTTTTGGCTCATGGCTGCATAGGTGTCAGTCCATGGGATCATAGCCCTGTTGCTTTGGGCCTGTGGCAGCACAGTAGGACAACCTGGCAGCTAGAGCATGTGACAGAGGAGGCTGTTCACCTCTGGGAAGCGGGGTGGGGGTAGGGGGTGGGGGTAGGACTGGGCTGGGTCCCAATATCCCCTCAAGGGCACACCCCTAATGACCTCATTCCCTCCATGAGGCCCCACTTCCTAAAGGTTCCATTATGTCCCAAGGGCCACAGGCTGGTGACCAAGCCTTTAGCACATGGGCAATGGGGACATTTGACATCCAAACCACAATGCCAAGTGATCATTAACTGGGGGCTAACCCCTGGTCACCGGGCCAACCCTTTCCCACAGCCCAGGCCTGGGGAGATTGACTGCCATCTGCAGGACACGCACGGCAGGCAGCTGCCTCAGCCAACATGGAATCCTTAACAGAGGCTTTTTTTTGGGGGGGGTACCAGTGTTTGATCTCAGGGGTGCTTGACCACTGAGTACATCCCCAGCCCAATTTTGTATCTTATTAAGAGTCAGGGTCTCAGTGAGTTTCTTAGTGCCTTGCCATTGCTGAGGCTAGTTTTGAACTTTTGATCCTCCTGCCTCAGCCTCCTGAGGTGCAGGGATTACAGGAGTGCACCACGGCGTTGGCCAAGAGGCTCATTTTTGACAGTGGGGTTTCCTTGGAGAGAAAGCTGTCCCCTGCCCTGGGGGACATCCCTGATTTGCCCACACAGCAAGGTTGTGTCACTTTTTCTTATCTCTGGAGAGCAACTCAATTCATACCTAGTAATCATAGCCCCACAGGTTCTCTGATTAAGAATAGTGCAGAGCTTGGGGACAGTGGTGTATGCCTGTAATCCCAGCAACTCTGGAGGCTGAGACTGGAGGATGGCATGTTTGAAGCCAACCTTAGCAATTTAGTGAGGCTCTGAGCAACTCAGTGAGACTCTGTCTCTAATGAAGTATTTTAAAAAGGGCTGGGGATGTGGCCCAGTGGTAAAGCGCCCCTTGGTTCAAACCCTGGTACCAAAAAAATAAAGAGAGAGAGAGAGAGAGAGAGAGAGAGAGAGAGAGAAAGAATAGTGTAAAAATAAGGGAAAACTCAGGCTAAGATCTTAACCCTGGGCTGGGAATGTGGCTCAAGCGGTAGCATGCTCACCTGGCATGCATGAGGCCTGGGTTCGATCCTCAGCACCAAATACAAACAAAGATGTTGTGTCAGCCATTAAATAAAAAATAAATATCAAAAAAATTCCCTCTCTCTCTCTCTCTCTCTCTCTCTTTAAAAAAAAAAATCTTAACCCTGCAAACGCAGCTGGTAGAGAAAGGTGCTCACTCTAAGACTATGGGGATTCACCCCACCAAGACTCAGTTAGCACATGCTCTCAAAACGTGTCACCCTAAGGGCTGGTGAGCTCCGTGGTAGAGCACTTGCCTAGCATGTGCAAGGCCCTAGGCTCAATGCCCAGTGCAGCAACAAAAAGAATTTCAAAACCCCATGTCATCCTCAGGTCCAGGGAGAGCAGTCAGAGCATCTGTCTGCCCCTGAGACTGGGCCTGGGAGGACTCACTTGGGAAGATGCCAGGGGGCTCATCAAGGGTCCGGGGATTTGCCACCGGTGCGGCCAAGGTCACTCCTTGATGGCAAACTGAAACCTGTGAGCCATGTTTTCTGTGACTCTCAGGAATCCCTTCCACACCTCTGTCCTTAAAACAGGGAAGAGTAATAATGTCACTCAGTCCCTCTGTACTGCTGGGACCACAGTGGTCTTTAGAGGAGATCTCATGGCTGCCCTGGGTCACCCCTGCTTCACATCCCCTTGGTGACCAGTGGTCTCTTCCCACCTGAATGCTGTCCAGACCCGACTCCTGGGGGGCAAGCCTTCCCCTCCACCCTCCACCGGTGCTCACCAGCTGCCCTGGGGTACAGGAGGCTGTGACCCAGGCTTGGGTAGGGCCTCCCCCCTAGTCAGAGCCATCCTGACAGCCCCAGGCTGCAGCCCCAGCCTGGAAGTGGTGCCTGGAACAGAGCAGGAGGTTGCTCCCCGTGGCCCCTCTGGTCCCTCCCTTCCTCCTGTTGAAGGAGCATGTGAGGAGTGGCTTGTCCTTAAACCTGTGCAGAAGCTTCCAAAGAAACAGCTTCAAAGCCCTGGAGCAGGGGAGGGGGTTGAAAGGTTTGGAGATGGAGCCATCTGAGAACAAATGGCAGAACTTCAGAGCATGAACAAGAGAGCAGGAGTTCCAAGCCTCTGTCGATGGAGTTTCTAGCAAAACATGATGGTGGTTGCAGGAGCCAGATGCAAGCCAGGCTCAGATGACCCCGTGGAGTACCATCAGGTGACCAATGGCCAGTTCAAAACTGTATCGTAAAAGAGCTTCCAGTCCTGAAGCGCAAAGTATCCCAGGGGCCTCCAGGCTAAGTGACAGAAGCAGGCACACAATGACACATGGCCTGTGACCTCACTCGTGGAGAATATAATACAGTTTCACCATAGAAGTAGAAAAAATGATTGTGACCAATATTTTAATAATGATGATTCGTGTGGATGGCCATTCATGCTGGGTGTGATAATTGACAACTGTCATTTTACAAATAATGTTGATCAAACGCTCCCTCTGGGCCATGATCTGGGCCAACCACTCTACCTGCCTTGCCTAACTGATCTTCACAGTGTCCCCAAGAAGCCAACACAACAAACCAGAAAACCCAATGTCCCTGCTAGCAAGTGCAGGACCTAAGGCATGAACCCAGACACAGAGACCAACCAAATCAAATATACATGAAATATTTACTGGAATATTGGTAGAAATCTAGGAGAAGAGGCTGTGGCCTAGAAATGGGGAGGGTTGGATGGTAAAGGAAGGAGACCCTCATTGTTATACAAAATTACATATAAGAGGAAGTGAGGGAAAAGGGGAAAAAAACAAGAGAGAGAAATGAATTACAGTAGATGGGGTAGAGAAGATGGGAGGAGAGGGAGGGGAGGGGAGGGGGGATAGTAGAGGATAGGAAGGGCAGCAGAATACAACAGACGCTAGTACGGCAGTATGTAAAAAAGTGGATGTGGAACCGATGTGAATCTGCAATATGTATATGGGGTAAAAATGGGAGTTCATAATATGCTTGAATCAAATGTATGAAATATGATATGTCAAGAGGTTTGTAATGTTTTGAAAAACTAATAATAAAAAAAATAAAAATTTAAAAATTAAAAAAAAAAGAAATATTTGCAGAAAAAGAAAAACCCATTTGAAAATTCTTATAGAATATCAAGGGAATCCAAATAGCCAACCCAGTTATGAGAAAAAGAAACAATTAGAAGGACTCAAACTCCCTGATTTCAAAACATACTACAGAGCTACCACAATCAAAACAGTGTGGTGTTGACAGAAAGCCAAACAGAGATCAATCGGAAAGAATGGAATGCCCAGAAGTAAGCCCTTGTGTATTTGGTCAAATGACTCTTGATAAGGGACACAAGTCCATTCAGTGAGGAAAAGAACAGTCTTTTCAGCAAATCATTTTGGGGAAAACTGGACATACACATGCAAAAGAATGAAGTTGAACTCTTACCTAATACAACATTTACAAAAGAAAACATAGGGCAGTAGATTCAGGACACTGGAGTTGACAATGATTTTTTTTTTTGATAAGATGCCAAAAGCACAGGCAACTAAAAAAAAAAATAGAAATATTGGACTTCATGAAAACTGAAGTTTTGTTCATAAAAAGATGACATCAATACAGTAAAAAGACAGTCCATTGGATGTGAAAAATAATGGCCAACCACATATTTTTTGCAC
The DNA here is from genome assembly GCF_048772815.1 of Callospermophilus lateralis. Lineage (NCBI taxonomy): Eukaryota > Metazoa > Chordata > Mammalia > Rodentia > Sciuridae > Callospermophilus > Callospermophilus lateralis. Next base: position 88,788,604 of record NC_135318.1, read on the forward strand.
CACCACACCAGGTGTGAAGCGTAATTCTTAGCAGTAGGCTGTGTATAAAACAGGATGCTGACCTTAAAAATCTCCACTGTTTTGTAATGGTCATTAAGTATGCCTGCTGTTTTCTTAAGCAAGGCATTGTCTTTTGATGTTTTCTGTAATATATTATTTAAAAACCCCTCTACAACAAACACAGAGTTCTTTTATGAGGGGTAGAACCAAAGAGACCCATAGAAAATTCCCTCATAACAGTGTATTGGAAGTAATCTATAAAATTACTAAAATTTGAGAATGTATCCTATTCTCCTCTCTTTTGCCCTGGGGGAGAGATTTTATTTTATTTGCCTTTGATGCTCCCAACACTATTTAGTTAAATGTAATCTGTGAATGGTGACAATCTTCACACAAACACTCACACACCCCTACCATCCCCACTCCAAGCTTCCTTAATCTCAGGCTACACATAAAGTAGTAGCTAAATGACAGACTCTGGGAGGCCAAGGCCAGGTCTGTGCTGTATCCCAGAATGTTGAACAGTACCTGACACCTAGTAGGACCTCAACATCTCTCTGTCCAGTGTATATAGGACCAGAAATACCTGACTCCCTGTAGAGCAGGCGTTCAGTTGGATGCAACATATAAAAGTGAGATTTCCAACCCGTGAAACTGCAGAAGGCCTGAGGGCTGACAGCTTGGGGAAAAGTCCTGTGAGAAAGGGTGAGGGACAAAGATTTGCAGCTTCACAGATGGGATGGTTTGTTGGTGTCCCTCAGAAGTTCCTGTGTGAGACAGTGCAAGTGAGGAGAGCCTTAACCTAATTAGTGCATTGAACCCGTGGTGGGGACTAACTGGGTGGTAACTGTAGGCAGTAGGGTGTGGCTGGAGGAGGTGGGTCTCTAGGGACTGCCCCTGGGGTTGCTACTCTGTCCTGGTGAGGGGAGCTCTCTCTCTGCTTCCCAGGTGTCCAGTCCTGAGCTGCATTCCTACTCCAAGCCTTTCTGCAGTGATTTTTTAAAATAATAATAATATTAATAATAATAATTATAATTGTTGTTATTTTGTGTGTGTGTGCAGTGATGTTCTCAACTGTGAAGAGGTGTTTAAAAATTGACTCAAATACACCGCCCCCCCACAGCAAGGAGAATGGCAGGCGTCTTTTCAGGGGTTAAGTGATTTTTCAAAAGGGTGTCCCTGGTTTTTTATTGAAAACCCCAATGTTTCCTGATGCATGTTGTTGTGGGAAATAGGCTTCCATTCTCCTGTGACCAGGGATTTGTATTCATCTTGGCAGAGAATAGGTTGGTCTCCTGTAAGGAATGTGAAGTAGCACGTGTTCTGACTGCTCAATGGACAGTTAGATCAGAACCTAGGACATGTGAGCACATTCAGAGCACAGGTCAGGCATGAAACACAAAGGGTGCCAGAAAGACATCTTTTGAATCTAGCATCACCCACTTGCAGGAGGAAAGAGGACCAGCTGAGAAGATCAGTTCTCCAAAGTCTCATTGACATCCATTTGTCACACTCGTTTACAACATACACTTGAAGTGCAGGTGCCCACATGAGTGAACTGTTTTGGATCAATGGCACAGAGTCTTCAATGTGAAAGCATGCCTGTCACCTGTAAGAAGCAGTTTTGCTTTCTTCTAGCTCACACAGAAAAAAACACCATGTGCCCACTTACAACAAATTTAGTCCTGCAAGTTGAAACTGCTTGCAGCAAATGGCTTCCATTCCCCACTTGCAGCCATCAGTGGTTGACAGATGGCACACAGGCTTCAATGTGAAACCGTGAATGCCAATCATTACAAGTGCTTCTGACACTCTAGTTCAACCAGGGACAGCCCCAAGTGCTCAAAGAGAACACACTTTGTTCCTGCAAGTGGAAGCAGCTTGCACAAACTGCTTCAGTTAGAAAACTCCAAGCTCTTCTCAGCAAGCACATTCAGAACACAGTCCTGGCCCAATAGAAAAAGGGTCCTAGCAAGAGGATCCCGTACCTATGATCACCTTCATAAGGTAGCTTCCCAACTTCTGTGTGGAAGTGAGTTTCTCCTTGCCCCTTACACTGTTGTGGAACTACTAGGAGCTCAGCTTTGTGCAGGATCATCTGACCTGAACTTTTTGCAAGACCTGTATAGCCCTCACACATGCTCAGATGCTACAGGATTTTGTAGACCAGTCCAGGCAATAGGCATCCATTCATTGTCAACAGTCTAAAGATTCCTAGATGCATGGCATTCATTATCATCAAATGCAGAATTTTGATCAAAAACCATATATATATATATATATATATATATATATATATATATATATATATATATATATATATATATATATTATTTATTTATTTTCAATCTGAATCAAGAAAATTGGAAATATCACCAAATCCAAAGAGTGGATCCCCATTGTGATGCTACCAGTGGAAAATTCTACAGCTGACCTCATGGGATGGTTCACAGTCAAAACACAGGTACGTGAAAAATATTACATGACATGACCTTGGGGTTATGTGGACAGTGGCATGTGAAGTACACATGCATGTCTTCTTCAGACATGGGATTCATTTGCAAGATACCTTATGCAATTAGAATACTCCAAAATGGGAGAAATCAGAACCACGTCTCCAAAGTATTTCAGCAGAGACCAACTCCATCTGTCTATCTCTCAGTGAGTACGTGTGCTTGTGTGAGTGTGTGTGAACTCTAGTGTGTGTGTGTGTGTGTGTGTGTGTGTGTGCTCTAGTGTGTGTTTGTGTGTCTTTGTTTGTGTTTGTACCATGATACTTCATTGCCCCCATTGGAAAACTGACTCAGATAATGCCATCTGCCAAACTCCTAAAAACCAAAATTCTTGCTGATAGAATGAAACATTCCTTCCTGCTGGTTTGGATGTGTCTTTTAGGAATCACTGCTGCATTTAGTATACACAAATCATCAGAGTAGATCAGGTAACAAAACAAATATGTTTTAAAATAATAACATATTAATGGAAACAAATACAGGATAGAGTAACAACAGTGTTACTAAACAAGGTCAAGGACAATGGCAAACTATAGGTTCAAACTTTCCAAGCAAATAGTAATCAATGTAAATATTCCTGGGCTGCCTCAGCCCCGCCCAGGCACACAGCAGCAGAATGGTTTTGCAAGCATCCTCAGGAGGGCTGGAGCCTTCTTTACAGGACGAGAGGGAGGTTGAGGCTGGATCCACTCATCATTGTTTTGGGAGAGGCTCCTTTTCCTCAGCACGAAGTTGGATTCTGTGTGAGGGTTCTTTGCATAAAATACGTTGGCCTGCGCTGGAATTCTCAGCTCTGGGGAGAGAGGGGTGTACAAAAAGAAGGTGGCACTCAGGAGGTGCTCCCTAGGATACCCCAACATCTGAGAGCCTGTGCCAGAAACAACCTGAGCCACACACCTGAGAGCTCTCCAATTCAGCACCAATACCAACAAAGACAGCCTCCACAGTCCTCCCTGAGGAAAAACTAGGCAGAGCACTTCAACAGACCTAATGTCTGTTCCTACCAAAGGTTTTGGACTCCAGAACATCCCAGGTCCTCTTGCATCTGCCAAAGCACTCCACTAGATTTACATCTGAAATCTCCCACAAAAGGCTCCTGTGCTGAAGATTCAGACCCCACAGGAGCCATCTTCATAGGTGGGTTTGGAGGGAAGCATTGGATGGTGAGTGCTCTGATGTCATCATGAAATTCCCATTCAAGATGAATACACTACTGGGAGGTGGGAGGGACTGGAAGAAAGGTTGGGTATGGTTGGAGGAAGACCTAAACAGGGTTGCGCCCTGGGCAATAGTACCTTGTTCCTGTTGGCTCCACTGTATCCTCATCCTCCAAGTAGAGGTCCTCCTTCTCCTCTCTGTCTTTCCCTCTTCTACCTCTCTCCCAGCCTCGTTCTCTCTCTCCCTGTTTGGCAAGGACTGAGGAGCTCTCCACTGCCACACACTAAAGCATTATGGACAGCCTCAGTGCACAACCAAAGAGAAAGCTATGAAACCCGGAGAAAAGGCCTAGGATTCCTCTTCTGAGTTATTTTCATCAAGTATGGCCACAGTGAGGACAGGCTGACCAGCACAGATACCACATTAGAGCCATGCTTCTGCATTGGTGGAGCCCGCCTCCATGTGGACCAGACTCCAAGAATGGAGGCCACATTCCAAATGCTGCCCTACTGAGAACAATGGTTCCAAAGACCAGCAAAGGGAATGCTTCCCTCCAACATGGTGTATGGTCCAGTGGTGCCAGGACCCCAAGTGGGGGAATACAACAGCCCGCTTCTCCTTCCTCTGAACACGTGTTTCCTGTCGCCCTCCTCTAACCTAGAGCCTATCCTCCATCCCTTCTGGGTTGGATGTGGGGATCTCTGCTATGAATTTCTAAGGCTACAAAGGCCCCATACAGACTTCCTCTTCCATAGACTCTACTAACATAACAGTACATTCAGATAGGAGACAATTGATCCTAGAACTAATAGGGATGGTGGTCTTCAGCATACGTAGGCTGGGATAATGGCTGCTGTGGTGTTTGGCTAACAAAAACCAACCAACCAACCAACAAAAAAGCACTGGCTTTATTATCAGATGAGCTCTGTGGCTGACGTGCTCAGCAAGCCCTCATCTGGCTTTAGTTAGGGGTCATAACCTGGCTATTGTGATCACTCCTTGGCAAGTGGGCTCAGATGCAGAAGACCATGGAATTTATGCAAAAATAGATGATTCAGGCTGTCTCCCAGGCTGTGTTTTCTTCCCAATTTCATCCTGTTACTGCTTGCTAGAATCCTGGCAATGCTCTGCCCAGGCAGTGGTTTTCTGATCACACAGAAGGCTTTCAATATTGCTGATTCAGTCCACAAAATGCCAGTTCCATCTTTAGCCCATGCATTCCCATGTTCCTCTGAAACCACTCCTATCCCAGACCATGAAGCATACTGCTCCTGGAAAGAGGTTTTCCTCCTCACTCCTCAATGATGTCAACTTTGGATGCCTGTTCATGTCCAGGGGAGGGCACCTGGTGGGGAGCCACTGGGGTATATCATTGGACCTCGAGACCTTCCACCAGCAGAAGTGCAGTTGGCTTTGTGCACGAACCCAACATACCTGTTGGAGTGTTCTTGGGGGTCAGAGACTACTCTTTGGTGCTAAGAGTTGACCTGAGTCCACATCCTGACCCTTGCTCTCTGCCACCTGATTATCCCACTTACTTTGACGGTGAGAGATGATTTGGCCCAGCTCATATTCCTCCGGGTTCTCCTGATCAAGCAAGTGTAGCTCGAGGGCCCTGCGGATGATGACAGGAGCCCTATCGTGGCAGGTCACCTGGAGCAGCATGGGAGACAGGCCTTCAGGAAATGGGCCTTGAAGTGACTACTCAAGGACAGTGGGCAGGGGCATTCTGGAGGCACCTCCACTCTAAATACAAGGGCAACATCCATGACCCTACTACCTGAGGCTGACCTCCTGCTCATCGCGTGGGCTCTTCCCATAGGCTACTCGCCCAATCCTTGTACATAGGACTTCCTGGGCCTGCCATTGCTCTTTGTGGAGCTGACTCCTCTCAAAGTGAGAGGACTCCACTACCTGCATACAGATGCAATCTCATCCCACAAGTTTGGAGGAATGGGACAATAGCCACCAAGATCCCAGGTCTGCCCTAGGATGCAGGCGGCATTGGGAATGGCCTAGGCACAAAACCTAGAGGCTTTGGTCTGGATTGCCAGGGCCAAAAACAGACCCAGGAACATGACCACACACAGGAGTGCTGAAAGATAGCCATGAGAGCTCGTGGCCTCCAGAGGCTCAGTGCTGGCGGGGGTGCAGGAGGACACCTCATCCGGCAAGGGTGGTCATTGGGTTACCTGGACATTTGGTGTGCTTGCTCCACAACCATATCGACTCTGCAGAGAGACCCTCTCAGCTCCTTGTTCAAGGAACACGCAGAACCTCACACTGCTGTCCTCCTCCATAGAGGTCAGCATCCATAGGGGAACCTGCAACCTAGATCCTGTCCTATTCTCATCTGTCACCCATACCTGCCTCTGCTCTTCTGGACTGCATGCTGCCATCTGACACACAGACTCCCTCAGACATGGTGGTGGACAAGCTGCTGCTCTCCCTCATCTCAGCTCTAACCCTTCACACTGACCTCTCCCTTCTTGATTCCCATCTATCCTCCTGATCATCCAGAAGCTCCAATTTCAAGAGGGCATGAGTAGTCCATGGTATTGGACCAGTGTCTGTTCCCCACCCAGGTGTAAGCACCAGGGGACACCCCTGCTCCCAGGCTTACCAGGACAGTCTTGGCCAGCTTTGGACTTTGTGTTTCCAGGTGGACACGAATGAAGCAGGTGTCTCCCACCTTCTCGTGGGAAAGCGGCCTGGAGGACTTGCAGGTTGATTCTGAGAACTGTGGGAGATGGAACATCAGCAAACCCAGAAACAGAGAGCCACCCCAGCCTGTCAGTTGGCTCATTGGGCTTCTAGCACATATGTCCACGTGCTGAGGCTTCTTATTTCCTCAGGTGGGAGTGGAATGGCAGCACAAGTACAGCTTGAATAAGGTAGGTATTTACCTCCTTTCCCTTGACCTGGGGGCGTTTCCTCACGATGAAATATTTTATTCGCGGATTCATGGACATACACATGAGTGAGTGGTCAGGGACCTTGATTTCTGCAGAGCGAAGTGGAGAGAATTGTTAGGTGGCACTCAAGAATTATACCACAAAACACCCACAACCCCTGAGAGTCTCCGCCAGGGCGAACCTGCACCGGAATGGAGAGCCCTCCTATCCAGCTACAGTGCCACCAAAGACTCCCTCAGTGATTCTTCCCTGGAGAAGATGATGTACAGGATTCTAAACCAAAAGAGCACCTGACAATGGAAACAGCACCTTGGGCCCCAGAACTTCTCAGTGCAGGTTGGATCTGCCAAAGAGACACTGCTAGGCTTTGAATCAAGATTGGCAAAGGCTCCTGTGCTTAGGCCTTTCTCCCCAGTGCAGCCATGCTCACACATGGGCATTCAGGAAAGCGTTGGATGATGGGTGAATTCATCCACTTGCCCTTGATGAATCCACTCATGGATGAATACGCGGAGAGGTGGTATCCATCAGTGTTGTGTTGGGCATGGACATGGGAGGACTTCAGCAGGATGGTGCCCTGGAGAACTCTACTGTTTTCTAGGTTCGCTCTCCTCCCCCTTGTTTCTCATCATGAGCTGTCTGCTTGGTACTTTTATTCTGGTTCTTGTTCTACTTCTGGCTCTTCTTTCTGTCCTGCATCATCTTGTAGTTCTTTCTGGGTCTTTTTCTTGTTCTTACATGATTCCTTCTTGTTGTTCTTCTTGTGTATCTCCCTCCACCCTTCCTTCTGTTCACCTCCTTCTTTTTCTTCTTCTTCCTCCTGCTCTTCATCGTGTGATCCTCTCCCCACTCAGGAGTGTCCTCTTTCTCCTCCTCCTCCTTCTCCTTCTTTCTCTGGCAATGGTGGGGCGTCCTCTGAAGAGTTCAAATCTATCACACTCTTCTGCCCAGATGCAGCCTCTGTTCAGAACCCCAAGATGAAATCAGTTCTCAATCAATGGCCAGGAGTGAAACCAAGACCAAAGACAAGTGACTTCCTTTCTTTGTCATTGTCACAGTCAGGAAGACTGAATAACAGACACCGCATTCTGGACAGGCTTCTACCTGTGGTAGTCAGCACCTCATCTGGACCAGGATTGCTACAATAGATTCCACCTCCATAAAGCTTCCCCAATGAAAACAAGGTTTCCAAAATCCAGGTGAGGGTCAGCATCACTGCCACCCTCCTGCCATAAGGCATAGATGCCATCACACCTAGTGGGTTCCAGGCCCCCGGTAGTCCTCCATTTTGATGTCTGTTACACACAAACCTTCCCTGGTCTGGAGCCTGCTCTCAACTGATGCTTGGGTTGAAAGTGTCTGTTTCTGAAATCACCTTCGTAGATTCTCAGTTTGGTAATTCCTTATTGACTGGCTTATTTTCGTACCAGGGATAAAACCAGAGGCACTTAAGCACTGAGACCATTCCCAGGCCTTTTGACTTGGGTAAAGGGTCTCCCTAAGTTTCTGAGGCTGTTTGGAAATCCCCATCCTCCTGCGCTGCCTCCCAAGTCCCTGAGATTCGCAGACACTGCCCCTTGCCCAGCTCCTTGCACCACTGTCTTCCTCATGTGTAAGACAGAGCCAACCCAAATGAGGCGGTGTGTGAAAATGGGAAAACTCACTTACGTGCCCCAAAGATGGTGGGTTCTATTGTGGACAGGCTGGGATGGTGGAGGCTAGGAGTGTTGGGCTACAAGAAAGGAAAGAGCACTGGCATTTTGGATAGCTCAGCATTGTGGCCTCTGTTCTTCAGATGCCCTTCTTTATTGCTGGAAGGAATAATAACCTGGCCATTCTGATACCTTCAGGAGATGGGCACCCAGGCACAGAGGACTTGGAATTGTTCCAAAAAGAACTCAAACAGGCTGTCCCCTGGCCTTGACTTCCTCTTCACTAGGTCCTGTTCCCAGTTGCTGCAATCCTGACATTCTTGTGAGTAGGCAGGACTTCTCATATCCTGGCCATGGATTGGGACCTGTGCTGCTTCCGTCCATAGCAATGCTGATCCAATCAGGACCCATGTTCTCCTCCTCTTCATTTGAAGGCATCACTATCAGTGAGCCATAAACCAAACTGATGATCGATTGAGCCTCTCTCTGCCTTGCCCCTCATCGATATTAGCTTTGCATTGCCAGACAAAGTCCAGGGGAGAACACATTTAGGGAGGTTCAGCAGCCCCCTGGGGCCTCATTGAGCACCTCCACCTTGGACACGCCCATCACTGCAGTTGGTTTCCTGCACCAGGCCCACCACACTTTGGTATTTTGAGGCCAAGGCCCACTTTCTCTTGGCTGTGAGTTATCCTGAACCCACTGTGGATCATTTCTCCCCACTGTCTGATTGTCCAACTTACTCTCATTCTCAGACATCATTGTCAGCAGCTCAAAGTTGTCCACATCCTCATGCTGCAACAAATTTTGTTCCAAGGCCTTGCGGATGAGGCTCGTCACTGTCTCCTGACAGGTCACCTGGATCAGGGTGGGACAAATGTCATCAGAGAATGGGTTTTAGAGGAGTTACCCAGAAGACTGTGGTCAAACATTCAGGAGAAATCTCAGCTACATAGACAAGGGCACAATCTTGTTATCCTGCTACCTGAGTGTGGCCTCCATATACCCCCTGGGTTCTTGCAATGTGCTACTAGAACAATTCTGGTACAAATATCGGCCTGTACCTGCCATCTCCCCTCCCCCTGGGGAGTCACATTCCACTCAGGTCAAAGGACCAAACTGCCTATGCACAGACACACTCTCAACTCACTGAGATGAGAGCAATGGGCCAGGGATCTGCGCACCAAGTGTGCTCTGGGATGCAGGCTGCCTTTCTGGGTGGAAGAGGCAGATGCACTGAAAATTTTGGTCCTGACTGCCACTACACAAAACAGACTCAGATACAAGGGTGTGCACTTGAGTGCTTCATGATAGCCTCGAGAGGCCCTGGCCTCTGGAAGCTCAGTGCGGGTCTGGTTGTAATGATGTACTTGACTCAGCACTGGCAGGCACTGGACATGTCTCCTCTGCAGCTGGACACATGCAGCATTAGCGTGTCTACTGCACATCCACAGAAATTCTGCCAAGAACCCCTTTAGCTCCGTATTCACATACATGCAAAGGCTGACATTCCGAAGCTTTGGCATGACCCCCCAGGTGATCCCAACCCCAAATTCCCACACCTAGTCATGTTAAGGAGGTTCTCTTCCCTGCCACCAGGAACACATCCCCTCCTCCACATCTGACAAGTCACTGCCACCTCCTCTGCTCCAACCTCACTCATTGAGAATACCAAGTTCTAGACACTGCAGCCTGCACCCTGGACATTTCTCTGACTTCATCTGCCCACAGCACTTCCGTCTGCACTTCTGGCCTGCAAACCCCACAATACACAGGCCCACTCACTGCTGGAGCTGAGCATGCTGAGGCTCTCCCTCCTCAGGTCAAGCCCTTAAGATGGACCTCTCTCTTCTTTATTTCCCACCACAGTCCCGGGGTTGGCTGTGCCTCCTGCCTTCCACTGTGTGGACACCCAGGAGGCAGCCCTGCTGTCGGGCTTACCAGGATGCGCTTTGTCTCCCTCAGGCTCTGTCCCTCTAGGAGGACGTGAACAAAGCGGCTGTCTTCCACCTGCTCGCTGGAGTGAAGCAGTGAGGAGCTGCTATTGGTGACTTTCCTCATGCAGCACTCATTGCTTTGGGTGGCCTGGGGCAATGATCCTGCAGCCACTGCAGAGCTGCTGCTCACAGCTGCTGGGATCCCGGATGCCACTGCCACAGAAGGCTCCAAGAACTGTGGGGGATGACAACATCAGCAAAGCCCAGCAACTGCACCCCACCCAGCCTGGCAGTTGGCTCTATGGGCATTCTATAACATCCATCCAGAACCTGAGGTTCTTGTCCCCTTGGAGGATGTGGAGTGGCACCAGGAGTAAAGACTGAAGAAGGTGGCTGTTTACCTCCTTTGGCTTGACCTTGAACGACTTGCTGGCAGCTGTTTCCTGAAGCAGAAAGTTGTAATCCACGCTGGCATCCAGGGCATAATATACCTTCCCATCAGCAGGGATCCTCAGCTCTGGAGAGGCAGGGGCAGAGGCGTGGTAGGTGACACTCAAGGAATACACTACCCAACATCCCCCACAACTGAGAGCCTCTGCCAGCTCAGGTCTCACACACAGACCTGAGAGCCCCCGAATCCAGCTACTGTTCCACCAAAGACTCCCCACTGATTCCTCCCTGAGGACCCTCTATGCACAGGAGGTCCACTACAGGATCACCTTTCAAGGAAATAGCCCCTTGCACCCCAGAACCTCTTAGTTCACGTTGGACCCACCAAAGAGAAACAGCTAGACTTTGTATCTGGATTGGCCCCCAAAGACTCATGTGTTAATGGTTTTCTACCCACTGCAGCAATGATCACAGGTGGGTTTGGGGAAAAGCACTTGATGGTGGGTGCCTCCACCTTGCCAGTGGATTCATCCACTCATACAGGGCTACACTAATTTGAGGGGTATGGTTTGGAGGTGTGTTGAGCGTGGGTGGAGGATGTCCACAGCAGGGCTGTGCCATCTCTTGAGTTCCCCACTTCTGCATTTCCTCCCCATGAGTATAATTCTCATTCACATTTTTAATCAATTTATTGTTATACTTCTTGTTCTTGTTCTTCTTCATCTTCTCCTCATGCTTCTTCTTATAGTCATCTTGACCTTCTTATTCATTGTCTCCTCCTTCAACTTATTTTCATTTTTCTCCTCCTCCTTCTCCTCCTCCTCGTCCTCCTCCTCCTCGTCCTCCTCCTCATCCTTCTTCTTCTCTCTCCCTCTGTCTCTTCTCTCTCTCTCCCCCCCTCTCCCCCCCCTTCTCTAAGAAGAGTTTACAAGCCGTGAAGTGTTCTATTCTACCACACACTTCTCTCTAGAAATGGCCTCTGGTCTTATGTGGACTCAGTTTGCAATGAATAGAAAGATTGGAAGCCAGAAATGATTCTTCATTGAACTGCTTTTCTCATGTACTCATCTAGGTCAGGAAAGGCTGCCAAAGTAGGCACCCTGTGGTTGTCTGTCTTCTTTGACACAAGACAAAGAAGCCTCTCTTCTTGGCCCCTCGTGGATAATAGCTTTGCAATGCCTCCTCAGGCCAAGGAAAGAACACATGATAGGCAGGTCCACAGCCCCTGGGGAACATGAAGGACCTGCAGATTTATGCCCCATCATTACACTTTGTTTTATACACAAGTCCCACCATACTCTTCCTGGGCATTTGGTGGACGCACACTGTGTTTTGGCTCCCAGTTTTCTTGAGCCCACTGTGACTCACTGCTCCCTACCCTCTGATGGTTCCACTTACTCTGATGGTTCGAGACAATTTGCAGAAGCTCAAAGTTTTCTGGATCCTCCTGCTGGAGCAAGTGTGCATCTAAGGCCCTGCGGATGATGACTGGAGTCGTGTCCTGGCAGGTCAACTGAGCAGGGTTGGAGAAAGCTCATCAGAGAGGGAATTTGGGAGTAGCTACCCAGAGGACAGTGCTCAAGGACAATCAGAGACAACTGAGCTCTCAACACAAGGGCACCATCTTGTTACCCTGCTACCTGAGGCCTTCATGTGATCATGTGGGGTCTTCCTATGTGCTTCTAGGCCAATCTTGGTACAAGAGTTTGCTTCAACCTGCTATGCCCTATAGGGACAAGGGAATAAGGACCAAAAGGCTTTGTACAGACACACTCTAGTCCCATCAAGATGGGAGGAATGGTTCAGTGGACTTCCATATCCCTGCTATGGTCTGGGAGGTAGCTGCATTTTTTGTGTGGACCAGGCACAAACCCTAGGTGCTTTGGTCCTGACAGCCAGGGCACAACACACACTAGGACTCTTTAATGACAGGCATGGAAGTTGCTGGCCTCAAGAGTGTCAGTGCTTGCTGGGGTGTCATGAGGTTCGGACCCAGCAGGTGCAGTGGTTCAACATGGCTCCCCTGGAGGTGGACACCAGAGTCTCATGATGGATACTCCACGCCCAGGAAAATTCTGCAGAGAGAGTCCCTAAATCTCTATTCACATACATGCAAACTAGGACACTAATGGGCCCCTACCCACCCTAATCATCCCACAATGGCTCCCTTCCCTTCAACCAGCAACATGTCCCCTCCCACACACAAGAAAATGACTGCCAACTCCTCTGCTTCAACCTCCATTGTTCAATATACTCCTCCTCAATACCAAGATCAGTAGAGGATGGCCTGTACTCTCGATATTTCTCTGACCCCCTCTGAACCCAGCACTCAGTCCTGCACTTCTGACCTGCACACCCCAAAACACACAGGCCCACTCCCACCCAGACCTGGCATGCTGCTACTCTCCCGCCTCTTTCTTCCTCACTTTCTCTTCTCCTTCCTGACCTTCCAGAAGCTCCAGTTCAAGAAGACAGGCCTAGTCCAAGGTGTTAGCTGTGGACTTGGTCTTCCCCAGTGTGGGCTCCCAAGAGACTCCCCTGCTCGAAGACTCACCAGGATGCTCTTATACTTTGTCGGTTCATTTTCTAGGTAGACGTGAATGAGGCATCTGCCTCTCACCCGCTTATTGTACTGGGGCTGTGAGGAATACCGAGTGGAGACCCCTGATGTCCTGGGCTCCAGCTCTGCCCCTTCCCAGGGAGAAGGCTCTGGCTCTGGGGTTGGCTTAGGAGCTGTGACAGGAACTGAGCTTGTAGCTAGAGGAGAAAAGATGCCAACATGGCTGCCTTGCCCTGACCTTGGCACAGACAGACAATACCCCTGCTGCCAGGAAGACCTCAGGCCCTTAGCCCACACAAGACCTCTTTGCAGACTGGGGTCACTTCCTGAGTGGACAGAGGCTTATCCTAATTTCCAGCCCAACACCAGGCATACAGACACCCCGCAGTGGGACAACACTCGGACCTTTCCTCATATACCCTTAGGTACTCACCCCAGTCCGCCTGGCTCTCAGGCTCTGCCTGGCTTGATATGCCATCTTCAGTTGGGGCCTGGAGGCGGTGTGCTTGGTGCTCCAGATACAAGCCAACCAGCAAGAGCCACATGCATGGCAGCAGCTGCTGCAGACTCAGCGAGCCTGGAGGCTGATGGGAAGCCTCGGTGTAGAAGTTCACCCAGGTCCCCAAGAAGGAAGGTGAGGCACTGTGGGGAGGCAGGTGTGGAGTCAGCAAAACCCTGGCCTTGCCTTCGCCACGGCCTCCAGAGCAAACCTCTGACCCGACACTCCTGAACCGTCCCTGGTTCTGAACACACCAGTCCACCTCAGACAAGACACGGTGGCTGTACAGGCAGGGACAGGACAGGTCGCTACAGACAAAGAACCTTCAACGAAGGAGCGTTAGATCCATGGTATGACCAGCTCTCCCCTCCTCTGGGCAGGCCTGACACTCTTCTTCCTCTTGGCTACTTGCTCTCCAACCTGGAATGCACCTTCCAGGAGTGTCTGTCCTCCTGCCCACTCTTCTCAGGGCTCAAGAGACACCTCCTCCCCTGGCGTGGGCTGCAATGCTACCTCATTCTCTGTGAGCTCTCACTGAGTCCCCCTGAGTAGCAGTGGACCTCTCTTTTCCCATGAGTGCAGGCCACATCTCTGTGGCCCTGGGGGAGGACAGGGAGGTGTAGTGTGGGGGGATCCATTGTCCCAGGGGCTTCCCCAGAGCACCATGACTCCACCTACAACTCCCTGCCTTACCCCTCCTACTGTTGAAGCCCCACACCTTACACTGCAGGCAGAAAACAGAATTGGGGACAGCAGTCTTTCCTCAGCCTTCCCAAGTCAAATCACCTTGCAGGTCCCTATTCCGGAAACAAGGAGCCCACCCTCTTGACCCCAAGCCCATTCCATGTTGAAGTTGGTCCAGGGGTCCACCATATTCACTGAAGAGGACAACGTGCACTTATGCCTCATGGAGTCAGGGATGCAGTCTCATGTAGGATATGTGCTCATGGCACCTACGGTTTTAGGCTGACCCCCATGAAAAGGGACACAATGGCAGTCATTTGCACCCCATTTTTCACTGAATTGTGAAACGTGACTGGAAACATGTCTTTACACAGTGGGTGCTTTCTACATGTTCATCAGTGAATGAGCCCAAACTGCTGATTCCCACATATCTCTGGGTGTGGGAGCTGCCATGTCCAAAGCCCCTGTCCAGCTATGTCCCAGCTAGGACGCTTTATCCCACTATGTATACTAACATGTCTTTATTAACCCAAAAGTGCTTTTCCCAAGGCCCGAGTTTTGAGACGCCTCTGGCACAGATCTACTTTCTTCATGAAGCCAACATCATACCAGAAAGACCACCTGGCCTCACTGAGTCCACCTGGGAATGAGCTCAGCGAACACCATTGAGCTGTGGTGCCTAGTGTGTGGGGACTGCTCTACGGACCTCTGTGGATCAGCTGGAGTCAGGATGGTTTCTCTGCCTGAGAGGGGGAGTTCATTCCCCTTGCAAGCCTGTGGCAGGCACCTCCAGGACTCATCCCATTCGGGACTGACATTCCACTATGAGTGTGGTCCTCTATCTCATTAGGGATCACAAACCTTTGGGTCCCTGAGAGGTACATGGCAGCCCCAAGACCCAGGCACGAGGGGGCTACACACTTGGGCTTGGTGGTCTGGTGCTTACCTTGGGAACAAGAGATCCAGCACCTGCTGGGTGGGGATGAAATCCCAGGAGATGAACCCCATGTTGCTGCTGAAATGGAGGTTCCTCCCACAAATGACAGGCGGGAGCTCATTCCTAAGCTG
This sequence comes from Callospermophilus lateralis, assembly GCF_048772815.1. Classification (NCBI taxonomy): domain Eukaryota; kingdom Metazoa; phylum Chordata; class Mammalia; order Rodentia; family Sciuridae; genus Callospermophilus; species Callospermophilus lateralis. The sequence continues at coordinate 88,803,980 of NC_135318.1, forward strand.
GTCCTGCCTGTAAGGTTCAAGGCTCTGTACCCTGAAGGGCTCCTCCGTGTTCTGATCATTTTCACCCTGGGTTGGGACCAAGAATGGTGGGTTCAAAATGGAAATGGTGACAAACAGAAAAATGACTTGTGTGAATACACTAGAGTCAAAGCACAAGGGGACAGTTCCCATCAGTACAAACACACACACACACACACACACACAGTCAGAATAGGAGTCCTGGGCCATTCATCAGGGATCAGACTAGAGGGCCTGCTGGGCTCACCTGCCCTGTGCTACTCACTGTTTCTCTTGAGCTCCTCTGCGACAATTGCCAGAGGCTCTGGCGTCTAAGTTGAAGCCTCACCCACTGTATCCACAAAAGGGCTAGTTGGCCCCCCTGAGATTCCTGGGAGCCTGAGGCTCGGCATTGTTTGCAACCACAGGAGAACATCCTTCTCACTCCAGTGGCTCCAACCAAATGAGCTTGGATGGCTTGGTCAGTGAGGTGGGTGCCTGGATACCAGGGTTCCATGTTCTGTTTGATCCATTGTCAAGGCAATGATGTCATTTCCTGTGCCCATACCTGACCCTCTTTTCACATAAGACAACTTTCAAAAGCCCTATGGGCTGCTGATTTCTCCTCCATGCCTACCCATAAAAGGTGCCCAGGTGTTCACCAACAACTACCCAAATACCCCCACCAGCATCTGCCCTGCTTGGTGCCACTAGAGTTCCAGCTTGGAGCCTTCAAAAGTGCATTCACAACCAGTCCTTCCCTCTCAGCAGCTTTTGGACCCTGGTCCCATCATTGTGCAACTCATGGTGTGCCCAGTCTTTTCTGGAAAGTAGGGTAGCATCTAATCTCTAGGGTTTATTGTGTCTATTGGCCCATAACACCCTCTATTCTCTCTGAAACCAGAGATGGGACTCACAGGTGGCTAAAGCACAAATGTAGAGATGGGACAATCACAAGAAGGAGAGAGACAGAGAATGCACCCTAACTCAATCAGGCCTCTGTCCCACACAGGGACGTGGCCAATGTCCGTCCCTTCGTGGCTGCAGTTCCCAATCTACACCATGGCAAGTTGGAGGTGACTGAGATGCAGAGGCTGCTCCCCTCTGCCATACAACTTCCCAAGGCTTCTCCTAAGATTTCAAAAGGGCCAAGTGCGTCTAGTGTTGGGGTCTCACAGAGACTCCGAGGTACCACAGCATCCTGCTGCCCAGAACCAGTTCACCCCTCACCTCAAGGGGGCTCAGCCTCTGGATTCATGGGAATTGAAGTGGCTACAGGTGATGGGATATCATCTCCAAGACTGAGTTATGCCAAGTCCATGATCCCTGTCTGCATCCCTGTCTCCAGCACCACTCCCCTCTCTCTCTTTCCTCCTCAGACCAAACAAATCCATTTAGCAAGTGTGTCCTGGGATAAAGACATGACAGTCACCCATCCTCTCATTACAAAAACACTGAGGCTCAGCCAACACGGATCCCACCAGGAACACAGGCATAAACTCAGACTCTGATCCTCCCAGCCGAGCCTCAGTGGAGCCTGGACTCCCAGCCTCCTGAGAAGAGGAAACAGAGGGGCCTAGCCGAGCCACCTTGGATGCAGCCGCACACAAACTGAACTTATCAATGCCTCTTGCGCTCAGTTGTGAGTAAGAGGGGAGGTGGTGTTTCACAACCCCGGACATCAAGTGCAGTCTCTAGGCTTTGGGGTGTGCCCTGGCCTCTCTCTATCTGCCCAGGCCCTCCAACTCACACTGGCCTTTTACCCAACTTCTTCCTAGGGCCAAACTCAATCCTGCCTCTCAATTTCTGCTGCCTTCCCCAACACACTGCTCCCAAAAATGAGCAGGGCTGGCTCTCTGTGATCATGCTGGTGCCAGCACAATGCCACCCCACTGACATAATTCTGAGTCCCAACCTAGGCACTCCAGCTGTCTTTGCCACACCTGGCCTGTTTGGGCTCTGGCTCTTGCTCTTTTCATTCATGTGCATGTGTTTTGAGGTTTTGTGTTTCTCCCACTGCAGAACTGCAGCTGTAGCAGGGTAGAGCTCATGAGGGTGACATTCTGACCCACTTCCAATCCCATCAGGACTGTTAACTGGGGTGACTGCTGGAACACAGTGATGAGTGAACACATGGGAGGTGGTTGGACCCACCTTGCCTCTGAGTGGCTTCCTTTCAGGACAGGAGTGCTAGGGATGGGAGTCCCTGGCGTGGGATGCTTTGGACAAGGCGTGACCATGGGCTCTCTTTCCTGGCAAAAATGGCTCCACTCAGCAGGGACAGCACTGTCATTCCTGGTGGCTAACAACAGCCCTGGACCCCAGAAAGGAACCCACACTCAAGATTTACGTCTGAGTGTGCGTGTCCTCGAGGAAATGAGGTCTCCTGATCCCAGGTGCAAAGGGGTAAGTCCTCTAGCTCCAGGGGCCATGAAGGGACATCTTAGTTGCCCTTGTCCTTCTTTCCCTTTGCTGAAACCATGGTGTCCTCACACTAACCACAGTTAGGACCCTGGCCTCATTCCCCAATGAGGATCATTAGGCTCCATAAAGGACAGTCTCTAAGATGCTCAGTGGACCAACCCCCTCTGCACAGTGCATAACCCTATTGACTCAAGATGCAAGAGGATTTCTATTCAGGAAAACCAGGAAAGGGAGAGCCTTTCTCAAGGACACAAGGACATTAGTGAGTGAGGGAGTGATTAATGGATGGAGAACGATTTCCACCACCAACTTCCAGGAGCATATATGGCCCTTTGGGCACAGGTCCTTCTAGATGGCACCTCTACACAAAGGGGGTCTCCTACTTCTTCAACAGGTACATAGTGGACAATGGGCCTCCCACTATGTGCATCTGAGAACACTCTGTGGGCATCTGTAGTCTTTCAAGACCCTGGAAACCATGCAGGCACCCCAGCACCAGCAGAGCATTTGTGCACATCACAACAATCACCCCGGGAGAGAACGCTCCATTCCACTCTGTACTATGCCCTGCCATCTGTACTGATCAGTCCAACCCCTCTCCTTCCTGTTTCTTCATTATACTACCATGGTTCCCACACATGGATGCCAGTGTGCTTGTGGCCCACCCCAACCATTTGGGTTCCAGGAACAAATGACATAGTGGAACGTGTTTGGGAACTTCTGGATGATGGGAAGTCCCATCCTCCAGGTTTTCATCTTCAATGTAATGAGTCAGAGGGAGCCAAGAGGGCTCTGTCAGGTAGAGAGAGGTGGGAGTTGATGGAGCCTCAACTAAAGTGCCGAGGACTCTTGGTTCAGAGCTGGTGTTATGTGGAATTGTTGAGAGACGTGGAGAAAACCCAGCTCACTGTATGCAGAGACAGCAGATGCCCTCACGTGGTCAGGGTGCTGTGCTTCTCAGAGCCCCAAGATGTTACACAGGTGTGGAGGTGGGGAACCCAAGTGCCAGCCCAGGCTGCTCCTGAGCACCTCTACCTGGATTCGAAGTACGTGACTCTGCATCAGAGTCATCACATCAATGTATCCCGGCCCCCCACCCCAAAAGTTCTCTCAGAGACACTGAGGTTCCACTGGCTCTGGACTTGCCCTTTTCTCTGGGGTTCTGGGGGCCCATTAATTAGGAGGTCACAACAATTCTCAGCACACAGGCTGAGCCCACTGAGATCCCAGGAGTATCCAGGCATTGCTTCTATTTATAGTCCATCATGACCCACGACACTGTGGACACGTATTGCACTCACCTAAAGAAACCACCAGGCCCAGGGCCTTCGTGCCACTGGCCTGCAGAGACCTGGAGGAGGAGGCAACCTATAGGCTGCGTGGAACCAAAGACCCTAGATCCTGGGATCTGAGCTGGACACACAGCTCATGTGCACACAGTCACCACTGTCACTGAGAGTGCAACTGAAACACCCGCAGAGTTGGCAGTGGACCTGGTATCCCCACGAGTGGGGGTGAACTGCATCCCTTGAAAATGATCATGTCCAGAGAAAGGCAAATTTTGTAGGAAATCACTTATCTCAGATTCTCAATTATCAGGTTCTTAAAAAGATAAAGTACAATGTTCTTTTCCTGGGCCTCAAGGGCACTAGAATTCAGCATTGATGGTAGGAGTATGTCCACGAGAGTTCTGGAGATGCATGGTGGTGACGCCAATACACCAACATGAACATGCTTAATGTCACTCAACTGTGTACTCCAAAATGGTTTAATTACAAAACAGATGTTTGGTGTCAATTACCACAATGTAAACACGTGGGAGACTGCTGATTGACTCATCTTAGCATAGTTTGTGTTGTGATGGCAGAATACAAGACACTGGGTAATTCATAGCACAGATTTTATTTCTGAAACTTGGGAGGCTGGAAGACCAAGACGGGGACCAACTTGTAAGAATGTTCTTGTTGTGTCCTCCTGGGGAAGCAGATGAAACAGGAACAAGGGCTGCTTTGAGAAGCCCTTTCCCAGGGAAGGAGAATCCATGGCCTAAGCACATCTTCAAGTTCCCACCCGCTAACACATCATAATGAGAGACAGAATAGAATGACAGCCCATGCTCCCCGGAACATCCCAACTTCTTGGCATGAGTCCATTTCTGTAACATTTCACAAGTCATGATTTTGGATAAGACAAGAGTTAAGCTGAACACAGGAGAAGAGGGCTCCCTTCTCGGCTGCTGCTTGCAGTGTTGCATGTGGCCTTACAAGCCATCACTGAGGTTCTGCACAACAGCTCCGACTGCCCCCTATCACATCCCCATGAGGCTGACTCACAAACAAGTCCTGAACACTCCCAAGTCCAGAAACCAGAAATGTTACAAGAAATCCAAGGGAGATTTGTTCAAAGTCCGCCCAAAACACCAGTCCACACAGGCTCAAGTCTCTTACAAAAATGCCAGAGTATTTGCATCTAAACGCTGCATATCTTCTTCCTGTAGCACTTCCATTATCTCCAGATGACTTCTGACACCTAATACAAGGAAAGGGCAGTGTCATTCTCTGTAACACTGTAAGATCTAGGAAACAAGGAGGAGAGAAGTATCTGTCCAGAGAGACACAACTCCTTTCCTGATAGTTTGGATTTCCAGCTGGTGGGGATCATGGATGCAGAAGAATGGGTGCAGGGTCAACTGCACTTTCTTGCTTTGCATTGAGGGAAGGAAACACTGCAGCCAGGATGAGGGCTTCTAGGAGCTGATATCCTTCAATTCAACATCTGGACACATCTGACCTTCAGGCTGGAAGACTTAAGAGCAGGGGATCCAAGGACTTGTCTACTGTGGAAGGAATCCAAAAGAATAACTTAAAGGACATCAAAGAGGTTCAGGAGGGAGGGAGGGAGCCAACCCAATTGTCTAGACCACTTTTAGAGGTCAGGAGGTGGGTTCCAATGCAAAACACCGCAGTCCAATGGAGAATTCTGCAGTGTGTTGGTGATTAAAGACAATGTGTGAATCCAGGGGTCACTAGGCCCTCTCAGTCATAAGGAGGGAACTTGCCATAAAGGAACAAGGACAAGGATGAGAAGAAGGCTTAGTGGGGAGTGATCTGAAGAAAGGAAAGTGTACTCATTAGAAAAGTGTTCCCCGAAAATTCTTATCCAGCTAAAAGTCGTATGAAATTATGTGGAAAAAGAGTCTTTGTACAGTGATGAAGCTAAGAGCTCACATAATGGAACACAGCATCAACCAGGCCCAAATCTAATATCTTATATTCTTGTAGGAAGAGGGGAGTCTGGACCCAGAGACCAGGGAGACTTGGGGTTACAGCCTATGTGAGGTTGGAGCCAGGATGGGATGCCCATATGGGAACCACAGATCGTGGGCAACAGTCGGAGAGTGGGCAAGTGATGGGAGAGTGGGGGGACAGTCCCCTTGAAACCTGGGAGGGGTTATGGCACTGGGACAGCCCAACACCTACTGTGTTGAGCCTCTGGAGCTCAATGGAAGACGTTTCCTCTGTTGTTGGCCACCCAGTTAACAGGGTTTGGTTGCGGCAGCCTAGGACCCAGCTGAAGGTCTGAGCATGTTGGCCATGCAGGGTGGATCTGGACCGCAGACACCCTCATCAGAGACTGTAGGGTCTCAGCCCTGAGGCAAGACAAGCACTAAGTCAGGCCAGGTGGGGAAAGGGCTAGGCACACACTCTGGGGGCTGGTGCCTGTGTTACTGGGAGCACTTCTGATCCCAATTCCCTGATCTGCTGCCAACACAGGCTACAGAGGAGGGTACAGGGACACAGATCCCAGATCTGCCCCACTCAGTGGGCCCAGGCCAACACCACACCCAGCAGCCTCGTGCCATGCCCAATGAGTCTCGAAGCGGCCCTCTTCCCATCCTGAGAGCTCTTCCCTTCCTCATGTGCCCTACCTCCCTACTGTCTCTGGCAATATCTACTCTGTGAGATGACGACATCCGTGGGTACTGCTCTCTCACTTGGGAAAACCATTTAGAATTATCTTGAAAAGGTCTGAAAATTCAGAACCCTCCCGCCCAGTCTTGGGACTGCTGGCCAATGCTCCAGTTCTCCCTCCCTCCAGGCATATGGCAGAATGGTGTGTCCTCAGGTCTCTGAGGTTACACGTGGCCATGTGACCTGCTGTGGCCAACGGAACTTTTGTTAAGCAGAAGGGGTGTGTTGCTTCAGGGGGAAGTGTAACAGCCAGATTCACCAAGTTGCCTTTCCCTGGAAGCTCTGGAAGTGAAGCCTTTACTGGCCCATCTTTGAGTGCCCAACATACAAGGAGACTTGTGCTGACCTCACGGGATGCACAGCAGGAAGGAAGTCCCTGTGTTGAGGTTTTTCCAGTCCTTCTTGACTGACACACCCCCAGTGAGGTCACTCATAGACGTATTCTCTAGAGGAACCTTTACAGGTCTGAACACTACCTGGATGTTCACAGCACCATCAGGTGTAAGAGCAAAGACAATAACAACTAGAACCCAAACACCCCCTGACAGGAGGATGAATGATCACGTCACAGAATATCCAGTCAGTGGACTGCGCAGTGATGGAAATGAATGAACCACAGCTTCATGTGTGGCCATGCTGTCTCGTCAGAGAGGGGAGGCTCACCAAGCTACCGGAAAGTACAGGAAGTATGAAGTATGAGCCCCCTTATATAAAGTTACAAGATCACACAAAACTAACCCATGTATCAAGTCGGGATACCTACAAGTGTGTTAAAACACGACGAAAAGCAAGGTGGCCACACTGGAATCCCAGCAGATCAGGAGGCTGAGATAGGAGGATCGTGAGTTCAAAGCCAGCCGCAGCAAAGTGAGGCGCTAAGCAACTCAGTGAGACCCTGTCTCTAAATAACATACAAAATAGGGCTGGGGATGGCCAAGTGTCCCTGAGTTCAATCCCCATTTCCAAAAAAAAAAAAAAAAAAAAAGCAAGGCAGTATAATTCAGGAGCATGGTTCCCACAAGGCAGAGATGGGAAACATGATCAGAGAAACAGAAGGGGTCTCTCAGGCATGGAGAATTCTGTTTTGTTTTGTGTTTTTGGTAACAGGTGGCAGGCATATCGTGTTCATTCTGTTATTTACACTTTACATTCATAGCACATACTCTTATGCACATGGAAGATTTCATATTAGAAACCAGCCACAAAATGCCATACCTGTCATAAGGAAATCTTATTAGGGTGCTGTGTATTCTGTTGTTGACTCCCCCCACCACCCTTTTTTTTTTTTAAGTAGAGAGAAGGAGGCAGGAAAAAAGTAATAATAAAATCCAGCAGAACAAATGACCCACCAAATGCTCAGGGATACAAATGACTCAAATTGGCAAAGCTGTTAATTGGCTGCTGATGTACAGGGGGGATGATTCTGGCTCTGATAGAATCGTTGACAGGAAGGGTACCAACAATGAGTATTTCTAACAGCTGGGCTGGATCAGCCAAGAAGCTACCGCTGGTCCTTACAGCGCTGGCCTGAGAAAGTGAAGAACAGTCTGTGTTACTTCTTCCTGTGTTCTGCATGATTCCATTTCCAGGCTGAGGTTCAACATCTCGACTGCACAGGCTCCCGTCTCTCCGTTCCACTTAGATACCTGTGAGTTCAACAAATATTTATCAAGAACCATTATTCTGGTGCTGGAGGCCGAGCAGAAAGGACAAAGACCTGGGACCTCTCTCCTAGAGCTCCTGCTCTGGTTCTCTCTAATCAGATAAAGCTACCAAAAGCTGCCACCAGACAAAGAGTGGCAGGTGCTATAAAACAAAGTGGAAGGCAGTACAAGAGGATCAGGTGACCAGGCTTCAGAGCAAGGGAAGGGGCAGGTTTCCAGGAAGTGGAGCTCAGGCTGAGATCCAAGGGTAATGAGAAGTTGCTGGGCAGCCGGGGAGACAAGGACATCGATGCAGAGGGGACAGCTGGTGAAAGTCCCAGCAGAGAAACCTGCCTGCCACTGGAGGTCCATACCTAAGAGCAGAAGGTGGAGGAGAAGCAGCCTGAGACCCAGGCAGGGTCAGCTCCTACAACTCCAAGAGCATGACAATATGTTCATGGCTGCTTTTTAATACAATCGAGAAGAGTTTTCAAAACTAGAGAAAATCTGCTGGAATACTGTCAGGTTTACTACAATCATTTTCAACGAATTCCTCCTTCACCCACTGCCACCAGAATGTGGAGTCACAATCATAACACCCTTGCTCCTTTGCTGCTAGGAAATAAATTCTTTAAAAGATACCACAAAGGGTTAACCCAGGGTTTCCACTCTTCTCATGGAGTCCCAATCAGACTGAAAGAACTAGCCTTGCTACCCACATAAGAGGTACACAATCTGTACTGCTTATGATGTCCTGGAGTGACACAGTGTATGCCTCCTTTGATTGTCTAATTACAGATACAGGGCCTCTATTACACTCTCATTAACTACAATTCTCGGAAACCTCAAAGTGTTTCTTAAAGGTTTATCAGTCCTTAAAGGTGTATCACTTATTTTACCCATTGCATTCTTCAGTTTTGTGCATCTAAATTCAAACTACTTCCTTTATTTGTGATTTCTTCCTTATGGTGCTTTGGGGAAACAAGACCAAAGCAAGGAAGACTTCAGAGCCAACACCTGGGACTCCTGCACAAGGCCCCCAGCTGTGGTGTGGAGCCAAAGACTGGTTGACATGAAAGGCACCAACAAATTCAGCTACCTGAGCAGGACTCCAGTCCTGCTGGAGGTTAGAACCCCTGTTAGTTTTGTTAACTGGTTACAAAACCAGCTAACAAAAGCAACAGCATGCTGGGCTCCACCAGTTTCCAGCCTTCTGACAAAGTCATCCTGAGCAGGCTTGGGAGCTCACAGGAAGCCCCTAGTTTTGGGGACCTGACTCCAAAGGCAGAAGACAATTCACGTTAGGCACAGCATGGGCTACATAATCAACGCATGAATAAATGCCAGGTGAAGTTCTCTATTTATATGGTCAAAGAAGCCCAGTACCCAAATCTTGCAAAATGCCCGTTAGTTGGCCATTGGGCAATACTTAACCCAATGTGCTTTTAAGTATTTAATCTTTTAATTATATTTAAGAAATACACACTTTCTATTAGATAAATGATTATTTCTTGTGTCCCTCACTACAACACAAACTTCTTTACATCTTTATTCCCAGAAGCCCTCATGTCATTCACCTTTGTTAAATATTACTTCGTTTTTCTTTTTTCAAACCAACCAGATGCCAAGCACAAGTTATGCTCTCAATGTTTATTGTTTAATTCTAAACTTTACTTTAATTGGAAGCTTCATGCACTCCTAGTGCAAAGAAAAAAATGGCAAAGCCTAATGGGGAACAGTTTCTAACCCTCCAGAGCAACTGTCAGCATCGCCCCATCTTGAGGCCGAGTCATAACTAAGGCGCCAAGAACTGAGTAAACGAGCCCCGGGCCTCTCAATCCAGATTTGTAACCAACAGCCTCACCTTGACTCAAAGCCAGCATTACCCACAATTTTCCACTACACCATCTTCCTCCCTTGACCCTAATTGTTTAGGGAATCATTTAGCCCATCACTGGTTCAAATGCAATGATGAGAATGGGGGTTGAAGGTACGCTTTCTGCAAACATCAATAGTTGATTCATGTTATAACTTCACAGTGGCCATTCTCTTAGGGCAAAGAGTTGCAAGATTATACAGGCATCAGGCATACACGTAATCGGACACTGAAAAATAAAATCCTTCAGAAGGGCACATCTGAACAATGATATTTGGTCTTTAGAGTTACACTTATCCCATCGTGAAGAGCTTCAGAGAGCTGTTGGGGAGGGAGGGCTGTGGCCTGGGTGTTCTTTCTGTCCACTGCCTCCCACACACTAACTTCTCCCTCTCTTTGTTCTCTCCGAGCAGACCGAACATTTATAAGAAATATTCCCACGGGCTGGAGACTGTGAACACTGGATAACTGTACTTCCTTCCCAGTGGAGCAAAATTGCTTCTGTCTACAGAACTTTGGAAACACCTCATAATACTGAACACACCACACTCCAACCTGAGGGTGAGGTGGCAGTCTCAGTTCTGCCCAGAGCCCCGGGTTGCATTTTTCCAGTCAGGTCTCCCTCCTGCCCTCCCCAACACCCCCACCCCCCAAAATAAGGAATTAAAAAGGGGATCTCCCAAGAATACGAGGAAGAGCGGTAAAGCAGAAGCAGAGGACCAAGCATGAGGAGGTGGGGAGGAAAGCGGGGAAGAACTGGGAAATAACATGGACCAAATTATACCATGTGCATTTGTGAATATATCACAAGGCATGCCAGTTTCATATGACTATAATGGACCAATTAAGAATAAATTTAAGGGGCTGGGGATATAGCTCAGTTAGTAAAGTTCTTGCCTCACGTACACAAGCCCTGAGTTCAATCCGCACAAGTCCCTGAGTTCAATCCCCAGCATCACAAATAAATAAATAAATATAAAAAATTAAAAGACTAATAGTATGGAGGAAGGGTAGGGAAGAGGACTGTACTAGGGATTGAAATGCATAAAACTATGTTCTATGCATCTTTGAATATGTTAAAATGAACCCCACTGTTGGTTATAACTACAATGCACCAAAAATTCAAAATTTAAAAATTAAAGAAAAATAAAGAGGTTCTAAGAGACGGCAAGGTTAGCCTGTCTGTGCCTGGCCACCTGAGAAGTCAATGCCATAGTGCTCACAATACTCCCCGCCCCCTCAAAAGCAGGAGCTACAAGGGAAAAAAAGAGAGAGAGAGAGAGATGGAGGAGGAGAAGGACTCTGTTTCCTACCCCCCACCCCTCCCGCTTCCCACAGTGGTCAGACTGCCAGGTAAACAGGAAGCAGAGAGGAGACAGGGGATATTCCTGTTCCATTCCATCAGCTCACCCCCAGATGGTAAAAGCTGGGCCTCTGCACCCATCCAACTTTAAGAAAAAAGTGGGATCTATCATTTATATATGCATTCATCCATCTCTTCATCCTACAAGTGTTTACTGAAAGGAGAAATACTGGGGAACGATATGGTCCAACTTATATTGGTACACTGTGCGCATGTAGTAATATGTAACGACAAATTCCACTAGTATATATAATTATAATGCACCTATAAAAATGTGCTGGCACATGCCTATAATCCCAGCAATTTAAGAGGCTGAGATAGTAAGAACATAAGTTCAAAGCCAGCTTCACCAACTTTAGCAATGCCCTAAGCAACTTAACAAAACCTTGTCTAAAATTTTAAAAAGTGGGGGGGTTGAAATTGGGTTCAACCTAGAAGCAAACACACACACACACACACACACACACACACGAAAAAAAAGCCCTGAAAAATGTTGACTCAGTATATGTTATATGCTAGGCATCATCATAGATAAAATACCTGCCCTCAGAAATAGGTAATTAAGTTTAGAAAAACTATGAAGAAAATATGTAAGTATATTACATGTTAGAAAGTAAAAAAGTTATGGAGAAAAATACAACTGAGAGGTGTATAGTGAGTGTGTGTGTGTGTGTGTGTAAGTAGATTGGCAAGTGATAATCCTCAATGAAATAAAAACTTATATTTCTGAAGTTGGGTAATTCATATCACAGTAGACTCCAGACCTTATGTTTAAACTTCTACCTGAGAGCAAATTTAGCACTTCAAAAAAAATATACCTTTTGATTACTGCACCCTCACATTTTATTTCCAACCCTTCTTTGCTACCTCCATTTGCTCGCCTCCAAAGAACAGTATCCCAGCATGGAGGCACAAGCTTACAATCCTAACTACTCAGGAGCATGAGGCAGGAGGATCACAACTTCAAAGAACCCAGACAATTTAGGGAGACTTTACAGCAAAAAATAAAAAAGGACTGGGAATGTAGTTCAGTAGTGGAGTGCTTTCCTTGCTTGCTGGAGATGCTACGTTCAATCCCCAGCAATGAAAAAAAAAAAAAAAAAAACCTAATCGGTCACAATGTTTTCTACTTCAGTTCCCACTATTTTCATAAACTAAATGCAAGTTTTAAACTCTTAAGTTGCCAAAAGTCTGTCACATTGGATTTCCATATTTTCCTAAAACGACCAACATGAAGCTGCCCTGTGGCCAATCAGTCTTGACTTTACAGCATCCATAAGTGGCCCCAGGAAGACTAGCACAATGGTGATACTGTAGGTCTGGGTGGCTCACCTGACACAGCCATGCCACTTGCCTCAGGGCTAAATGCTCAAAGGTCAATATCAGGCTACATAGGAAATGTCATCCTTGCACAATCAACAGGAGGTGGTTCTGGGTCTCTAAGAAATAAAGCAAATTATCTTCCTCTCTCTCTCTCTCTCTCTCTCTCTCTCTCTCTCTCTCTCTCTCTCTCATTGTTGTTACTGTTGCCTTTAAGAATGTTCTGTATATTCACAGCAAGTTCAAACCAAGAAAGACCAAAGCCTGGCTATTACAACATGAGACCTGCCTGGTTAGACAATGCAAGGGCAAGGGGTCCATATCAGACAGAATTCATTACAGGTAGACCCTGGACACCAGAGTCAGAAACAAGAGGGCCTGAAGCAAAGCACAGCACAACCAGGTACTGTACGAGCAGCTTTGCCCTCCACATCTAGAGCCTGCCTGATGTGGATAACCTGGAGGCGACAGGCCTTCATTCATCTGCCCTCATAGATCTTTCTTAAAGCAGCACACAGAATGTGTAGGACAATCGTCCTATGCTTCCTACTTCGAAATCTCCAAGCCCTTCCTACTTCGAAAATCTCCAAGCCCTTGACTACTGTAAACCAGGTACCCTACTTAAGGCACCATAAATTAAGATACACTACCATCAGTGAACAGGGCACAAACCCCTCTCCAGCCTCTTTGCCTCTGCTGGGCCCTGTAAAGCTCCACCAAGCTCCATTTCCCAAGGGCCAGGGTACTAGGCACCACTGTGCAGCTCAGAGTCCCTCCCAGGCCCCTATGGCTTCCTGCCTCCTGCTACATCTGCTACCCACCAGGACCACTGATCCCCCACTGCCTCACCCCACTTCCATCCAGAACCCTCCACCGCCCCTCCCACCTAGAATCCTGCCAACTCCTACCCACTCCTGGGGTCTCTGTCAAGTCTCCCTCCTCTAACAAAACAAGCTGCCAGCTTTCTCTGAGCTTAAATTACCAGAGGTTAATTCCTCTTAAACTTTTGGTTTTGTCATGTTGGTCCATTTCCCCTACTTAACAAGACCTGGATAAAGCCTTCCCCAGACTGGCCCAAGAGTCATGAACAGTTAACCTGGGGACCCAGTCCTGGTCCTTTGACTTTTCCAACCTTGCTTTTCTCTGTAGGAAGGCTGTGACAAAAGGTCACTATTATTCAGATTTTGCAACTGGAAAATTTCAGATAGGTCCCCTAAGTACAACCGAATTTTCCTTCATTGATCTGTTTAAACAGACATTCTAGCAAATGCAAGCTGGCCTCAATTTCCAAAAGCTTTGGATCATAACTTTTAGGAAAAAAAAAGCCTTGTTTTTCATCAACTTCACAAGCCTGAGGTTTCTTTGTCTGGTTTTGGTTTTTGTTGATTTGTTTTGTTTTTCCTATCATTCCTCAGAAGACAGTGAAGGGGTGGAACCTATGCTTATTTTTGCTAAGATCATAAGCTTGGGAATCACACTGCCTCAGTTGTCCCAGGCCCACACACCAGACTTCCCAAGCTGCGCCTCACCATGAGCTGGCCTGAGTCCCTGACCGCGTGACACCACCTGGAGCCTCAGCCACGTCCAGATGGCCAAGTCCAGGCCTGCCCTGAGGCCCCGCTGTCACCTGGCAGCCAGCACAGAGGTCCACTGTCCTCTCAGGGGGCATCCACTCACCGTCCCCACTCCCGCGCGCCCTGTGGCCAAGCTCCAGTTGGCGTTTCTTCTCCAATTCCTGGAACCTAGTCTGACCTCCAGGTGCTCACCCGGCCAGGTGGCAAAGACACCTGCCTCACCGGGGAAAATGCACCAGCCCGCGAGTCCCTCTGGCTCAACCTCCTCGGGAGCTTGCACGAGAAATGAGAAGAAAGGAAACAAACCCGAGGCAGGGCCGTCCTGGCCCGGTGTCTCCCGTGGAATCGCCACCTGCGACTCAGCCCCGGGCTGGGAGCTGCGGGCCCGGCAGGGAGCGAGGCCCGGGGCCCGGCCCACCCCAGCGAGCCCCTTACCGGTGAGACGACCGCCCTCCTCGCCGTGCCCGCGGCGCCGCTGAAGGATGAAGTAGCAGCTGCTCTTCTGGGTCACCCAGAGCTTCAGGGCGTTCTTGAGCCACATCGCCGCGATCCGGCCGCGCTCGAGGGCCCCGGTTCACATCGCCGCGGCCACCGGCCGCACCGGGCCCAGCGCTCTGGAGGAGGCGGCGGCGGCGGCTGCTCGCGGGGAACCGCAGACCCGCCGGTGCCCAGCGCTCGCAGTCCCGAGAGCGCAGCGGGAGCAGCTCGCCCCGCGCACCCGGCGCAGCCCACGCGCGGCCCCGCCCCCGGCACCGCCCTCGGCCGCCCCCGCCCCACCGGCTCCCGCGGCGCCTCCCGGGTTTCCGCGTCCCGGCCGCTCGGGCTCACAGTTCCGGAGTGGAGGGAGGAAGTCCGATCCCGCTGCCAGGTCCCCTCCCTCCAGGCCCCACCGAGATCGCCGGGAGCGCCTGGGCAGCGCCGCGCTCCGGCCCTGGGCCGCCGCTCCTGGGAAAGAGCTCGGGTGGCGGAGCGGCCCCCACGCATCTCGTTCGAAGTTGTGTGAAGGACCTAGGGGAAACGACGTCCTGCTGCCCAACTCGGAGCCGTTTGTCCTGGGAGGGACGGAATGCAGGAGTGCAGGCCAGTACACCCAAGTGCGTTGGGTTTCAAATAGCATTGTTTAATTCACCCAAAAATGGCATGAAAATTAAAAACAATTTGTTCGAATTTTTTAACATGGCACACTTTTAGACAATTTTTTAATTGACACGTCATACTCGTTCATATTTATGAGGCACTGAATGATATTTCAGTACATGTGTAGATCGTGCAATGATCCTATCAGGATGACTGGCATATCCATCACTCAAATATCATTACTTTTAAGACTCGTGTGTGAGGCTCTCACAAGGGAACCGCCGGAGCTGCAGAAAAGGCAGAGATGTTGGGGAACCTGAGGCAAGTGTCAGACCACTGCAACTGCTAGAAGAAACCCTAGAGTGAGGACATATTGGCTCAGGCACTGACTTCCTTAATAAGACTCTTAAAACTCAAGAAATAAAACCAAGAATCAATAAGTAGAATAACTTAAGATTAAAAAGCTTCTGCATAGCAAAGGAAACAAGAGCAGGAAGAGATAGCCTATGGAATGAAAGAAAATTTTGCCATCTACTCTTCTGACAAGGGATTAATATGCAAAAATATATAAAGAACTAAACACACACATACACACACACACACACACACACACACACCAAAAAACAAATAACCCAATCAGTAAATGGGCAAAAGATCTAAACAGACATTTCTCAAAAGAAGAAATATAAAGGGCCAACAAATATATGAAAAAATGTTCAAAGTACCTAGCAATCAGGGAAATGCAAATCAAAATTTCACTGAAATTTCATCTCACTCCAGTCAGAATAGCAATCATCAACAATACAAATAATAATAAATGCTAGCAAGGAGGTGGATGGGAAATGTACATTGTTGGTGGGATTGCAAATTAGTGCAACCCCTTTAGAAAACACTGTGGAGAATCTTCAAAAGATTAGGAATGGAACCACCATATGACCCAGCTATCTTACTCCTTGTATTTATCCAAAAGAACTAAAATTAACATTCTGCAGTGATAGGTGAATATTTACAGAGCATGCACAATAGTCAAATTGTGGAACAGCCCAGGTGCCAATCAACAAATGAATGAATAATGAAAATATGGTATATGTACACAATATGTACTCAGCCATGAAGAAGAATGAAATTATGTCATTTGCTGGTAAATGGATGAAACTGGAGAATTTTTTAAATGAAATGAACAAAATTCAGAAAGTCAAGGATAGAATGTTTTTTTCTCATAGGCAGAAGCTAGAGAGGAATGAGGAAATTTAAGAAGGGGGGAATCCCATGAAAACAGAAGGGAGAATAAGGGGTAGAGGAGAGGGATCAAGGGGAATGGAGGAGGGATTAGAGGGTGGAACTGGGGAACAAAATGGACCAAATTATGCTGTTTTTATATATAACTGTAATGCAGCAATTAAAAAACAATAAATAAATGGAAGGAAAATCAGTAGCATAGAGGAAGGGGATAGGGAGGGAAAGGGCCAGTACTGGGGATTGAAATGGAGCAAAATTATGTCATATGCATCTATAAATATGTCACAACCCCACTATTATGATTAAGTATAATGTACTAATAAAAACATTTAAAATGAGTATTTTCTCAAGGCTATTTTAGAAAAAGACACATAATAGCTGTCCTTGAACATGGAGGGCCGGTTGCGCTCAGAGCAATCTCCACAGGGAAGCAGTTAAATCCAACATCCTAGCCAAAGAGGCAAAGAAAAAGTCTATCGGAATATCCCTGCACCTCAGTTTTAACAAAGGAATCCCTTACAGTGTGACTGTTAACAAGGACAGAACTTAAAAGTGTAGTTAAATCCTTACAGGACACCTAAGACCAAATGGAACCGGGCTGGGGATATAGCTCATGTGGTAGGTAGAGTGCCTGCCTCGCATGCACAAGGCCCTGGGTTCAATCCCCAGGGCCACAAAAAAAAAAAAAAAAAAAAGCCTAGGAACCTGTTTGCAGAGGACCAAAAGGATCATCTCAGAAACCCTGAGTAGTCCAAGTGGGGTGTCCATGACTATAATCCCAATAGTGTGAGAGGCTGAGGCAGGAGGATCACAAGTTCAAACACAGCCTTAGCAACTTAGCTAGACCCTGTCTCAAAATTTAAAAAAATAAAATGGGATGGGGATGTGGCTCAGTGGTTGAACGCCCCTGGTTCAATCCCTGGTACCAAAAGGAAAAATAAAAAGAAACAGAAACCCTGCTCAGATTTGATAGAGAGCCCTGCGGGAAACAGAACAGTCAAAACCATTCACCTGGGCAGCAGGGAAGCCAGTGGTCAAGGACTGACCAGCCACAGACAAATTTCCTCTGGGGGGAAAAAATTAAGGGAGTCAGATATAATCAGGGGCCTAGGGTACACAAGGGTGTACACAGCAGTCAGGGATGACAAGAAAATATTCCTTCCAGAAATATTCTCTGGCACCTGCCATCCTCCAATATCCTTCTAGGCCCTGAAATTGCAGTAATAAATGGGAGATGGCCCTGCCCTAAAGAACACACAGGTAGGGAAACAGATGCAGAAAGGTGTAGTGGAAATCAAAAGCCATGTGTTCAGGGAGGAGTGAGAACACACAGTGTGAATGGCGAGCTCCTGGGGAAGGGGACCGAGAAAGCTCCAGAGAACCACCATTGCTAGATGGGAACTTGAAAAATGAATACAGACTTGCCGTGCAGGCCAGTAGGGGAGGGCATATCTGGAAAACAGATCAACAAATATGGCATTGTGGTTTTGGGCAGCCTGTGCAGGCTGGTAGCCCTACATCAAATCCCAAACTTGCTGCTAGTTAGATGTGTGACCTTGACCTTGGGCAAGATAGAAATCTCAGTGAATCTCAGTTTATGCAGTCACAGAATTGGAATACTTACAGTACCTCCCTTGTATAACTATGCAGAGTAGTATATCCAAAAGGTCACGGGTTAGGAACTTAGTCCCCAATGGAATAGTATTGAGAGGTGGTACTTTTAAGAGGTTATTAGGTCACCTCTTCTTAGGAATGGATTGGATTAATGGATGAATGGATTAATGTCATTATCTCAGGAATGTGTTAGTTATCACAAAAAGAAGCTTTATTATAAAAGCAAATTTGTCCCTGTCTCCTGCTCTCCCTCTCTCGCCCTTCTGCCCTGCACCAGAGATGACACAGCATGAAGGCCCTCGCCAGATGCTGGTGCCATGCTCTTGGATGTCTCAGCCTCCAATCCAAATAAATTTCTGTTCTTTGTAAATCCCCCAGTCTGTGGTTTTCTGTTATAACAACACAGACAAGACACACTGTAAGCTCTCATGAGCATCAGCTAATACTACTGAATGTGCTCCTGACACAATCCACACACATTCACCCATGTTTTAAACATTATTAAGCTTTTACCTGCCCAATATTAAGTAGGAAAGAATCATGGAGACACAGGGATATAAAAAGTGTTGGGAGGGGATGGGAAGGACACCATGGGGTACTATAGCCTGACTTCTCCCTTCCCACCCCCAAAGCTCCTACCTATGTCTCCCATTACCCAAATCAGACTTGTGGGAGGTCAGGGTGCTTGGGGATGTAGGTTTCAGAGGTCAGCCTCCCAGCACAGAGCAAGGTGGAAAAAGTCGGAGAGGGTAGCTGGAGGAGGTGATGGAGAACATCCAGCACGGGTGCCAACAACTTCCTATTGTCAGTTATTTCTGCATGTTCATCACCCTTTGATGGTGTAATGAATTGTATTTTGTCCTGCCAAATCCATATGTGGAAGTCCTAACCCCCGTAACTCAGAATGTGACATAATTGGAAATACAGTCACTGCAGATGTAATTAGTTTAAAATGAGATTATTAGGGTGGATTTTAATTCAATAAGATTGGTATCCTTGCAAAAAGGGGAAATTTGAACAGCCAGACTCACAGGGAGAATACCACAAGAAGACTGGAGTTATGCCAAAAAAAGTGCCAGAAGCTACGAGAAAGATCTGGAGCACCCCTTGCCTAGCACCCTCAGAAGGAACCAGCCTGGATCTCAGCCCCTTCCAACACTCTTTCTGTGTTTCAACCACCTAGTTTGTGGGACTTTGATATGGCCATCCCAGCAAATGAATACAGATACTTCCCAAATCCTGCCCACAGCACATCTGTTCCAACATTCAGAGGCAGATTCTGTTTGCTGCCCACCCTGGCTGATACCAAGAGTGACCACAGTTCCTCACTGTGAAATTCTGGCTGGGTTATGCACACATTTGTGCATGTGTAGGGAACAGAAGGAAGTCTAGGAACCCATGCCACTCAGCAGCAGCAGGAGGACTCAAATTAGTACTGATGGTAGTAGAGGAGAGGAAGGAGGACAAGGATTTGGGGCTCTTGCTGGTGTTAAACATGATTTCTGTGGCAACAGAAATCATCACAAAAGGTTGTAGAATTAGATGGCTATTCTTGTGTGCCCTGGGAGAATTACAAAAAACCAAATGAGCATGAACAATTAAATTCTCATTTCAAGGTCTCCATATGGCGAAATTCAAAGAATCCCTTGTCTGTATAGCCACAGGACAGACAAGGTCTTCTTCAGATCCTAAATATAATTGTGCAGGTGAAAGAACTATTGCAGAGGTGACCTGCTCAGCCTTAGCAAGCTCCTTGGCTAAGATGGGGACCCTGATAGGGAAGGAGTAGGACACTAGGCTTGTGAAGAGACCATTTGGTCAGATTCAAATCCCAAGCTTCCCTTGCCTACAAAGTAGCCTTTCCTCACCACAGGAGGAAATTTGCCTTCACTTACATGAAAATCTCAGGTGACTTCACCGGGCCTTCACGTGAATGCCTGTTCTCCAGACCTTCCCCCATGTACCTCACCAACCCCAGGACCACCATGAGAGGAAACTCCCAGCAGAGCCCAGCAGCAGGTCTGAAGCACAGCCAGGGGATGGGGAAGTAGAAACAGATCATATCCTGAGCCACATGGAAAATGTTGCCCACATGTGTTGGGAGGCAGCTGAGGATTGAGTAGGGGATTAAATTCTAGAGTGTTCTATCAAGAAGGATGAAATGTAAGATTGGAATCAGTGATATTTACAAATATGCATATAATCATCCATGATTTATTGTATTACATACCGGGGTGATGAAAATATTTTGGAAAATGTGGTGGTGCTTATGAATATACTGTGAACATGCTGAAAACTACTGAACACATTAGAAGGTAACTTGTTAAAAAAAGATGGTAATGGAAATGATACTTGTCTAAAGCAATGCCAGTAAACTTTGGTCCATATTGACACCCCTGATATGATCAGAATATTAATATTCTTAAATTACTATAATTATAGATGTAAAATTTATGTACAATATAAAACAATATTACATAAATGAAATGATTATTATAATAAATGTATTATAATATCCACATTTATGCCTATATCTCTGTTCTTTATACTCTCCTTTGAATTCATCTTAACACATTACTGATTTCCTTATCAACGAAGGAGTTGAAAAAAATCTCTGGCCCATGTTCTTTTTATATTTACAATGACAGCCACATTTTCAACTCTTTGAAAATCATACTGAAGCAGTACAAAAGCAGAGAGAAGTTAAAAAAGTAAAGGACCTTCAAAGATACTTTCCCCCTCCTACCTGGACAAAAATGCTCCACTGAACTTATACCCTGAGGCAAGAAAAGATGCTAGTTTTTAGCCTGAAGCCATTGGTGAGGCACATCTGGAGAAGCAGGCATGTTTAGGACACATCTGTCCCTGTGGCAATCTGAGAACCATCACAGGGGCAAGGGACACAGCACACTGAATGTAAGGCCACGAACAGTCAAAGATAGCACACCACCATTCAAAATTCACAACCGTGGCACATGCTTGCAATCACAGGATTGTAAGTTCAAGGCCAGCCTCAGCAATTTAGTGAGGCTCTACCTCAAAATAAAAAAATAAAAAGGGCCTGAAATCCCAGTGGCTCAGGAGGCTGAGGCAGGAGGATCGTGAGTTCAAAGCCAGCCTCAGCAAAAGCAAGGCGCTTAGCAACTCAGTGAGACCCTGTCTGTAAATAAAATGCAAAGTAGGGCTGGGGATGTGGCTCAGTGGTTGAATGCCCCTGAGTTCAATCCCTGGTACCAAAAAAATAAAAATAAAAAGGGCTAATAAAAAGAGATGTAGCTCAGTGATAAAGTACTTGTCTAACATGTGTAAGGCCCTGGTTTCAATCCTCAGCATCACAAAACAAAACAAAAACTTCATACCCATTACAGGTTTGTGGTACCATGAACGGAGCTAGTAGGGACTGGCTGAAATGCCCATGGATTTGGTGAGAAACCTCAAAAATCTCTTTTCAGAGGAGCTCAAAGGCTCCAAACACAAAGTAATGATAAAGGGATGGAAAAGCACTGGGAAGGGTGGCTCATGCCTGTATTCCCAGTGACTCAGCAAGCTGAGGCTGGAGGATGACAAGTTCACGGCTACCTTCAGCAATTTAGGAGTTCCTGTCTCAAAACAAAGAATAAAAAGGGCTGGGGATATGGCTCAGTGGTTAAGTGTCCCTGGGTTCAATCCCTGTACCAAAAAAATAAAAATGGATGCATTAATTACCTCAATTTGATCTATACCTACTGTATACATGTATTAAAATATCACACCCCATAAATATGTACAATTATTATTTGTTGATTACAATTGACTTAAAATGGCCTGGAGTTGTGACTCAGCAGTAGAGCGCTTGCCTTGTATGCGTGAGGCCCTGGGTTTGATCCTCAGCACCACATAAAAATAAAATAAATAAATATAAATAAAGATATTATGTACATCAACAACTAAGAAATGTTTTAAAAGAACTTGACTTAAAATGTTTAAGATTTGATTATTACATACTGTATACATGTATCAAATTATAATAACTTAAAGATTTGCATAATTAAAATAAGTTTTAAAATAAATAAGAAAAAAAATACTAATTACCACAATGAAAAAACCCTCTTCTCACAGAAAGGAGGAACCGTGCCATAAGATGCTATCTGTATGACTCTGGCTTGTACTCAGGGGTGGCACTGGGCTGGGATCCCTCTCCTAGACCCACAGCCCTAGCTCAGGTCCCCACCACAGGGCCCAACCTGCCCCTTGCCCTTCCCTTCACACCTACAAAGCAGGAAAAATGAAAAGGAGCCAGAAATGGGCAAGAAAACCTTAGTATTCTAAAAATAGTAGGCCCAAAGCAAGAAGGAAATTGTAAGACATTTCTGTTTTCTGTTCCTAAGTAACACTGATCAGTTCTTACCAAAACTGTTACTTGTGTTATCTGCAGACTTTCATTCATTTCGAATTAGTTACTAAATGAAGTTGTTTTCAGTTTTACATTAATTTAACTTTTTTTTTTTTTTTGAGACAAGGTCTCACTAAGTTGCTCTGATCCTCTCAAGTTGCTGAGGCTGGCTTTGAACTTGGGATCCTCCTGCCTCAGCCTCCCAAATTGCTGGGATTACAGGTGTGCACCACCACCCCCGGCTTTAACATATATGATATATATGTATGATATAGGTGGACACAATGTCCTTAATTTGCTTTATGTGGTGCTGAGGATTGAACTCAGTGCCCCATGCATGCTAGGCACACACTCTACCTCTGAGCTACAACCCCAGCCCCCAACTCTTTTTTTAACTTTATAGTAATATATGCTTTTGAAAAGACTGTTTTCCTTTACAAAACAGCTTTCAAGTTCTCCTTCTTGGCTTGACTTTTGCTCACATTTCCAGCTTTATTACTTCTCCAAATCCTCACTTTGTGTTTCCTCTTATGATGTAGGTGCTATGAAGGGAAGCCCAGAGATCCAGGATATGGGTTCTATTCCTGTCCCTGTCTCTACAGTCCTGTGCCCCAGTGAAGGCACTTACCGCGAAGGCACCCAGTCTAGTCACACATTCTGCCACAGTGCTCCCATCCTGAGGGCACAAAATCAGTCACAAGCAGCCCAGGAATAGGCGACAAGTTTTTCAGGATTAGTTAAGCCAAGAAACATTCTCTGAGTGTGTTCAACAGGCTGGCAGTGGGAGAAGTTTCTAGGATTGAAAAAAGAATCAATCCTGGTTCCTGGTGTCCCATCTTACTAGGGGAATATTCCCCAAAGGGAGCAGAGCACACGCAAATTTCTTAGCTGCTTACTGTTTCACTCTCCTCACTGATATGTGTCTCATGGAGACATACAAGGCTTTAAGAGGTAACCTAGGCCACACGCCTGCTACAGGCTTGTCCTAGGTACGTGTACTAAACAGTAGCTGTTACACTCTCTTCTGGGTTTTTCCAGTCTTAACCCTGGGCATGCCTGTGACATGTCTCACCCCTTCCCGCAATTCTGAAATAGTTTTGGGATCACGAGAACTGAAGGACTTGCCCTGGCATCCTCCCAAGTACAGGAAGAGGCAAGCACCTAGGAAAGAAGGATGGTGAGTCATAGATGATGACCTATTGTGGTTTGGAGATGAGGTGTCCATCAAAGGTCCTGTGTTATTACGGGAGGCGACAGGGTTAGATTATGGGAGCTGTAGCTGGATTGGTCCATCCTAGTTTGAATGGACTGACTGGATGATAGCTGTGGGCAGGTAGAGCATGGCTGAATGGTGCGGGTCACTGGGGGAGTACTCTGAAAGGTTTCATATTTCCTGCAGGCCCCTCCCCACTTGTCTGTCTGTCTGTCTCTCTCTCTCTCTCCCTCTCTCTCTGCTTCCTAGCCACCATGAACAGAGCAGGACTCCTCCATCACCTTTCGCCATGATGTTCTACTTCATCTTAGGCCCAGAGCAATGGAGTCAGCCCACCATGGACTGAACCTCTGAAACCATGAGCCAAAATAATCTTTTCCTCCTAAAAGTTGTTCTTGCCAGATATTTGGTCACAGCAATGCAGAGCTGACTATCACACCTATCCACACTGAATCACTCTTGCAAATAGACCTTAGCTCATTTGGTTTGAGATAGAAAAAGACTGATTTGAGATAGATGAAGACCCTAGGTCTCCCCTCCCCATATTCCATAAAGAGAGGTCATTTGTTCAAATGGAAGCATCACAGACCAAGTTTTGCTATACATTTATTAAACATTTATTAAGAAGAAATCCTAGGTGTGGTCCTACATTGAACTTCTGAGAGCTCAGGTCTCAGACCATACTTTGTATTAAATGTTATCTCTAAACAAAAATGTAATTGCATGCTAAAAGTAAACTGATCAGACCATCAGAATCCTGAGCAGGAAACTGGACATACCACCATTGAAGTCAGGCCTTAGATACCATCCAGATGGTGAGAGCTGAAAGCTTTTATCAATGTTAGCCAGCTCACTTTCTTGAAAATAATGAATTTCACCAATAGAATCGCTTTTCTAGGGCTTGGGTAGTGGCTCCATAGTAGAGCACTTGCCTAGAATGCACAAGGTGCTAGGTTTGATCGCCAGCATCTCTCTCTCTCTCTCTCTCTCTCTCTCTCTCTCTCTCTCTCTCTCTCCCACACACACACACACACACACACACACACACTCACACACATACACACTCACACACACACACACTCACACACACACACACACACACACACACACACACACACCACTTTGCTCTTCAATTTAGTCTAATTAACTAAATCTTTATTGTTGACTGGAAAAAAAGGCAGCTGGATTGTAGGTGATTTTATGTGCCTAGCTAGCCCTAGAATGTGTATTCATGATTAGGATTACAGTATCTGGCACTCTCTCTGTGCTTAAAATCAACTATCAGATGCATATATCACCTATATCCTGCATTAAAGAATTTTAAGGCAAATTATAGCCAACACAACAACCACTCTTTTCCTTATATAAATCACTGGGGCCCTCTGTGTCTGTGGCTTAGTTAATTCAGCCATTGAAAGCACCCACCAGGGGTGGATATAGTAGAAAGGTCCCCTGGCATCCACTTTTATAGGGAAAGTGTTCTGATCCCTTTATGATCTAGGGCAATTTATCTGACCTTTGTTTGTATTTCCTTATCTCTGGATTTATATAAAAATGTTAATGATTTACAAGCATCTAACAAAAGTACAGCTGGTATCCAACTCCTCAGAAATCCCTCTCCCAAGCACACACCTATAATTCTAGTGATTCAGGAGGCTGAACCAGGAGGATCACAAGTTCCAGGCCAGTCTTGGCACTTAGCAAGACTGCCTCAAAACAAAACAAAACAAAAGGTTGGGAGGTTGGGAATGTAGTTCAGTGGTGGAACACCCTTTGGTTCAATTTCAAGTTACAAAAAGAAAAAGAAAATAACAGGAAGAAAGAAATTCCCTTCCCAGAGCCCGCACAGTTCCACATGGACCAGGCTCTTCTCCTGAAGAAATGAGGAAGGGGAAAGCAAATCTTGTGTTTTCTTGTTAGTTCCTATTGCATCTAAAAAAAAAAAAAAAAGAAAGAATCTGAGAAATTATATACAATGATTGTGAGTTTGTTACATGTGCCAGGGAGAATTAGTTAGGAAATATACTGAGCCATGTCCTATTCCAGATGCTTCCCCTGCATTATAACCAGTTTGTTTGATTTCTTTACAAGACAGAGAATCTGTACTAATAACCCCCATAAAACAAGTGACCCAGGGCTGGGGCTGGGGCTCAGTGGTAGAGCACTTGCCTAGCATGGGTGAGGCCCTGGGTTCAGCCTTAGCACCGCATAAAAATAAATAAATAAATAAAATAAAGGTTAAAAACCAAACAAACAGGTGACTCTCTCATTTACACCACAGGGGTACTGAGCCAAAGGACAAAAGATTGAAATGTTCTTGCATTAACTCTGAAAGGTGACTGATCGACAGCTGGTACAAAAATCTGCATTCCATTTTGTTTTATTTCCATTTTTTGCAGTGCTGGGACAGAACTCAGAGCCTCATGCATGCTAGGCAATTGTTCTACCACAGAGCTACACACCCAGCCTAGCAATTTATGTAAAAAAAAAAAAAAAGAAAGAAAGAAAGAAAGAGAAGAATTCTGATCAATTAGAAGGAACTTCATAAACTGGAATCTTCCTAAGGTACAAGCTACAGTATTCTTTCAGAATTTGACTTAGAAATATTTTCTTTGAGTATTCAGCCAGCACTGGGTCAATAAGAATGGGACTTCCTCTTGTCCTGTGTGACAGCTGATCTTATTCAACAACATACATTGTGTTCCTCCTTCTTACACTTCTTCACAGCTATTGGCCTTAATATACGTTTTCCTTCCAAATTTTATTTCAAGTATGTGTTATCCTATATTTAATCTACCCCCTAATGTCACCCATCTGTGCAAAACACTCATGTCCTAATTATATTGTTACATATGTGGTTTATGCATGTAGTACATTGCTTCATTGGAAACAAGCTGAAATGTTTAATTCTCTTCATGTCAGAAGAAATACTATAAAATGAAGACAGAGAAAATGTCTGTGAGCCTCTAGAGCTCTATTTTTCAATATGTTAGTCACTATGTGTGGTCATTCAGAATTCAGTTTAAATGATAACATAACATTTATGCCTAACAACATTTAGGTCAACAATACCACATATATAATGGTGGTCCCATAAGATTTTAATACAGCTGAAAATTCCTATGACCTGGTAACATCACAACCATTGTAAAGCAGTAACAACACATAACCCACATGTTTATGGGGACACTGGTATGAACACACCCACTGTGCTGCAGTTGTACAAAAGTACAGCACATACAATAATGTACAGGACAGAATGCTTGATAATGCTAAGAAACAACTATGTTACTGGTCTATGTATTTTTATTGTTATTTTAGATAATTTATTATTATAACATACCTACTTATTAAAAAAAGTGTCTTGATCAATTAAAAGGTTTACCATGTTCTTCCCACAGCAATTCCATGCATCTTATACTTACTCTGCCTTTGGATTTCATCACTGACTGTATCAAGAGATCTTGGTGACTGATTGACCCATCCCGACTAGATTTGGGGAAATACAAACTACAACATTCATTCAACAATAAAATTGATGAGTGACTCATTTCTCAGAACACATCCCTGTCATGAATGGATGCATGGCTATAACTGAAATGTTAACTCAGTTTTGCCTCCATATTAGCCGCACTTCAGTTACTCCATAGCCACAGGGGGCTAGTCATAATCCTCGAGTCTCCCAGTTGGAGCTCACATAACTAATAGCTCTGTGATACTGATCAGCATGTCTTTTAAATTTGATAAACACCAGCATTGAGCTGGATTGGTCACCTTAGTGTAGACTCTGAAGAAGATACACATTAGAATTTGGTTAAACTAACTTTTTGCATTATGACAGAGTCCTAAACCCTGATGGGACATCTGAAAAGATGGAGCGGCCAGCAAGGAAGATCCAGAAACTCTCTGAATTATAATTGTTGTTTTTAGAATAGGAGAGGGGGCAGTGTGTATTAGAGTAGAGGGTGGTGAATATGGAGAGAAGAGAATCTTAATCCTCCTAGAATTTATAAGTAAGAACATTTGAGGCTGAATTTAACTCAGTAATTTAAAAATTGAAAAGACTTTAGGTTAAATAAAGTGTATAGAACTCAGGCATTCATTCTCTCTCCCAAAACTTGATGAAAATGAAAGCAGATGGTATTAAAAGGCTATACATTTGCAAAAAGAAAGGGAACAAGAGGGTGGAAAACAGCAAGCTAGATGGCAATAACATTTTAGAACTGGAATGGGATAGAAATGGTCTAGAGGGTGAAAAAATCACAGGTCTAAAGAGACTTGGGAGGTCTGTCATGGCACAAAACTGAGGAGGAAAGTCGTGGCAATCAGCTCTGACCATCCCCTGTTTCCTCTAAAGGCACAGGTGAGACATGAGTGAAAATAAGAAGTGTTGGCTAGATGTTTAAGAGATACCTTAGGGTCCTTTCCTCACGTGCATCATCAGGAAAGTAAAGAAAGTGCCCACTTCAAGAAAAAAGGCCTATGCAGACTAACATTTAGGCTTACTTCTGTGAAAAAGCCAGCTCTTTGCCTTGTGCCCCCAGTGAGGGGACAAGGTCAAAAACCATCCAGCATGAACCTAGGACATGAAACTACTTTGTAGCGTTTTATTCAGAAATATGAATGGGCCACAGAGTATCTCAGATTCTTGGAAAATGACTTTTTATGAAAGACAGACAACAAAACAAAGAAACAAGCAAACAAGCAAAAGACAATGGAAAAATAAAAAGAGACAATGCAAGAAGCAGATGGGAGGTTTTTAAGAATCTATAATGAGAGTTCTCAGAGAAGGATGAGCAAAATAATGCATTTTACACAACAACCGGAGAGTGTTTTTTAAAAAGTGGAACAGAAACAAGGAAATTAAAAAAAAATAATATTAATAATTGCAAAAATGAAAAGGTCAGTAGAAGGGCTGGAGACTGAGGTTGCTGATGATTTCCCAGGAGGTAGGACGTGAACAAGCCAAGATAAGAAAAAAATAAAGAGACAGAAAGAAGGAGGGAGAAGACAAGGAGTTGGTCTAAATGACTGTACATCTGACAAATAGTTTGTAAAGAAAGAACAGACAAAGGAGAAGGGATAAAAGTACAATAATGTAAAACATATAAAAAGCACATGATTTCCAAGAACTAGAGAATTCGAGTCTCCACATTACAAGGGCCCACTTTCAATGAAAAATGAACTTTGAGGTCTCAATTTGAAGATGAACAAAAAGAGGCCCATGCTGAGGCGGATGCTCATGCTATTTTAGAGCACCCAGGATAGAAAGCAGATCCTAAGCCCTTCCTGAGAGAAGAAGGGAAACATCACAAACAAAAGATTAGAAACCAGATCAACGTTCAACTTGTCAAGAAAACATTGAAGCTAGAAGGCAGCGGAACGAAACCTTCAAAAGCATGAGGGAGAATATTTTAAACAATTTTAGACCCAAACTATTAATCAAGAATGAGAGTAGCATGAAGACATTTTCTGATATTTCAAAAACTTTCCAAATATACTTTCTCAGAAAATACTAAAGAACGTGACTCAAAGGGAACTCCCCCAGCAAGGATCCAGGCCAAAGGGTCCAGAAAGCTCCAGATCTAGTGTGAGACAGGAAGTCTGAGGCACCAGGGGAACCAGCAGCTTGAGACTTTATCTGACTGAGAGAAATAGCCTTGAGAGGAACTTGACAGCTCTGACAAAGTTAGAGAAAGAACTAGGGCTGAATGGTGAGATAATTAAACAAAACTTTAAATGAGGAATGCTCAACACCAAGGAGAACTAAGCTTTACAAGGAGAGAAATATGCAGTCCTAATATACAGATCCGGCCTATCTATGAACAGTATGAATTTAAGCAAAAAAACCCAAATCACTGAATGTTGGTTTTAACTAAATGTTCTTATATTGCTACAGTGGAAGAATGCGGGTGGGCGGTTATCCTATGGTTTGAGGGAAGGATAAGAATTGGAAAACTCAACCCAATCCTCTGGCTGAGGGCATAGCTCCGAGTAAGAGTTTGTGCTTAGTAAGTGGGAGGTCCTAGGTTTAGTCTCCAATACAGTTAAAATTTAAAAAATAAATAAATAAATCCTCACACTTTATAATGAAAAGTTAATCTTATATTGGATCACTTAAAATTAAGCATCAGTAACAGAAGCATATTGTTTAGAAACAGGAAGATACATAGCACAAGAAAGTGCAAAAATAATTAGAGACTGTAGGACAGGCATGAGGTTGGGGGACATCATGGATCAGGGGTTGTTTTTCATTTTAAGTTTAAAGAACAACATATATTATAAAATTATGTACTACTTTGTTACATTTAACGTGTTTTAAAGAATTTTACAGAGTAGGTGTAAATGAGATGGCACTCCATATTGGAATGTCATTTTAAATTTAAAAAAAAATGGTGGAAAAGTCATTCTCCCTAAGGAGAGGTCAACTGGAGTTGGAGCCTCAGAGATGGAACAAGGAAAGAGGATGCAGAGAATGAGCACAGAGACCTGGCTGCAAGGAGACCTGTGAGGAAGGAGCACTTGAGAGCAGAAATAAAAAGACTCTCTCCCAGCTGGGCACAGTGGGCACGCCTGGGAGCCCAGGTACTTGGGAAGCTGAGACAGGAGGATGGCAAATTCAAGGCCAACCTGAGAAACTTAGCAACAAAGACCCAGTCTCTAAATTTAAAAAAAAAAAAAAAAAAAAAAAAAAAAAAAAATATATATATATATATATATATATATATATATATATAGAGAGAGAGAGAGAGAGAGAGAGAGAGAGAGAATAGCAGAACACTCCTATCACAAAAGAAAAGAGAAAAAAAATCCTTCATCTTCTTCATCCCATGACTCTGAAAATTTTCACTATATTCCCACAGTACCGCAACAAAAAGAAAAAGGAACCCTCTTCAGCCCATGAATTTGAAAATTGACAGAATGTTACCTCATTTACTCCCTGGATTATTTTTGTGTGTGTTTTGTTTTGTTTTGCAGTGCCGAGTTTCCAACATTTATACAAGCTGAACAAGCAGTCTACCTACCACTGAGTTACATCCCCAGCCCTTGTTAAATTCTATTGTGAGAGGGGTCTCACTAAGCTGCCCATGCTGGCCTTGAACTTGCCATCCTTTCTGCTGCAGCCTCCTGAGTAGCTGGGATTACAGGTGTGCACTACCACAACTGTCTTCCAATAATTATTCTTACAGGAGGTAAATAAAAAAACCCAAACCCCCAAATCACATTCCAACGGTGTGTTAGTCTGCTTGGGTCCTATAATAAATCATCAGAGACTAAGTAGCTTAAACAGCAGCCATGCATTTCCTCACAGTGCGGGAGGATGGACGTGCAAGAGCAAGGTGCTGACAGGTTGGTTTCCGTGAGGCCCTGCCCTCTCCTTAGCTTCTGCCTTCTCACTGTCCTCCCACATTTCCTCTGTGCTCTCCTTCCTGGCAACTCTCTCAGCCTCTCCCCTTGCAAGGACACCAGTCCTCTTGGATTAAGGTCCACGCATAAGGACCCCATTCAACCATCATTACCTGTTTGAAGGCCCATCTCGCAAGACAGTCACATTCCAAGGTGTGCTGAGGATTGGGACTTGTATATATGAATTTTAATGTGACACAGTTCTGTCCATAAAGTGTGGTAAAAATTCAAAACATAGCCAATGGCATATTGGAAAATGCTTCCCCTAGTCTTCCCCCTTCAGATGCATATAATCAAGTACATCTTACAGGACTCTGAATGGGAGTTCTTTGGAGGTTGAGATCACACGGTACAATCTTTACAGAAAGGAGTGTCGGCCTCACTCAGGCCTGCGGTGGAAATCGAGCAGCAGAACTCACAGGCCATCACTCCTGTGACCTGTGTCCTCCTCAGGGCAGGAGAGGGGTGAAGGGAGGGCTGCTGTTTGCTGACAGCTGTCTTCTGGCTGCAGCTCCCGGCAGGCTGGGTGACTAGAAGGAACATCACCATACAGAACCCACCCTACAGGGAAGGGGGAAAACCAGGGAAGAAAATCCATACAGTAAGTGGCCTGGTGATTTCCCAAAGTACTTTAACCTAAGGGACAAAACAATATCTGGCTACTGTGTTTAATTTTCAAGATAATCTTAACTTGTATGTCTGTATTAGCTTCCTTTTTCTTTAAAAGTAATGACAGTTTTACTAATACATCTTCAAATTCACCCTTTTAAACTATATAATCCAATAGATTTTTAGTCTGTGCACGAAGTTGTACAGTCATCACCATAGATAATTCCAGAACATTTTCATGGAATATTTTAAGAGAAACTCTGTACCCTTAACAGTTACTCCCATTTTCTATCCCCACCCCCAGACTCTGGAGACCACCTTTCAGCTTTCTATAGATTTTCCTACTCTGGATGTTTCCTATAAGTGGAGTCATAGAATAAGTTATGTTTTGTATTTGGCTTTTAGTTAGCACAATATTTTCAAGGTGCTTCTGTGTTGTAGCATGTAGTTTTCTGTTCCTTTTTATGGCCAAATAACATTCCATAATATGGAGATAACATTTTTTTTGTCTTTGCATGAGTTCAAAGGCTTTTGGATTTTGTTTCTATTTTTGCTGTAATGCATAATGCTGCTATCAACATTCATACACTAGATTTTGCATGGACAACTGTTTTCATTTCTCTTGACTATACATACATAGGAAAAGAATTGTTAGAGCAAACAAAAAAATCTATGTTTAACTTTATGAGGAACTGTCATACTGTTTTCCACAGTGGCTGAATTATTTACATCTCCACCAGCAGTGTGTGAGGGTTCAATTTCTCCACAATACTACTAGCACTTGTTTTTGTCTTCTTGAATACAGCCATCAGCGTTGATATGAAGTGGCATATCATTATGATTTTGATTTACATCTTCCTAATAGCCAATGATGTTGAGCATATTTCAAGTGTTTATTAGCCATTCATATATCTTTGAAACACTATTCATACCATTTTTTCATTTTTTAAATTGGGTTGTCTTTTTATTGTTGTGTTTTAATAGTTTTTTAAATGTTCTCTAGATACAATTATGTATTAGTCTACTCAGGCTTCCATAACAAAATAACACACTATGGGTAGCTGAAATAACAGAATTTTGTTTTCTCACAGTTCTGGAGGCTGAAAGTACAAGGTCAAGGTACTGGCAGGTTAGTGTCTGGTGAGGGCTTTCTCCTTGGCTTGCAGATGGTACCTTCTTGCTGTCTCCTCACTTGACCTTTCCTTCATGCTGGGTGATTCTTCCTCTTATAAGGACACCAGTCCTATTGGATTAGGGCGCCTCCTTTATGACTCCATTTAATCTTAGTTATCTTTTGAAAAACCTCATCTCCAATTATTGTTCCTTCGAGGGTTAAGGTTTTGACTTATGAATTTGAGGGGAGCACAATTCTGTCTGAATGGAGTGTTTTCTGTTGCTATAATAAAATAAAGACTATAATATTGGCTCATGGTTCTGGATGCTGGGATGGTGCTGGCATCTGCTTAGCCTCTGAGAACTTCTTTCTGCCTTGTAACATGACAGAGGATGTCACTTGGTGAGAGAGCACAGTACTAGTTTGTGTTTTTCTTTTTCCTCTTTCATAAAAGCCACTACTGCCATAAGCATCAGTACCATGACCTCATCTAATCTTGGATCTCCCAGAGGTCCCACCTTCAAATCATTAACACATGAATTTGAGGGTCAAGTTTCCAAAATGAGTTTGGGGGGAACAAACATCCAGATTGCAACACTGTTCATAACAAGTTCCTTGTCAGATGTATGGTATATATAAATTGTCTCCCACTGTGAGTTGTCTTTTCTTTGTCTCTCTTTTTTTTAAACTTCAATGAATTTTTCACTTTCTTGATGCTGTGCTTTGAAAGCACAATTGTCTTGAATTTTTTTGTCAGTTTAGCTATTTTTGTTTTCATAGCTTGTACTTTTGAGCTCATATATAAGAAACAATCGCCTAACATAAGATCATGAAGATAAACACCTATCTGCACTTCAAAGAGTTAATCGTTTTAAACCTTACATTTATGTCTTGTGTCCATTTTCAGTTAACCTTTGTATGTGATGTGAGGCAGGGATCGGACTTCACTGATTTGCATGTATATATCCAATTACCCCAGATCCAGTTGTTGAGAAGACGATCATTTTCCCAGTTAAATTGTGTTGGCCTGCTTGTTAAAATTAATTGAGCATAAGAGCTTGCTCCTGGGCTCTAATTCTGTTCTGTTGGTCTATGTGTCTACTCTGTGCCAGTACAGCACAAACGTAGTCGTTTGGATCTGAATTGCCTCCCAAAGCTCACGTGTCAACGGCTTGGTCCCCAGTGCAGCATGTTCAGAGGTGGGCCTTAGGGAAGTGATTGGATCCTGAGGTTCTTACTTAATCAGTGGATTAACCCATTGACAGAGCCACCATTTAATGGACTATTGGGAGGTGCTGCAGTGTGGCTGGGCACAAATCACGAGCCACTCACAGCTTTGTAGATTCAAACAGCAATTCTTTATTCCCGATCTCACACGGGCCTTCTACAAACACGTTCTGGGGAAATCCACGTTCTCTGCCAAAATCCACACCTCCACTGGGCTTCTGTCTCCCAAAAATACTGTCTGAATCCCGTGAGAACTCAAGAGGAACTCAGGCAGCAGGACACGCCCTATTCCCAGCAGGAATAACCTTAAACCTGGAACCGCCCTAAACCAGGATTGTCCTAAACTGGGAACGCCCTAAACCCGGATCCGCCCTGGTCCTTGAGCAAGGTCACCTTACATGCAATGTCACTGCAAAATGTCCTAATTCCTGGAGTCCTTCCACTAAGCAACATGGGGTACGCTGGCAAGGAAATTGTCATACCTACTTGGCTAATGGCTCCCAGCAGGGAGGTACAGGAAATTTAGGAGGTATGGGCTGGTTGGAGGGAGTGGTCCCTGGCAGCATGCCTTTAGGGCCTATGTTTTGTACGGACACCTTCCTTTCTCTCTTGCTTTTTCTGCTTCCCAGCCACCATGAGGAGAGAAGCTTTGCTCCACCACGTGTTCCACTCCAGAAGATTCTGACTCACCAAGGCCCAGAAACAATGGAGTCAAATAACCAGGGACTGAAACCTATGAAACAGGGAGTCAAAATAAACCTTCACCCCTCTAAAACTGTTCATATCATGGATTTTGTCATAGTAATGGAAAGTTCAGCACCACTGTAGCTCTTTGAAGTAAGATTTGAAATCAGAATATGAGTCCTCCAACTTTGTTCCTTCAAATTACTATTATTATTATTATTATTATTATTATTATTATTATTATTATTATTTGCTACTCTTGAGTTTCTTGCATTTCCAGAGGAATCCAAGATTGTCTTACCAATTTTTGTTAAAAATAAAATAAAAGCAAAAAAGCAGCTGGTATTTTTTCAGAAATTACACTGAATTTGTAGATCACTTTGGATAGTATTGCCGTCTTCATGGCACTGTTTTCTGATCCATAAAACATGGGATGTCTTTCACTGATGGAACTTCTTTCCGCCATGTTTTGTGGTTTTTAACTTAAAAGTCTTACATTTCTTTTGTTGAACTTATCTCTAAATATTTTATTGATTTGGATGCTATCCAAAATGGAATAACATAAGCAGTTTTAAATGGAGTGATACTGCTAGGCATACATGGGAAACAGAATTAAAGTTTTAAAAGAAAACAAATAATTCCCTTAGGGTGGCAATCATTAAATCTTCCTCACAAACTTTTCCTGTGGGCTTTCCATCCCTTTGTCCTCCTTTCCCTTTCCTTTCTGTGCACAGCTTTGCCTGGATAGACTTACTTAAGACGTGTATGAACACGCTCTATCAGCCTCTCCGAGGCGAACAAAAGAAAAGGGAAGCTGAGTCAAGAAGCAAGGAGACCAACTGTTCTGTTTGTTGAAGGCTGGCTGGAGAGGCCTTTTCCCCTGGAGTTTGTGTATTTGAACCACCTAATATGTTATAACCCAAGTGCCTTCATTGAAAAAGGGGGGAAAAATGCTTAAATAGAAAAACCAACCTACAGAAAGGGTGTCCTGGGATTTACCTTCATGCTAGATTATCCTGGTGCTTATTATGTCCAAGACTGACCTCAGGCATAAGCAGAAAAGGCTGCCAGCTCTGCAGCCTGCTTTCATGGATTTATGGGAACCTCCCTGCTCAATAAATACCTGAGAGAACTTGCTAACTACAGACCCCAACTTCTGGATTTAAAGGTTGATTCCTTTAGCTTGAGGAATAGCACTAAGAAGCACTTGCCTCTGGGATGGGTTGTTCAGGAAGGCTTGGAAGTCCTTTGTACCTGAGTGTATTTACCTCTCTGATCAGGTCTCTAGAGCATTATTTCACGGAGAAAAGGGCAGGGGGGAATCCGGCTGGGTGAGGGCACAAAGTGAGCCAGATAGAGCAAACTCCCCCATTGCACCTGAAGGCTCTGCTCATCAGATTGTAACTCCTGTGTCAGGAACAGGCTTGGGGAACAGAGCACAGGGTAAAGGATTGTTTTAAGGTATTAGACCCAACTTCCTCCTCCTCATATTCTCCTATGGATGAGTCACACTTCTAGCCTGAACTGACTTTCCACAATCCTGCCCTTCCTGGCCTCTGCATATGTTATATACAAAGAAACTACACACCAAACAAGAGAAAGAAGGGGAAAAAAGTTAGGAAAAAAACTGTAACCTGGGCAACCTGTCTCCTGGTACACGAAGTCTAGCTGCTTGAAGAGTCAGGACTGTGTTGTATTGGAGTTTTCTCTTGGAATCCAGGTGTGTGGTGTTATCAACAGAGCCACTTCTTAATCATATGTTAAACTATTCAGGATCACAAGCCCCTAATTAATGTGCAATTTGGCATTAGTATCTAGACTTAACCCAGGCTGTCCCAAAGTGTCCTTTTTTCTACTACCAAAATTCCAATAACCCAAATCGATCTCCAACTTGTAATAGAATTTTGGGGAAAGACCAAACACTTGTAAGTAAGGGAAATGCAAAAACTCCCTTAAAAATTACTGCAGGCTTGAATATTCAAGACCTCTTGTAGCATTGCACAGATGAGTTGTACATGAGGCTAAGATGGCTGGGGCTGAATGCGATCTAGAATATTCCTGACACTCTCTTGGGACAAGCATATTTGAAGTTTTCATTATCACCAGGTTGGGCTATGACTTCTTTGACAGACACATAAATAACATTTCTGTATGGCTGGTGGGAAAGCTATTTATGGACTGCACTTTCTTTAACTGGACTATCCCAATTGATCCTGATGCCATCAAAGAAGAACTTGGCTTTAAAATTAGACGCATAGAGGCTCATACTTGATCCAAGGAAATAACCTGTCATATGCCTCACAGCTTGTGATTCACAGCTCCGACTCCCTCCCTGGGCAGACCCCAGAGTGAAAGGCTGCCCTCTAAGGGATTGGGGAATTCCAAACAGTTCTGGACATGTGGGGACTGAGATGAACTATGAGGTCTAGTTTTCCTCTTCAGATGTCCCCATTTTGACTGAAACCATTAGGACAGACTGCTGGCTGTCTATCAGGGGCTGGGCCTTCTCTCTCTCTGCTCTCAAGTTAAAGCACATTTCCCAGCCTCCCTTGGAGCCTGGAGTGGCCATAAGATCAAATGCTCAGTGGAAGGAAGAAAACATGATTGTGCCCTTAGCAGTCCTGCGCTGTGAAGCCTCCCGGGAGCTCTTTTCTATGTCCTTGACCTCCTTCCTGACACCTAGGGTGGCCCCAAGTAGAGACTTTGGGGATGCCAGAAATGGGGCACGGCAGACTGCCATGAGTCTGGACCCCTGAGTGGGTGTGTGGAGCAGAGACCTGCTGACCTGGAACCCCCACATGGGACTGTTACACATAGGTGTCTGTCCAGAGCCGTCACTTGTTAAGGTATCCTTGTTAGAGTGTTTGACTTGAGCACCTGTCCCTGTGTTTTTGTCCCATTAACTTTTTTATCCTCCTTGGTATTTCTTAACCTGCTCCCCTCTAACCCTCTATTGCCCCTGTTATTCAAGCCATTCATCATCTCAACATCCCCTAACTGGATGGCAGAGCCTGACCCCCTGGCATGGTGAGTAGGGCCACCCCCAGTCCACTCTGCCCACCCCTACAGTCTCATCTCCCCGTGCTCCCCATCCTGGCTTCCTGTCACACTGAGAGACAGAAACTCACAGGCAATTCCCGGGCCCTCTCCAACTTTGTCACCTTCACACAGTGATTCCTCTCTCCCCAACCCTTTCCCTTCCCTACACCTGCTAAACTCCTACTCAGCTTCATGGGAAGATGCACCTGATATCCTCAACTGGACCATGTGGCTGTCTCTGTCCTGGGAGCCCTGACCCTTCTGGTTTCCTCTCCAATGAAACAAGTTTCTTCTGTCAGCTTAAGCGCACAAACATGCAAGGGACAAAATGATCGATACACATTAGGAGCTTCAAATGTAGAGTTATGAAGCCACTCAAGTTCCCCTAGTCAGAGTGACCTTTACTTCCCCGCTCTTGTCTCAGTTCCTGTGGCCAGGAGAAAAGGTCAGCAGGTCCTCACAGAAGGTCTAAAACCCTGTCTCTGGCAGAGGTGGCGCCTCCCACACTGAGCAGCATCAACCCCCAGGCGCAGCTCCCCACGGCAGGCCTGTGCTGAGCAGCTAGGTTGTGTGGCATAGGGACTCCGTCAGCTAAGGGACTTGCCAAGGTGACCCACAGGCTTGGGGTGAACAGAGAGTGAAACTGAGGCCTGACCTGCAGCTGTCCTCATCCCCACACATGAGGCCCTTTCATGCCATAAAAGGGAAGAGGCCATGCTGCCGCGTGACGTGGGGATTGGGATAGAACAACCTCATTCTGTCTTATTGAATGGGGACATTCCTGGCCACTGGAGCTCTTCCAGCATGGGCTCATCTGGGAGAGGAGCTGTACACAGTCCAAGCTGCCCAAAGACAGAACTGAAGAGAAACAAGGAAATAGACGTGTCCTATGGCAGTGATGTACACATTACAGCACCCCCTTCCCAGCTCACGAGGAGGGCTTCTGTCTGGGTTCACACACCCTATTTTCTGTTTAACCATAACAAGATATTTTTCTGATGTGAAACTGCCCATAGGTCATTTTTGCCTCAGGTTTGGTGATTATATGGATGGAGAGTGGGTCATGACAGATAACCAGAAAGAAGTTCAACAAACAAAACTCACTGAGCATAAACCCT
This sequence comes from Callospermophilus lateralis, assembly GCF_048772815.1. Lineage (NCBI taxonomy): Eukaryota > Metazoa > Chordata > Mammalia > Rodentia > Sciuridae > Callospermophilus > Callospermophilus lateralis. Next base: position 88,842,861 of record NC_135318.1, read on the forward strand.
ACCTTTATAGAAATACAGCAAAATTTAAGCACTATGTTTTAAAACTATTAGTGTTAACAAATAATTTAGAAATATTATCCACAACTTCAAGTCCTCATGTTCTATAGCACAGTAGGGTGACTGTAGTTTACAACTATTTATTACATATTTTAAAAAGAGACACCCCAAACAAAGGAAGGATAAATGTTTAAGGAGATGAAAATGATAATTATTCTGATTTAATCGATACATATTGTATACATGTATCAAATTATCACACTGTACCCCAGAAGTATGTACGTTTATTAGGTGCTGATTAAAATTTTTAAAAATAAAATTCAAAAAAAAATTTAAAGAAATATTATTCAGAATTTTAAAATGACTTCTAGTTTTCCCCAATGAGACAACTTCCATCTATGCAGTGGGTGGCCAGGGCAATGCTTACCCTTTGACTGGAGATCAGGAAACAGGGGCTCCAGCTCAGCCCTATTGCTAATTTGGACTCGAAGGAGTTCACAACCTCACTCAGGTTATTTATGTGTATCTGGGGCCTTTTGCAATTCTGTAGCTTGTATTTTTCCCCCAAGGGAGCCTGGGGGCCTTCTCATAGAAGATGCTGGACACTAGCCCAGTCCAGGCTGAATACACATAAGAGGATGCCTGACCCACAGTGATGTCGTCCAATGTCATAAAATATCAAAGACCAAAGAGGGAGATCAGTTAAATTCTTTGGGGGAAAAATAATGCTAGATCGCAGTCTTCTGTACACTTTCTGGTTTATTCTGAACGTAATCCTTGAATTCTTTTCCCCACCTCCTGACCTTGAAATATTTCCATGGTTACTGGAGCTCTCCCTTCCTCCAGAATGTCTCTTGAAATTCTTAAAAGTTGAATTTCATGGTCAGTCTAAGGTTAAGTGTGGGATTATCTTACTGCCCTTCTTTCCCTACCGCCTCATTCCATTTCAGAGGAAAACTACACTTCCCTGCTTCCCCTACCATCTATAGCCCAGAGGACAAAAAGACATTTGCAGAATCATCAACTTTTAATGATTCTGCTGAAATTGGCCTCCTTGGAGGTCACTAATGGAGAATGTATGTCTGCTTTGAGATTCACGGCCTGTCCCCAAGGCGGCTCAGGTTCTTACCTGGCCCCTTTATCAGATCTGGTCATCAGATCCCATCATTGGATTGATTTAAACTGGGGCTCTTTGGCAGAGGAAACAATCAGAATCGGTTAGCTGAGGTTTCAGGGTGCTGAGCTCTGGAATCTGGGAGAGAGGCTGGTTCAAAATTGATAGCAACACTGGATGTTACAAGCAAATGTTTGAGTCCTTGAAAGAAATGTTGTTGGCTCCAAAATAAGAGAAAAAAATGGCAAAAAGCAAATCAAGTTAATATTTATTTCTAATGCCAAATTATAAATTTATTATTATTATTATTGGTACCAGAGATTAAACCCAGTGCTCAACCACTGAGCCATATCCCCAGCCCCCTTTTATTTTTTATTTTGAGACAGGGTCTCACTAAGTTGCTTAGGGCCTCATTAAGTTGCTGAGGCTGACCTTGAACTCATGATTCTCCTGCCTCAGCCTCAGCCTCCTGAACAGCTAGGATTATAGGCATACACCACTGTGCCCAGTAAAATATTTTTAACTTTTTAAAAAAATTGTGAAAAGTGTTTTGTGAGGACCGTTAGCTACTTGAGTGTGCCCTCTGGCAGAGAGGGCCATGGACCAGGAAGAGAGGAGAACTCCAGATCCTACAGAGGTGCCCAGGCTACTTTCAGCCTCTCGTGGAGGCCTCAGCAGGCTGGATTAAGGTGTGGCTGGTGATACCCAGAACAGGTGTGGCCCTTCCCTTGCTCAAATATGTAGTGCCTTTGGCCAGGGTGCACCCCAGGCATACCCATCTCCAATCTGGGTCCAGCTTTGTGCTCTATGACATACCCATGGGACCCCTTAATTCTCTCACTTTGCTTAATCCAGATTGAATTAGTTTTGTTACTTGTAAATAAAACTCTTAGGAAAGAATCCAGCCTTCTTGATCACCCCCCTTCCTGTTTCTATAACTGGTCAATCAGTTAGTTGGCTGAAATAAGAAGTAAAATATTGAAAGCATTCAAATCAACCTCCATAGTTGTAGATTGGCTTGGGGCATCTGGATAGGTACTTCTTTTGGAATTATCCAAATAAATAATTTGTTGCTTATTATATGTTTGCTTTTATTATGTTTATCATCTAGGGTTTTCCTCTTTCTGCTAGGTATGAGTTCTAGGCAAGGTGGGGATCTTTACTTTTTCACTGCTTTTCCAAAGGCTTTATAAGGTAGGTGCTTTATAAATGTGACTTAGAAGAATGATAAGCAGTCTTGCCAGAAACACTCAAGCCTAATTTTATTAATCTTATTAGAGCAGTGATCTATTAACTATAGTTTCACTTTCCATAGTTTTAGTTACCCAAGGTCCAAAAATATTCAATGGAAAACTCCAGAAGTAAATGACTCATTATTATTATTATTATTCTGGTGCTGGGGATTGAACCCAGGACCATATGCATGCAAGGCAAGCACTCTACCAATGGAGCTATATCCCCAGCCCAACAACTCATAAATTTTTTAAAAATACATTTTGCAGTTGTTGATAGACCCTTATTTTATTCATTTATTTATACGCAGTTCTGAGAATCGAACCTAGTGCCTCACACATGCTAGGCAAGTGCTCTACCACTGAGCCACAACTCCAGCCCAACAACTCATAAATTTGAAGTAAATTTATTATAGTATGTTGTTATAATGATTTCATATTCTTACTAATAATTGTAGTTAGTCTCTTTCCTGTGGCTAACTCACAAACTTTATCATAGGTACGTATACAAATTAAATTTTATCATAGGTATGAATACATGTATACAAAATGATAGTATGTATACAGGTTGTTCTACCTGTAGTTTCAGGCATTATGGGGGTGTGTGGATTGTAATGTGTCCCCAAGATAAGGGGAGACTACTGTATTAGAAATAACCCTTTTAGGTTATTATCAAACTTTTTGTATCATTTTCAAAGAAATTGAGGAACAAAAGATTTTAAAAGGGGTAAATTTAATCTGTTCCCTTTCTTTATATATTTGATACTGGGGATTGAAGTCAGAGCCTTTACCACTGAATTACATTCCCAGTTCTTTTTTTTTTTTTTTTTTTTTTTGAGGCAGGTTTTTGCTAAGTTGCTGAGGCTAACTTTGAACTTGTGATCCCCTTGCTTCAGCCTCCCCGTTGCTGAGATTACAAGTATGTATCACCACACCTGGCTGGTCCCTTTATTTTATAGATGAAGAAAAACAGTCTCAAAGAAGGGAAATGACTTGTCCAGCATCTCCCAGCCCTGAAGTGACAGTTGAAGACTATAGCTTACCTCTCCCACTCAGATATCTTCCTGTAATAGCACACAATCTCTTATTCCTAATACTTATAAGAGAGTCATTGGGCAGGTTTTTTTTTCCTTCTGCTATGAGGTGACACATACACACCACGACAAGCTTGTAATTGCTAGAGGGTAGAGGATTTGGCTTTCCTGTCACCAAAGCACCAACAAAGCAGGAACATCCACCTGCAGGCTGTGGCAATAATATTCTTTCTACTCTGGCCAATAGACAGGTGTTATTTCACTGGCCTGAAATTGTTCTGTACCTGCTAAGAGCAGGGATCCCAGGCAATGTCCAAAATGGATCACACATTTTTCTTAGCCCTGACTTTCCAGATTCTTCCATGAAGCAACCCATCTCTCAATCACTTTGTCCTAGGCCAGGACCAATTTGGATCCCCTGCAGACAGGTAATAGAAGAAATTCCCATATATGTGCAATATTGTCCACTTTTGCATTCCTGAAACCTCCATGGTTCAGGATGGGGGATATAAGATGATTCCAGCAAATCCTGATAGTTGAGCCCCTGAGCTTCCCCTAGATTACTAGGGGAAGTAATCCAGGAATTGATGGAAATATCCAAATGATTGAATGATGTACTCCATTAGCAAGAGTGCATTTATTCAAAATGTCCCTGCTGAGAAAGTTCAATGTGCTGTTAAATTGTGATCATTGTAGAGTATTTTCATTTTATTTGCCATCTATGATTTGTTAGATCAAAGAATAGTAATGTGTATATAATGATCATGTCATAAAATGAAGTTAGAAATAAGATGTAGCAATAATGTGACAAATCTGATAATGTGGCATGAAACTAGTTTTATACATGCATTTCCCCTTCTTAATATATTTAGAAAAGAAACTAGACAAAGCTAGATACTCAGCATTTGGAGACCTCTGGGAATTGAAAACTGATCCTAGGCATTGGAATATGAACTATAACTCTAGAAATTAATTTATTCTTCATTTAGAGAGGTTTTGCTGGAAAAAAAATCCTGATTTGTCACCATAAGAGAGTAAATTTTCCAAGGCTAGGGTTGTGGCTCAGTGGCAGAGAGCTTGCCTCACACATTTGAGACCCTGGGTTCCATCCTCCGTACCACATAAAAATAAATAAACAAAATAAAGATATTATATCCATATATGACTAAAAAATAATTTTAAAAAGAGGGTGAATTTTCCTTCAAAGGAGTCAGTTCCAGCTGGATGTGGTAGTGCACTCCTGTAATCCAGCAGCTTGGGAGGCTGAGGCAGGTGGATCATGAGTTCAGAGCCAGCCTCAGCAATTTAGTGAGACCCTGAGCAACAAAGAGAGACCCTGTCTCTAAATAAAATATAAAAAAGGGCTGGGGATGTGGCTCAGTGGTTAAGCACCCCTAGGTTCAATCTCTGTTACCAAAAAAAACAAAACAACAACAACAACAAAAAAAAAAAAAACAGCTCCACAGTCCTTGTCTGAGACAGCTGATCAAGACAGCTCTAACTGTGGGCCCCGGTGGCTGGTGAATTATTTGGCATCCCTTCAAACTGACATTCTTTAAATATTTTTTCAGCATTTTCTTAGTTGGGGTAGAAAGAACAGATTGTTTCCTAATAAAAACTGTATACCTCTTTCTGTACATTAAAAATAAAGGAGTTATTATATGCCTCTGAAAGAAAAAATGCACTGGAAATTAAGGAGCTGATTATTCAAACTGTTGCAAGAGAAAGAACATTCGTGGATGAGGAACTCCTCAAGGTAAAGGAAGAGGACCTTTGTTCATTGAAGCAGGTAGACCACGAGCCAACCACAAGGCCCGCAGCACTGGGAGAAAAATTGGGCAGTAAGTCTCATCGAAGTCACTCAGGAAGGGGGGATATAATCAGTTAGCCTTTTTTCCAGGACACAAAAGTTGGGGGGATTTCAGAAGACAGCAGGATGGTGAACTTCTTCATTATTGCCCTTTTTCATGAGCATGTGGCTCCATTAGATATTGTCAGGTCCTATATGACAACATTCACAATTTTTTCAATTTTTTTTTTTTTTTGTGTGTGTGTGTGTGTGTGTTATCAGAGATTGAACCCAGAGGGGCTCTAAATGAACTTCATCCCCAGTCTTTCTTTCTTTTTTATCACAGGGTTTTGCCAAGTTGTCAAGACTGGCCTTGAACTTGCTATCCTCTTGCCTCAGTCTCCCAAGTAGCTGGGATTAGAGGAGTGTGCCATCATGACTGGCCATTTGAATATTTTAAGGGAGGTTTTGAGTGTGTGTGTGTGTGTGTGTGTGTGTGTGTGTGTATACATGAACCAGGTCCTTGTGAATGCTAAGCATGTGCTCTACCACTAAGCTATATCCCCACCCCTGACATTTAAATTTTTCTTTCATGTCACCATTTTTCTGCCATTGTTGCTGAACAGCATACATGACATTCACTTCCAAAGATATGCTCAAAACATATCTACATGTTCTTTCTTCTGGTTTGCATATGACAAATACTTCCCTACTTTTCTGTAGTTCTTGTTTTTCAGTTTTCTTCTATTAGTTTCTGAATTTGGCAATTTCCTGTCAAAAATACTCAAGAGTTTACAGTTTACATAATAAAATAAACCACTCATCTCTATTATTAGCGCTAACCCAGGCAATGCTTTCTCTGACATTATCTTTGGGGGACTGTCAGCTGGTTGGTCTCAGACTCAGAGGTGTGTCCGAGGTTGCTTAGAACACTTGCTTGAATGCATAGAGGAAGACTGTTCAGTGGTAACACTAGTATTGTTGGGGAATGGTACATTTGTTGATTTTTTTTTCCCCTTTGAGGACATTTTGCCAGTTGTGTGAAGATTCTTGTGTGGATGCTGGTGTTAGGGGACCCTACTTCCCATATATTCTAATGGTTTTTTAAAAATTAGCATCATCAAGACATAATTCTTATATCATAGAAATCACCCTTTTAAAAAAGTACAAATCAATGTTTTTGGTACATTCATAAAGTTGTCAAATCACCATTTCCTTCTAATTCTGGAATCTGTGATGGTGGGGGAAGGTGGTGCTGGGAATTGAAACCAGAAGTTCTCTAAAACCGAGGTATACTCCTATCCCTTTTTATTTTTTGAGACAGGCTTCCCCTAAATTGCCCAGACTGACTTTGAACTTGTGATCCTTCTGAATCCTGCAGCTTCCTGAGTTGCTGGGATCTTAAGCATGAGCCAGGACGCTTGGCTCTATTTCCAGAACACATTGATCTTCCCACCAAAGAAGCCCCAAACCCATTAGCAGCCACTCCCCACTCACCCCTTCCTCAGCTCCTGGCAACCGTTAATCTATTTCTGTTTCTATAGATTTGCTGATCCTGAAAATTTCATATAAATGGAAACATAACCAATGTGGCTTCCTTTCATTTGTATCTGGTTTCTTTCACTTGGCATGTTTCAAAGATTCATCCATGTTGCAGCATGATCAACACTTCATTCCCTTTTACTGCCAAGTAATGTTTCATTGTTTTGCTTTTTTCACATTTTATTCCCTCATCAGTTGATGGACATTTGGGCTGTTTCCACTTTTTAGTTATTCTGAATAATTATGTTGGGAATGTTTCCATACAAGTTTTTGTGTACACATGCTTTCATTTCTCTTGGTACCTAGGAGTAGAATTGCTGAGTCTTAAGGTAATTCTATGTTTTGCTTTTTGAAGAACTGATAACTCTTTTCCAAAGGAGCTACCCAATTTGCATTTTACATAGTGATGTATGAGGATTCCAATTTCTTCATATCTTGTTCACTTTGCTACTGTCCATCTTTTTTAATGTAGAAATCCTCGTGGGTATAAAGTGTATCTCCTAGTAGGTTGATTTGCATTTTCCTAGTGACTAATGCCTTGAGAATATTTTCCGGTTCTTATTGTCACATGTATATCTTTGCAGGATGAAGATTTGGGGTCATATTTCTGAGTTGTAAAAGTACTCTTTATATTCTGGATACTAGTCCCTTATCAGAGGTACAATTAGCAAATATTTCCTCCCATGCCTGGTTTGTCTTTTCACTTTTTTGACAGTGTCCTTTGAATCATAAACATTTCAAATGCTGACAAAGTCCAGTTTTTCTATTTCATTCTATGACTGCTTGTGCTTCCAATGTTTTAGTGCCACATAGAGCTTATGACCCAGTTAGCCAGTGGCCTGACCCTTTCCTTGGTCTGGTCCAGGTGAGGCCCTTGAAAGCTTTGAAAATACTAATACACATGTGTTAAAAGAACAACTTTAGACAAAGTAGATTTATCAGAATTTATTTGAGCCAAGAATGATTCGTGAGCCAGGAAGCACTCAGAACAAGAGAGGCTAGAACGCTCTGCCTGGCAGTGTGAGCAGTGAGCTTCCATAGGCTGAGTGCAGAGCAGACTGAGTAGGACATAACCTAATTGGCTAATGCCTGGGCATTTGCCACTTGAGGGGAATAATGTGATCAGTTAGCTGCCTCCATTGGCTGAATCTTGGGTATTTGTGATTGGCTAAAATCGTTATTTGTTGCAAAAAAAGAAAGAAAGAAAGAAAGAAAGGAAGGAAGGAAGGAAGGAAGGAAGGAAGGAAGGAAGGAAGGAAGGAAGGAAGGGGTAAGGTATCCAGGTCAAGTTAGGTTGGGGTCCATTAAGTAGGAACTCAAGTATGGAGACAATCTCAGGCTAATGGCTTCCTACTTATTGCATTCAAGAACAGTTTATTGCTGTAACTACACTTTTTCTCCTTCAAGACAGCTATAATGGCATTATCCTTGAGCACTGTCTCAGAAATACCAATGATATACTATGGAGCAAAGTGCTGACACCTTTTCCTATTTGAACTTTCAGAAGAGTTTGAGCATTCTTCAAGCCTTTGATAAAACATTTCCCTCTACTGTATTCCTTGGAATTTTCTTTCCATGAAAGAACAAAGGCCTTAGGTCAAATTTGAGTCTTCCACATTGCTCTAGAAGATTCACAAATAGATATTATGATAAGTTCTCTGAAAAGTTCTGTAATAAATAAACATGTTTAAACTAAAGCTGCACAAAGTATTTCACCTTGAAACTATTCCAATAAGGACTTGATAGTTTTTCAACCAGTTCATGCTTGATTGACGAGAAAGGATGGATGTCTTAGAAAAATCTCAACCACCTGACACAATCACAATTTATTGGATATTCTCATCAGAGTCTGTGAGAGATGAATGGGCCTCCCCTCTCTTATAGCCAATCCCTCTGGGATATGTGGATTCTGATTAATCAGGGGAAGGAGAGAAAAAATGGGTGGTTTCAGATGGAAAACTTAAGGACTAGACCTAGACATCACTCTCCATTACCCTCTGCTCATCCCATGCTCCTTTGGCCTGGAAAGATGGTCCCCAGTTTTTGATGATCTAACTTGTGAAATTTTTACTGCCTCCAGTAAAAACCATAGTTAATTTTTGGATTTGGGTCTTTTCCTGGACTGGTGATGTGTGGTATGATCCTCTCTTGTTTTGCTGGGCAGCAGCAGCAGCAAGCCACAGCTGATAGTCAGCCCCTCAGTCATGAGGTGAAGCAACTAACACTCTACAGTGTGCTGCATTGCTAAGCTAGGAAGCTCAGTAGGCCAGTGGACTGAATGTATTTTGGACTTGGGATATTTCATACTTAGCGATGGAGGTACATGGATATAACTCCATCATAAGTTGAGGAGGAGCATTTGTTATCTCTCTAGATGTAATGTGGTCCACCTGTGTGACTAGGGTTTTGACATCTAGTGTTGTATGGGCCACATACTTTTGGAAGCACTACTCAACTGGCTTATGTGCCTACAGAATAAGTGCATGTATTGATTGATGTTATGGGAAGAAGCTTGGTGTCTTATGTGGCCTCCACTCCTGGATGCCTCCTGATGGTGATGCTCCCTCTGAAACCAGAGAGAACATTGCTTATTCTGACCCTGCACATATCTATCAATAATGTATATTCCTACAATCAACAGAGAAACATTTGAGAAATTATATGTCAAACACTTTCATATTTTTATTTCATCAGAGGCAAAATTGGAAAGAACAATTGAGTGCAGTACTTTAATTACACCACCAAAACCAGGTGGGTGTGATTGCTAATGTAAGGATACGTCTCTGTGGACATGAAGACCAGACAGAATTCTGAAAAATGGAAATAGTTGATGCGTTTACATGGCCAGCCTTTATCTATTATTATTTAGTGTCTGGAGATGCAGTAAAAAAAGAAAACAAATGACTAATGCTATTGGTAAATACTTGACATTTTCCCAGAAAGAAAAATAGATCTTTCTGTGGTGGGTACATCGGTAGATACCATATGCTGTGTTCTAGACATCCATAAAGAGCCCTGAAAGACACGTTAATATTTTACACAAGAAAATCAATAACCCCCTACTGTATGCATATGATTGCTATTATGCCTCATTAAAGTGTATTTAAAGACTTTTCCATATCAAGTGGGATTGGAAAAGTAATGTGAGTCCCTGAGCATGTGGTGTTGAAAAGGAAGAAGTGACACAAAGGCTTAGAAAAGGTCCTGTGAGTAGAAGTTGAGGGGCTTCGGAGTGTCCCCAGATGGGGCACAGGCCAGGAGCAGCTGGTCCCCGCTGGCCAGCCTACCTGACACTCTCAAGGCTCTCCAGCATTCCTCTGCCTTCCAGTCTGGACTACTGCTGAGACCAGCCTGTGCCCTTTCCTGCTGAAGGTGGCTGCCAAAGAGGACGCCCCAAGGTGATCTGTGCTCCAAGGTGCTCCAGGGACCAGTTCTCAGCATCTACACAGAGGCAAATGGTCACAGCTTGGAACAAAGGTAGAGTGCTGCTTCTGCTGAAGTCCCTGACCCTCCCAGCCAGGCCTGCTTCCTCCACTGTTCCCAGGGGCTACCACTATGCCCCTCCCTCTTGGGACTACAGAGAGGCCTCCAAATACCAGTGAGCCCTGACGCCCCCGTAGTTTTCAGGATAGTAGCTGTCCCTGTTGCTGTTTGCTGGTATTTCTTTTTCCCTTTTAGCACCCCCACCCGCTTTCTGTACCCCAGAGCTACACCCTAGCCTGCCTCACTGTGATTGCTCCCTTTTACATGTGCTCCCACCACTGTGTTGCTGTCCACCACAAGGACTTAACTACAGTCTAGCTCTTAAGTGTCCCCAAAAGTCATGTGTTAAGGGTTTGTTCCATGTCCTATGGTGCTACTGGGAGGTAGCACCAGACCAAACCCAACCAATATGAATTCACTCATGTTAAATGCCACATTATACCTCTGCAACTTAAAGGAAAAAGATCTCAAACAGACCAGATTTTCCAAAAAACAGGAAATTCCAGTTTACCCAAGTCAATCTAACAAGAAAGACTCACTGCTTTAACCATTAACAACAACAACAACAACAACAAAGGTAACCTGAAATAATCTGACACTAACTGATCACCTTTTTTTCCCTCTACTATTTGGTTTTCAAAACCCACAGTTTATAAAACCCACTGTTCTACCATTGCCTGGTAGGAGTGCTTAATCTATCTTATAAAATGAAGGCTGCCCAATTCATGAATTGCAAATAATAGCTTCATTATTAGTCCATTTCTCATTGCCATAACAAAATATCTGAGGCTGGATACATTATAAGGAAAACAGGTTTATTTAGTTCACATTGCTGCAGGGTCAAATTAATGGCTGCTGGCATTGGTTTGGCTCTGGTGAAGGCTTATACAGTCAACTTATGTTAGTCATATAACGAATATCTGAAATAGTCAACTTGTAAGGAGAGAAGCTTTATATTGGTTCATTTAGAAGTTTCAGTCCAAGATCAGAATGTGCTCTCCTCACAGTCAGGAAGCCAAAAAGAGAGGCTGAGGAAGAGACTCAGGTCCCACAATCCCCTCTGAGGGCACATGCCCAGTGACTTGAAGGTCAAGCACTAGTCCCTACTTCTTAAAGGTTCTACCACCTCCTAGTAGCACCATAGGACATGGAACAAACCATTAACACATGACTTTGGGGGACACTTAAGAGCTAGACTGTAGTTAAGTCCTTGTGGTGGACAGCAACACAGTGGTGGGAGCACATGTAAAAGGGAGCAATCACAGTGAGGAAGGCTGGGGTGTAGCTCTTGGGTACAGCACCTGCCTAATGCAGGCAAGGCCCTGGGTTCCATCCCCAGTCCCACAAAACAAACCAACCCCACACACTGAGGCATTGAGGCAGAGGAAGCAGGAGGTACTGGGCTTGCTCCTTTGTAATAACTCTCTCGAGAACTAAATTAGGGTACCACAAGAACTACCTGAATCCCCTCCCAGGATGACCCCCGTGACCTAAGTTTTTTAGGTTACAGTAATATTTCCAGGCTGTATGACTAACTTTTGAGAAAGAAAGGAAGAGAGGCAGGGATGGGAGGGTAGGAGGAGGTCAGATAGATCCTGCTTCTGAGGTCTTTTTGATTTCCTGCTGTTCAAAGTACTCAGCATACTAAAGCAGGATATTTTGGAGATTCATTTTCTGAGCACTAACACCCCAAATGAGAGACTCTATGGAAACTATTCATAACAGAAAAGAGAAGGGTCAAGAAGGCCCACCTCTTTCCCCACCCAGGGAGTTTCTGCTGCATCCCCAAACTGACCTAATCACAGGCCTTGCTGGGTTTCCCCATTTAGTCTGTTACCATTGGATCCTACCCTTTTATCCAATCACATTCCAACACAGCTGTCCATGCTCACTGATCCTAAGGATAAAAATGGGTCTTTTGGATTTTTATCTGAAGATTTCTGTGTAATATAAGACTTTAAGTAAATGTATTATGTCTTTCTTTTGTTAACCTGTCTTTTGTTATTGAAGCATCAGTCATGAACCTATAAACCATCAGGATAGATCACACCTTCCTGGCCCTGTAGAAAACATGTACTTAATTGCCCACTTACTAGAAGTTGAGAGGCCTTTACAAAAAGTTAAAATAAATACACACCATTTATAATAATAATAATAATAATAATAGCAGCTTCTGGAGTATACTGAGTTTTAACTCTAGTTCATCTGTTTTTAGGATTTGTGACTTTATTTTTTTAAATAATTGTTTTTTAGTTATAGGTGGACACAATATCTTTATTTTATTTTTATGTGGTGCTGGGGATCAAACCTAGTGCCTCACTCATGCTAGGCGAGTGTTCTACCTCTGAGCCACAACCCCAGCCCCAAGATTTGTGACTTTAAACAAGCTCTATTACCTCTCTAAATTTAAGTGTCTCATTCTGTGAAAGGAATAGAAAAATTTTACCTGCCAAAAATTTTTTCTAGTAATTAAACTAAATAAAATAAATAACTTAGAGCTCATAGCACAGGAAATATTACATGTTAACTTTTTAATCAGAGGTAGTGACACACATTTCTAATCCCAGTAACTCAGAGGAGTCTGAAGATTGCAAGGTCCCAGCCAGCATGGGCAACTAGGTGAAACCCTGTACAAAATAAAAATATAAATGTGTGGGTATATAGTTCAGTAGTAGAGTTCCCATGGTTTCTATTCCTAGGACCACACACAAAAAAAAGTTTTTTTTTTCCCCATCAAAACCAAGATCTTCTTAGAAGACTTCACTAGTATCAATAGTATCCATCCTTCCCTTTCTCTGTTCTCAACTCCAGTTTGTTTCTTACCTAACCTCAGCTCTGTGGTTTGTCCTTCCAAAGTTACCTCAATTGGCAGGCCAATCAGAATCACTTGTGATAATTCATCTCAAACCCTAAAATTCAGGAGGACTTAGATTGATGTGTTTCAAGCCCTGAAAGAAAATAGCTGTTGACCAATATTGCTATGTTCAGCAAAGCTATCCTTCAGATTTGAAGAAGAAATAAAAACTTCCAAGATAAGCAGAAACTTAAAGAATTCATGAATGCTAAGTTGGCACTACAAAAATTACTTGAAGAAATAATATGCAAAAGAAATCAAAATATGCAAAAGAAATCAAAACCAAACTCCAGAGCTCACAAATGGACAAATCTCATTGAGAGTTGCTAAACAAATGAGATACAGGACCAAATTAAATTTTATGAATAAATTAAAAAATGGCACAAATTAATAAACACCTCTTTTTAATAATACTGAATATTAATGTCCTCAACTCTCCAATTAAAAGACATAGGCTGCCAAAATAGATTAAAAAATACGAGCCAACTCTATTTTGTTTGCAAGAAAATCACCTTACAGGTAAAGACATCTAAAGGCTAAAAGTAAAAAATGAAAATTGATATACCAATCAAATGGAGCCCCAAACAAGCAGAACTAGCTACTCAGGGAGCCCACAAACAAGCAGGAATACAGATTCTCATATCCAAAAAAGAGAACTTCAAGCCAAAATTAATTAGAAGAGACAAAAAAAGTCACTTCATACTGATAAAGGGAACAAACCAACAAGAAGATATAACAACAGTAAATATTTATGCTTCAAATGTTGATGCACTTAAACACATAAAGCAGACACTACTCAACTTAAAGAAGGCTTAGACCTCCTACAATACTGGGTGATTTCAACACCCCCTGCTTTAATAAATAGGTCATTCAGAAAGAAAATCAGGAAAGACCCTTCAGAACTAAAAAATTAAATGAAATGGACTTAACAGACATCTACAGAATATTTCATCCAACAATAGTTGAATTCACTTTCTTCTCAGATGCTCATGGAAACTTCTACAAAAACAGGTTACAAAGTAACTCTAGTAAACACAAGAGAATTGATATAATTTCTTGCATCCCATCAGATCATAGTGGGATGAAATTAGAAATCAACACCCCCCCAAATACAGAAACTATAAAAACACAGAAGATTGAACAATACACTTTGAATAATGAATGGATTTTTTTTTAGAAATTGTAGTATAAAACAGTACTGATACACATTCCAGACCCTCTAGGACACAATCAAGGTACTTCTAAGAGGACAGTTGATATCTATGAGTGACTACATTAAAAAATCTGAAGATCAAGGCCTCAGAAAAACAATAACAAACCAATTTAAAAAAACAGTAGAAGTAATTAAAATCAGAGCCCAAAATCAATGAAATAGAATATTTAATAAATTGTAAAAAATCAATGAAATAGTTGGTTCTTTTAACAGATAAGCAAGATAGATAAAAACCCTTAGCCATATTAACAGAAAGACAGAGAGAGAGAGAGAGAGAGAGAGAGAGAGAGAGATCACAGTTATAAAAGTAGAGATGAAAAAGATGAAATCATGACAGATATCACAGGAATCCAGAGGATCATTAGGGACTATTTTATACTCCAATGAGTTGGAAAGCCAAGAAGTAAACACATTTGTAGACATATGTGACCTGCCAAAAGTGAATCAAGAGGACATAGAAAACCTAACCAGACTAATAACTAGCAATGAGATGGAAGTACTAATAAAAGCCTAACAAAGAAAAGCCCAGGTCCAGATGGATTTTCTGTTAAATTCTACCAGGATACATCAAGGAAAGAAAACTATAGGTCAATATCCTTGATGAAATTAAATGCGAAAATTCTTAATAAAATAATAGCAAGACATATTCAGTGACATATTAAGAAGACTGACCATCATGACCAAACTGATTTTATTCCAGGGATGTAAGGAAGGTTTATCATATGCAAATCATTAAATATATGACAGAAGATTATTATCCAGATACTTAAAGAACTCAAAAATTTACCATCAAAAATCTAAATAAACAAATCAGTAAATGGGCAAATGAGTTATACAGAAACCTCTCAAAAGAATAAATACAAATGGCCAACAAATATATATAAAAAATGTTCAACATGAGCAATTACATTTGATTTGCAGTTTGCAAACCAAGACTACACTGAGATTTCATCTTCATTTATTTAGAGTGGCAGTAATCACAATTACAAACAATAATAAATGCTGGAGAGGACGTGCAGAGAAAGAAACATTTTTACACTATTGGTGCAATTGTTAATTAGTATAACTGCTATGGAAATCAGTATGGAAGTTACTCAAAAGACTAGGAATGAAACCACTACGTGACCATTGGTATTTAATCTAAAGAATTAAAATCAGCATACTGTGTTATTACAAATGCATGTCATGTTTACAGCACCACAGTTCATACTAGCCAAATTATGGAATCTGCCTATGTAGCTATCAATGATAAGTAGATAAAGAAAATGTGGTATATATACACAATGGATTTTTATTCAGCCATAAAGAAGAATGAAAAGATGTCATTTACAGGAAAATGAATAGAACTTGAAAGCATTATTAAGCAAAGTAAACCAGACTCAGAAAGTAAACAGTCGTATGTTTTCTGTCATATATTTCTCGTATATTGAAGCTAGAGAGAAAAAAGGAAAGGAAACATACAGGGGCAGGGGAATCTCATGAAAAAGAAAGGGAGACCAGCAGAGCAGGGGACAGGGACCAGGGGGAGGAACAGGGGAGGGAAAAGGGAAATACTGGGGAACAAAATTGACCAAATTACATTGTTATATAATGTGTATATATGAATATGTAACAATGAACACCACTACTATATACATATATACTTATACATTTATAACAATATAAATATATATGAATAATTATATACATAATTGTGTGTGTGTGTGTATATATATATAAAATTATAGTCCACCAATTAAAATATGGGAAACCAAACAAACAAATCCAAAGATGAAAACAACAACAAAAAAACACCCAACGACAACAAAGTTGACTCAGTCACCATGCTGGAAACTCATTCCTTTACCATTCTGTAGGCCCATTTTGGGAAACTCAAAAACTGCACAGTATCTTCCACATCCCCTGGCCTTTCAGCTATTAAGACTTAAAAATTATGCTGTTGAGCCTAGGACTGTCTTCTATTTTCAGACAGAAAGTTTCTGCCTCTTTATAGCCTTTTCATTTCTCATTCATTGACTACCCAAACCGTGTTCAGTGGGGATTAGGAACTCTGATGCAATCCGGCTATCAAAAGTCAAGAGGTGGACCTTTGTGGGATTCACTGGAAATTTCCCTAAGAAATTATATAAAGCTGGAATGCAGGGAGAGTGTACCTCCTTTTCCTAAGAGGACCCACTCTTTCCATTGAGGATGTGCCCATTTTCTCTTGTTCTATCCCTGCTAAAAATCTTTTTTCTTTTACTAAGTCTCCAGTGTTGCCTGGAATCATCTTAAGCAAGAACCTAAGAATCTGGGACAGAAACATCGACATCTGCCATGCTCTGGCGCCGCCTGCTGGTCTCCTCTGCAACACCAGCGGTGCATGCATGCAAACTGACTAGATTCTTGCTGCATGGGAATTTTGAAGAAGCCCCAGGATAGGAAGAAAGAAGTACAGCAACACAGGTATAGCAACATGTTATCAGGCTGTTCCTGTGAAGAGAGAGCCAAAGTCGGAGTGATACTGGGTGTTGCATGAGGGACAGAGAAAATGTAAGGCAGAAGGGATTTGAGTGACATCTGTCAAGAATTGAGGATTTGAGATTTTTATCCTATATACAAGTTAAGCAAGCTTGCCATAATCTCATGGATACTAGTAGAAGAGATCAGACTCTGGGACAAAGAATTTTTTAATTCATAAACATAGAAGTAGTCAGGGTAACAGCATTTCCATAACAGCCAATTCCATGAAAAATGTGAAGCTTAATTCTTTTTTTTTTTTTTTTTTTTTGGTATCAGGGATGGAACTCAGGGGAACTTAACCACTGAATCACATCCCCAGCCCTTTTTATATTTTATTTAGAGACATGATCTCACTAAGTTGCTTAGGGTCTTGCTAAATTGCTAATGCTGGTCTTTGAACTCTTGATCCTCCTGCCTCAGCCTCCCAAGGCTTTAAAGGCATGCACCAGCATACCAGATGTGAAGCTTAATTACAGTTACCTTCTTTTATGAGAGGTAGAACCATAGAGACTCAGAAAAAAATCACCCCATAACAGTATATAGGAAGTACCCTATAAAATTACTAAAACTTGAGTATGTACCCTAACTCCCCTATTTTGCCTGGGCATGAGATTTTGTTTCACTTACCTTTGATGCACCCAACATTAATCAGATAACTTTAATCCATGAATGGTGACACTCTTCACACACACACACACACACACACACACACACACGCCCCTACCTTCCCTGTTCAAACTTATTTAATCTCAGGCTACACAGAAACAAGCAAGCTAGATGACACACTCTGGGAGGCCAAGGCCCAGGTCTGTGCTGTATCCCAGAATATTGAACAGTACCTGATACCTAGTAGGACCTCAACATCTCTCTGTGCAGTGTATATAGGACCAGAAATACCTGTCTGACTTCCCTGTAGAGCACTGTGTTCAGTAAGATGCACCATTTAAAAGTGAGATTTCCTGGGGCTAGGGCTGGGGCTCAGCGGTAGAGCACTTGCCTAGCACGTAGGAGGCTCTGGGTTCCATCCTCAGCACCAGATAAAAATAAATAAATAAAATAAAGCTATTGTGTCCAACTACAACTGAAAGAAGAAATATTTATTTAAAAAAGTGAGATTTCCAATCCATGAAACTACAAAAGGCCTGAAGGCTGACAGCTCGGGGAAAACCTACTATAAGAAAGGGTGAGGGAAAAGGTTTGCAGCTTCACAGATGTGATGGTTTGTTGGTGTCCCTCAGAAGTTCCTGTGTGAGACAGTGCAAGTTAGGAGAGCCTTAACCTAATTAGTGCATTGAACCCCTGGTGGGGACCAACTGGGTGGTAATGTAGGCAGTAGGGTGTGGTTGGAGGAGGTGGGTCTCTGGGGACTGCCATTGGGGTTTCTTATTCTGTCCTGGTGAGGGGAGCTCTCTCTCTGCTTCCCGGGTGTCCTGTCCTGAGCTGCTTCCCTACTCCACACTCTTCTGCAGTGATGTTCTCAACCCTGATGAGTTGTTCAAAAATCAACTCAAATAGGCTATTGGTGGCTTCCCTTATCTTTGGTCTGTGCATCTTGTTCAAGCAGTTGGTTACTAAATGCAGCTGTCCCCAAAAAGAGATCATCTCCTCTCAGCTGCATCCTGGGTAATGATCAGGAAGAACAGTTTGGCAGTTTCTTAATAAAATCAAACACATACCCATCACAGAACCCAGCAAATCTCACTCCTAGCTATTTATCCTAGAGAAATAGGAACTTAGGCTCACACAAAAGCCTCTACATGAATGTTTAGATGGCTGTCTTCATAATCACCCCAAACTGAAACGAATTCAAAAGTCCCTAAACTGTTGAATTGTGGGGAGCT
Source organism: Callospermophilus lateralis (assembly GCF_048772815.1). Taxonomy (NCBI): domain Eukaryota; kingdom Metazoa; phylum Chordata; class Mammalia; order Rodentia; family Sciuridae; genus Callospermophilus; species Callospermophilus lateralis. Next base: position 88,861,462 of record NC_135318.1, read on the forward strand.
ACTCTGAATGATTCACACCTTCCATCCTGGAGCGGAAAGACTTTGACTGGTCACTACATCTGGTAGCGATCTGGACATTGCTCTGGTCCAGGAAGTTTGAGGGCGTGTCTTCAGACATAGGCATGTAGCCCCATGGATTGAGCTACATTCACCTATTCCTTTGTTATATTAACCCTTTGCCCTGTTTGGGACAGAATGTTCCATGGAAATGATTCTTTGTGTGTCCCTTTCTCTTGTTCGGCCTTTGGGTGTGGCCTTCCTAGATGTCAGTCAATCTCTGACAACAGACATCATGAAGCTAGACTCAACCTCCTGAAACCTGACCTCTTGCCTCATTTGAATGGCTTCTCCTTAATAAAAGGGTTCAGCACATGCTCACGCTCTCTCTCTCTCTTTCAGTGGACTAAGGTCTGAGGAGCCGTCACAGGACCCCAAAGAAAAAGGTTTCTCTGTCTCTTGTGTGGTTATTTCGTGCAGCCCAGTTCCCCTGGAGTGACCCTAGTGTTTTAATTGTGAGGAACATGACATTGAACGGATAAACAAATTGTGATGCATTCATACAATGACTAGTAGGCAGCAATAAAAAAAAGAACAAATTACTGATAAATGTAACATCTTGGATGAATCGAAAGGCATTATTCTGAGTGAAAGAACCCCGGCTCAAAAGTTTACATGCTGTTTTCCTTTGTAAAATGTCTGTTCAAAACTATCATAATGAAGAATAAATCATGTTTGCCAGGGATTAGGCAGGGGACAGGAGTGTGGCTACCATGGCATAGGGTGGAGGAGTTTAGGCAATAACAACTTTCTCAATGTACATTGAAATCCAAAGAACTGTAAGCCAAAAGGAAAGTTCATCTCATGGTAGGTCAACTGAAAAACAAAGGTGAGGAGGACTATAGCTTTCAAAAATGTTAATTTTATAAAAGACCTAGGAAGGCTGTGGAAATTTCCAAATAAAGGAGCCTGAAGAGACATGACTAATGCAATACACAAAACCCACAGTGAAGGGGAAGAAATGACAGAATATCCTATGTATTAATACATAGAAAAATATCCCTGAAGTTTCAGTTCTAACCTTTCTCAAAACCTGGAAAATGTTGATTAGTGCTCTTGAGTTCTATTCCTATTTTATTTATATATATATATATATATATATATATATATATATATATATATATATATTAGTTGTAGATGGACACATATCTTTATTTAATTTTTATGTGGTGCTGAGGATCAAACCCAGGACCTCAAATGTGCTGAGTGAGCACTCTACTGCTGAGCCACAAGCCCAGCCCCCTATTATCTTTTTCTACAGTAATTAATTGATTCAATTAAGTGTCCATGTATACAAATAATATGTCCTGTTACATAAAAGGCAATGTATTTGTGGACATACAACAGGAGAAATTCCTCTTTTCCTTTAAGACCATTGAATATTGGTGCCGAACCACTTATCCACTCTTCTTTAATACTATTTACTGTCATAAATATATGATAAAATTTTGATATCTCTTAGGAGTTAGTTTTCTAAATAATTGTTTGAGATTATTTTTCTAGTCCCATAGATAAGCGACTTATTGGATGCACCACATAATAGCAAGCCTTATGAACAGTTTTTCAAACTACCTCACTATTGAGAGATCATTGTATTCCAACTTGGAAAACTCTTCTTCCCAAAACATTTTGTACATGGAAACAAATAACAGCAAATCCCAATGCTAACTGGCTTACTTACCAAAAGGAATTTATAGACTCACTGATCATAGATGAACCAGGACTCTACCTTCATGCCTCTGTGGTGGCTTGGGCCTACCTTATTTCTCTTAGCAATTTTGTCCTCAGACTGCATTCTACCATAGTGGCAAATGTCTGCCACTGCAATCAGAGCTGCTGTGTTTCTTCAATCATATCCCAAGGGTGGGGGCATTATATCTAAATCAAAACATTAACCCAAGTCTTGAATCTCAGTGAATGTACACCTTAGAGCATGTATTATCCCCGAACCAACCACAGCCAAACACTAGGGGTGCCACACACTGAAGAAGAGAAATAAAACACAATATTAGGGAGGGCACCATCATATCTGCAGTGACAATTCTTTCACTTACTTGACACTTCCTTTACTTAATACAATCAGCTACCATCTATTTGATCCATACCGTGTGCTGCCTCTTTGCATCCTTTTGGCCATTCCAAACAAAAGGGAACCGAGTTCTCCTTCCAGGTTCCCTTAGTTAATGGGAATGTATGGAAACAGTAATGGAGGTCAGGGTGACAGCAAACGCTTCAGCAGTTAAGCAGGAAAGCTTCTAGGAGGAAGCACATCAGGGCACAGCCGCCCTGGGGACTCCAAGGCCCATCTCCTGGGCAGCCTGGGAAGCGAGGGTCCTTGACTTCTTTTGGTGTGGTTTCTCCTAGGTGCTTAGTCCCAACACCCTGGGAGAGTCTGTTTTCTACCACATCGCTGACTGCACACGGCCACCAGAGGGCAGTGCTACCCGGAGTGTCGTGCCTGCTTGAAGGAAGGTCCCACTTCCAGACCTGAGGTTGGGGCAGACTCACAACATATGCCCAGGAAAGCCCTCGCCAGCAGCTGTCAGTCCAGGAGGCCCTTGGAGGCGGTCCCTCAAAGCAGGGGGAGTGGCAGGCGCCTTTTCAGGAGCCCTGTCCTCCTGGGCAGCAGTCCCATCCCCCTGGCTGAGGCCCAATTCGCACGGGAAAGCCCAGCATCCAGGGCCCGTCCACTCGGTCCCACGGCAACGAGGGGCAGCCGCAGGCCTCACCCCTAGAAAGTTGGGGACAGGTGAGGACGCTAGTTAGTTGCTGTCCCACCCTAGCTCACCAGCTGAGGTGACAGCGCTGCTGGCGGGGGGCCAAGGGCCCCGCCCTCAGCACACAGAGGTTGACGCGGAAGCGAAGTGGGGCCGTCGCCATGGAGACGGGGGCGGGGCCTATGCCAGGGCGCGAACTTGGAGCCGCGGTCGCGCAGCTCCGTGTGGGAGGAGCCCGGAAGTAGCGCCCTGGAGGCGTGGCTGCAGTTCCGGGTGTGGCGGGTCTGGCTCCCGGGATCCAGGAGCGGAGAAGGTGAGCTGGCCCGGAGCCGCCCCGGTCTCGGTGCCCTCACGAGGGTGGGGCCCCGGGAGGACTCTGCCTCCGTCTTGGAGCCTCGGTCCCGGCTGCCAGTCCCCTGGAGCCGCCGGGGCGGCCCCCACAGCGCCCACCGCCCGACCCCGCTGTCCCGGTTCTCACCTGAGGGCTTTTCCTCAGCGGAGCTGCTGTTCACAGCTGGTGGATTTTGATTTGCAGGGTCCTGTTCAGGATGCGGTGGCCTCAGCAGTGTGGCCTGGGCCGCGGACCTCAGAGGAGAAGAGGTGGCCTGACCCGCAGGCCCCTGGAGAGGGGAGGGCGACGGAGGAGCCCAGTGTGACCTGGGGAGCAGGAGGCTGTTTAAAAGACAGACCCGCCCAGGTACTTCAGGTCTCACTGACTCTGTGTCCTTTTGTTTTCCTGTCGCACCTGTGGATTTTGTTTTAAGTCCTCGCTTTAAAAACCCTTTCCTGTTTCCTTCTGTGTACCTGACCCATCATTTTAAACCATGTTCCAAGGTCACTTTTTGGTGTATGTGTGGTTCTGGGGATTGAACCCAGGTCCTTGAGCCTGTTAGTCAAGTGACCTACCTGAGCTACACCCTCAGAGTCCCTTGTAATTTTTTCCCCCTTGGCCACAAGGACTAATTGCCAAGGCTGACCTCAAAGGTTCCTCTTCCTCAGCCTCCCTGGTGGCTGGCATGACAGGCATGCACCTGGGACTGTCACACTCTAGCCTGTGATGGGAACTCATGTGCATCTGTCCAGGGCTGAGCATGGTCATGCAGAGCTATGCTCCAGGCTCCCTGCAGGGCTGTGGAGGCTTCTGCTGCCTAGCAGCCCTGGTGCCATGGCCAGTGCTCCTCCCAGCCTAGGGCAGGCAGCTAGCTGCCCATTGCTGTAGGCTGACCTTATTTTCTTCTTATGGCACTCCTACATTCTCTGGAGTATGTTGGATGGTTTGTCCATTAGGAGTCTAACAGGTCCTCTAGAACGTTCAAATAATTAGTAAAATTCCTAAAGAGTAAGTGAGCATGCACAGAAATTGGGCTAATGTTTTGGGAAGAATGATGTTGGATGATATTTTCATGGCTTGAATATATCATCCAACATGAAGTTACATTTTATTACTTACAAAATAATAAAATATTGAAGCAATACCATGGGCTGAGCCAAAATATATCCTCAGTATCTTAGGCATTCTGTAATAAATCTGCATCACTTTGGGTCATTCCCCTCATATTTCCTTTGAGATATTTTTCTATGTGAGGCTTTAAGAAGAACAGAATATTCTATAAAGAAAACCTTGTGATCTGTGCAGTATAAAATTGAATGGGTTCATTTAGAAATCAGAAATTCTATTGAAAGGTATTTGCCTGAGCCAAATAAAACCTATTTCTAGGCGTCCTGGTGAAGACAAGGTTTTATCTTTGTATGTCTCATTGTCTATGGGGTTTTTTTTTTTTGTTAGAATGAAATTCATAAGTTGGCAAACCATGTTATCAGATGTGTAACTAGATGCCATTGAAATTACCCACTTAAAAGTTTTAAAAATGAGACATTTTGTACATGAACAATGCCTGTCTGCACCTTTTTTAAAAACAGGTCTGGGCTCAGGAGCCCAAATACCAATGTTAGCTGGAACATGTTCTTCAGTTTGGCCTATCCGCCAGTATCCCCTGAGGTCATCTGTTCAATCATCCTCCTTACCCCTGCTCCCTCACTAGCTTTCATAAAACCCACATGCTGTCTATGAGTCAGGGTCACCAATCCCACAACATTGCGTTTGAGTATCCAAAGTCCCACGTTTCACTTTGCCATGTCTGACACAGTAATATTTATCAGGAAATGTGAAATTTTCAAAGATCCAATTCTATGTGTTCCTTTCTCAAAAAGCATTAGGCAGGGATATAGCATACATAAATATTAAGTAAAGACCATAGTTTTTAAAAGTCATAGATACTTTTTATTTTGGAGGAGGTATTATTTAATAGGGAATTCCAACAGCTACATAATAGTGAAATGGTAAGTCTTCCATCCATTTTATTCTTTGTTTCTTATGATTTTTATGAGTAAGGATAAGATACTTCCTTGTTCCAATGCAGATGTTGCCCACTTCTGTGAATGGATGCACAGTGTCACCTGCTACTTGGATGTCTGCATGTTGTGCTTGACACTAATATCGTACTTGGTAGGTGGCAGAAAGTCAATACGGAAGTTAAGCTCTTGTGTTCTAGCAGCTGTGCTGAAGATCCTTGGTGTGCCACCTTCTGCAATACATGCTGCTCTGTTCATGTTCCTTATTGACTTCCTGGTGATGAGCATCATGGTCTCCTGGTCTTTGAGAATGGCCAAGCATTGCTCTGTGAATGTGGAAGATGGGCCTGTGGAAGGTTCCAGGGAGGAGGGATCATTGATCATGCACTCTAATCCGTATGCCTCTTTAATGACCTGCTTTTCTTCTTGGGTTTTAAGGGAGACAGTGCCCTAAAACACTTCTGTGCAGCTGGGAATGCAGGCTTCTGCTTCACCTTGAAGGAAGCATTAATGATTCCTTTCCAAAAGACATGAGAAGAGAGAAGTGAGCCTCTGGTATCATGCAGTTTCCTTGCATTGTCCATGGGCTAGAAGAGAGAAAAGTTGCTTCATGAGATTTGATCCCCTTTTTCCTGAAAAGTTCCACACAGAGGTTAGTCCCCAGCATGTTTAGACACCATTTCAGACATCTTTGTTGATGGAAATGAATCACACCCCCTGATGATGTGGAAGAGCTAAAGATGGGTTTGCTATGAATTTTCTATATCATTCATCAGGGCCTGAGTCAAGCCAGCCATTGTGCTGTCAGTGCATTAGCTGCTGGTCAAATGTGAGGAAGTGGTCTTGCTGTATGAAAACACCACCCTGATTCAGTGAGCCAGAGGCAGCCTGTAGTCCCTCAGTTTTCCTTAAAAGCAGATTGCTGTGGATGGCCTCTGGCCTCGTCATGCAGCCCTGCTCAGTGTAGGGGACTGAGGGTCCAGGCAGATCCCTAGTTCCTTTGGACCTTTATTGCCATTGGGCCTTCCCAGAGTCCTTGTACTCTACCTGGTCTTCTGGGCTGGGTCAGGGGAAGTGAGGTTTGGAATCCCCCTCTGTGGCAGGATCCCAGACCCCCAGCCACTTGAGGGCAGGCACAGCCTTCCCCAATTGTGTTAGAAGGGGAGACTTCTCCCACCCATCCTCATCCATGCTCATCCCACATTTTGTAGCTTGACACCTGAGGACCTTTATTCATTGACTTAGTGGTTAGCGATGATGGTTGCTAAGACTAAGTGACTCTTTCAAGGTCACATCTCTTGTATGGTAGGGCTAGAGCATGGATCTTCCTAATTGATTTCATGGGACTCTCTCATGGAAACTAATTGCCTCCTAAACACACACTCTACATTGGAGTGTCAAATTTCTTGGCACTGCCTCCTTGGCAAGTGTATCTTGTCTTCTACGTGGGAATTTCACAAATATTTTCATTGTGTTTGTGGAGGTCATGCAGAAGGGATTTCATTTGAAATAGTTCAAACAAGAAATACCGTTGTCTTTTTCCCACATGGATGTGTGTAGTGAACATCCCTTTCTGTGTGCTTGCATGAGTTGCTCCTTTGAATTTGTTGAAGAATGGTTGGCTGGGGAACAAGGTAACGAGAGATGGATATCAATGGTTGTCCAGTATTTTGAAGTGAAGAATGTATTGAGGATGTGAAGGCTTTTCTAGCCAGTTCCTATGGCTCAGTCAGGGATCAGTCAGAGGATTCTGTCTGGTAGACTCTTTGGAACAGATGTCCAAGTGGCCTGGTCTTACCCTGTCCAGGACTGAATGCTGAGCTTGAATGGGAGCTTCCTGTCATTTCAAGCACTTCCATGAGTCTGTCCTCTGTTCTCTTGTATCCACGTGGTTTCTAACAGGAAAGCAGAACAAAAATTGAAAGTATGGTGATTGATTATTTATACCAATGTTATTTCAATCAACTTTGTATAATACGAAATTAACTTTCTGCTAGTAAGATTTCATATGTGAGGAAATAATGAAAATATTGGGGTTAGGGGATGAGAATATGCAAATCAAACATTTTTGAGCACCAAGACTCGTTTTTTGTATTTGTTTTTGTTTTTTTAACTTAAATAATAAAGTGCCAGAGGACCACACCTGCCATTCAGCCTCAAGGACCTCCAGGTCCAGCCTCCAGGTGGCCCATTTCACCAGGGTGTGTGGGACCACACTGTCCTGGGATGAGAGAGCAGTACCCACGGATGTTGTCATCTCACAGAGTAGATATTACCAGAGACAGTAGGGAGGTAGTGGCACATGAGGAAGGGAAGAGCTCTCAGGATGGGAAGAGGGGGCCGCGTCGAGACTCATTGGGCATGGCAGGAGGCTGCTGGGTGTGGTGTTGGCCTGGACCCACTGAGTGGGGCAGATCTGTGGTCTGTGTCCCTGTACCCTCCTCTGTAGCCTGTGTTGGCAGCAGATCAGGGAATTGGGGTCAGAAGTGCTCCCAGTAACACAAGCACCAGCCCCCACAGTGTGTGCCTAGCCGTTTCCCCACCTGGCCTGACTTAGTGCTTGTCTTACCTCAGGGCTGAGACCCTACAGTCTCTGATGAGGGTGTCTACGGTCCAGATCCACCCTGCATGGCCAACATGCTCAGACCTTCAGCTGGGTCCTAGGCTGCTGGAACCAAACCCTGTTAACTGGGTGGCCAACAACAGAGGAAGTGTCTTCCGTTGAGCTCCAGAGGCTCAACACAGTAGGTGTTGGGCTGTCCCAGTGCCATAACCCCTCCCAGGTTTCAAGGGGACTGTCCCCCCAACTCTCCCAGCCCTTGCCCACTCTCCTACTGCTGTCCATGATCTGTGGTTCCCTTATGGGCATCCCATCCTGGCTCCAACCTCACATAGGCTCTATCCCCAAGTCTCCCTGGTCTCTGGGTCCAGACTCCCCTCTTCCTACAAGAATATAAGATATTAGATTTGGGCCTGGTTGATGCTGTGTTCCATCATGTGAGCTCTTAGCTTCATCACTGTACAAAGACTCTTTTTCCACATAAATTCACACGACTTTTGGCTGCCTAAGAATTTTCGGGGGACACTTTTCTAATGAGTACACTTTTCTTCCTTCAGATCTCTCCCCACTCAGCCTTCTTCTCATCCTTGTCCTAGTTCCTTTATGGCAAGTTCCCTCCTTATGGCTGAGAGGACCTAGTGACCCCTCGATTCACACATAGTATTTAATCACCAACACACTGCAGAATTCTCCATGGGACTGCGGTGTTTTGCATTGGAACCCACCCCGTGACCCCTAAAAGTGGTCTAGACAATTGGATTGGCTCCCTCCCTCCTAAACCTCTTTGATGCCCTTTAAAGTAAGTTATTTTTTTGGATTTCTTCCACAGTAGGCAAGTCCTTGGATCCCCTGCTAGAAAGTCTTCCAGCCTGAAGGTAGATGTGTCCAGATGTTGAACTGAAGGATATCAGATCCTAGAAGCCCTCATCCTGGCTGCAGTGTTTCCTCCCCTCAATGCAAAGCAAGAAAGTGCAGTTGACCCTGCACCCATTCTTCTGCATCCATGGTCCCCACCATCTGGAAATCCAAAGTATCAGGAAAGGAGTTGTGTCTCTCTGGACAGATACTTCTCTCCTCCTTGTTTCCTGGATCTTACAGTGTTACAGAGAATGACACTGCCCTTTCATTGTATTAGGTGTCAGAAGTCATCTAGAGATAATGGAAGTGCTACAGGAAGAAGATATGCAGCGTTTAGATGCAAATACTCTGGCATTTTTGTAAGAGACTTGAGCTTGTGTAGACTGGTGTTTTGGGCGGACTTTAGGATTTCTTGTAACATTTCTGGTTTCTGGACTTGGGAGTGTTCAGAACTTGAGTGTGAGTCAGCCCCATGGGGATGTGGTAGGAGGGCAGTCGGAGCTGTTGTGCAGAACCTCAGTGATGTAAGGCCACATGCAACACTGCAAGCAGCAGATGAGAAGGGAGCCCTCTCCCCATGTGTTCAGCTTAACTCTTGTCTTATCCAAAATTATGACTTGTGAAATGTTGCAGAAATGGACTCATGCCAAGAAGTTGGGATGTTCTGGGGAGCATGGACTGTCATTCTATTCTGTCTCTGCATTATGATGTGTTAGTGGGTGGGAACTTGAAGATGTGCTTAGGCCATGGATTCTCCTTCCCTGGGACGGGGGTTCTCAAAGCAGCCCTTGTCCCTGTTTCACCTGCTTCCCCAGGAGGACACAACAAGAACGTTCTTACAACTTGGCCCCCGGTCTTAGTTTCCAGCCTCCCAAGTTTGAGAAATAAAATCTGTGCTGTGAATTACCCAGTGTCTTGTATTCTGCCATCACAATACAAACTATGCTAAGATGAGTCAATCAGCAGTCTCCCACGTGTTTACATTGTGGTAATTGACACCAAACATCCATTTTGTAATTAAACCATTTTGGAGTACACAGTTGAGTGGCATTAAGCATGTTCATGTTGGTGTATAGGCGTCACCACCATGCATCTCCAGAACTCTCGGGGACATACTCTTACCATCAATGCTGAATTCTAGTGCCCTCCCAGGCCCAGGAAAAGAACATTGTACTTTATCTTTTTATGAACCTGATAATTGAGAATCTGAGATAAGTGAAATCCTCCAAAATTTGCCTTTCTCTGGACAGGATCATTTTCAAGGGATGCAATTCACCCCCACTCTTGGGCATATCAGGTCCATTGTCAACTCTGCGGGTGTTTCAATTGCACTCTCAGTGACAGTGTTGACTGTGTGCACATGAGCTGTGTGTCCAGCTCAGATCCCAGGATCTAGAGTCTTTGGTTCCAAGCAGCCTAAGATTGCCTCCGCCTCCAGGTCTCTGCAGGCGAGTGGCACAAAGGCCCTGGGCCTGGTGGCTTCTTTAGGTGAGTGCAATACGTGTCCACTGTGTCGTGGGTTATGATGGACTATAAATAGAAGCAATGCCTGGATACTCCTGGGATCTCAGTGGGCTCAGCCTGTGTACTGAGAATTATTGTGACCTCCTAATTAATGGGCCCCCAGAACCCCAGAGAAAAGGGCAAGTCCAGAGCCAGTGGAACCTCAGTGTCTCTGAGAGAACTTTTGGGATGGGGGGCCGGGATACATTGATGTGATGACTGATGCAGAGTCACATACTTCGAATCTAGGTCGAGGTGCTCAGGAGCAGCCTGGGCTGGCACTTGGGTTCCCCACCTCCACACCTGTGGAACATCTCGGGGCTCTGAGAAGCACAGCAGCCTGACCACGTGAGGGCATCTGCTGTCTCTGCATACAGTGAGCTGGGTTTTCTTCACGTCTCTCAACAATTCCACATAACACCAGCTCTGAACCCAGAGTCCTGAGCACTTAGTTGAGGCTCAGTTAGCTCCCACCTCTCTCTACCTGACAGAGCCCTCCTGGCTCCCTCTGTACTCATTGCGTTGAAGATGAAAACCTGGAGGGTGGGACTTCCCGTCATCCAGAAGTTCCCAAACACATTCCACTGTGTCATTTGTTCCTGGAACCCAAATGGTTGGGGTGGGCCACAAGCACCCTGGCATCCATGTGTGCGAACCATGGTAGTATAATCAAGAAACAGGAAGGAGAGGGGTTGGACTGATCAGTACAGATGGCAGGGCATAGTACAGAGTGGAATGGAGAGTTCCCACCTGGGGTGATTGTTGTGATGTGCAGAAATGCTCTGCTGGTGCTGGGGTGCCCGCATGGTTTCCAGGGTCTTGAAAGGCTACAGATGCCCACAGAGTGTTCTCAGATGCACATAGTGGGAGGCCCATTGCCCACTACGTACCTGTGGAAGAAGTGGGAGACCCCCTACTGTGTGGAGGTGCCATCTAGAAGGCAGCCTCAATTCTCTGAAAAACTTGATTGGAAAAAAGGGTATGGACCTGTGCCCAAAGGGCCATATATGCTCCTGGAAGTTGGTGGTGGCCATAGTTCTCCATCCATTAAGTACTCCCTCACCCACTAATGTCCTTGTGTCCTTGAGAAAGGCTCTCCCTTTCCTGGTTTTCCTGAATAGAAATCCTCTTGCATCTTGAGTCAATAGGGTTATGCACTGTGCAGAGGGGGTTGGTCCACTGAGCATCTTAGAGACTGTCCTTTATGGAGCCTAATGATCCTCATTGGGGAATGAGGCCAGGGTCCTAACTGTGGTTAGTGTGAGGACACTGTGGTTTCAGCAGAGGGAAAGAAGGACAAGGGCAACTCAGATGTCCCTTCATGGCCCCTGGAGTTAGAGGACTTACCCCTTTGCACCTGGGATCAGGAGACCTCATTTCCTCGAGGACACGCACACTCAGACGTAAATCTTGAGTGTGGGTTCCTTTCTGGGGTCCAGGGCTGTTGTTAGCCACCAGGAATGACAGTGCTGTCCCTGCTGAGTGGAGCCATTTTTGCCAGGAAAGAGAGCCCATGGTCACGCCTTGTCCAAAGCATCCCACGCCAGGGACTCCCATCCCTAGCACTCCTGTCCTGAAAGGAAGCCACTCAGAGGCAAGGTGGGTCCAACCACCTCCCATGTGTTCACTCATCACTGTGTTCCAGCAGTCACCCCAGTTAACAGTCCTGATGGGATTGGAAGTGGGTCAGAATGTCACCCTCATGAGCTCTACCCTGCTACAGCTGCAGTTCTGCAGTGGGAGAAACACAAAACCTCAAAACACATGCACATGAATGAAAAGAGCAAGAGCCAGAGCCCAAACAGGCCAGGTGTGGCAAAGACAGCTGGAGTGCCTAGGTTGGGACTCAGAATTATGTCAGTGGGGTGGCATTGTGCTGGCACCAGCATGATCACAGAGAGCCAGCCCTGCTCATTTTTGGGAGCAGTGTGTTGGGGAAGGCAGCAGAAATTGAGAGGCAGGATTGAGTTTGGCCCTAGGAGGAAGTTGGGTAAAAGGCCAGTGTGAGTTGGAGGGCCTGGGCAGATAGAGAGAGGCCAGGGCACACCCCAAAGCCTAGAGACTGCACTTGATGTCCGTCCGGGGTTGTGAAACACCACCTCCCCTCTTACTCACAACTGAGCGCAAGAGGCATTGATAAGTTCAGTTTGTGTGCGGCTGCATCCAAGGTGGCTCGGCTAGGCCCCTCTGTTTCCTCTTCTCAGGAGGCTGGGAGTCCAGGCTCCACTGAGGCTTGGCTGGGAGGATCAGAGTCTGAGTTTATGCCTGTGTTCCTGGTGGGATCCGTGTTGGCTGAGCCTCAGTGTTTTTGTAATGAGAGGATGGGTGACTGTCATGTCTTTATCCCAGGACACACTTGCTAAATGGATTTGTTTGGTCTGAGGAGGAAAGAGAGAGAGGGGAGTGGTGCTGGAGACAGGGATGCAGACAGGGGTCATGGACTTGGCATAACTCAGTCTTGGAGATGATATCCCATCACCTGTAGCCACTTCAATTCCCATGAATCCAGAGGCTGAGCCCCCTTGAGGTGAGGGGTGAACTGGTTCTGGGCAGCAGGATGCTGTGGTACCTCGGAGTCTCTGTGAGACCCCAACACTAGACGCACTTGGCCCTTTTGAAATCTTAGGAGAAGCCTTGGGAAGTTGTATGGCAGAGGGGAGCAGCCTCTGCATCTCAGTCACCTCCAACTTGCCATGGTGTAGATTGGGAACTGCAGCCACGAAGGGACGGACATTGGCCACGTCCCTGTGTGGGACAGAGGCCTGATTGAGTTAGGGTGCTTTCTCTGTCTCTCTCCTTCTTGTGATTGTCCCATCTCTACATTTGTGCTTTAGCCACCTGTGAGTCCCATCTCTGGTTTCAGAGAGAATAGAGGGTGTTATGGGCCAATAGACACAATAAACCCTAGAGATTAGATGCTACCCTACTTTCCAGAAAAGACTGGGCACACCATGAGTTGCACAATGATGGGACCAGGGTCCAAAAGCTGCTGAGAGGGAAGGACTGGTTGTGAATGCACTTTTGAAGGCTCCAAGCTGGAACTCTAGTGGCACCAAGCAGGGCAGATGCTGGTGGGGGTATTTGGGTAGTTGTTGGTGAACACATGCGCACCTTATATGGGTAGGCATGGAGGAGAAATCAGCAGCCCATAGGGCTTTTGAAAGTTGTCTTATGTGAAAAGAGGGTCAGGTATGGGCACAGGAAATGACATCATTGCCTTGACAATGGATCAAACAGAACATGGAACCCTGGTATCCAGGCACCCACCTCACTGACCAAGCCATCCAAGCTCATTTGGTTGGAGCCACTGGAGTGAGAAGGATGTTCTCCTGTGGTTGCAAACAATGCCGAGCCTCAGGCTCCCAGGAATCTCAGGGGGGCCAACTAGCCCTTTTGTGGCTACAGTGGGTGAGGCTTCAACTTAGACGCCAGAGCCTCTGGCAATTGTCGCAGAGGAGCTCAAGAGAAACAGTGAGTAGCACAGGGCAGGTGAGCCCAGCAGGCCCTCTAGTCTGATCCCTGATGAATGGCCCAGGACTCCTATTCTGACTGTGTGTGTGTGTGTGTGTGTGTGTGTGTGTGTGTGTGTGTTTGTACTGATGGGAACTGTCCCATTGTGCTTTGACTCTAGTGTATTCGCACAAGTCATTTTTCTGTTTGTCACCATTTCCATTTTGAACCCACCATTCTTGGTCCCAACCCAGGGTGAAAATGTTCAGAACACGGAGGAGCCCTTCAGGGTACAGAGCCTTGAACCTTACAGGCAGGACCAGCTTAGGAATGAGCTCCCGCCTGTCATTTGTGGGAGGAACCTCCATTTCAGCAGCAACATGGGGTTCATCTCCTGGGATTTCATCCCCACCCAGCAGGTGCTGGATCTCTTGTTCCCAAGGTAAGCACCAGACCACCAAGCCCAAGTGTGTAGCCCCCTCATGCCTGGGTCTTGGGGCTGCCATGTACCTCTCAGGGACCCAAAGGTTTGTGATCCCTAATGAGATAGAGGACCACACTCATAGTGGAATGTCAGTCCCGAATGGGACGAGTCCTGGAGGTGCCTGCCACAGGCTTGCAAGGGGAATGAACTCCCCCTCTCAGGCAGAGAAACCATCCTGACTCCAGCTGATCCACAGAGGTCCGTAGAGCAGTCCCCACACACTAGGCACCACAGCTCAATGGTGTTCGCTGAGCTCATTCCCAGGTGGACTCAGTGAGGCCAGGTGGTCTTTCTGGTATGATGTTGGCTTCGTGAAGAAAGTAGATCTGTGCCAGAGGCGTCTCAAAGCTCGGGCCTTGGGAAAAGCACTTTTGGGTTAATAAAGACATGTTAGTATACATAGTGGGATAAAGCGTCCTAGCTGGGACATAGCTGGACAGGGGCTTTGGACATGGCAGCTCCCACACCCAGAGATATGTGGGAATCAGCAGTTTGGGCTCATTCACTGATGAACATGTAGAAAGCACCCACTGTGTAAAGACATGTTTCCAGTCACGTTTCACAATTCAGTGAAAAATGGGGTGCAAATGACTGCCATTGTGTCCCTTTTCATGGGGGTCAGCCTAAAACCGTAGGTGCCATGAGCACATATCCTACATGAGACTGCATCCCTGACTCCATGAGGCATAAGTGCACGTTGTCCTCTTCAGTGAATATGGTGGACCCCTGGACCAACTTCAACATGGAATGGGCTTGGGGTCAAGAGGGTGGGCTCCTTGTTTCCGGAATAGGGACCTGCAAGGTGATTTGACTTGGGAAGGCTGAGGAAAGACTGCTCTCCCCAATTCTGTTTTCTGCCTGCAGTGTAAGGTGTGGGGCTTCAACAGTAGGAGGGGTAAGGCAGGGAGTTGTAGGTGGAGTCATGGTGCTCTGGGGAAGCCCCTGGGACAATGAATCCCCACACACTACACCTCCCTGTCCTCCCCCAGGGCCACAGAGATGTGGCCTGCACTCATGGGAAAAGAGAGGTCCACTGCTACTCAGGGGGACTCAGTGAGAGCTCACAGAGAATGAGGTAGCATTGCAGCCCACGCCAGGGGAGGAGGTGTCTCTTGAGCCCTGAGAAGAGTGGGCAGGAGGACAGACACTCCTGGAAGGTGCATTCCAGGTTGGAGAGCAAGTAGCCAAGAGGAAGAAGAGTGTCAGGCCTGCCCAGAGGAGGGGAGAGCTGGTCATACCATGGATCTAACGCTCCTTCGTTGAAGGTTCTTTGTCTGTAGCGACCTGTCCTGTCCCTGCCTGTACAGCCACTGTGTCTTGTCTGAGGTGGACTGGTGTGTTCAGAACCAGGGACGGTTCAGGAGTGTCGGGTCAGAGGTTTGCTCTGGAGGCCGTGGCGAAGGCAAGGCCAGGGTTTTGCTGACTCCACACCTGCCTCCCCACAGTGCCTCACCTTCCTTCTTGGGGACCTGGGTGAACTTCTACACCGAGGCTTCCCATCAGCCTCCAGGCTCGCTGAGTCTGCAGCAGCTGCTGCCATGCATGTGGCTCTTGCTGGTTGGCTTGTATCTGGAGCACCAAGCACACCGCCTCCAGGCCCCAACTGAAGATGGCATATCAAGCCAGGCAGAGCCTGAGAGCCAGGCGGACTGGGGTGAGTACCTAAGGGTATATGAGGAAAGGTCCGACTGTTGTCCCACTGCTGGGTGTCTGTATGCCTGGTGTTGGGCTGGAAATTAGGATAAGCCTCTGTCCACTCAGGAAGTGACCCCAGTCTGCAAAGAGGTCTTGTGTGGGCTAAGGGCCTGAGGTCTTCCTGGCAGCAGGGGTATTGTCTGTCTGTGCCAAGGTCAGGGCAAGGCAGCCATGTTGGCATCTTTTCTCCTCTAGCTACAAGCTCAGTTCCTGTCACGGCTCCTAAGCCAACCCCAGAGCCAGAGCCTTCTCCCTGGGAAGGGGCAGAGCTGGAGCCCAGGACATCAGGGGTCTCCACTCGGTATTCCTCACAGCCCCAGTACAATAAGCGGGTGAGAGGCAGATGCCTCATTCACGTCTACCTAGAAAATGAACCGACAAACTATAAGAGCATCCTGGTGAGTCTTCGAGCAGGGGAGTCTCTTGGGAGCCCACACTGGGGAAGACCAAGTCCACAGCTAACACCTTGGACTAGGCCTGTCTTCTTGAACTGGAGCTTCTGTTAGGTCAGGAAGGAGAAGAGAAAGTGAGGAAGAAAGAGGCGGGAGAGTAGCAGCATGCCAGGTCTGGGTGGGAGTGGGCCTGTGTGTTTTGGGGTGTGCAGGTCAGAAGTGCAGGACTGAGTGCTGGGTTCAGAGGGGGTCAGAGAAATATCGAGAGTACAGGCCATCCTCTACTGATCTTGGTATTGAGGAGGAGTATATTGAACAATGGAGGTTGAAGCAGAGGAGTTGGCAGTCATTTTCTTGTGTGTGGGAGGGGACATGTTGCTGGTTGAAGGGAAGGGAGCCATTGTGGGATGATTAGGGTGGGTAGGGGCCCATTAGTGTCCTAGTTTGCATGTATGTGAATAGAGATTTAGGGACTCTCTCTGCAGAATTTTCCTGGGCGTGGAGTATCCATCATGAGACTCTGGTGTCCACCTCCAGGGGAGCCATGTTGAACCACTGCTGGGTCCGAACCTCCTGACACCCCAGCAAGCACTGACACTCTTGAGGCCAGCAACTTCCATGCCTATCATTAAAGAGTCCTAGTGTGTGTTGTGCCCTGGCTGTCAGAACCAAAGCACCTAGGGTTTGTGCCTGGTCCACACAAAAAATGCAGCTACATCCCAGACCAGAGCAGGGATATGGAAGTCCACTGAACCATTCCTCCCATCTTGATGGGACTAGAGTGTGTCTGTACAAAGCCTTTTGGTCCTTATTCCCTTGTCCCTATAGGGCATAGCAGGTTGAAGCAAACTCTTGTACCAAGATTGGCCTAGAAGCACATAGGAAGACCCCACATGATCACATGAAGGCCTCAGGTAGCAGGGTAACAAGATGGTGCCCTTGTGTTGAGAGCTCAGTTGTCTCTGATTGTCCTTGAGCACTGTCCTCTGGGTAGCTACTCCCAAATTCCCTCTCTGATGAGCTTTCTCCAACCCTGCTCAGGTGACCTGCCAGGACACGACTCCAGTCATCATCCGCAGGGCCTTAGATGCACACTTGCTCCAGCAGGAGGATCCAGAAGACTTTGAGCTTCTGCAAATTGTCTCGAACCATCAGAGTAAGTGGAACCATCAGAGGGTAGGGAGCAGTGAGTCACAGTGGGCTCAAGAAAACTGGGAGCCAAAACACAGTGTGCGTCCACCAAATGCCCAGGAAGAGTGTGGTGGGACTTGTGCATAAAACAAAGTGTAATGATGGGGCATAAATCTGCAGGTCCTTCATGTTCCCCAGGGGCTGTGGACCTGCCTATCATGTGTTCTTTCCTTGGCCTGAGGAGGCATTGCAAAGCTATTATCCACGAGGGGCCAAGAAGAGAGGCTTCTTTGTCTTGTGTCAAAGAAGACAGACAACCACAGGGTGCCTACTTTGGCAGCCTTTCCTGACCTAGATGAGTACATGAGAAAAGCAGTTCAATGAAGAATCATTTCTGGCTTCCAATCTTTCTATTCATTGCAAACTGAGTCCACATAGGACCAGAGGCCATTTCTAGAGAGAAGTGTGTGGTAGAATAGAACACTTCACGGCTTGTAAACTCTTCTTAGAGAGAGAAGAGGGGGGAGAGGGGGGGGAGAGAGAGAGAGAGAGAGAGAAGAGACAGAGGGAGAGAGAAGAAGAAGGAGGAGGAGGAGGACGAGGAGGAGGAGGACGAGGAGAAGGAGGAGGAGAAAAATGAAAATAAGTTGAAGGAGGAGACAATGAATAAGAAGGTCAAGATGACTATAAGAAGAAGCATGAGGAGAAGATGAAGAAGAACAAGAACAAGAAGTATAACAATAAATTGATTAAAAATGTGAATGAGAATTATACTCATGGGGAGGAAATGCAGAAGTGGGGAACTCAAGAGATGGCACAGCCCTGCTGTGGACATCCTCCACCCACGCTCAACACACCTCCAAACCATACCTCTCAAATTAGTGTAGCCCTGTATGAGTGGATGAATCCACTGGCAAGGTGGAGGCACCCACCATCAAGTGCTTTTCCCCAAACCCACCTGTGATCATTGCTGTAGTGGGGAGAAAACCATTAACACATGAGTCTTTGGGGGCCAATCCAGATACAAAGTCTAGCTGTTTCTCTTTGGTGGGTCCAACGTGAACTAAGAGGTTCTGGGGTGCAAGGGGCTATTTCCTTGAAAGGTGATCCTGTAGTGGACCTCCTGTGCATAGAGGGTCCTCAGGGAGGAATCAGTGGGGAGTCTTTGGTGGAACAGTAGCTGGATTCGGGGGCTCTCAGGTCTGTGTGTGAGACCTGAGCTGGCAGAGGCTCTCAGTTGTGGGGGATGTTGGGTAGTGTATTCCTTGAGTGTCACCTACCACGCCTCTGCCCCTGCCTCTCCAGAGCTGAGGATCCCTGCTGATGGGAAGGTATATTATGCCCTGGATGCCAGCGTGGATTACAACTTTCTGCTTCAGGAAACAGCTGCCAGCAAGTCGTTCAAGGTCAAGCCAAAGGAGGTAAACAGCCACCTTCTTCAGTCTTTACTCCTGGTGCCACTCCACATCCTCCAAGGGGACAAGAACCTCAGGTTCTGGATGGATGTTATAGAATGCCCATAGAGCCAACTGCCAGGCTGGGTGGGGTGCAGTTGCTGGGCTTTGCTGATGTTGTCATCCCCCACAGTTCTTGGAGCCTTCTGTGGCAGTGGCATCCGGGATCCCAGCAGCTGTGAGCAGCAGCTCTGCAGTGGCTGCAGGATCATTGCCCCAGGCCACCCAAAGCAATGAGTGCTGCATGAGGAAAGTCACCAATAGCAGCTCCTCACTGCTTCACTCCAGCGAGCAGGTGGAAGACAGCCGCTTTGTTCACGTCCTCCTAGAGGGACAGAGCCTGAGGGAGACAAAGCGCATCCTGGTAAGCCCGACAGCAGGGCTGCCTCCTGGGTGTCCACACAGTGGAAGGCAGGAGACACAGCCAACCCCGGGACTGTGGTGGGAAATAAAGAAGAGAGAGGTCCATCTTAAGGGCTTGACCTGAGGAGGGAGAGCATCAGCATGCCCAGCTCCAGTGGTGAGTGGGCCTGTGTATTGTGGGTTTTGCAGGCCAGAAGTGCAGACGGAAGTGCTGTGGGCAGATGAAATCAGAGAAATGTCCAGGGTGCAGGCTGCAGTGTCTAGAACTTGGTATTCTCAATGAGTGAGGTTGGAGCAGAGGAGGTGGCAGTGACTTGTCAGATGTGGAGGAGGGGATGTGTTCCTGGTGGCAGGGAAGAGAACCTCCTTAGCATGACTAGGTGTGGGAATTTGGGGTTGGGATCACCTGGGGGGTCATGCCAAAGCTTCGGAATGTCAGCCTTTGCATGTATGTGAATACGGAGCTAAAGGGGTTCTTGGCAGAATTTCTGTGGATGTGCAGTAGACACGCTAATGCTGCATGTGTCCAGCTGCAGAGGAGACATGTCCAGTGCCTGCCAGTGCTGAGTCAAGTACATCATTACAACCAGACCCGCACTGAGCTTCCAGAGGCCAGGGCCTCTCCAGGCTGTCATGAAGCACTCAAGTGTACACTCTTGTATCTGAGTCTGTTTTGTGTAGTGGCAGTCAGGACCAAAATTTTCAGTGCATCTGCCTCTTCCACCCAGAAAGGCAGCCTGCATCCCAGAGCACACTTGGTGCGCAGATCCCTGGCCCATTGCTCTCATCTCAGTGAGTTGAGAGTGTGTCTGTGCATAGGCAGTTTGGTCCTTTGACCTGAGTGGAATGTGACTCCCCAGGGGGAGGGGAGATGGCAGGTACAGGCTGATATTTGTACCAGGATTGTTCTAGTAGCACATTGCAAGAACCCAGGGGGTATATGGAGGCCACTCTCAGGTAGCAGGATAACAAGATTGTGCCCTTGTCTATGTAGCTGAGATTTCTCCTGAATGTTTGACAACAGTCTTCTGGGTAACTCCTCTAAAACCCATTCTCTGATGACATTTGTCCCACCCTGATCCAGGTGACCTGTCAGGAGACGGTGACGAGCCTCATCCGCAAGGCCTTGGACCAAAATTTGTTGCAGCATGAGGATGTGGACAACTTTGAGCTGCTGACAATGATGTCTGAGAATGAGAGTAAGTTGGACAATCAGACAGTGGGGAGAAATGATCCACAGTGGGTTCAGGATAACTCACAGCCAAGAGAAAGTGGGCCTTGGCCTCAAAATACCAAAGTGTGGTGGGCCTGGTGCAGGAAACCAACTGCAGTGATGGGCGTGTCCAAGGTGGAGGTGCTCAATGAGGCCCCAGGGGGCTGCTGAACCTCCCTAAATGTGTTCTCCCCTGGACTTGGTCTGGCAATGCAAAGCTAATATCGATGAGGGGCAAGGCAGAGAGAGGCTCAATCGATCATCAGTTTGGTTTATGGCTCACTGATAGTGATGCCTTCAAATGAAGAGGAGGAGAACATGGGTCCTGATTGGATCAGCATTGCTATGGACGGAAGCAGCACAGGTCCCCATCCATGGCCAGGATATGAGAAGTCCTGCCTACTCACAAGAATGTCAGGATGGCAGCAGCTGGGAACAGGACCTAGTGAAGAGGAAGTCAAGGCCAGGGGACAGCCTGTTTGGGTTCTTTTTGGAACAATTCCAAGTCCTCTGTGCCTGGGTGCCCATCTCCTGAAGGTATCAGAATGGCCAGGTTATTATTCCTTCCAGCAATAAAGAAGGGCATCTGAAGAACAGAGGCCACAATGCTGAGCTATCCAAAATGCCAGTGCTCTTTCCTTTCTTGTAGCCCTACTCTCCTAGCCTCCACCATCCCAGCCTGTCCACAATAGAACCCACCATCTTTCGGGCACGTAAGTGAGTTTTCCCATTTTCACACACCGCCTCATTTGGGTTGGCTCTGTCTTACACATGAGGAAGACTGTGGTGCAAGGAGCTGGGCAAGGGGCAGTGTCTGCGAATCTCAGGGACTTGGGAGGCAGCGCAGGAGGATGGGGATTTCCAAACAGCCTCAGAAACTTAGGGAGACCCTTTACCCAAGTCAAAAGGCCTGGGAATGGTCTCAGTGCTTAAGTGCCTCTGGTTTTATCCCTGGTACGAAAATAAGCCAGTCAATAAGGAATTACCAAACTGAGAATCTACGAAGGTGATTTCAGAAACAGACACTTTCAACCCAAGCATCAGTTGAGAGCAGGCTCCAGACCAGGGGAGGTTTGTGTGTAACAGACATCAAAATGGAGGACTACCGGGGGCCTGGAACCCACTAGGTGTGATGGCATCTATGCCTTATGGCAGGAGGATGGCAGTGATGCTGACCCTCACCTGGATTTTGGAAACCTTGTTTTCATTGGGGAAGCTTTATGGAGGTGGAATCTATTGTAGCAATCCTGGTCCAGATGAGGTGCTGACTACCACAGGTAGAAGCCTGTCCAGAATGCGGTGTCTGTTATTCAGTCTTCCTGACTGTGACAATGACAAAGAAAGGAAGTCACTTGTCTTTGGTCTTGGTTTCACTCCTGGCCATTGATTGAGAACTGATTTCATCTTGGGGTTCTGAACAGAGGCTGCATCTGGGCAGAAGAGTGTGATAGATTTGAACTCTTCAGAGGACGCCCCACCATTGCCAGAGAAAGAAGGAGAAGGAGGAGGAGGAGAAAGAGGACACTCCTGAGTGGGGAGAGGATCACACGATGAAGAGCAGGAGGAAGAAGAAGAAAAAGAAGGAGGTGAACAGAAGGAAGGGTGGAGGGAGATACACAAGAAGAAGAACAAGAAGGAATCATGTAAGAACAAGAAAAAGACCCAGAAAGAACTACAAGATGATGCAGGACAGAAAGAAGAGCCAGAAGTAGAACAAGAACCAGAATAAAAGTACCAAGCAGACAGCTCATGATGAGAAACAAGGGGGAGGAGAGCGAACCTAGAAAACAGTAGAGTTCTCCAGGGCACCATCCTGCTGAAGTCCTCCCATGTCCATGCCCAACACAACTCTGATGGATACCATCTCTCCGCGTATTCATCCATGAGTGGATTCATCAAGGGCAAGTGGATGAATTCACCCATCATCCAATGCTTTCCTGAATGCCCATGTGTGAGCATGGCTGCACTGGGGAGAAAGGCCTAAGCACAGGAGCCTTTGCCAATCTTGATTCAAAGCCTAGCAGTGTCTCTTTGGCAGATCCAACCTGCACTGAGAAGTTCTGGGGCCCAAGGTGCTGTTTCCATTGTCAGGTGCTCTTTTGGTTTAGAATCCTGTAATCATCTTCTCCAGGGAAGAATCACTGAGGGAGTCTTTGGTGGCACTGTAGCTGGATAGGAGGGCTCTCCATTCTGGTGCAGGTTCGCCCTGGCGGAGACTCTCAGGGGTTGTGGGTGTTTTGTGGTATAATTCTTGAGTGCCACCTAACAATTCTCTCCACTTCGCTCTGCAGAAATCAAGGTCCCTGACCACTCACTCATGTGTATGTCCATGAATCCACGAATAAAATATTTCATCGTGAGGAAACGCCCCCAGGTCAAGGGAAAGGAGGTAAATACCTACCTTATTCAAGCTGTACTTGTGCTGCCATTCCACTCCCACCTGAGGAAATAAGAAGCCTCAGCACGTGGACATATGTGCTAGAAGCCCAATGAGCCAACTGACAGGCTGGGGTGGCTTTCTGTTTCTGGGTTTGCTGATGTTCCATCTCCCACAGTTCTCAGAATCAACCTGCAAGTCCTCCAGGCCGCTTTCCCACGAGAAGGTGGGAGACACCTGCTTCATTCGTGTCCACCTGGAAACACAAAGTCCAAAGCTGGCCAAGACTGTCCTGGTAAGCCTGGGAGCAGGGGTGTCCCCTGGTGCTTACACCTGGGTGGGGAACAGACACTGGTCCAATACCATGAACTACTCATGCCCTCTTGAAATTGGAGCTTCTGGATGATCAGGAGGATAGATGGGAATCAAGAAGGGAGAGGTCAGTGTGAAGGGTTAGAGATGAGATGAGGGAGAGCAGCAGCTTGTCCACCACCATGTCTGAGGGAGTCTGTGTGTCAGATGGCAGCATGCAGTCCAGAAGAGCAGAGGCAGGTATGGGTGACAGATGAGAATAGGACAGGACCTAGGTTGCAGGTTCCCCTATGGGATGCTGACCTCTATGGAGGAGGACAGCAGTGTGAGGTTCTGCGTGTTCCTTGAACAAGGAGCTGAGAGGGTCTCTCTGCAGAGTCGATATGGTTGTGGAGCAAGCACACCAAATGTCCAGGTAACCCAATGACCACCCTTGCCGGATGAGGTGCCCTCCTGCACCCCAGCCAGCACTGAGCCTCTGGAGGCCACAAGCTCTCGTGGCTATCTTTCAGCACTCCTGTGTGTGGTCATGTTCCTGGGTCTGTTTTTGGCCCTGGCAATCCAGACCAAAGCCTCTAGGTTTTGTGCCTAGGCCATTCCCAATGCCGCCTGCATCCTCGGGCAGACCTGGGATCTTGGTGGCTATTGTCCCATTCCTCCAAACTTGTGGGATGAGATTGCATCTGTATGCAGGTAGTGGGGTCCTCTCACTTTGAGAGGAGTCAGTTCCACAAAGAGCAATGGCAGGCCCAGGAAGTCCTATGTACAAGGATTGGGCTAGTAGCCTATGGGAAGAGCCCACGCGATGAGCAGGAGGTCAGCCTCAGGTAGTAGGGTCATGGATGTTGCCCTTGTATTTAGAGTGGAGGTGCCTCCAGAATGCCCCTGCCCACTGTCCTTGAGTAGTCACTTCAAGGCCCATTTCCTGAAGGCCTGTCTCCCATGCTGCTCCAGGTGACCTGCCACGATAGGGCTCCTGTCATCATCCGCAGGGCCCTCGAGCTACACTTGCTTGATCAGGAGAAACCGGAGGAATATGAGCTGGGCCAAATCATCTCTCACCGTCAGAGTAAGTGGGACAATCAGGTGGCAGAGAGCAAGGGTCAGGATGTGGACTCAGGTCAACTCTTAGCACCAAAGAGTAGTCTCTGACCCCCAAGAACACTCCAACAGGTATGTTGGGTTCGTGCACAAAGCCAACTGCACTTCTGCTGGTGGAAGGTCTCGAGGTCCAATGATATACCCCAGTGGATATTGTGGCTCCCCACCAGGTGCCCTCCCCTGGACATGAACAGGCATCCAAAGTTGACATCATTGAGGAGTGAGGAGGAAAGCCTCTTTCCAGGAGCAGTATGCTTCATGGTCTGGGATAGGAGTGGTTTCAGAGGAACATGGGAATGCATGGGCTAAAGATGGAACTGGCATTTTGTGGACTGAATCAGCAATATTGAAAGCCTTCTGTGTGATCAGAAAACCACTGCCTGGGCAGAGCATTGCCAGGATTCTAGCAAGCAGTAACAGGATGAAATTGGGAAGAAAACACAGCCTGGGAGACAGCCTGAATCATCTATTTTTGCATAAATTCCATGGTCTTCTGCATCTGAGCCCACTTGCCAAGGAGTGATCACAATAGCCAGGTTATGACCCCTAACTAAAGCCAGATGAGGGCTTGCTGAGCACGTCAGCCATAAAGCTCATCTGATAATAATGCCAGTGCTTTTTTGTTGGTTGGTTGGTTGGTTTTTGTTAGCCAAACACCACAGCAGCCATTATCCCAGCCTACGTATGCTGAATTGTCTCCTATCTGAATGTACTGTTATGTTAGTAGAGTCTATGGAAGAGGAAGTCTGTATGGGGCCTTTGTAGCCTTAGAAATTCATAGCAGAGATCCCCACATCCAACCCAGAAGGGATGGAGGATAGGCTCTAGGTTAGAGGAGGGCGACAGGAAACACGTGTTCAGAGGAAGGAGAAGCGGGCTGTTGTATTCCCCCACTTGGGGTCATGGCACCACTGGACCATACACCATGTTGGAGGGAAGCAGTCCCTTTGCTGGTCTTTGGAACCATTGTTCTCAGTAGGGCAGCATTTGGAATGTGGCCTCCATTCTTGGAGTCTGGTCCACATGGAGGTGGGCTCCACCAATGCAGAAGCATGGCTCTAATGTAGTATCTGTGCTGGTCAGCCTGTCCTCACTGTGGCCATACTTGAGGAAAATAACTCAGAAGAGGAATCCTAGGCCTTTTCTCCGGGTTTCATAGCTTTCTCTTTGGTTGTGCACTGAGGCTGTCCATAACGCTTTAGTGTGTGGCAGTGGAGAGCTCCTCAGTCCTTGCCAAACAGGGAGAGAGAGAACGAGGCTGGGAGAGAGGTAGAAGAGGGAAAGACAGAGAGGAGAAGGAGGACCTCTACTTGGAGGATGAGGATACAGTGGAGCCAACAGGAACAAGGTACTATTGCCCAGGGCGCAACCCTGTTTAGGTCTTCCTCCAACCATACCCAACCTTTCTTCCAGTCCCTCCCACCTCCCAGTAGTGTATTCATCTTGAATGAGAATTTCATGATGACATCAGAGCACTCACCATCCAATGCTTCCCTCTAAACCCACCAATGAAGATGGCTCCTGTGGGGTCTGAATCTTCGGCACAGGAGCCTTTTGTGGGAGATTTCAGATGTAAATCTAGTGGAGTGCTTTGGCAGATGCAAGAGGACCTGGGATGTTCTGGAGTCCAAAACCTTTGGTAGGAACAGACATTAGGTCTGTTGAAGTGCTCTGCCTAGTTTTTCCTCAGGGAGGACTGTGGAGGCTGTCTTTGTTGGTATTGGTGCTGAATTGGAGAGCTCTCAGGTGTGTGGCTCAGGTTGTTTCTGGCACAGGCTCTCAGATGTTGGGGTATCCTAGGGAGCACCTCCTGAGTGCCACCTTCTTTTTGTACACCCCTCTCTCCCCAGAGCTGAGAATTCCAGCGCAGGCCAACGTATTTTATGCAAAGAACCCTCACACAGAATCCAACTTCGTGCTGAGGAAAAGGAGCCTCTCCCAAAACAATGATGAGTGGATCCAGCCTCAACCTCCCTCTCGTCCTGCAAAGAAGGCTCCAGCCCTCCTGAGGATGCTTGCAAAACCATTCTGCTGCTGTGTGCCTGGGTGGGGCTGAGGCAGCCCAGGAATATTTACATTGATTACTATTTGCTTGGAAAGTTTGAACCTATAGTTTGCCATTGTCCTTGACCTTGTTTAGTAACACAGTTGTTACTCTATCCTGTATTTGTTTCCATTAATATGTTATTATTTTAAAACATATTTGTTTTGTTACCTGATCTACTCTGATGATTTGTGTATACTAAATGCAGCAGTGATTCCTAAAGGACACATCCAAACCAGCAGGAAGGAATGTTTCATTCTATCAGCAAGAATTTTGGTTTTTAGGAGTTTGGCAGATGGCATTATCTGAGTCAGTTTTCCAATGGGGGCAATGAAGTATCATGGTACAAACACAAACAAAGACACACAAACACACACTAGAGCACACACACACACACACACACACACACACACACACACACACTAGAGTTCACACACACTCACACAAGCACACATACTCACTGAGAGATAGACAGATGGAGTTGGTCTCTGCTGAAATACTTTGGAGACGTGGTTCTGATTTCTCCCATTTTGGAGTATTCTAATTGCATAAGGTATCTTGCAAAAGAATCCCATGTCTGAAGAATACATGCATGTGTACTTCACATGCCACTTTCCACATAACCCCAAGGTCATGTCATGTAATATTTTTCACGCAGCTGTGTTTTGACTGTGAACCATCCCATGAGGTCAGCTGTAGAATTTTCCACTGGTAGCATCACAATGGGGATCCACTCTTTGGATTTGGTGATATTTCCAATTTTCTTGATTCAGATTGAAAAAAAATATATATATATATATATGGTTTTTGATCAAAATTCTGCATTTGATGATAATGAATGCCATGCATCTAGGAATCTTTAGACTGTTGACAATGAATGGATGCCTATTGCCTGGACTGGTCTGCAAAATCCTGTAGCATCTGAGCATGTGTGAGGGCTGTACAGGTCTTGCAAAAAGTCCAGGTCAGATGATCCTGCACAAAGCTGACCTCCTAGTAGTTCCACAACAGTGTAAGGGGCAAGGAGAAACTCACTTCCACACAGAAGTTGGGAAGCTACCTTATGAAGGTGATCATAGGTAAGGGATCCTCTTGCTAGGACCCTTTTTCTATTGGGCCAGGACTGTGTTCTGAATGTGCTTGCTGAGAAGAGCTTGGAGTTTTCTAACTGAAGCAGTTCGTGCAAGCTGCTTCCACTTGCAGGAACAAAGTGTGTTCTCGTTGAGCACTTTGGGCTGTCCCTGGTTGAACTAGAGTGTCAGAAGCACTTGTAATGATTGGCATTCACGGTTTCACATTGAAGCCTTTGTGCCATCTGTCAGCCACTGATGGCTGCAAGTGGGGAATGGAAGCCATTTGCTGCAAGCAGTTTCAACTTGCAGGACTAACTTTGTTGTAAGTGGGCACATGGTGTTTTTTTCTGTGTGAGCTAGAAGAAAGCAAAATTGCTTCTTACAAGTGACAGGCATGCTTTCACATTGAAGACTCTGTGCCATTGATCCAAAACAGTTCACTCATGTGGGCACCTGCACTTCAAGTGTATGTTGTAAACGAGTGTGACAAATGGATGTCAATGAGACTTTGGAGAACTGATCTTCTCAGCTGGTCCTCTTTCCTCCTGCAAGTGGGTGATGCTATATTCAAGAGATGTCTTTCTGGCACCCTTTGTGTTTCATGCCTGAACTGTGCTCTGAATGTGCTCACATGTCCTAGGTTCTGATCTAACTGTCCATTGAGCAGTCAAAACACGTGCTACTTCACATTCCTTACAGGAGACCAACCTATTCTCTGCCAAGATGAATACAAATCCCTGGTCACAGGAGAATGGAAGCATATTTCCCACAACAACATGCATCAGGAAACATTGGGGTTTTCAATAAAAAACCAGGGACACCCTTTTGAAAAATCACTTAACCCCTAAAAAGGCGCCTGCCATTCTCCTTGCTGTGGGGGGGGTGGTGTATTTGAGTCAATTTTTAAACACCTCTTCAAGGTTGAGAACATCACTGCACACACACAAAAAATAACAACAATTATTATTATTATTATTATTATTATTATTATTATTATTATTATTATTATTATTTAAAAAAATCACTGCAGAAAGGCTTGGAGTAGGGAAGCAGCTCAGGACTGGACACCTGGGAAGCAGAGAGAGCTCCCCTCACCAGGACAGAGTAGCAACCCCAGGGGCAGTCCCTAGAGACCCACCTCCTCCAGCCACACCCTACTGCCTACAGTTACCACCCAGTTGGTCCCCACCAGGGGTTCAATGCACTAATTAGGTTAAGGCTCTCCTCACTTGCACTGTCTCACACAGGAACTTCTGAGGGACACCAACAAACCATCCTATCTGTGAAGCTGCAAACCTTTGTCCCTCACCCTTTCTCACAGGACTTTTCCCCAAGCTGTCAGCCCTCAGGCCTTCTGCAGTTTCACGGATTGGAAATCTCACTTCTATATGTTGCATCCAACTGAACACCTGCTCCACAGGGAGTCAGGTATTTCTGGTCCTATATACACTGGACAGAGAGATGTTGAGGTCCTACTAGGTGTCAGGTACTGTTCAACATTCTGGGATACAGCACAGACCTGGCCTTGGCCTCCCAGAGTCTGTCATTTAGCTACTACTTTATGTGTAGCCTGAGATTAAGGAAGCTTGGAGTGGGGAAGGTAGGGGTGTGTGTGTGTGTGTGTGAAGATTGTCACCATTCACAGATTACATTTAACTAAATAGTGTTGGGAGCATCAAAGGCAAATAAAATAAAATCTCTCCCCCAGGGCAAAAGAGAGGAGATAGGGTACATTCTCAAATTTTAGTAATTTTATAGGTTACTTCCAATACACTGTTATGAGGGAATTTTCTATGGGTCTCTTTGGTTCTACCCCTCATAAAAGAAGTCTGTGTTTGTTGTAGAGGGGTTTTTAAATAATATATTACAGAAGACATCAACAGACAATGCCTTGCTTAAGAAAACAGCAGGCATACTTAATGACCATTACAAAACAGTGGGGATTTTTAAGGTCAGCATCCTGTTTTATACACAGCCTACTGCTAAGAATTACGCTTCACACCTGGTGTGGTGGTGCAAAAAAATATGTGGTTGGCCATTATTTTTCACATCCAATGGACTGTCTTTTTACTGTATTGATGTCATCTTTTTATGAACAAAACTTCAGTTTTCATGAAGTCCAATATTTCTATTTTTTTTCTAGTTGCCTGTGCTTTTGGCATCTTATCAAAAAAAAATCATTGTCAACTCCAGTGTCCTGAATCTACTGCCCTATGTTTTCTTTTGTAAATGTTGTATTAGGTAAGAGTTCAACTTCATTCTTTTGCATGTGTATGTCCAGTTTTCCCCAAAATGATTTGCTGAAAAGACTGTTCATTTCCTCACTGAATGGTCTTGTGTCCCTTATCAAGAGTCATTTGACCAAATACACAAGGCCTTACTTCTGGGCATTCCATTCTTTCCGATTGATCTCTGTTTGGCTTTCTATCAACACCACACTGTTTTGATTGTGGTAGCTCTGTAGTATGTTTTGAAATCAGGGAGTTTGAGTCCTTCTAATTGTTTCTGTTTTTCATAACTGGGTTGGCTATTTGGATTCCCTTGATATTCTATAAGAATTTTCTGATGGGTTTTTCTTTTTCTGCAAAAAATTGTCATTGGTGGGCTGGGGTTATAACTCAGTGGTAGAGTAATTACCTAGCATGTGTGAGGCACTGGGTTCAGCACCACATATAAATAAAAGAATAAAATAAAGTTCCATCATCATCTAAAAAAATTTTTTAAACTGTCATTGGTATTTTGGGGGGATTGCCTTGAATATGTAGATTTGGGGTGGTATTGACATCATAATAGTAAGTCTTGCAATTCATGAAAATGGGATGCTTCAACAAATTTATATCTTCTTTAATTTCTTTCAACATTGCTTTATCATTATCTTTGCACTATCATCTTCCACTTTGTTGGTTAATTTCAAAGTGTTATTTTATTCTCTTTTGATATAATTGCAAATGATATTATTTTTTTATAATTTTCTTTTCAGATTAATTATTAGTAGTACATAGAAATGCAATGAATTTGTTATGGTTTGGATATGTGGCATCCCTCAAAAGCTCACATGTGAGATAATGTAGGATAAGGTGATTAGATTATGAGAGTTGTAACCTAATCAGTGGATTCATACACTGAAATGGATTAACTGGGTGGTAACTGAAGGCAGGTGGGGTGTGGCTGGAGGAAGTAGGACTCTGGGGTCATGACTTTCAGGTTTATGTTTTGTCCCTGGTTAGTGGAGCTCTCTTTGCTTCTTGGTTGTTATGCCCTGAGCTGTTCTCCTCCACCACACCATTCTGCCTCACCCCCGCCCAGACTATGCAGTTGGCCAAACTGGACTGAACCTCTGAAATCTTGAGCCAAAATAAACTTTTCCTCCTCCTCTAAATCGTTCTTGTCAGGTATTTTGGTCACAGTAAGGAAAAGCTAACTAAAACAATTTTGGTGTGTTTACTTGAGAGCCTGCTACTTTGTCAACTTCTTTTATTCGTTCTCATAAAACCAACCATTTGTTTGTGTGTAGTCTTTAGAGTTTTAGATGATATGTGATCCTATCATCTTAAAGACCATTTGACTTCTCCTATCCAATTTATGCTTCTTTTTAAAAAATTTGTTTTAGTTGTTAATAGACCTTTATTTGATTTATTTATTTTTATATGGTACTGAGAATTCAACACGGTGCCTCACGCATGCCAGGCAAGTGTGCTACTGCTGAGCCCCAGCCCCAGCACCATGCCTTTGATTTTTCCCCTTGCCTAATGACTCCATCAAGGACTCCCAGGGCTCTGGGGATTACAAGTGGCCATCCTCATCCTACTCCTCATCTCATAATATATGGAATTTTTTTATTTCCTCCTTTATATCTTCTGTAACCCATTGATCATTCAGTAACATATTGTTCATTTTCCAGGTGATGCAGGATTTTTCCTTCCTTCTTTTATCATTGATTTCCAGTTTCATTCCATTATGGTCAGATATGGTGCATGGTATTATCTCCACACCTTTATATTTACTGAGAGTCGCCCTATGGCATAATATATGGTCTATCTTTGAGTAGGATCCATGTGATGCTGAGAAGAATGTGTATCCACTTGATGATGGTTGATATATTCTATATATGTCAGTTAAGTCTAGGTTATTGATTGCGTTATTGAGTTTTATAGTTTCTTTGTTCAGCTTTTGTCTAGAGGATCTGTCCAATGGTGAGAGCGATGTGTTGAAGTCCCCCATAATTATTGTGTTGTGGTCTATTTGACTCTTGAACTTGAGGAGAGTTTGTTTTATGAACGTTGCAGCACCATTGTTTGGTGCATACAAATTGATAATTGTTATGTCTTGATGGTGGATGGTTCCTTTTAACAGAATATAGTGTCCTTCTTTATCCCTTTTGATTACCTTAGATTTGAAGTTGACTTTATTCGATATGAGTATGGCCACTCCTGCTTGCTTCCGAGGGCCTTGTGAGTGGTATGATTTTCCCCAACCTTTCACCTTCAATCTGTGTATGTCTTTTCCTATCATATGAGTCTCCTGAAAGCAGCATATTGTTGGATTTGTTTTTTTAATCCAGGTTACTAGCCTATGTCTCTTAATTGGTGAATTTAAGCCATTAACATTTAAGGTTAAAATTGAAATATGGTTTGTACTTCCAGTCATGTTTATTTATTTATTTATTTTAGATTGGCTAGTTTTCCCTCTTTGGTTATTTTTCTCCCCCTTTACTGAGATACCGCCCACTGTTAGTTTTGGGCACTATTTTTCAATTCCTCTTCTTGTAGTATTTTGCTCAAAATGCTTTGCAGTGCTGGTTTTCTGGCTGCGAATTCTTTTAGCTTTTGTTTATCGTGAAATATTTTAATTTTTTTTTTTGAGAGAGAGAGAGAGAGAGAGAGAGAGAATTTTTTAATATTTATTTTTCAGTTTTTGGCAGACACAACATCTTTGTTTGTATGTGGTGCTGAGGATCGAACTCGGTCCGCACGCATGCCAGGTGAGCGTGCTACCGCTTGAGCCACATCCCCAGCCCAAATATTTTAATTTTATTGTCAAATCTGAAGCTTAGTTTTGCTGGATACAGTATTCTTGGTTGGAATCCATTATTTTTCAGAGTTTGAAATACGCTGTTTCAGGATCTTCTCGCTTTCAAAGTCTGTGATGAAAAATCAGTCGTTAACCTAATTGGTTTACCCCTGAATGTAATCTGCCTCCTTTCTCTTGTAGCTTTTAGTATTCTCTCCTTGTCCTGTATGTTAGCTATCTTCATAATTATGTGTCTTGGAGTTGGTCTATTATGGTTTTGGATGTTTGGGGTCCTGTAGGCTTCCAGGATTTGGCAATCCATTCCATCTTTCATCTCTGGGAAGTTTTCTAGTATTATTTCATTTAATAAGCTATCCATTCCTTTGGACTGAACCTCTGTGCCTTCTTCTATCCCAATGACTCCCAAATTTGGTCTTTTGATGAGATCCCATATCTCTTGGATAGATTGCTCATGAGATTTCAGCATCTTTTCTGTGTTGACTATATTCTTTTCAAGTTGATAAACTTTGTCTTCATTATCTGATGTTCTGACTTCTACTTGATCTAGTCTGTTTGTAATATTTTCATTAGTGCTTTTAATCTAATTTATGGTTTCTTGCATTTCTAGTATTACAGTTTGATTTTTTTTTAAACCTCTATCTCCTGGTAAAGCTCCTTCTTTGCGGATTGAATTTGTGTGTTTAGTTCCTTTTCAAAATATACTTTCAATGCTTGGACTTGCTGTCTCATGTCTTCTCTAATATTCCGTTCCATCTGAGTTAGGTACGCCTTGATTTCTTTCCCTGTCCATGTTTCTGATTCTTCTAGGTCCTCCTGTATATTTAGGTTGTCCTGCATTGTTTGTAACCCTTTTTTCCCTTGTTTTTTTATGTTGTTCACATTACTTTCCAGCTCTGTTTGACTGCTTTGTAACTGCTTTCTCCTATACATTTGTTTTGGCTTTGTATATCTCTGTTGTCTCTCTTTTGTGGTGGGAGATTATACCTAGAAATGTTGGGCTTTGTTGTACTTTAAAGCTGATTCATTCAATTCATATATGGCTTCTAGGTTCTGGATGCATATAGTGATTTGTTGTTTGTTCTTAGGACTATATGTTTAGGTTAGGTGCTATGGTGGTACGATGGTTAGTATGTCTTGGCTACTTTAGAAGATTGCTCCACTAAAGTTAGATACTACCCGGCATTTGGATCAGGGTGTTGGTAGTAGCTAGGTATTTAGGAGTCTTATAGACAGCCTCGAGACATTCACCTATTTGCATTTAGACAATTACATGAAATGGAAGATGTAATGCTTGGGATGAAAGTTGGGGGGTAGGGGAATGAAGGTGCTCTTTAAAAGAAAAAAGGATAGAGGGAGAGATAGATTATAGGGGAATGAAAAGAACAATAAAACTTGAAATGGGATAGAAAGAGAGAAGGAAAAGGGGAGAAAGGAATTGAGAGAGAAGAAGGAGAGAAAAAAAGAATATCGACAACAGCAACAACAAAAAAAAAATTAAAGTCTTAGAGATCCACCTTCTTCTCTTCCAGTAGGCGGAGCTGTGCCCTCCAAGCGGAGCGTCTGCTCTCTACCTGCCGAGAGCTATCTTTGTAGGGCGTCTCCTGGGGGTCTCTCAGACTTGTCAGTCCAGAGCCGTTTCACTTCTCCAGCCCTTAACCCCCTTCCTCCTGTCAGCCAGCCAGCCAGGTCCTGTTCCCCAGAAGTGATTCCCCAGAGATCTAGTTACACTTGCAGCCCCACCGCGTGTCCCTTTTAAGCCCCAGTACTGTGGTAAACTGGCGGCTAAGACCTTGGGAGTCACCGCTGGTGATATGGGGGGCTGGGGTGTCGCAGTTCGGCTGGCTGGGCAAAATAACAGGGGGGTGACGAATAACTTGTGTATGTTGATACAGCAGGAGTGAGAGCCATTTATTGTGTGATAACAGAGGTATTTATACATTTTGCACAGCTTATCTTAATTAGCATAAACTAGATACAGCAGTCAACCAATCAGGAATCTCCACACTTAATGGCTTGCTTTTGTTACTTCACAAACCACTCCCTCTGGCATTTTGCCAGGCGCCATGCAGACTTGTTTACAGACTCTAACAATTCTCTGTCAATATACCAGGTGCCATCCTGACTTGTTTACAGACCTTAGCACTGGGGGTCTGGGATCCCCTCTGCTTCCCTACGGACACGACCCCTGAGAAGTCAATGAAGTTTCCTGGCTGCTTGTATCAGAATGGGGAGTCACACACCTGCTAAAGTAGATTCTGCTGGGAAGGAATTCCGCCAGCCGAACACCAATGACGTCACCTCTCTGCTATGGCGGGCCCCAGGCTCCTTGCTGGAGTGTCCGGGGTGTCCGAAGGGAGGGGTGGGACTGGTCCATCCCGGTTGTCCTCAGCTCCTGGCTCATGAAGGCTTGGCTAAAGACTTCTTCCTGCCAAGCTGCGTCTCGGAGTCTAGCAGGACCCAGTCACTTTGGCTGTGGGCGGGCGGACAGATCCGCAGCTGCGCCCGCAGCGCTCAGACTGTGGCTGGTGAATCTGGAACTCCACGACTCGTGGCAGGGTTTTGCTCGTCTGGGTCACACAGACACTTCAAAAAATCCTAGTAGCTCCCGGCCGGTCTCTCTTCAGTGGAATTTTGCTAGGAGATTCTCTGTTGGTAGAATCCAAGCGTTATCCATGCGACTTTATGACCCCATCACTGGGGGTGTATTAAAAGCGCAGCCTCTCTGCCCGCCACCATGTTGGATCCCTACTCTTCTTATATCAAAGAAGACATTTGGTATTTGTTTTTTAGGGATTGGCTAGCTTCACTAAGCATAATATGCTCTAGTGCCATCCATTTCCCTGCAAATTCCATGATTTTGTCATTTTTTAGTGCTGTGTAATACTCCATGGTGTATAAATGCCACATTTTTTTATCCATTCATCTATTGAGGGGCATCTGGGTTGGTTCCACAGTCTAGCAATTGTGAATTGTGCTGCTATGAACATCGATGTGGCAGTATCCCTGTAGTACGCTCTTTTAAGGTCTTCAGGGAATAGTCCAAGAAGGGCAATGGCTGGGTCAAATGGTGGTTCCATTCCCAGCTTTCCCAGGAATCTCCATACTGCTTTCCAAATTGGCCGCACCAGTTTGCAGTCCCACCAGCAATGTACAAGAGTACCCTTTTCCCCACATCCTCGCCATCACTTGTTATTGTTTGACTTCATAATGGCTGCCAATCTTACTGGAGTGAGATGGTATCTTAGCGTGGTTTTGATTTGCATTTCTCTGACTGCTAGAGATGGTGAGCATTTTTTCATGTACTTGTTGATTGATTGTATGTCCTCCTCTGAGAAGTGTCTGTTCAGGTGCAGGTAATGTTTTAACAGAAAACATGTGTATAGAACCATCACAGGAGAACATTGATACATTATATTTAATTATAGCTCATTAAAGAAATTATCAAAGACAAAAATAACTGAAGCTCAGTGGCAGAGCACCTCCCTCGCATGTGTGAGGCACTGGATTCAATCCTCAGCACCATATAAACAAATAAAGAAAGATAGTGTGTTCATCTACAAATAAAAAATATTAAAAAATCATAATAATTGGCTATCCCATGTTGGTGAATTGAAAGATGTCCAAACTACACCCTGTGATATAGAGATTCAGTGCAATCCTTATCCAAAGCCCAAAGGTATTTTTAGTTTAAAATTTGTGTGGAGTCACAACAGACCCTAAAGAGCCAAAGCAATCTCAAGAAAGAAGAAGAACCAGGAGGCAATGTCTTTCCAGATCCCACTTCCTGATTTCAAACTGTACTGCAACAGTGGAGTAATGGAAACCCTGTGGTGTTGGGAAAACAGCCTGATACATAGACCCATGGCACTAAACTGAGAACCCAGAAATAAGCCCACACATCAATGGCCCACCAGTCTTCACAAAAGCACTGAGAACACACACAAGGAAAGGAAGTCTCATCAATAAATAGTGTTGGGAAAAATGCACACCCACACACAAACACACACACACTCAAAGAATGAAACTGGAGCCCCGTGCAACACAACATACAGAATTGAACTCAATTGGACTAAAGATGTAAATATAAGATTTGAAACTGTATAACCTAAAAGAAAACATATGAGGAAAGATCCTTGACACTGGTGTATCAGTGACTTCCCAGATATTACAACAAAAGCACAGGCAAAAAAAAAACAATCATAGAAAAGTGGGTCTAAAAAATTCTGTACAGCAAAGGAAATAATAAGAGGAAGAGGAAATTTAGAGAATGAGAGATAATACTTGCAACCAAAATAAACCCAGTAGAGTTAATATGCAAGATATACAAGTTGTTCACATAACTCAACAGCAAAAAACAAACAAAACAACAACAACAACTAAAAATGGACCAAGGACCTGAGCAGACATTTTTCCAAAGAAGATTTGCAAGTAATCAACACATACTTGAAGGTGCTCAATGTCATTGTTACAATTGAAATATGAGGTGTCCCCCCAAAGCTCATATGTGAGACAATGAAAGAAAGCTTAGAGGTAAAATTGTGGAATTAGGAGAGTCTTAGCCTAGTCAGTGGATAAATCCATGTGTGTGGCTTAAATGGTGGTAACTGTAGGTAGGTAAGTTGTGGCTGGAGGAAGTAGGTCCCTGGAGATGTGGCTTTTGACTTTGTGTTTTGTCCCTGGTTAGAGCTGCTCCCCCTGCTCCTTGTTGCCATGTCCTGAGCTGCTGTCCTCCTCCACACCCTTCCAACAACATGTCCTGCCCCAAATCAAGCCCAGCACCATGGAGTCAGCCATCTATGGACTGAATCATCTGAATTCACAAGTCAAAACAAACATGTCCTCTTCTATATTGTCTTGTCCGGTGTTTTGGTCACAGCAATTAAATGTTTAGGTTGACTGAAATGGAAATTGGTATCAAAAATGGGGGTCATTTTTGTGACTAACCTGGTCAAGTATTTCAGATTCTTTGAAAATATTTGGAACTTGTGGGCAGAAATTTGAAAATTTAAGAGATGCAAGTTGGAAAAGCTTTAGATTGTTGTGAGCAGAGTTTACTGGGTGATTTTGTTGAAAGCTCAAAAGACCAGAATGCTGTTAGAACTGTGGACTGTAAAGACTTGGCTCATGAGTTTTCAGAGAAAGTAGACTATTGGAAATTTGAATAGAGGTCATTTGTGTTGCTTTCTGGCCAATAAGTCCAAAAATTGTACATGTTTTGAGACTGTCTGTGAGAGTGAATTTAAAGCTGATGGACTAATTATTCTGATGGAGAAAATTTCACACTCCATATGCTTTATATCATCTCTTTATGTAAATAATGGTTCCATTATATTGTTTAGAAGCTAATATCAAGAAAATGTTGGTACAAATTCAGTTTAAAATTCAATCTATGATTGATTGAATCCAATGATGCAGAAACCTGGAATACAAAGGTTTGACTTTGCTTGTCAATAAAATATTTTAAAATTTAAACATAGAAAGCCAATTGCCAAGCAATGGACTGGGAGAAGATATAAGATATCCCAGTTCATATTACTAACTGTGGTTGTCAAATAATGTGTCACCTTTAATGGATTGAAGGATGCTTAAAGCACAGATAAAGCCCACTTCTGGATGTGTGTTTCAAGGGTGAGGGTGTTCCAAGAAATGATGGACAGGAGGTTCAGGAAAGTGAGTAGAGAAAACAGCCTGAATGAGAGGACAAAGTAGGAGAAGCTCTCGTCTTTTCTCTTTCCATCTCCTCTCCATACCATGTGCACTAGTCCACTGGACCACTGTTCCCTGCATGCTCAAACTTCAGGATTCCCTGCTTTTAAATGTGAACTTAACCCAGTGCCAAGGCACCCTTGGGGGCCTTCACACCTACGGACTCAAACATGGGAGCATATTGTATTTTCTCCTTCTGAGATTTCCAGATTCTTGAACTGAGAAACTACCAGTTTCCATGGTTCTGCCACTTGAAAACAGCCACTAGGGAACATTTCACCCTACGTGATCTTGTGACCAAATGTGACATTCTAATGTAGATAGATAGATGGTAGATAGATAGAGATATATATTCCTAAATGTATATGCACGTCTATGTGTATGCACGTGTGTGTGTGTGTGTGTGTGTGTGTGTGTGCATGCACATGTATTCTATTTCTCTGGAGAATCCTGTCTTCTACACTGTCAAAACATAATTTTCAAGATGTAAAAAGAACTACTGAAAATGTAGAAAAGCATAAATGTTTGTATGTTTTTATTTGATCACTAACCATTTATAAAAAAATTACTTAAATGACTAAGAAAACACATATGCAAAATTACTCCATATCATTCATCATCAAAGAAATGTATATCTTAACCACAATACCCTTTCAAGATCTACCAATATGGACACAATTTCACAAAATCTAACACTATCAAATATTATTGGGAAGGTTCTATAGCAGCTGGAATGTTTGAGCCTGGTGCAGGTTAGGAGATTGGAAACATGCTCACTATTTTAGAAAACATATCTCTATTTTATTTTAGTGTTCACTGAAACTAAACTGTGCCAACCAACTCTCTACCTCACCACTCCCATTCCTAAGATTATACCCAAGAGAAGTGAATGCATACATCTACAAGGGATCTTGACAGAATATCCTTAAAAAATTACCAAAAGTGTCAAAACTAAGCCAAATCATGAACATAAAGAATGACCGACATGTTCATATATAATAGAAATGGTCCCCGGTGAAAGGGATCTTATTGCAACCTCGCCCACCACACAGGTGAATTTCAAGAACCTGTTGATAAAAAGGAGCAAGATGCCAAAGGGAATGTCCAGGAGGTCCACTGACAGGAAGTTCCAGGAGATCTGACCTGTGTTGATGGGAAGTGGAGGTGGTGGGTGAGTGGGAGGAGCAGGAGGGCCTGTGAGGGGCTGGGACACCTGTATCCCCCACGGGGCAGTGGCTGAGGGGGTGCAGGAAGTTCATGCTCACGCACCTGGTCACTTTACATTCGCTTACTGGCAACACATGTGCTTTTCTGGAATTAATCGCATCTGGTTTTGAATGAAGGCCTGAGTGAGAGTTACAGAGCCAGAGCCTCAGAGTTGGTCTCCATCTCCTCCTACAAACACAGGAAGCAAGCTGAGCTCTGAGAACCTCCAAAGCCACATCAGTATAGGATTACTAGAGGTCAGTCACTAGACACATGAGCCCTTAATGTGGTTTCAACACCCAGCTATCTCCAAATCTCAGTCCCTGGCCACTGGCTGTGGAGTGTGCGCTGCTGGTCAGTGTCCCTCGTGGTGGTGGTAGTGGAACGGCCTGCTTTCAGAAATCTGAAGTCAATTCCAGGCCTTTACCATGAGACTGGCCAGTGCTTCCCATCAGACCCTGTGCCTCTGAGCATGCCCAATGGCAGAGGGCAGCTGGTGACACCATGTGACCTCCCTGTACCATCCCTGGGAGGAGGGTTTTTGCAAGGGTCTGTGACTGTGTGGGAGGGACTGCAGAGTCCAGCTGTCAGTCAGAGCTGGCAGCATCCTCAGCCTCTACCCTGCTGATTTTGAGAGTGAATTTTGTCTGAGACTGTATCCCAGCAAAGCCATCTGGGATGCCAGATCATCACTTATCAGCATCATAGATGAGAATCTTGGGAGCCTGGCTTGGTCTCTGCTGGTTCCAGGTTAGAGAGTTATTGATGCTCTCATTGGCAGTGCAGGTGATGGAGGTGCTCTCTCCTGGAAACACAGTCAGGGAG
The DNA here is from genome assembly GCF_048772815.1 of Callospermophilus lateralis. Classification (NCBI taxonomy): domain Eukaryota; kingdom Metazoa; phylum Chordata; class Mammalia; order Rodentia; family Sciuridae; genus Callospermophilus; species Callospermophilus lateralis. Next base: position 88,901,366 of record NC_135318.1, read on the forward strand.
TCTGGTGACTACATCAGCCCCAGGTTCCACTGGAAGCTGGGAGGAAGAAACAGCATTCCTATTGTCAAATGTGTCCCACTTTATTTCCTCCAGCAGACCTGGCTGTCCTGGTCCCCTAACCTCAGAGCTCTGTGGGCCAGATATGCAAATAACCCTGGGAGCATCTCACACTAGGAGGAGAGAACTACATCAGCTCAGGCTACATCAGCTCAGCACAGCCTGTGCTCCCTCCTTACCTAGGTGCCAGAGCAGCAGAAGGCAGAAGAGTGCAGCCAGGTCACCCATGACTAGAGGGGCCCTGCCTGAGGCTCCTGGTGCCCAGGGTCACCAAGAGGCCTGTTCACAGAAACTTTGAGAAGCCGAAATTGGCTCTGGGGAAACATGCAGATCAGCAAGGGTGGGGCAGACCTGGATTGGCAGCTGAAGAGCTCTTGTTCTGGGGGCTACCTTCATGCTGTTGCCCACGTGCAGTCCCAGAGGAGTTTTTTCTTGATCTTGTGGGAGAAAAACTTCCCTAATTATTCTGGTTCTTATTTGTACTGAGGGTGTAAGATTTTGTAGTTAGAATGAGGCATTGTCCTTTTAAGGAAGAGTAAACAAAAGAAGCTACTTGATCTCATGACTTAATCTTTAATATGAACATGTGATTCTTTTCCCCAAATCCTGTGGAATATCATCTTCTAGAAATGACAAAAAGTGGCTCTGTATTGATGTGTGGCTTAGAGGAGATTCTAGGTGCCCTGGGCAGGGGATTTCTTGGAGTAATTCTGTAGCATACCTCTTGGGGCGCTGTGCACCAGAAAAGACCTAGATTTTAGGAGCATATTTTATTGTCCAGTATGACCCCTTGTTTGGGAGACTAATGGATTTTGTTTTTAACCTTTTCTTGTTTTCTATATCATTTTTAACCATTTCTCTGATAGCACTGTCATACTTTAGGGTGTGTTTTCTTTGCCTGAGAGGGTTCTTGGATGCTCCTTTACATCACTCCCTTTCTGTCCTCACAGTGAAACTCTGTGGTCACTCTGCCTTCTGATTCTCCTTCCTTTAAGTTCACTGAGATATTTCTTAACTAAAGATTATTAATACATGTAAAAATTAACAAATATTTTACATCATCTATCAATATGGTTGGGCTTTTGTACTTTAACCCATTATATTCTGTTCACTAGTTTATACAACCTGAACTCATGGGAGCTCTTGAGAATCATTATTATTTTGGTTAAAATGCACTTTCCAATAGCTACTCTTCTCAGAAAGCAGTCTTCAGAAACCAGACGAGAGCAAGGATCACTGTCGTCACAGCAGGTAAACTAGGCTTCAGCACAAAACTGAACAGGGAATGAAGGGAAAGGTCATTACAGAAAACACTGGAGCCAGTTCATCAAGAAGATGGGATTTTGAGTGTATAAGAACCCAACATTAGAGCACCTAATTATAGAAAGCAAACATTAATAGATCCACAGGGAAATGAAGACAGCAATACAATAATACCAGGCACATGGGTCCCCTACTTTCAGCAGTGAATAGACAGGAACCACCTTTGTAGACAAATGGACCCAATGGACATCTACCAGACCTCATTTCCAACAGCAACAGAACACACATTCTTTTCAATAAAACATGAACCATTCTCCTGAGCATAAGTTAGACCACTAAACACGTCATGGCTATTTAAGAAGACTGAAATCACCAAGTGTCTTCTCCTGACACAATGCAATAAAACCAGAACTCAGTACAGAAGAATTGTAGCAAAATCACAAATGGGTGCAGATTATAAAACATGGTCCTGAATTACCAAATGGTCAAAGAAGAAATGAAATAAAAGTTTTTGTGCTGAGACAAAAGAGAATACTAACAACACACCTGAGCCTATGGGGTGGAGCAAAGGCTGTTCAAAGGGGAAGGTTTACAGAAATAGCTGCCTTCATTGAAAAAGGAGAGATGTCCAAAAAAGGTGGTTTTACACCCAGGGGAGGAGGAACAGATGGACCAGCTAAGCCCCGTGTTACCATGAAGAACAGACATTACAAACATCAGAATAAAATAGAGAGATGAGAACAACAGTAGAAAAGAAGCAAAACTAAATATTGGTTTTAGGAAAAGATAGATATAATTGGCAGATTATTGACTATGCTAAATTAAAAAGAGTCTCAAATGAAATTAGAAAGAAAAGAAAATTTAGATCTAGTAACAGCCATTCAAAGGATTGTAAAAGAATAGAATGAACAGTTTTCTGCCAATAAATATAATAACCTAGATAAAGTGGATAAAATCCTAGACAGAACCAACCAACAAGACTAAGTCATGGAGAAACATGCAATTTGAATAGAGCAATATAAAGAAGGAGATGGAGTGAGTAATCGACTCAAGAGCTGGGGTGTAGCTCAGTGGCCGAGGTCATGCCTAATGCATGACAGACCCAGGGTCCATTCCCTAAAACTTCAGGAAGGAAGGGAAAGAAGGAGGAAAAGAAATCATCTGTTAAAGAATATCTCATTATTCGATGGATTCACTATTGACTTTTAGAAATATTTAAAATATTGCACTGTTGGGATTGAACACGGGGTCTCTTGCATGCCAGGAAGTGTTCTACCACCCAGCTACATACCTAGCCCCTCAAATATTTAAATAACATTGATCCTTCTTGTCCATCACAGAGGTGTATGCCTGTAATCTCAGCTGCTCTGGAGGCTGAGGCAGGAGGATCATAAGTTTTAAGCCAGCCTCAGTAAAAGTGAGGAACTAGGCAACTCAGTGAGACCCTATCATTAAATAAAATAAAAAACAGGGCTGGGGATGTAGCTTAGTGGTTGAGTGCCCCTGAGTTCCATTCCCCATACACCTCCCCCCAACGTAAAGAAAGTATTGAGAATTTTTAAACTACCAAAAATGGAAGAGGTGGAAGCACTCCCAAACTCGGTACTTTTCTTGACCTGTAAAATGTGCGAAGGCTGCACTGCTCAAGAACCCAGGGCTGACCCTGAAGTACCCACTACCTTCTAACCTTGGAATGTGAAAACTGATGCTGTCCACTGGAGAGACAGAGGCCACCTGCAGGAGAAGCACTCAGCCCACAGCCATACCCACCACTACACATGTGGGCAGCCTGGCCCTGGCACAGCAGGGAGCTACCCAAGGACTGTGAGCAGGGTTCTTCTTGTGGGGAGGAGTGCTCTGTCTCTGGTGCTGTGCAGAAGAGCTCAGGAACATTGACAGAAAACAAAATAAAACAAACAAAAAATGTGGCACTTATACACAATGGAGTACTACGCAGCACTAAGAAATGACAAAATCATGGAATTTGCAGGGAAATGGATGGCATTAGAGCAGATTATGCTAAGTGAAGCTAGCCAATCCCTAAAAAACAAATGCCAAATGTCTTCTTTGATATAATGAGAGCAACTAAGAACAGAGCAGAAGGAAAAGATTAACATTAAACAAAGTCATGAGGTGGGAGGGAAAGGGAGAGAAAAGGTAAATTGCATGGAAATGGAAGGAGACCCTCATTGTTATACAAAATTACATATAAGAGGTTGTGAGGGGAATGGGAAAAAATAAGGAGAGAAATGAATTACAGTAGATGGTGTAGAGAGAGGAGATGGGAGGGGAGGGGAGGGGGGATAGTAGAGGATAGGAAAGGTAGCAGAATACAACAGTTACTAATAGGGCATTATGTAAAAATGTGGATGTGTAACCGATGTGATTCTGCAATCTTTGTAATGTTTTGAATAACCAATAAAAAAAAAACCATTTGAAGTCACCCACAACTCCTCCAATTGGACTGTCATTAAGAGGAGAACCCAGGAACCCTGGCTGAAAGCAATTCCAGCTGTGAGGCAGGTAGGTGAGGCCAGCATGAGGCTCCATCCCAGCTGACCTGCTGTGGACAGCTGCATGCAGCAGCCAGGCACAGCTGCAGAGGACCGACTGCCATGCCACAGCCTCTCAGGAAGAAATGAACCATCACTCAGTCTGAGGGTCAGGGGCTCTATTATGCAGTGATCGATGATGGAAGCCTCCATCCATAAATCCCCCAGCTCCTCTCCCTTGTGGTAGAATGTGTGTTGCACACTGTCCCCTGACCCTGCTTCAGCAGGTCAGAAGCACAGTTCTGAGAACTTGCAAAGCTGCAGAAAGGGCTCTTCACACATCCCAGGCTGCCCCTCCCACAGAGAGCAGGTGTCTGCACCAGGGCAGGGTCTGGAGCACACAGGGGACATTTCTGCTTGGGCTCAGTCACTGTGAGAGGCTGGCTGAAGTGCTGCTGACAGTAAAACACCCCATCATGTGGACAACATCATGTGCAAAGAATATCAAATGTCACACACTGAGGACAAGGGTCCTCCTTCCTCACGAGTCAGAGGAGCAGGAGAGAGAGGAGCCTGGCAGGTCCATATCCATGAGGATGGTCCTGAGGCTGTTCCTGCTCAGGGAACGTCAAGATTCTGAAGTAATCTTCTGGGGCTGTCATAGGAGACACATCTCCCTGGTCTCAGTGGCTCAGATAGTAACGATGTGTCTTCTCAATGTTCTGCAGACTGAAGGTCCAAAGTCAAGGGGCAGCAGATGATGCCTGTGTCGTAGGCTCTCTTCCTGGGGATCCTTTATTGTTTGTCCTCACAGGTTCTCCTTGTGGCCTGAGAAAGATGGAGAGAGCTCTCTGGACAGAGAGCTCCCTGGATGTCTATTCAGAAGGACATGGTTCCTGTGGGATCAGCCTCACCTGGATGACCTTGTTTAACCTCCATTCCTTCTTATAGACCATTTCTGCAAACACACCAACAATGAGGTGAGGGGTCAACATGTTAATGGGGGCAGTTTTACGAGTACTAAAGAAGTGGCCTTTGTGACTAGGTGTAGGGGTGCAAAGGCAGGTCTGGGCATACAGTTTCAGAGCACCAACACAGAGAGCTTTGTCCCACACCTCAGCCCCCAGGCAGGTCCTCCTCATGCTCCTGGCCACACAGAGCCCCCATTCAAACTTGGGGATCTCCCTGTAGGTAAGGGACAGTATACTCTATTACTTAACTAGCATTTCAAAGATCAAACATCTCTTTGCAAATTGTGGTCTGTTCTTACACCTACTGGTTGATGATTGGTATTGCATCTTACAAGGTCAGAGATTGGTACCAAGGTGGCTTCTTGGAGTACTGTCTCTCTTCTCGATGAAGCTCATTCTATTGCATAAGTCACCAGAGGGATTCTGTAGAGAACAGAAAATAATCCCTCTTCCGATGTAGACACCAACTTGAGGGCACAAGACAAACAGATAATTTCATATTCAGAAAATAAAATAGTCCTAGGACAGTAGGGCGCATCTGAACATTGTGATCCAGGTGAGATGCCACAGGTGTGGATTTACAAAGGCTACTGAGGGCTGCAGGGCATACTGTCAGAGGTGGCTGGAACCCTGTTCTCCTGGTCTAGACCTGTCCATGCATTCCTACCATCCCAGAACCTTTCCAGAGCAGACTCTGGACCACAGCAGCTATAACTGATGAGGAAGGACAGGCTTGTGCCCAGTGTCTGGGGAGGTTTGTGTTCTGAGCTGCAACTCCATGAAAAACCTTGTGAATCTTTTACACCAACACTGGCCAACAGAATCTCCTGCTATATGAAGAGATCTGCATCTGAGCTGTCCCCTACGGCAGCTGTTAGCCACACATGGCCTGTGAAATGAAGCATGGGAAAGAACAAAGTGCAAAGGAAATGTACATTGTAAAATTTAACTGAATCTGAGTTTATAGAGTCCCTGTGGCTACTGTGCTCCGCATGAGACAGCACAGTTCTAAAAGCAGCATCAGCACAATCTCTGTGGCCACCAGGATGCTAATTGACAGGCACACAGTCTGCCCCATGCCGTGGCAATAGTGATGGGCAGTGACATCCTCAGCCTCCAAGCTGCTGTGTCAAGGTTGATGTCACTGTCAGACCCATGGTATGAGAACCACAGGGGATCCTGGGAGTAAATGGAAACCTGGTGAGCCAGGCTGTCCCGAGGTCTGTTGGACCCTGTCCAGGTACATTTCCCATCTGTATCTGCTACTGTGAGCACCAGGTGTCCCCACAGGACCATGAGCTAAAGGCTTGGCCCCAGGGTGGTGCTGTTGGGAGGTGCTGTGGACCTTGAGGAAGGGACCTTGGTGACCTCAAACTCTTTGTCTTCCTGCTCCTCTTTGTTTCCTGGTCCATGAGGTAAATTATGAGCTTTGTCTCACAATCTTCCATGGTGTGCTGTCTCTGCCCAGGGGTCAAGGCAGTGGGGCCATCTGGCCTTGAACAGGAACCTCCAGAAAAGGAGCCAGATGAAACTGTCCTCCTTGTACGTCAATTGCTGTGGTGGTTCATTATAGTCATGTAAAATGAAGTAAAGCATAACTGGTGGAACTCAGGGAGAAGTGGCAGGAGCTCTGGAGATTCCTGTGGATACAGCCCTGAGGCTGTGAACTCTGGGCCTTCTGTCCCTGCCCTGTCCCTGCCCTTTCCCTGCGTGCCTTTGTAGTATCCTCAGAGAGGGAGGTGGGAGGACTCCCTTTCCCAGCATCCACAGAGGCCTCCCAAGTCTCAGGAGGCCCTGAGTAGACACAACACGGAGCACACTCTTTCCAGCCACTCTCCCAGCTGAAGGCCTGAGTCAGGAGGACACTGTCCAGAGGAAAATGGGGTGAGTGTCCACCTACGTCCTGGACAGCTGAGGCCACTGTCTCCGGAGGTGCATCTGGGCATTTGCTTTAGTTTTTAGTGTAACAAGGTCCAGGACCTGGCTGAGAAGGTGGATTAGAAGGGATTTCTGTGTGGGCATCACCAGCCGAGCCTCACACACGTGAATGCTGGGTGTGTTTTTCATATTCAGGAGATGACCTTGCATTCTTTCATAGAAATACCGAATGAAAAAAAAATCTGTTGTCTATATCCACTAAAATATAAAATTCATTACAATATAATTTCTTTTGAACATAAAAATCGTCTATATTACCAGCTGGCTGGGCTGGCCACCTGTGCTGGGTTCACCAAGTCTGGCTACATCAATAACTGAGAAAACAGAGAAATAAGCACCCAACACACAGAAACACCTTTTTGAAATCCAGGATGGCTCTCAAATTTAGGGGTCTGTTGGAAAGAGAGAGCTTGCACCTGGATTCTTTATGTTTATAGGGGGGCACACAAAGGGAGGTTCAATTGAATATTCTTTCCAAATAAGGCAGGAGGTAGGAATCAGAAGGCTGAGCCTGGCTTCCTGATGTCTGACGTCAGCAGCTTGACTGACATCTTGGAGGCCACACCCATCCCAGGTGCTGTGTGGGGTCATGGGCAGAGAGAGGAAAGGACACAGACTGCTGCAGCCCAACCAGAGGCACCCTCAGTCCACCGTCATGTCCTCAGTGCTCACAGCTCACACACAGCCTGCAGGTGGCCTGCAGCACATCTACATGGACTTTTCATTTTACAGAGACTGTACTATTAGGGTTGAGCCTAGAATCATAAGATGAATATGAGGCCAGCAGGTCTATTTCCTTACTTCCTTAAGAAGACACGGTTTATTTTCTTTTCTTGCTTTTGAATGTAAAATTTAAGGTGGTCAATTTACTGAAATGGGAAATTGAAAGGTGTATCTTTGAAGTGGCATGGTCCAGTAAAACACAGCCTTGGTGAACTACTGTATCAGAAAAGATAAAGCATGGCATCCCCAGGGAACTCCTGGAACAGGAGGTAAGGTCCATAAGTGCTCAGGTTCTGCCACCTGGTGGAGCAAGATCCTTGTTCCCTGAGTCAGAGGCTGAGTCTCAGAAGGCCAGGGTCACCAGAAGAATCACATTGACCTGCACCTGCTGTCAGTCAGACACCTCAGAGACCCTCAGAGCATCTGTGTGTGATCAGTCAGGGTTCTCCAGAGACGCAAACCAACAGGAGCCAGAGGATTGTGTATGTGGTCACAGGTGTGGGTCATTTTATGAGAATTTCATACACAGATTTCAGGAGGCTGAGCAGTCCCACAATAAGCAGTGGGCAAGCAGTGGACCCAGGCGACCCAATGGTGGGCTCCAGCCTGTTGTCAGCAGATTCCAGGTCCATGAAACCCCTTGTTTCTGAGCTGGTTCTTCAGCAGAGCAACACCAGTGTAGGCCCAGACAGGCAGCAGAGATCCTTCCCGACTCCCAGGAAGGTGGGCTGTGTTCTATTAGGCCCAGTTGTGAGGTCCTCCCACATGAGGAAAGGCAGGCTGCTTAGCTCAGCCCACAAACTCAAAGGCTGGTCTGATCCAAACCCCCTCATGGGCACACCCAGGACAGTATATCACCAGATATTTGGGTACCTTATAACCAAAACAAGGGGACACAGAATCCTGGCCATCACAGTTATGAAGTGAGTGACCATCAACCCAGCTGCTATAAATCTGCCCCTTCAATGTGTCTCCAAGCCACTTCTCTCTGGGTCCTCGTCATGGGTTGATGACCTCGTAGTTAGTTTAGTTAGTTTGCCAGGTGTTGAGCTTTGAGACGGCATCTGCTGAAGGTCAGTAGTGCACAAATGTTGGTTGTCACCACTATAACAGAAGCTCCACAGGGCAGCATGGTGTTGGTTTTTGTGTGAGTGATCAAAATCATGCAAATTATCTGAAATGCATTAAATAACTGTTTGTAAGAGTTACTCAACACCAGACCATTGCTCTACATACGGAGCAGTATCATTCCCACCTTAAGTACTTTTTGTTTGTTTTTTTTTTACTATGATGAGTTAAAAATAAGAGAATTTTGATGTTTTAAACATTTTAAGGACACATCTTGTAGCACACCTGGTGTAAGTAATGTTGTACAATTATCATAGCTGTCTATCTCTGCAATTTTAGGTGAAGTTTCTTATAAAAGTGGGGTCACTCAGTGGACATCCTCTTGTGACTGGAGAGTGCTCCTCACTCACTCTGTCTTTGGCTCTCACCCAGGTGTAGTGTAGTGTGTACCAGGAGTTTCTTCCTGCCAAGGCTTAGTGATGATTTTTTTTACATTTTTACATTTTTACATGGTATAAGAATTTCCATTTTGTGCTGCCAAACTACTGTGCCAGCCCCTGTTGAGGGTCACAAGGCCGGGGTTCCCTGGGGGAAGCACTTCTTACAGGACAAGAGTCTCAGGGCAAAGTGGAGTCTGTTTGGTCACTGCCCATGTAGCCTGGCCCATGACATGAGCCCAGTTCTGTGTTACTAAACCTTGGTTAATGAGGAGGAGGCATTACAGAAGCAAGGGGATAGTTTAGGCTTTGGAGGTAAAACCAGAAGTAAGAAAGAAAGAGAGGAAGATGTGTAAACTCACTGAGGTGTTTGGGATTTGTGGTCATTGGCACAGCATGGGTAAGAGGCGGGGAACGAGGGACCCACCCATGGGCCCAGCCCTCCTTGCCTCAGTGTCCCCAAAACACACTCATACCCATAATGATGCCCATCTTCTCCAGACCAGCAGGTCTAAGGCCAGCCATGCTCTTCCTTTTAACTGTCTATTAGGAGAAGAGTAATTTTACAAACTATAAAAGTACTGAAGTAGTTGAAGTTTAAGAAATTTAAGTAGGGCAGGGTCAGAATCTTAATAAAAACAGCAAAGATCCAGATTCTTTATATAATTCTAAGTTACAAGACCACAGGAGTTTTTCAGTCTTGGTCTTAATGCCTCATGGACTCAAAAAGGCTGCAGTTTCTCTAAACATCATATCTTTTATCAGGTCCTCCTGTAACTTTTTCAGGAATAAAGCAAGTCAAAGTTAGTAACCCTTGCTCTTCTTAGAGTTCTCAAAAATTATCCTGTAATTGTCCATGAGCATTTTTTCTTTTCTTTTTTTTCTTCTTCCTTTCATTTTCCTCTTTGGTACTGATGACTGAACCCAAGGCATTTTGCATGCTACACAATATCTCTATCTCTGAGTCAGAGCCCCAGGCCATCCTCGTTCACTTACACATCATTTCTGAGATGATCAGTTGTGCCCTCTGATACTTCCTCCTGCCCTGGTCTGGGAGGGCTCACCTGTTCCTATCACAAACAGCAGGACAGAGCTGGTGATTAGTAAATTAAAGGAAAGGGAAGATGTTTTATAAGCTTTACTCTATTTTAAATATCTTTGTGCTTGTGCTAAGCTCCTTAGGGAAGAGAGACTACAATGAAATCTTTACTGTGGAGACTGAGAAAAGTACATTCAGGTCAAGTTTCTCCTTAGCAAGGTGACAACCTGCAGGTGAACAATTGTGGGAATGTGTGCTGAGCTTTAGAGGAAGGAAGGACTTTGCTTGTGTAGTAGTGTCATGGCGAGATTGCAATAAATCAACCAGTTTACGATAAATCCTGATCTTAAAGCAGGAGAAGAAACACTTATCACCAGCTAGTGGTCAGGGTTCACCAGCCAGCAGGCCAAGGGGCAGACTACAAGTCTACACCTTTAGACCTCCCCCTGCCCCGGGGTTTGAGTCCACTTTTTATACCGTATGTAAAGAATGGAAGCACATTAATCACAAGTGGCTGTTGCTGATTTAAAACCACAAACAAACATCACAAGATCTAAAATCATAAGCATCAGGGAAGTGGGTCAAAATCACTCTAGTTGAGCACAGGTTAAAATATGGTCACCAACATCTAGACAACCATTCACTGACAGGATGCATGGCCCAGGAAATGTGGAGACCACAGAGAGAAGAACTTTACATTGTGTAAGAATTCCTGCCAAACAGCTGTGCCAGCCACTGTGGATGGGCACAGAGGCCAGGGTTCCCATGGGAGAAGCACTTCTTATAGGAGTTGGAGTCTCAGGGTAAAATGGAGTCTGCGTGGCCACTGCCCATGTAGCCTGGCCCATAGCTGTAGATGGGAGAGGCTGGGCACGGGCTCAGCCAGGCCGAGCTCAGGAGGTGCTTCCTGAGAGCTGCAGACTCTGACCCTGGACTGTGAGGATTAGAGAAAACATTCGGCCTTTGTTTTTTGGGATTGGCTTATTTCACTTAGCATGATATTCTCCAACTCCAACCATTTACTGGAAAATGCCATAATTTTACTCTTCTTTAAAGCTGAGTCATATTCCATTCAGTATACATACTATATTATATTTTTCCATTTGTCTATTGAGGGACACCTAGGTTGGTTCCATTGTCTAGCTATTGTGAATTGAGCTGCTATAAACATTGATACAGCTGCATTACTGTAGCATGCTGATTTTAAGTCTTTGGGGGTATAAACCAAGGAGTGGGATAGCTGGACCAAATGGTGGCTCCATTCCCAGTTTTTTGAGGAATCTCCTTACTGCTTTCCATAGTGGTTGGATGAATTTGCAGTCCCACCAGCGATGTATGATTGAATGTTTTTCTTTTATTCATATAGAGTGTTCCTGTAATTTTCCTGGGATGGCCTAGAACCTGGACTTCTCCTCCCTTAGTGTCTAAGGTAGGTGGGCTTATAGTCATGAGCCACCCTACCCATTGGATGTTAAGTTTTGAAGCAGTCAGCTTGGATATTTAAAGTAGGCATCTCTTGCCTAGACCATGGCTGCTACTCCACTCAGAGGGACTGAGCATGAGCATCATGGAGTTCATGACCTGCTCCTGTGTGCCTGCTGTATCAACATTGACCTTTCCATTGCTGAGGACACTGGGTGACCTGAGGGGCTCTGGTTACAGATAGAAGCAGGTGTCATACACATGGGCAGTTGTTCTGGGCCCCAAGAGGACAGAAGTTTTTGGTCCAGAGTTGGGCATGGGCAGCTTCTCCCTTGTGTTTTCCCCCACAGGGTACAGAAGAGCTGGCTCAGTGAGTGAATGGCCACAGGACAACCCTTTCACAATGGCAGCTGGCCACCCCTCTGACTGGACAGACAGAGGTGCCTCTGGCAGATCACAGCTGGCATGATGCAGGGACTCTGCTATCAGTGGACCATGGCGGCCACATGTACAGCCCTGAACAACTGCTGCTTTCCTTTCTGGTCTCTAAAGACCACCAGGCACAACCTTTGACTCTACCATGAGAATCCACAGGGTGGAGTCAGAGGCAGGCCAAGGGCCAGGATGTGCAGGAGAACAGGGTTGTGACCCACATGAGGACAGCCATGTCGGAAGTGAAGAGTGACAGGTGTGAACTCAGAGTAGGAGGGGACAGGACAGTGAAGACCCAGGCAGGAGGGCAGAGGAGAGACACTGGAGGAGCTCAGGATCCAGGGAAAGGGGATGGGAGGGGGAGGGAGGATGTAACTTCAGAGCTGTCCCCAACCTGCTCCCCTGAAGAGGCCCCAGACTCTCGGTAGTACCTGGCAGGAACAGCATCTGGGGGGAGGAAGGTTCACCCCTAATGGTGACCAAAAGAAGTTCAAGCTCCTTGAAGGAAGTGTGGCTGCTGGGGTCCAGAATGACCTTTCTCCCTGCTCTACAGCCCTCCCGGGCAGGCAGGGTGTACAGAGGGCAGCAGGAGGCAGCAGGAGGCAGCAGGAGTTCAGCAGCCAGGCCTGGTCCTGATGGTTCCAGGCTGGACATTGCTAATGCTCTTGCTAGGTCTGCAAGGGACAGTGACCTGTCTCCTGGGACACGGAAAGAAAGACTAACATGATGAGACCTTGCGTGGTCTCACTTTACCAGAAGTGAGTCCTGTCTCCACGTTTCTGATGGATAGTGAGAGGGACATCACTGGACAAAGGCAGGAGGAAGTGACCCAGAGGATCAGGAGGCAGTAGGTGGTGTCAGGGCGCAGGAGGGACCTTACAAGCATCCTGGCAGTTGGGAGAGCTGCACAGTATCTTAGGATCTCTTTTGAGGAGGACAAGGTGGCCACTACCTGGAAATCCTTGGGGCCTGAGCCCTCAGCAAGGAGTGAAAATGTGTCTCTGTGGATATCCTGACCATGCCCTGGATTGACTTTACACAGCAGTGTCCATGCTTTGGTTCAGGCCTGCTTGGCCTCCTGCAAGGCTCTGTACTGACCCCCTGAGCCCAGCCTGGTGTCCAGTATCCCTTGGGTTCTGCAGCTGCTCCTGCTGCACCTGGAGGCTGCCCTCCCTGGGGGCTGGTGCTGTGGGCTGCTCCACCTACAGGGCCTGGTGAGTGTCCTGCTCAGGAGAGTGGGTGGCAGCTCCAGGACACACACACACACACACACACACACACACACACACACACACAGCATGGTACAGGTGACATTCATAGAATCAACACAAAGTGAAAACACACAAAGTCTGCCCATGGACTGGGAGGTGAGAGGGGAGTCTGAGGCCCTTCATGCAGGTGGAGGAGGTCATGGTGCCTCTTCACAGGAACATGGTTCTGTAGGGGCAGTTATTGTGTTCTGCATGTGAGATACTGAGCTTGTGACTTCTAAATTTCCTTGGCCAGGGCAGCTGGCATTTTCTGGCATTTTCACTGATGGAAAACCATAGCAAATTGACCTTGAATGGATTCTGGAGGTTTTACCAGACAACTTTCTTATTTAAGAAAGTCATGTCCAGGTATATTGAGCTAGAGTTGTATTCACACTCTTCCCATTCAGGGTCAAACACCAGGAGGCAGGATTGTGGCAGGATTTTTTCTTTTGAAAGGTAGGACAGATTACTCACATGTCAGTTCCATGGGATGGTCCTGGGAAAGCCACCCTTCCACAAATTCCCACCTCCTGGGAACCCTGGGACCTCCATCTGTGGAGAAGCAGGAAGAGCAGAGAGAGCCTCCTTGTGCTGCACACAGATCAAAAAAGCTCTGATTGCATCCACATCTCAGGGTCAGAATGTGGGAAATCCCCCTATTACCCTGGCTTAAATGTGAGCAGGACCTGGGAGCAATTTCTGAAACCTTTGTTGACAGTGTCTGTGATTGGACAGATTTAACCACATACTGTTGAGGTCAAAATGAGGAGGATATAAATGTCTGGGAATCAAACTACACTTAGGGATTCACCTTTAACTGCCTGTGTTTGGGATATTGTGGCTCTTCTGGAGACTCCATCATCACCTGGTAAATAGGGAAATAACGCCAAGTGTCCCTGTCCTCTCTGATCTCTCACATGTCTTCCAGGAAAGCAAAGAGGGCCCAGGAGACCATGCATCTTTCAGACCTGATGAACCTTGGTTTCCACACACAGAACCTTTCCAGGTGCAGTGGGAAGAGAAAAGTGTGAAGGGTTGGACTGGGGGCCTCTGGGGGAAGCTGCTGTGCCCCAGGGGGAAGGTGGCAGAGGGAGCTGTGAGGTTTCTGTGGGGGACTGAACCACTGTGTTAATCTGTGTGGCCTTGCAGACAGTCACACGCTGCAGCCTCCCCAGGCTCTGGGCTGTGATGGTAGTGTGTAGTCTGTCCCTGACCCACTGCCACTGAACCGGTCTGGGATACCACTATCCCTGCTGGATGCACCATAGATGAGGTGCCTGGGAGCCTGCACAGACCTCTGCTGGTACCAGGAGAAGGAGCTGCCAACACTCTGACTGGCCCTGCAGGTGAGGGTGGCTCTTTCCCCAGGAGAAAAAGCCACAGAGGCTGGAGTCTGTGTCAGCACAATTTCTCCTGTGGCACCTGAAATGGAAAGAGAACAGAAAGGTCACCTGTGTAGCCTGGGTCATACCCCAGTCTCACAGTAGAGCCAGGACCCTGCAGCACCCTGAGCTTGAATCACTGGGCTTGCTAAACAGAGATGCCAGGACACAGGACCCAACCACAATGACAGAGTTTTCACAGGTGTGTAGAGCCATCCCATGATTCCTCACCTGGGAGCCAGAGTAGCAGGACACAGAGGAGCTGACTGGGGGCTGCCATGGCTCCCTCTGGGTCCCACCCGAGGCAGAGCTTCCCAGAGCCCTGCTCACCTTGTCCCAGCAACATGAGGTCATCCACTTTTCTGAGCTTTATTAAATGAGCAACTTTAGCTCCAGAAAAATCTTGTAAAGGACACTATATGCACATCTATTGAAAGGAAAAGGGAATGTATCTGTGACAACATTTTTCTAGTTTGAAGTGACAGATGGCACAGATGACAATGTCATGCAGTCACCTGGGTTCAACTCTGCTGGTGTGGAAGAGGCTTCAAGTACCAGCTGTGCCTGTAAAGCTCAGAAACAGAGTGTGGTATAACCAAGTGTTTCCGTTCAGAGAGATACAGGGAGCAGCTACAGGGCCCAGTCACAGAGCAGACATTACCTGCCACAGACCTCTGGCTGAACTTGTAGTCTTCTGGAATCCACAGCAGCTCAGGCCTCAGACTTGAGCTCAGGCAAAGCTAACTCTCGTGTCTAGGTCATAGCACAGCCTGCAGTAACTGTGGTCATGCGGACACCAGGCAGCACCCCATGTGACTCTGCATGGATGACCTCATGTTGCTTGGACATGATGAGCAGGAAATGGGAAGAACTCTGGTGTCCAGAGAAAACCATGCTCTCTAGAGGGTGGGCTGCAGACCTACAGCAACTGACAGGTCTTGCACATTGAAAAGATGTTGGGGCCCAGATGTGTGAGGCCTGCTGCTTCCTCCCCTTCAGAAGAAAGACAAGGCGTTGCTCATTGCTCCTCTAATCACTGAGAAGGAAGCTCAGAGCTGGCTGGGCTCTGTGCAGAGCTAAGACAGCACCCTCCATGCTGAGTGAGCTGCACGAACGTCAGCTACCTGCAAAGCCTGTCTGTGCTGAGGAGCCCAGAGCAGGACGCTCTGCAGCAGGCTTGTACTGTGACGCAGGAGCCCAGCTGTGTGGCCATGGGCCCAGCACATTGCTAGGGGCAGAAGAGTTTGTACTCATGAGGACAGTGTGTGTGCCTCTGACAAGTCCTCAATAAGAGTCAGAGAGCACTAGAGAAAGAGAGGTCATCCCCAGTAAATAAAAAGAAAGAAAGAACTATTGACTATTCTAAAAGCAGCTCTGAGGCATCCCTGAGCCCTGCACTATGCCCTGGGCACTGAGTGACTGAGTGACTGAGCTGCTCCACAGGGAAATGTGGGACTCAGCACAGGGCAGCACCAGCTGGGCCCAGCTTTGCTTACATTAAGATGGAAGTGGTACATTGAGACTGGACTTGAGGAGATGCAGAGGCTCCACTTAATGCACACACAGTGTCCCAGGGTCCCAAGAGTCTTCCCTTTCCTTATGGCATCACTTGACCCCTGTGACCTCATTGATTTTACACATATGTTAATGCCACAGGGAAAGAAGCTTGACTGTCCTCAAATGGCACAAAGAGGGTGCACTGCCTTCCCAGTGCAGCCATGGTAATAGGGACAACGTACATATTACTTGAGGTTAGCAGATGTCTGGGCAGATGTCTGGGCAGATGGTCGTAACCTTAATGTGGACAGAGGAGTGATCTGAGTACAAGATGTGAGCATAGTATTCTGGGGTCTGTGCAAGGCTGGTGAGCATGGCCCCTGTTAAGAGCAGCAACACTCCCGAGCTGCAGAGGCTGCAGCTTGTGCTAACCCCATCTGCCCGCAGAAGCCAGGAAACTCCAGTTTCAAAACTACTGCAATGAGGGTCTCCTGCTCCTTACTAGATGGCTCAGAGAAGTTCACCAGGGAGTGTATCAGGACCCAGGAAACTTGATGGACACATGTCAAAAGCAGATGATAAGTTGCCATCAGAGAAGGTAAGGTAAGATTGGGAGCCATCAGAGGATGAGTAGGTAGAACTGTTGTGGGTCCTGCCCAGGCCAAGGCACTACAGAGAGGAGGTGCTGGTACCTGCTAAGGGATGCCTGGGGAGGAGAAGGGTTCAAGGATAAACCAGCACAGTGAGCTGATATTGTTATTGCTGTTGGTACCAGGGATTGGTCCCAGAGGCAATTAACCATGATCCACACCCCAGCACCTTTTCTGTTTTATTTGCTTCATGTGGGAATCACAACAGTTATGTGCACATTATTGCCTGTGCTACAGTTTGGGTGTGAGTGTCCCCAAGGAGTTCCTGGGCTAGTGCAGAAATCTGCAGGCTCCACCTTCACTCAGAGGGGCTGTGGCTTTTGAAAATTGTGACTTACACTATATTTCCATATATTTCAAATTTGTGGTAGGAATCCAAACTGATACGAGAGCTGGACTCCTCCCATATAGTGATAGTCACTTACTAAACCTGGAGAAAATGGTCATGCCTAACGTGTTGGGGCTGAGAAGGAAAGAGGGTGGGGTACAGAGAGCCTCCCTGGCCCTTCCTACCAAAGTCTACTAGAGACCTCCAGAGCCTACTGCCCCTGAGCAGTGCCCTCAGCAGGTGGAGGCAGCAGGAGGAGCAGCTGGGTCAGCCCAGCCTCACACTTCTGCTCCATGGGAGGTTTTTGTCATGGCCTGTGTCACTGTGGGTGGCCAACTGTTAGTCTGTAGACAATAATAATCAGCAACATCTTCAGGCTCCACACTGCTGATGGTGAGAGAGTAATCTGTCCCAGATCCACTGCCACTGAACCTCGAGGGGACCCCAGGTTGCAGATTGGAGGCCTTATATATCAGGGGTTTAGGAGCTTGCCCTGGCTTCTGTTGATACCAAGATAACCAACTGTTAATACTCTGACTGGCCCTGCAGGTGAGGGTGACTCTGTCTCCAGGAGACACAGGCAAGGAGGATGGAGACTGGGTCATCGTGATGTCACATCTGGCACCTAACATTGGAAACATAAACATAAGTATCCTTATAATTAATCATGCTTCAGGAGGACTTCCCTGAAGAGCCAGGCAGCACTGACCACCAGGCTGAGCACATCCCCAGAGTTGTCCCTCCTTACCTGGGAGGCAGAGCAGCAGGAGTCCCAGGAGCTGAGCAGGGGCCCTCATGGCCATGCTGTGTCCTGACTGGGACTGACTCCTGCACAAGGTGTGAACAGCCTCTTAAGAAGTCCTCAGGGCAGTGGGCTGGGCTGTGGGGACATGCAAATCAGCAGGGCTGGGCAGGGCTGGGCACAGCTGCAGGGCTGGCTTTTCTCAGTCACTCATCACTGAGTGTCCCCAGGGATCTCAGCTCAGACCAGCACAGCACAAATGGGTATGCAGAGAGCTTGTTTCTCACTGAGGTCATTTTGTAACAAAAGATATTTTAGAGACTATTTTCAATATGAGAAATGCACAGAGAGGACTCTATAAATTAAGCATTTCATGGTGTTTTTTAAATAGTGATGGAGAATTTACTTTTTTGAAGAGAACACACAGTACAGTCTTGGGAGGGAGCTGGTGGGGCTTTAACTTAATCCAAAATGACCCTGATAGGAAAGATCTCTGTGTTGTCCATGCATATTTGTGACTTTAAAGTAGTTTCTTCTCTTTAAATTAGAAAGATAATTTTTTCAGAAACATGTTCAGAGCATCAAAAGCTATTTCAAATAGCTGTCAGTCATTGTGAGGGCCAGTGAAAAGTCCAGCAGATGCTCAAACATGACTCTTGATGAGTTTGTCACTTGCAGTTTCTGTCACCTTCAGCTGCAGGTCTCTTTTGAGCTCAGGGGCTCAATGGCTGCAACTCATCCTTGACTTGGGCTCTCCCCTATTCTGCTCCTTTCTGCCATTTGTCACTGTTCCCCAGAGATCACCATCACAAAGGGCTGGTTATTGAGGCCAGGCCTGGTGACTAAGTGACAGCCACTGCTACCCAGTGCATTTCCCTGATATGCACCATGGGTGCCCCCTTCTGCTCTTCCTCCAGCAGTGAGTGGGCAGCTCATCCTGACCCAGGCTCCACCTCCTGTGGGCCTCTCCAGGAGAGTCTCAGCCTCCTGTGCAGCCAGCACAGATGCACATGGAGGAGAAATTGGACCCAGGTGAACTTGGGCACAGATTCAAACAGCTCCTGTGTCACCTCTGTGCTTTGCTTTAGACATCCATCCCAGCTCAGCAGCAGGGGAAGTGGAGCCAGCTGTGCCTTCAGCATCCATACCCTGGCAGCTGGGGACCAGAGTTCTCTCTGCTGAATACAGGCTGAAAGGTCTGGCTGCAGTACCACGGGCTGAGCACACACCTGCTGCCTTTCCAGGGGCCTGAACTGCAGGGAGCCTTGCTAGAAAGCAGCCCAGGCAGAGCCAATTCCAACAAGCTCTGTTCAAGTTTGAAAGTCTTTCCCCATTTTTCTGACTTTATTGGCAGTCCTTTCTGGTGCACTGTCCTTTGCTGCCACACTGTGTTTGTGCTGATTCCCTGGGGACACCTATGCTCAGTCTGCTCTCTGAGGCTCGGGAGGCAGCTGTGCTGCACACAAGGCAGACACAGGGCCTGGGCTGACCACTCCCAGGACAGTCCCAGTGGACGATGGCAGGAGATGCACACATCCCAGCCCCTCAGCTCAGCTGGAGTCACCAGGGCATTTTCTCTGTTTCCATGTGGACTTGAGCTGCCACCATCCTCAGCAGTGTGGCTTGTGAAGGAGTGACTGCATAGTCCTGGGACACAACCTAGGAGAGAAACAGATCCTATTCCTGAAGGGCATCCCTGGTCCAAGATCTCACCACTCCTCCTCTATGAAGAAAATCCCAGAAATATTTATTTTCCTTTACCAATGTCTCCTAGGTTGGACTTATGCAGCAATTCCTTTTTGTTTGTCACAAGATCAGGGCAGCCTTTATTGAATATCTCTGCAACATGAGGGCCACTGTAGATGCAGTGAAATAAAATCCACCAGCTTTTAAAACCCTCAAGCCAGAGAACCCCGAGTCACATTTTATCCTAGTCTCTTCTCAGATTGGCCTTGTGACAGTCAACTCAGAAGGAGAAGTGACAATGAGGAGGATGCTGCCAAAGTGGAGGAAGGGTCAAGAAGCAGGGATTGGGAGCATCTTGGAGGAGGAAAGGCAGACTAAGATTCTCTCCTCGGGAGCCTCCAGATGGAACACCGCCTGAGAGAGCCTGTGACCTCCAGAACTGTGGGCTCCCTGTGTGCTGTGTGGAGCCCGAGAGGTCCTGGGGGATGTTGCAGCAGCTGCAGGCAACTCAGGAGAAGAGAGAGGGCTTGCCATCCCTGAGTGGGTGGCTGTCCTGTCTGCTCCCAGTGTCTCCATGTTTTTATCACCTGGTGTTGGTTTTGACAAGAGACAGATGCGGTTGCACTGAAGAAGAGCTAGCCCCAGAGTTTTTCTTAGGAAGACAATCTCATGGGCAAAGCCCCTTGATTACACTAAATGGGAACCCACAGCACTTGAGCAAGGAGACTCTTGTCTATGTGCTTGGGTTCTTGGTATTTTGTATTGGAAGTAGGGTTGGGACTCACAGGACCCAATCTGAGGGCACATCACTCAGTGGCGCCTCCTCTGAATTCACAAGAGCAAGTCACCCTCACTGCACACAGGGCTGCACAGTCCTCAGAGCTGTGGCCCTGCCCTCTCACCCATTCTGGCCCACTGCTGACCCTTAGTTCTGACCCCACTCCATGAGTCCTCAGGGAACTGTCATCATTGCCAGGTTGTGGTCATTACAGATCACAAAGTGAAATTTAAAAATGCTCATAAATTGCTGATGGGGAGACTTGTCCCAGTGAGTACAGAGCCCCAGCAGTCCTGGGCCTGAGAGCTGGGCACAGCTCCCAAGATTTAGGGTCCCCCCTGGGCAGGACATAGATACTTCCTCAGGGCTTCTGAGATCTGGCCTCTGGGCTTTATTTTAAAAGTGGGGTTTGTTCACATTCTCATGGCAGGTAGATGTCACAACAACTTGTGGGATTTTTGGGTCTGTGGACCCAGTGTCTTGACTGTGGATTCCTTTTTTCACATTTTTAAAAAATACTTTTATTTGTAGATAGACACAATATCTTTATTTTATCTTTATGTGGTGCTGAGGATCGAACTCAGTGCCTTCCACATTCAAGGTGAGCGCTCTACTACTGAGCCATATCCCCAGCTCTCTTTCACATTCTTGAAGCTGATCTTCTTCCATCTGTCACTAGGCAGGATTCTGTAGAAAATGCAAATGAGTTGTGGAACTAGTTAAGGAGAGAAGACTAACATTTCACCAGAAATTCATGCAGATATCCTCATACAATTTTTAAACCTAATGGATATGAACCATTAGGATTTTAAATGGACTTGCCATGATCCACACTTTTGATATGAAATCATTTCAAATATACTTTCTGTCCCCAATGGGAAGCAGGATCTTAGGTTTCTATCGCTGCATTCTGTGTATCACACTGTGTTCTGACATGTGACTGAAATGACCCATTATTACATCAAATGTGAATTTGGAGCACTTCGTTAAATAGACCTGTTGAAAGCAAACCATCTGTATGCATTTATGAATAAAATAAAATCAGATTTAATTCCATGTAATGATGATGTCATGAAAATAATCCACTTTTATATTTTCTTTTAGCGAAAGATCAAAATTCTCAATTTGAAAACTGTTGAAGATATTTATAAAATTCTTAGAATTTGAGATAAAAAATAAAAACCTCTATTTTTCCTGTGCTACATGGTGTACACTTGTTCTTCATTATTCAGTTTCTGCCCTTTATTTTCAAAACTCACATTAAGAATGGGGTGAACAGCCTTTTCAATCAGTTAACAGTAACTGGGACAAATAAAATATTTTGGCATTAGGATCTATATCTGCCATGATTGTGCTCAAAAGGCAAACATTGCTTTAAATAACCCACTTCTTCCTTCTCTAAGGATTGGTGTATCATATGATTTCCTAAACATGTTTATCAAAAGCGTAGATGGTAAAGTGGATGTGGGAAATTATGTCAGTGGGAAAATGGAATTTCTGAAGATTACCAAATATGTGAAAAATAACAGCCCACCATTCATTTCCAGCAGTTACTCGACTCCTGTTCCACTGATCTGCACCAATGACCTGCTTGTCATGTGGAGTAATTTCTCAACAACTGTGGGCAAATGAGGAAGAGTTGGGCTGAGCTGTCACTCAGCTCTGCCTGTCATGCCTCTCTCCTCCTACTGCTCCTCCATTCAGGGCAGCTGCAGAATAGAAGCCTGAATATGTGAACCATGAGCTGTCAGCCTGTTCCCTGAGTTCCTCAGCATCTTCCTCTCACGCAGATCCAAAAAACCTGTTGTTAGACAAGCAGCACAGATCTATTTAAAGTAGTGCTCCAAATCTGCATCTGATATAATAACAGGCCATGTCAGTCACATGTCAGAACACAGTGTGATAGAAAGAACGCAGTAATAGAAACCTAAGATCCTGCTTCCTGTTGGGAACATAAAGTATATTTGCTGAGTCGCCATTGCAAAGAGATTTTTGATTGGGGCTGCACACTGTGGGAGGAGCATGTGTACCTTGCCTGCAGTGATACACTCCAGCGACATCAGCCTCCTCCTTGCTGATTCTCAGTGCAAAATCTGTCCCTGACCTACTGCCCCTGAACCTGTCTGGGACCCTAGAGAATTGGTTGGAAACTTTGTAGATGAGAAGCTTTGGAGACTTGCCTGGCTTCTGCAGAAACTAACACAAATGGATGTTTCCATTACTATGTAGGAGATGGCAGGTGGCTGTCCAGGGGTGACAGGCTTGGAGAGAGGAGTCTGGGTCATAACAACATTGCCACTGGATCCTGAAATGATGACGTAAAAGCAAGGTTATGTACCAATACTGTGAGCAATACTCATTATTTTCAGTCTGCTACTTATTTCAATATTTTCTGATTCATGCCAGGAAAAAATAAACCTACAAAAATAATTTGCTATTTTATATATAAGTCACAAAGTGCTATTTGTTATTCATGATTTTCATTAGAACACTGGTTATTGTTGAGTGGATGCTAATGCTAAAAGTATCAAATAATTTTCTGATTCATACCAAGGAAACATAAACCTGTAAGAAATAATTTGCTATTTTATATATAAGTCACAATGTGTTCTTTGTCATCCAAGATCTCCATTAGGGTATTGGTCATTGTTAAGTGGATCCTAATTCTAACAGGAAAAGTATGAAATACCATTCCCTGGAACACAAAATACTTGCCTCTACTGCAAGGGAAGAATAAATATAACAAGCAATGGGACCCTTCCACCCCATTCTCCTTTCCTAAAACCCTCTGGCCTTATCAGGGACCCAAAGCATCAGCAGCCCCAGGAGATGAGCAGGGCACAGCAGAAGGTTAAGTTGAGCAGTCCTGGTGAGTCAAGGCCAGATTAGAGCTGAGCTTTTTCTCAGATTTGTAAGAAAGAGCCTTCCTGTGGGACAGTATGCAAATCCCATGGTGGGTGCAGTGGGGTGAGACAACCTGCTGGATGAAGTGGAAGGAGACAACAGGAAAGGCCCTCCTCTGTGAACAGGTGACATAAAACATCTCTTGTGGTACACAGATACAGATTAAGTCAGTTTGTTTGTGGAAATATGGAAGAACCATGTGATAGCACCTGGTTAGAACATGGTCACATGGTTTTGGAGCTGCCACTCTAAGACAGCAAGTCCCTGACAGTGCAGGGTGTCTAGAATTAATCTGAGAGCTGAACACTGTCCAGATTGTTTTGCTCCCAGATAATGTGGAGAAGGACACAGCTCTCATACCCACAAGTCTGATAGGCAGAGCCTCCGGATGCAAAGGTGGTCTTGAGCCAATTGAAGGCTCTTTCATCTACATCACAAGCTAGAGTGCTGGAGAATGTTAGATGCAGGTTTTGGAAGCTGCTTTCCATGGTACCTAAAATCCACAAAAACATTCTTTTGAAGGTCATGACAAGGAGAAGAGCATGAGTCTGTCTCTTACACATCAAAAGCTGACAGCCCCATTTAAGTAAGAGGATTCCCTATACTGGAAAAGGGCATAAGCTAGAAATAGTGGAAGTAGAAGGCTGGGTAGGAGAGGGACACATTGTCTAAATAATACCAAATATTTTCCTGCTGCAGGTTTACTATTAACTGACCAACCAAAAAACACAGGAAGAAATACAACATATTAAAAAATGCATGAGTTATGTATTGCCATGAGCCATTCTCAACCTCAGCTGTGTGGCTGTGACCAAAGATTTATGTAATCACTGCCTGTGCACAGGTTGAGAAAATTAGGATGAGCTACAAGTCATATCTCTCATCTTCTGTTCCTGGCTGTTCCAAGGACCATGGTACCCTCTTCCTTCTGCTGCTGCTGCTTGGATCATATCAAGAATGCAGCAGTGATGAGTCTAGCTGAGACATGCCTTATCCAGAGGCATCGGGTGTGCCCTGTTCTTCTGAGTCCTCAGCCTGTTCCTCTCACAAAGGGTGTATATTTTACTTCTACACAGTCAGCACATGGGCAGCTGGGCTACCCAAGCAGGGAGGTTTTTGTTCAGAGCTGTACCACTGTGTGAGGAAGTGTAAACTATCCTGGCAGTAATAGACTGCAACATCCTCAGCCTCCACCCTGCTGATTTTCAGTGTGAAATCTGTCCCTGACCCACTGCCACTGAACTTGTCTGGGACCCCAGAGGCCCTGTTGGAAGCCATATAGATCAGAAGCCTTGGAGAGTGGCCTGGCCTCTGCATGTACCAACTCAATTAACTGTTGCCATCACTGTGTAGGAGAGTCTGGCTGGACCGGCAGGAGATGGAGGCTGGCTGTCCAGGGGTAACCGACAGGGAGAGAGGAGTCTGGGTCATCACATTATCCCCATTGTATCCTGTAATTATGACATAAGCACATGGTTATATATAAATGTTGTAATTTTTATATTTTCTTTTTTTCATTTCTGCATAAGTGTTTTTCATAGCTTTGATTCACATTGTAAAAATATTCAATAAAAGACACAAATAGTTTAAAGCATAGAGGGTCTTTAGGAAATCTACTGTTATCTGGCTCCATTAGTGCTAGTCTTCACCTGATTACAAGTCTTTGCTTATTCTTAAAACTTCCTCTTTCTCACAGATTTAAACACACAACCCAGGGGACAGGAACTGCACATTGCTCATGGGTACACAATACACACGGGCAGCAGAGGATGCTCAGAGCTCACCCTCTCTCCCCATTCTCCTTCCTTGTGCCCTTACCAGGGATCCAGAACAGCAGCAGCCCCAGGAGCTGAGCAGGAAGCCTCATTTTGAGAAGCTGAGCTGAGGAGTCCTGGTGAGTCAAGGCCAGGTTAGAGCTGAGCTTTTATGTCAGCCTTGCAGGAAGGTCCTCCCCAGGGAGCAGCATGCAAATCACCTGGTGGGTTCAGCTGATTCCATCAGAAGAAATAATAAAATCCCGTGGCCTTCTCTTTTGAGAAAGTGGTTTGGAGGAAATCCAATATGAAGAGCCCATGGTGCACATGACCTAGGTGTCATCACACAGCATCAGACCCAAGTATGTGTGTGCCAGCAGTTCAGTCTAGGGTCAGAGATTGGAGGGGGCACATGGCCACCATGCTTGCCCCCTTCCCAGCTACTCTATAGAAACACACAGGGCACGACCCTTTGGTACTGTACTTCTGGGGTTTATTCAACAATTTCAGGGGCTTGAGCTAGTTGAAGAGGACTTTGAAACATGTTGTTACCAGGTTAGCAGCTTCAGAATATTAGCACCAAGTGTTAGAAGTGGTCTTTCTGTGGGACCTAATAAATGAAATTTTTCCGGAATGATCAATTCTAAAGAATTTGACAGGGAGAGAATAATTCCTATTTCTTGTGAGTAGAGAGTTAAGAGCATTTAAAAAAAAAGAAGAAATGAAATGGGAAGAGAATTTATACATCATGGCATGAATATGAAATTCTATGTAACAACATGTGCATTGTAGGAAATATCCTGTCATACTCAGCTCATTGTATCTGTGCACCAGATGAATCAAATTATTCATTAGAAATTTGCTCTGGTCAATAGGAAGAACAGGAATATTTTTATTTATGTGGTTTTTAATGGTATTTAAGAAATTCTATCCTTTCCTACACTTTCTGTCCATGCAGACTCAGGATTTTTAGGGCTCCTGTTTCTTCCCCAGTCTCTGTGAGAACCTGTATCTCTCACTGGTCTGTGTATGAGGCTGTGGGTTCTCAGCTGAGACCCAGATTCCTTCCACTAGAGGGGAAAGAACTGCACCCACTGTTGTAATGTGCCAGTGTCACCTGCACCCAGGACAGACATTCTCCTGGACCTTCATCACAAGAGCTGCTAAGGAATAGGGTTCTCCATGAATGGGGTGGAGGGGGAGGGTGCTTTCCATTTCAGTGTGTATAAAGGGTCTCTTCTTTAAAAGGAAAAAGGCATTGGTGTTTTATCTTCTGGAAGCAGCACATACTACAACTAAGAGCACTGATGACTACTGCCTCTAATTTTGACAATACATATTCATCTTCTTCCCAGGAAATAATCCACTTGCTATAAAGCATTTCTTTACATTTGGTCTGATTGCACCAAGATTACCAATTAAGGCAAATAAAGGGGATAAAGTTGTTCATCACTTGCAGATAGAAACAAAAGTGATTGATGTTCAATTACAATTTCCATGAGGGTATCACACCTAAACAAAAATTACACCTTTTGTTTCTGACTTAATGACATTTCAAATTCAGTAAAACAAATTTGTCTTAAATCTAAGCTTAAATTTCAGTATTACTCATAACTATAGCCCACAATCCAAAAAACTTGTAGAGATAAATGAAGAGGCAATGAAAAACCTGTTCTAAAGACATCCAATGTTAGCATTTCAAATAGAGAAATGGAAGTTGAGATGTAAATTGACTAAATATCCATCTAGCAATATATTCTCAATAAGAGAGTCAAATACAGAAAAAAAAATTTTGCCCAAAAATTGTAACAAAGTAACTGTATAAATAACTGTATTTGAGTGACCTCTGGTGTGTTGTAAGGACCAGATGAAATTAAACACAATAGAAACAAGGAAGTTAATGAAGTCAAAGTTAAAATCCTCCCAGACTAGAGTGGCAGGTGAGATTGTGACAGGAGAAGCAAAATTATTTTAAAATGTTCTGAAGCTCCTCTCAATGGCATGACTGGGCATCCCACAACAGGATGCCTTTCTGGTTGCTTCATGGAGGATGTGGTGGCCATTTCCTGTGGAGGGGGAGGCGGGTCTGTGGTTTCTGAGCCTCAGTGGGAAGGAGGAAAGTATTCTGCAGCTGTCCTGGCCATGCCCTGGACCTGTTCACCCAGGAGAGGTGCCTGTGCCACGACACAGGCCCACATGTCCTCCTCCAGGGCTCTGCACCATCCCTACCTCAGACTGATGTCCACCATGCCCTGGGCCCCACAGCTTCTCCTGAACCAAGAGCCTGAGCTTCCCTTGGGCTTGTGTTGTGGGCTGCTACCACCTGCAGGGTCCTGGTGAGTGTGCTGCTCACAGGGTGTGTGTAGAGCTCCCAGCCCCATACAGGAGACTGTGCAATTGAAGTCAGTAGAATTTGTTTGAATGTGAGACCACACTTGTGAATGCGAGTAGAAATACACTCTGAACATCATCTTTGCATGTGGCAAAAACCACTTGCTATAAAGCATTTATTTACATTTGGTCTGTTAAGATAAGAATTTAATCATACTCACCAGGAAATCTATTATGTTAGGATTGGAAATCATCTCTAAACTAATTTATTTCCTTGTTCAAAATTATCATTACCCTATCTACTACTACGTCAAATATGCTTTTACTCCAGTCACAGCTGCCACAGTCCGGCTGCAGCAAAATAACCAGGGGGTGACAAAAAACTTGTGTAGATTGATACAGCTGGAGTGGGAGCCATTTATTGTAGGACAGGAGGAGTATTTATACATTCCACACAGCTTATCTAATTAACATAAACTAGATACAGCAGTCAACCAATAAGGAATCTCCACACTTAATGGCTCACTGGCATTACTTTACAAACCACTCCCTCTGGCATTTTGCCAGGCGCCATCCTGACTTGTTTACAGACTCTAACAATTCCCCCTTTTGTTTAATTTAAATAACGACCATAGTGGTTTTTAACATTTGAAATAGGCCTTAATGGCGCTCATTACTCATTAGCTTCCAGGTGTGGGAGAACCATTGTAGTTACTGGCCTTGGAAATGATCAAACTTCAGGGATGCCACAGCATGCCATAAAATACAACTGACATGCTCCATATTGATTCAGAAATCTTCTCAGATCACTAGTTTAAACAGAATTGATTAAAAGTATTCATTTTCTGTACCATTACTACCAGAAAATACAAATCAGACTCATTTTGAGGTTCTAACCATAGACTGTGAATATAATGCATTTATATATTGTTTGCAAACATTTTTAAGACAATGCAGCACTGTCCCAGGAGAGGAGGTGTCTGTGGAGAAGGGTCCTGGGGTTCTCAGAGGAAGGGGGACTCATCCCAGGACCAGCACAGTTCTTGGCACACATGATGGAAATGAAGTTCAGCATGAGCCAGACAGAGGCACAGACAGGGTTTTATTTAGGAGGTAGATGCACACTCAAGGGAGGAGGTGAGCTGCCTTGAGAATGGTAAGCCCTGCCCTGGGCTGGGGGTCCAATGTTCATTCAAGGGCTGTGTCAGGGGCAGACCAAAGGTGGAGCCAGGGTGGAGCTGCATTGTTTCACCTTGGTTTTCTCTGAGCTTATTTGTTGTTTTTCCCTCATTTTACAAGGGAACAGTCAAGAGCATGTTGCTGGAGATTGACAACTCTTTTCTGCATCTCAAAGGCTTGTGGGCGTTTCTTTCAGATTCAGTATTTCTCTGATTCAGGGATTCCTATAGTCTAAACACAGTCCAAAATTCTAAATCTCAAGGGAAAAAAATAAAATTTCATATCCTTTTTGTATTTCCAGTGGTATGTTGAAAAATTCTATTTTTCACATCTTCCAGGTGGAGCCACATGCCCTCCTGTCTGCAGGAGAGCCGCCCCTCCCTCAGCAGCTCTCAGTGCTTCTCTGAAGGCAGCTTCAGTCAGTAAGAAACATTACCTCTTCTTCCTATTGCTACCCACTTATTTTCCAGGTGTCTTGGTCAGGACTCACAGTGGCCCTCTCCTAGGAAAATGCATTTAGCCCTATTTTGTGTGTTACATAGCTCTGATATAGTGAGGGACAAAAAGAGGAGCATGAAGTGTCTGCATTCTCAAAGTCCTTCTATTTCATGTGAGGAGTAAGGACTGTCGACAGGAAGTTGATTAGTAAAAGGAGTGGACATCAGTGCCCTGGACATCTACTTTAGACATTTTGGCTCAGACATCTAGAAACCCAGGGTCCTACAGAGAGGCACACTGCATAAAGACAAGGCATTCCTTCTTACATGCTTTCTGCATTTTCTGGAAAGTTCTCATTTCTCATTATTCAGCTCCCCACATACTGTCCCATAGCCCAGGTCTTGAGCCAACTCTTCCTGACCTGACCCATCTTCTCTGTCTCCTCCTTAGCCTGATCCCTACTCTCAATAACTCTGGGAAGAGTCTTACAACCTGGTATATTCCAGCAGTTCTCGTAGGTCATCCTACGAGAAACTTCCTTATTACACAGGCCATGGTGCAGCTGTTTGGAAAGCAGTCTGACAATTCCTTGAATAGTGAATCCTATAGTGCCCTGCACTCTAGCATCCCCACCATGGGTTAGACTCCCTCAAGTGGAAGCACAGGTCCACATGAACATTGGCACTCCAGAGGCTGGGAATGTCATCTTTAGACTACCATTCTTTTGATAGAGCATTTTTCCAGCATATGGTAGGTCCTAGGTTCAATTCCCAAGCATCACAGGAAAAAAAAGTACATAAGTGTTTATAACAGTTTTATTCAAAAACATCAAAATTAGCAGTACACCAAATATCCATCAATTGCTGAATGGAAAAATGAAGTGTGTACACACACACACACACACACACACACACACACACACACTGGAATATTACTTGATCATAAACAGAAGAGGAGAACTCATGGGTGCTACCACAGGCTGAACCATATAAGAAATCCAGTTATTAAAGACCACACAGAATGTGAATTCATTTTTCTGAAATTCCCATGATAGGCCAAATTATAAAAACAGGAAGTGGATTTGTGTTTGCATGAATCTGATGTGTAGATGGGGATATGGAGAGTGACTCCAATTGGTACAAGGCTTCTTTTGGCATGGGGATAGTGTTCTGCAGTTAATTCTCTGATGGCTACACAACTCTCACAGATACTAAAGGCCATTGAACTGTACAATTTAAATCATGCATTGAGTGATGTGTGAATTATATTACCACAAAGTATTAACTAGAACCCTTAGATTTCAAGAGAAAAGAGATTTTGGGCAAGGAATTACAAGACTATACCCAAAGCAGGTACTTGTGTCCTCGGTCAAGACCTGTTGTTCCCAGATGTCCTTTGCATGTTTCCAGTTGACCCATCTTTACAACTACTGAAGAACAGTTTTGTCCTGAAATGGGATTCCCAATTTTCCTATGATGCTCCTTAACAGCTGAGAGACCTTGACCCACAACCATCTTCCTCTATCTGAGCTCTACCCGCCTCATCTCTGCTAAATGGTGTAGCAAGAGTGAGTGCCCCCATGCTTCTGTTCCACCTTACAGTCAGGAAAATTCACAGTGGCTTCAGTGCTTCCTTAAGGACAAAAATCTTTAAACAATGTGTCCTTAATCAATGACTGTTACTTGATTTGATTCATAAATTTAGGATGAGTGGAAATCATTGTTCTAACACAAAGCACTTTGAGTAGCTTGGAATTCAGAGTTCCAGGACAAATGCTATGAGTGATTCATGTGTCTCTAAGGTCATGTATGTATGGAACTTGTAAAACTTAGGACTTCTACTGGTTTGTGCAGCGAGCTCATATATGACATATAGCAGTGAATTTACATTACTATTAAATAGCAATTTTATGAAATTGCAACAGAAGTTTGTTTTCAGTTGATTACTTGAAATAATATCATGTTTTGTACATGATTGTTTTGTTTTTTTCTTTTTCAGTACTGTATTTTAATCCAAGGGTGCTCTATCATAGAGCTACATCCCCAGCTCACTACTCTTTTTGTTTTAAGACAGGGTCTTAAAAAGGTGCCCAAACTGACCTCAAACTTGTAATCCTCCAGCCTCAGCCTCCTGAGAAGTTGGAATAACAAGCATGTACCTGCCTATTGATGATTTTTTAAAATATGTTCTTTGATCGGGTAAATCTCACATGCACAAAACATAATTTTATCCTTGGTTGCAGTGATGCTATATTGAACTGGACATCAGGTATAACTTTGAAGGCATCCACTCATGTGGGTCTGATCCAATGTGCTTAGCAGAGGAATTGTTCTTGAACCTAGTTGTGCAATTACATCCAAGTCTGGAGATCAGCTGAAATCCTGTAAGCAACTCTCTTTCCAGAAACAAGTCTTTGCAGACAGAAGCCGAGCTACTCCAGCTAAGCAGGCACCACAGAAGCTGCCAATGGAGGGAGCAGCTGGTGTGAACAAAATAATTTCAGTGGTCTGGGGAGGTTTTTGTCACACATTGAATCACTGTGGGACACCCGTTACCATACTGGTAACAGTGGTACACTGCAAAGTCCTCAGGCTCCAAGCTGCTGATGGATGTGGTGAAGTCTGTGCCTGACCCACTGCCACTTACAACTATGGAAGAACAGCTTTGTCTGTTTTTTACTCTATGAACATGATAAAGCATTTATATAAATCTTCTTTAATCCACAACAGGTACTGTATATACTGATAGTGTGTCCAGAGACTTTGTAAAATTATTACATGTTAAGATTTTTCTGCCCCTGAACCAGGCTGAGACTCTACTGTGTCAGCTGGATGGACCATAGATAAGGAGACTGGGAGGCTGCCCAGGCTTCTGTGGTACCAGGAGAAGGAGCTACTAATACTCACACTGCACCTTCAGGTGAGGATATCTCTTTCTCCTGGAGACAAGGACAAGGAGGCTGGAGTCTGTGTCGACAGAGCATGTCCAGTGGCATCTGATATTGAAAACAAAACAGCAGAGTCACCGTGTAATCTGGATCATACACCTGGTCTTCTCAGTAGAGCCAGAGAGTTTCATATGCACTGAGTTTTATACCCTGTGCTAGCTGAGGAGAAATGCTATGAAAGACTTTTTACAGTGCAGAACCATCCCATGGTCCCTCACAGGAGTCAGAGGAGCTGAATGGAGGCTGCCATGGCTCCCTCTTGGTCCCAACTGAGGCAGAGCTTCTCAGAGCCCTGACCAGACTCTGATATGGCTCTTGAGAGCAGGGTGGGCTGAGAGGGGCATGCAAAGCAACTGGGAGGGGTGAACTGGACTTCCAGCTGCTGAGACTTTGCCTCCTCCTGTTAGCACTTGAGCACCCTGTGCCCAGTGGTCATGACAGAAAAGGACATTTTCTCAACCTTAGTGTAGAATTTCTACCTATGATCAAAGAGTTTACCCTCCTGCCCTCCTGCCTCACCAAACACCTAGATCAGCCAGAAGGGGTTTAGTGTCAAACTGTTGGTGATGAAATAGAAGTTTGGGGCCTTTATTCATTCTTTCTTTCTTTCTTTCTTTCTTTCTTTCTTTCTTTCTTTCTTTCTTTCTTTCTCTTTCTTCCTTTCTTCCTTTCTTTCTTTCTTTTCCCTCTTTCTCTAATGGGTCTAGCCATCACCCCTGGTCATGATGGTATCTGGTTTAAATGAACCATGAAGTTTTCTTCCATACATTTTTTTCCCTTGCCCAAAGTTTCTGAAACAAAATTATTCTTTGAAAAATTCTAAAGACCAACATTCAGTCAGCCTTAGCAGTGTTGCCCCCTGGACAGCCATGCCTGCACAGAAGGAGCAGGACCTAGCCCTCAGCCTTTAGGGTACTGACACCATGTCCATGAAGACAGACAGTGTCTGTCCACACACACAAGAATCTATCCTTGGGTCATTCTCTATAACACTCAGTGGAGTGCACAACACACCCACCAACAGACACTCAGGTGCTCCACCCTTAACAATCGTGGAAGGCTCTGTTTACACTCCTGATAAGGTGTCAACTAACATCGTAATCAGTGAGAAAATATTTAACATTTATTCTTTAGATTGATTTTTAAAAGTATCCACTTTAATCACTTTTATTTTACTGGAGGTCCTAGCAAATTCCACAAGGCAAAACAAGGATCTAAAAGGCACAAGTTTTGAAAGAAAGAAGTAAAATATTTTTATATACTGAAATCAAAATTTTGTGCATAAATTCTTAAAGACTTAACTGAAAAATCTTAACAAATTCTCTGAACAAACTGTCAGTATATACAGTATCTGTTGTGGATTAAAGAAGATTTATATAAATGCTTTATCATGTTCATAGAGTAAAAAACTTGATATTATTAAGATATAATTTTTTCCCAAAATTTAGACATACATCCACAGACTCCAATCAAATCAGTGTCTACAAACGATTCCCTGAAATTGATAAACTGAAGATAGAATTTATAAGGAAAATCAAAGAACCTAGTATGAAAACAAAAATTTAAAGAAAGAATACTGATAATTTTTAATTTTAAAACCTATTGTAGGGAATATAGCTCAGTGGTAGAACATTTAAGAACATTTGCCCAGGAGGCACAGTGCCTGGGTTTTTTCCCCAGTGCAGTAGGAAAGAATATGTGTATATGTGTGTTTGTGTGTGTGTGTGTGTGTGCATGAACACATCTATGCAAAATTATATATATATATATATATATATATATATATATATATGTAAAGTTGTATATATGTATGTATATATATATATGTAAAGTTGTATATATGTATGTATATATATATGTAAAGTTGTATATATGTATGTATACATATATATGTTTCTTCTGTAAGAGTGAATTATAGGTACAACTGCAGTGGATATACAAAAAAACTCTGGGAGTTCATGTGGAGCCAAATATATAGTGTCACCTCATTTCTAACAAAGGTAATAAAGAGGATCATGAGGATTTTTTTTTCATTTTTTCAATAATTTGCAAAGAGCAATTGGGTGTAAAAATAAAATTTAATGGACTTTAGAAAAATATTCTCATCCATATCTTATCAGTAAACATAATTAACAGAGGATCATAGTCTACAGGTAAGAGCTAAAATAATGCAGCTTCTAGAGGAGCTCAGGAAGATAAATTCCAACCTAAATGAGGCAGTTTTAAACAGGAAGCAGATGTGCACAACCATAACAGAAGGAGAACATTGATACATTAAACTAATGAAAGCTAATTAAAGATACTATCGATGACAAAAATAACTGGATATCCCATGTCCATGAATTGAAATATGCCCATACTACCCAAAGTGAGATAGAGGTTCAATGTCATCCCTCTCAAAAGCCCAGTGGTATTTTTGAAGCAAAATTTGTGTGGATTCTCAAAATAACATAAAGAACCAAAGCAATCTCAGAAAAGAACATCACATTTCCTGAATTTAAACTGTAATGGAAACACTATGGTACAGGCAAAAATGGCTGATATATAAGCCATTGGTATATAATGGAAAACCTAGAAATGAACCTAAACAGTCTTTCACAAAAACATTAAGAACACACAATGGGGAAAGAAAATCTCATCAACAAATAGTTTGGGGAAAAATGGATACACACATGCAAAGAATGAGACTAGACTCTTGTTCTATACTATATACAAAATTTAACTCAAATTTATTAAAGAATTATATATAAAACTTCACAATGTAAAACCTAAAAGAAAACATAGGGGAGGAGTTCCTTGACATTGGTTTTATTAATGTCTTTCAAGATTTTACACTAAAAGCATGGGCAACAAAAACAATCATAGACAAATGGAAGTAAAAATTCTGTAAAGCAAAGGAAATAACAAAAGGAAGATGAAACTTACATAATGAGAGAAAATATTTACAAAATATTTCTAATAATAGTTAGTATTCAAGATATCTAAATATCTTCCCTTAGGAACAGCTAGTGATCAAGAATAAAAACAAATCAAGAATAAAAACAAAAAACATGATTTAAAATGGGCCAAAGACATGAAGAGACAATTTTTCAAAGAAGATGTATAAGTGGTCACCAAATATTTGAATAGGTACTCAATGTCACTGTTACATTTAGATATAAGATATCACCCAAAAGCTCATGCACGGGACAATGAAAAAAATCTTAGAGGTGAAATGATGGGATTATGGAAGCTTTATCCTAGTCAGTGAATGAATCCACTAATGCAGATTAAATGGTGGCAACTGTAGGTAGACAAGGTGTAACTGAAGGAGGTAGGTCACTGAGGGTGTCTCTTTAGGTTTATATTTTGTCCCTGGTTGGAGGAATTCTCTCTGCTTGCTTGTTGCCATGTCCTGAGCTGCTTTCCTCCTCCATGTCTTTCCACCATGATGTCCTCAGTGCTATGGAGTCAGCCATCTGTAGTCAGAGACATCTGAGTCCATGAGCCAAAATATACTTTTCCTCCTCTGTGTCTTCTTCTCTGGTATTTTGAAAAAGTTGACTAAAACAAAAATTCATACCAAGAAGTACCATGGTTGCTATAACTAACCTAACCACATGTTTCAGATTCTTTGGAAACTTTTTGGAACTTGTGGGCACAATTTTGAAAAGATTAGAGATGCAAGTTGGAAAATCTTTAGGTTGTTGTGAGCAGAGTTTAATGGGTGATTCTGATGAAAACTCATAGACTAGAATGCCGATGGAACTGTGGACAGTAAAGACTGGGCTCATGAGTTTTCAGAGGAGGAAGACTCTATTCCAGGGATTGAATTCAGGGGCACTCAACCACAAAGCCACATCCCCACTCCTATTTTGATTTTTATTTAGAGACAGGGTCTCATGAGTTGCTTATCCCCTCACTTTTGCTGAGGCTGTCTTTGAACTCCATCCTCCTGCCTCAACCTCCTGAGCTGCTGGGATTACAGGCATGTGGTATGTGGATTGAGACTTTCTATGACAGTGAATTTAAAGCTGATGGACTAATTAGTCTGATGTAGAAAATTCCATCCCTCGCATGCTTTAAATCATCTCTTTGTGGTTTTGTTCTACTATATTATTTAGAGAATAATGTCATGAAGAGTCTGCTATATTCAGTACAGATACATTTTTTCTGAAATATGTTCAATTTATTATTGGTTGAATCCAAAGATGCAGAACCCATGAATGCAAATGTTTGATTTGTTTTTCAAAAAATATATTAAAATTAAAAAACAGAAAGCAAATTGGCAAGATATCAACTTAGAGAAGATATTCCAATGCATATTTCTAGCTGTGATAGTCAATTTATGCTGTCACCTTGACTGGATTAAAGAATGCTTATTCTCTTTTATTGCTGAGTAATATTCCATTGTGTATACACACCACATTTTCTTTATCCATTTATCTACTGAAGGGCACCTAGGTTGGTTCCACAATTTAGCTATTATGAATTGTGCTGCTATAAACATTGATGTGGCTGTGTCCCTGTGTTATGATGTTTTTAAGTTCTTTGGATCTTTATATATCTTAGGAAGAATTTTTTGTCAGTGTACAAGTTGATGTTCTCCAGAGAAACAGAATACATACATATATACATGCACACAAGTACATGTCTATATACATACCTCTAATATTTAGGTATAGTAGAATAATAGATTGAGTCACAAGGTCACATAGGCTGAAATGTTCACCAATGACTATTTTCACTCAGGAGAACCAGGGAAACTGGAAGTTACTCAGTACAAGAAGGTGGGGGTTGTGGGGTAGAAAATGCACAATATGCTCCCCTGTTTGTATCCTTAGGTCTGAAAGTCCCTGAAGGTTCACTGGTGCAAGTTCAGATTCAAAATCTAAGAAACCTAGTATTTGGCACTCACAGGGAACAGTGGTCAAGTGGGTCAGTGCACTTGGTCAAGTGGGGAAGTGGAGAGAGAAGAGATGATGGTCTCTCCTACTATTTTGCTCACATTCAAGCTGGGTCTTTGACTCAGTTCCCTCAACTTGCCAATAATTTCTTGAAATACCTTCACAGTCACACCCAGAAGTGTGCTGTGTTCCTAAGGGAAAATATCAAAATGGAGGAAAGCGTAAAGGTGAGAATGATTTGATTTGATCACTAGCTGTTCCTAAGGGAAAATATCAAAATGTCTGGATATTCTTGAATATCCAGACATGAGAAATTGCTCAATTTCATTGCTCATCAAATAAATACCATTTTAAGATGTACCAATATGGGTACAATTTCACAAAGTTAACAATATCAAATATTATTTGGGAGGTTTTATAGCAACTAGTACTTTTCTGTATGGTACAGGTTGGTAGACTGCAAACATGCTCACTATTTTAGAAAACATCACTATATTATTTTAGTGTTCACTGAAGCTAAACTGCACAGAAAAACTCTGACTCACCACTTTCATACCTAGGAATATACTCAAGACAAGTGAATGCACACGTCTACAAAGGATGTTGCAAGAATGTTCCTAAAACATTAACAGTCTCAAACCTATGCCAACTCGTTAACATGAAGATTGACTGACATGTTCATACAATAGGAAATTATCCTTAGTTAAAGGGAACAAACTTCTACCATACCCACCACACAGGTGAATTTCGAAGAACATGTTTATCAAAAAGAGTGAGATGTCAGATATAAAATTCTTGGATGGCATTAATTTTTTTTCAGAGCTTGAAATATATCATTCCAGGACTGCCTAGCTTTGAGGATCTGGTTTGAGAAATCAGTTGAGATCCAAATTAGTTTCTCCCTATATGAAATTTTAATTTTCCTCTCACAGCCTTTAAGATTTTATCTTTATTCTGTGTTAGTCACTCTCATTGTAATGTGTCTTGGTGTGGGTCCTGCTATAATTTTGTATATTTTGGGTCCTGTAAGCCTCTTGTATTTGATTTTCCATTCTATTATTTAGATATGGGAAATTTTCTGCTATTATATCTTTGAAAAGATTGTGCATTCCTTTGTTTTGTATCTCTGCTCCTTCATCTATTCTGATACCTCTTAAATTTAGTCTTTTCATGTTATCCCATAGTTCTTGGATGTTCTTTTCATGGCTTCTTACCAACTTTTCTGCACAGTCAACCTTACTTTCAAGATTATATATTTTGTCTTCATTGTCTGTGGTTCTGTGTTCCAAGTGGTCTAGTCTGTTGGTAATGCTTTCTATTGAATTTATAATTTGGTTTACTGATTCCTTCATTTTGAGGATTTTTGCTTTTTTCCCCACAATCTCTAACTCTCTATTGATTTTTCACTTCCTGTATATTTTCTTTGATTTCACTCCTTATACTATTCTTTACTTCACATGTCAATTTAACTATGTATAATCTGAACTCCTTCTTAGACATTATTCTACTGTTTTATCAGTGGCATCTGTTGTTGAAGCATCTTGATTTGTTTGGGACACTTTATTCCCCCTTTTATTTTTATATGTTGTTAGTGTGTTTTGCCATCTAGAAGTATGGATTTAAGGCAGCGTAAATTTCTACCCTGTAGACCTGTAGTGATCCTGAAGGTTTCCAGTGCCTCACTTTTAATGATGAGACCAATATCAACAGCACCCAATGTAGATAATATATGTCCTTAAACATAATAACTCCCACTAAGGTGTCTACTGCTTTCTAGCATTAAACCAAAATGATGAGTTCAATAACTATCTATAGTATAAATAGAAAATTTGTTAAAATGGTTTACAATTTCAAATGGTGAATGAGAGAACAGAGGTAGTGTAGTACACAATATTTGAGAGAAAGGAAGAGAGAAGCAAGAAGTAAAAATTCACAGGAAGAAAGAAAGAGGAGTTGATAGAGATTGGCTGTTTGTTGGAGAAAAGTTAGAAAGAAAATAGACAAGAGAGTAGAAGAATAGAAACAAAGAGAAAAAATTAAAGACATAAGAATACAATGAAAATACAAAACACATTCATATATCATTGTCCTCCACACACTGGTGCATAAAAAAATTCTGTTCTAAATATAGTAGAGATATTAATGAATCAAGAAATAAAATAAATTTTGCTGGAAAGTCGACCTGTCTCTGTCAGTGTTCAACAATGTCTCAGCCCTGTCTCTGACATCTCTCAAAATGACCAAACCCACATCAGCCATTGAAAACCCAGTCACTATTCCACCAATCTGGGCTTCAGATACCTCAGGCTTAGTCACCTGCTTGCCCAAGATCTCAATGCTGCTCCTTTTTGCAGAGAGGCCACCAGGGATACACTCATGAAAAGGAGCAACCCTGAGATGCAGCAGCAAGTAAGGGCCACCAGCACTCTTAGCAGGAAGACCCCAGGCTCCTCCAAACCCACAGGAACCCCCACATTGGACCTGCAGGTCCCAACTGGAGTCCCAAGACAGAGGCTCTTGTGGTGGTAACACCCAGACCCCAGGCCCTGGCTGGTGTCCCAAAATCAGTGTAGCCATGTGCAACCAAACCTGGAGTCTCCCTATAACAGTCCTCTAGGCCATTGTAGCAGCAGTAGGGCGGTGGTTGTTTTCAGCATCAGTGGCAGCTGCAACTGGAGCTGTGGGGGAAGCATCACCTGGCAATCTCTGGGGTCAGAAGCAGTGTCAGCTTCAGGTGAATCTGGGGCAGCAACAGGGGGTTGCAGCTGTAAGGGCAGCATCACCCAGAAAGAAGATATCCAGGTGACCTCAGGCTGGCAGCAGTAGAATCAAAGGCAGCAGCGATGGAATAGTGGTGCAGGTGGAGTTTATTGACAGGATACCTTGGGTTCAGCGGCAGTGACCAAAGAGGTAGCATGGAAGTAGCATCTGAGGTAGCCGAGACCGTGCCCAGAGAAGAGACCTCCGGGTATGGCAGCAGCATCTGTGGCCAGCAAAATTAAGTTTCAGATTTGAAGATGAAATGAAAACCTTCCATGATAAAAATATATATATTAAAAGAATTCACAGCAAGAAAGCCTACACTACAGAGCATTCTCAACAAAATATTCCATGAGGATGAAGTGAAGAAAAAAAAAAGTGATTACCAACAAAGGGAGGATCTACATTAAAGGGACATCCAAAGAAATGAGAAACTAAGACAAATCAAAAACCAGAAATAAATCAAAATGACAAAGCATACAAACCATATCTCAGTAATAACCTTGAATATTAACAGCCTAAACTCATCAATCAAAAGACATAGACTAGTAGATTGGATTAAATAGCTAGACCCAGCAATATCCTGTCTTCAAGAGACTCACCTCATGGAAAAGACATCCACAGGCTGAAGGTGAAAGGATGTGGAAAACTTATCACTTATATGGATTATGTCAACAAGCAGGGGTTTCCATCCTCATATCAGATAAACTAGACTTCAAACCAAAGTTAATCAGAAGAGACAAAGGAGGACATTTCATACTTCTTAAGGGAAGTATATAAGCAGAATATAAAAGTTAAAAATATTTATGCCCCAAACAATGGAACATCTATGTACATCAAACAAACCCTTCTCAATTTCAAGAGCCAAATAAACTACAATACAATAATACTGGGTGACTTTAACACAGTTCTCTCACTACTGGACAGATCTCCCAAACAAAAACTAAATAAGGAAATTATAGAACTAAATGATACAATCAATAATTTAGACTTAACAGACATATATAGAATATTTTATCCATCAACCAGCAAATATACTTTCTTTTCAGCAGCAAATGGCTCCTTTTCTAAAATAGGCCATATATTATGCCACAAAATAACTCTTGGTAAATACAAAACAACAGAGATAATGCCCTGCATTCTATCAGAACACAATGGAATGAAATTAGAAATAAATGATAAAATAAAAAAAATACAAGCTATTGCAACAAATGGAGACTAAATAATACACTATTGAGTGATAAGATTGAGTGGATGGTAGAAGTAATCAAGGATAAAATAAAAAATTCTTAGAGGTAAAAGAGAACACTGCTACAGCATATCAAAATCTCTAGGACACTAAGAGGAAAGTTCATTGCATGAAGTTCATTCCTTAAAAGAAAAAAAGCCCTAGAAAAAGAAGAACAAATCAACCCCTAAAGCAGTAGAAGACGGAAAATAATTAAATCAGAGCTGAAATTGAAACAAAAGAAATAATTGAAAAAAATTGGCAAAAAAATAGTTGGTTCTTTGAAATATATATATATAAAATAGGTAAACCCCTCGCCATTCTAATGAAGAGAAAATTCAATTATGAAAATACAAAATGAAAAAGGAAATATCACAATGAACATGTCTGAAATACAAAAGATAATTAGAAACTATTTTGAAAATTTATATTCCAACAAAATAAAACATATTGAAGACATTGACAAATTTCTAGAGACATACGACCTACCCAAACTGAATGAGGAGTTATACATGATTTAAACAGATCAATTTTAAGTAATGAAATAGAAAATGCCATGAAAAGCCTACCAACCAAGAAAAACCCAGGACCAGAAGAATTCTCAGCTGAGTTCTATAATACTTTTAAAGTAGAATTAACATCAATACTTCTCAAAGTATTCCATGAAATAGAAAAGGAGGGAACTCTTCCAAACTCATTCTATGAGGCTAATATGACCCTGATACCAAAACCAGACAAAGACACATCAAGGAAAGAAAACTTGAGATCAATATCCCTCATAAACATAGATGCAAAAATTCTCAATAAAATTCTGGCAAATCACATACAATAACATTAAAAAGATAGTGCACCATGATCAAATGGGCTTCATCCCAGGGATGAAGGGTTGGTTCAACATATGGAAATGAATAAATGTAATTCATCATATTAATAGACTTAGAAACAAGGATTTTGTGATCATCTCAACAGATTCAGAAAAAAAGCATTTGACAAAATACAGCACAACTTCATGTTCAAAACACTTGAAAAACTAGGGATAGTAGGAACATAGCTCAACATTGTAAAAGCTATCTATGCTAAACCCAAGGCCAGCATTATTCAAAATGGAGAAAAATTGAAATCACTCCCTCCTTGAAACTCCAGCCACAACAATTAGACAAAAGAAAGAAATTAAAGGTGTACATATAGGTAAAGAAGAACTCAAACTATCACTATTTTCTGGTGACCTGATTCTATATCTGAAGATATAAAAAATTCCACCAAAAAACTTCTAGAACTAAAAAATAAATTCAGCAAACTAGCAGGATATAAAATCAACACCTATTAATCAAATGCATTCCTATACATCAGCAATGAATCCACTGAAAGAGAAATTAGGAAAACTATCTCATTCAAAATAGCCTAAAAAAAATTGGGAGTCGATCTAACAAAAGAGGTGAAAGATTTCTACAATGAAAACTACAAAACACTAAAGAAAGTAACTGAAGAAAACCTCAGAAGATGAAAAGATCTCCCCTGCTCCTGGATAGGCAGAATTATTATTGTCAAAATGCCCATATTACCAAAAATGTTATACAGATTTCATGCAATTCCTATTAAATTTTAATGGCATTCTTCATAGAAATAGAAAAAGCAATCATTAAATTTATTTGGAAAAATAAGAGCCTCAGAATAGCTAAAGCAATCCTTAGCAAAAAAAGTGAAGCAGGAGGTATCACAATACCAGACCTTAAACTATACTGCACACTTACAGTAACAAAAAATGGCATGTTATTGGCATCAAAATACACTTGTAGAGCAATGGTACAGAATAGAGGACCCAGAGAAAAACCCACATAATATGGTTATGTTATACTAGACAAAGGTGCCAAAAACATTCACTGGAGAAAAATGGCCTATTTATCAAATGGTGCTGGCAAAACTGGAAATCCATATGTAGCAAAATGAAATTAAACCTCTATCTCTCACCCTGCACAAAAATCAACTCAAAGTGGATCAAAGACAGACACTAGAACAGAGACCCTGTGCCTAATGGAAGAAAAATAGGCCCAAATCTTCACTATGTCACTCTAGGATCTGACTTCCTTAACAAGACTCCTAAAGTACAAGAAGTAAAATCAAGAATCAATAAATGAGATTGATTCAAATTAAAAAAACAACTTCTCAGCAAAGGAAATAATTAATAATGTGAGGAGAGAGACTACAGGTTGGGAGAAAATCTTTACCACATGCACCTCTGATAAAGCATTAATCTCTAGGATATATATAGTACTCAAAAAACTTAACCTCAAAAAACAAATAACCCAATAGATAAATGGGCTAAGGAACTGAACAGACACTTCACAGAAGAAGAAATACAATCGATCAACAAATATATGAAAAAGTATTCAACATCTCTAGCAATTACAGAAATGCAAATCAGAACTGCTCTAATATTTCATCTCACTCCTGTCAGAATGGCAATCATCAAGAATATAGGCCATAATAAATGTTGGCGAGGATGTGGGGAGAAAGGTTCACTCATACATTGCTGATGGGACTGCAAACTGGTGCAACCACTATGGAAAGCAGTATGGAGGTTCCTCAGAAAACTTGGAGTGGAACTACCATTTGACCCAGCTATCCCACTCCTCGATTTATATACAAAGGACTTAAAATCAGCATACTACAGTGATGCAGCCACATCAATGTTTATAGTAGCTCAATTCACAATAGCTAAACTATGGAACCAAACTAGGTGTCCTTCCATAGATAAATGGATAAAGAAAATGTGCTGTTTATATACTGAAAGGAATATTATTCAGCTTTAAAGAAGAGTGAGATTATGGCATTTGCCAGTCAATGATTGGAGTTAAGAGAATATCATGCTAAGCGAAATAAACCAATTCTAAAAAACCAAAGGCCAAATGTTTTCTCTAATATGCAGATGCTAATTTACAATAAGGTGAGGGGCACTAGGGAAGAATAACACTACCTTAGATTAGGTAGAGGGAAGTGATGGGGGAGAGGGAAGAGGATTGGGGATAGGAAAGATAATAGAATGAAACAGACATTATGATTATATATATATGCATGACTACATCCAATATGATTCTACAAAGTGCACATTCAGAAAAATGAGAAATTATATCCCATCTATGTGTATCAAAGTACATAAATACATTCTAGTGTCATGTATAACTAATTGAAACAAATAAATGAATTAACTTTTTTAAAAAAGCAAGATGCCAAATGCAGTGTCCAGGAGGTCCACTGACAGAAAATTCCAGGAGATCTGACCTATGTTGATGGGAAGTGGAGGTGGTGGGTGAGTGGGAGGAGCAGAAGGGCCTGTGAGGGGCTGAGACACCTGTATCTCCCACGGGGCAGTGGCTAAGGGGTGTAGGAAGTTCATGTTCACCCAGCTGGTCACTTTACATTCACTTACTGGCAGCACATGTGCTTTTCTGGATTTAATTGCATCTGGCTTTAAATGAAGGCATGAGTGGGAGTTACAGAGCCAGAGCCTCAGAGTCGGTTTCCATCTCCTCCTGCAGACACAGGAAGCAAGCTGAGCTCTGAGAACCTCCAAAGCCACATCTGTACCGGATTACTAGAGGCCAGTCACACTAGACACGTGAGCCCTTAGTGTAGTTTCAATACGCAGCAATCTCCAAATTTCAGTCCCTGGCCACTGGCTGTGGAGTGTGCACTGCTGGTCAGTGTCCCTCGTGGTGGTGGTAGTGGGACAGCCTGCTTTCAGAAGTCTGAAGTCCCTTTCAGGCCTTTACCTTGAGTCCAGCCAGTGC
Source organism: Callospermophilus lateralis (assembly GCF_048772815.1). Classification (NCBI taxonomy): domain Eukaryota; kingdom Metazoa; phylum Chordata; class Mammalia; order Rodentia; family Sciuridae; genus Callospermophilus; species Callospermophilus lateralis. The sequence goes on from NC_135318.1 coordinate 88,945,739, forward strand.
TTCCCACCAGACCCAGTGCCTCTGAGCATGCCCCATGGCAGAGGGCAGCTGGTGACACCATGTGACTCCCTGTACCATCCCTGGGAGGAGGGTTTGTGCAAGGGGCTGTGACTGTGTGGGAGGGACTGCATAGTCCTGCTGGCAGTAATAGCTGGCAGCATCCTCAGCCTCTACCCTGCTGATTTTGAGAATGAATTCTGTCCCGGACTGTTTCCCAGAAAAACGGTCTGAGACGCCAGACCATAGATTATCAGCATCATAGATGAGAATCTCGGGAGCCTGGCCTGGTTTCTGCTGGTACCAGGTTAGATAGTCGCTGATGCTCTCATTGGCAGTGCAGGTGATGGAGGTGCTCTCTCCTCCAGACACAGTCAGGGAGTCTGGTGACTGTGTCAGCCCTGGGCTCCCACTGGCACCTGGGAAGAAAGAGACAGCATTCCTGTTTTAACTCCATTTCCCCCAGCAGACCTGGCTGTCCTGGTCCTGTAACCTGAGAGCACTGTGGGCCAGAGACGCACAGAGCCCTCTTATTAGAAGAGGCTATTCCTCAGGCTGTCCCCTGTGCTCCCTCCTCACCTGGACTCCAGAGCAGCAGAAGGCAGATGAGTGCAGCCAGGTCACCCATGCTCAGTCTGGCCCTGCCTGAGGCTCCTGCTGCCCAGGCTCACCAAGCAGCCTTTTCATGAGGACTCCGAGAAGCAGAAATTGGCTCTGGGGAAACATGCAAATCAGCAAGGGTGGGGCAGACCTGGTCTGGCAGCTGCAGGGCCGGGCCCACAGTCTGGGGCTCAGTTCCGGCTGACTTCCACTTACAGTCCCAGAGGAGTTTCTTCTTGGCCAGTGAAATGAAAACACCTCTAATTTTTGTGGTCCTTCTTTGTCCTCAGGGTAGGAGAGTTTGTAGTTAGAATAGGGCATCTTCCTTCTAAGACAGAGGGTGGGGGAAGCTATCTGATCCCATAAGTTAATTCTTGATATGAACATGTAATTGTCCTTCTAGAATTCCATGGAATATCCTCTTATATGGGTGGCTAAGAAAAAAAAAATGGCTCTGTAGTTTAGAGGAGATGCTAGGTGCCCTGGAGAGAGGATGTCCTGGAGCAAGTCCATGGCATACCACTTGGGGGTGCTGTGCACCAGAAGAGACTCAGATTATGGAACATCTTCCCAAAGACAGTGTGATCCTTTATTTTGGATATCATGCATTTTGCTTCTTAACTTTTTCTCATTTTCTATATTATTTCTCCTATTTCTCTCACTTTCTCTTACTACACTGTCATATCTTGGGGTAAGACTGTCTTCTTTGCCTGAGAGAGTTCCAGTGTAATTATTAACAGCTCTGCCTTTCTATCCTCACATAAAATTTTGTGACCACTATATATTCTGATTCTCCTTCTTCCAAGTACACTGAGATATTTCTTAACTAAAGTCTTACATGTAAAATTAACAAATATTTTATATCATCTATTAACATGACTGATTTTCGTCTTCTTCTGTTACCTATTATTATGTTTGGTGACATTAATAAACATCCTGGACTCACTGGAGTTCCTGGGCATCATCATTACTATGGGTAAAAATGCAATTTCCAGTAGCTCCTTAAAAGAGTATCTCACCCAGGAAGCAGCTGAATTTCAAACCACCCTCCCCTGCTAGTAGAAGACACAGTAATAATTAATTTGAGTCTTGCTTTGTAAAAACCTGGTTTGTGGGTATGTTTGTGAGGAGTGCATTTTTCCTGTTTTGTCTTTGTCTTTTTTTAATTTTTTGAGTTGTTGATGGACCTTTATTTAATTTACTTATATGTGGTTCTGAGAATCAAACCCAATGCTTCACACACACTAGGCAAGTGCTCTACCACTGAGCTACTACCTCACTCCCTTTCCTGTTTTTTCTTAACATCTAGACCTTCATGTGTCTCCCCTCCTTTTGGAAATCTCCTGGGATGCTCCTTTGTTCCCTCAATTTCCAAGCAGATGACTGTCAGTCTTCCTGGGGTCCAGCCACAGTCTTCAGAGGAATTTTAATCACACTACACTGCTTAGTATTTTAAGACAAATTACAGGAACTTCTCATAGGACCAGCCTATGAGAAGTTCCTGTAATTACATTTTGCATAAGTGATGAGGACTATGTATGGATCTCAGCCTTCCCAAAGCACCCCCTGCACAGTTCCCAATGCTCTATCTCCAATTTCATGTCATATTGTATCAAACAGAAAGCACTTTTATTTACTATATATAAATTTCTTAGTACTGATGTGTTTTTGCATTCTTGCAAGTTCTTAATATTGCTGCAATTTTATTAAAATATATTGTCACATCATACTTTAATATATGGAAGAAATCTTAACATGCACTTTCTGTTTATGCATTTATAGTTCTGAATGACATGGTTTGCATTTTCCTTTTATGCTATTTTTTTATATCTTAATATTAAAGTTAATGAACTTTTATAAAGATATAGAAAGATGATTCTGGGGTGGGAGGGGAGTGGATCCAAGATGGAGGGGAGTGGATCCAAGAGGGAGGCAGAATTCTGTGTTACTCTGTGACCTGGGTCTCAACTAGTGGGAATACTGCTTTTCTGAGAGTGATAGAGGACCCCTCGGCAGCTGCTCCCTCACAGAAGTCATGGGCTGCCATGCCCACGCAGGGCCCCAGGCCTCAGCTTTAGGAAAGGACTCCCAACTACTCATCCACGCAGGTCTCGCAGGTGCCTTAAGGGACCACTGGCATCAGCACTGGTGCAGAATTTCCAGATGCTGCTCCCACGCAGGGTTCTCAGCGGCTACCCATACTCAGAAACCCCGGCCACCACTCACGTGAACCTCCATCTACCATCATCTCCATCTTGGGACTTGACAGCCACTGCCAGAATCCCCTACTCACAGTAGCTTGCCTGCACCTGGGTCATGTCAGGCTCTGAAGACAGCTGAGAGCCGCGACACTGCATGCTACAGAGCTCATCTCTGAACGCATGGCATAAGGCCATCGCCCAGCTCCCCCCACCTGACCCGACACCCCATTGCTGAAAGCAGCTGCCTCCATCTTGGGTCACATCTATCATCATCTTTAGTTGGGGCAAAGACCAGTTTGGAGCACCAGATAGCCAGGTACCCATAGTTTTCTAATTCCCCCTAATCCCCAGCAGCTGCTAACTCAGCAGAATGACTGCTCAAATCAAAACAGCCCTCTGGGACAGGTGTGAAACCACCAGAGTGCAACACACAAGACCCCCGGAGAGAAAGGTTCCTGATTAGGAAGGAGAAAAGGAGAGAGTGAGGGAGACACACTTTACAGACTAATGTAGAGGCCAGGAACTGTGAGGTCTACAGGCAAGATGAGGAGATAAGATCAGGTGCCCACCATCACAGGAGCAGACCCCAAAGGAGATCCTTGAGGTGCAGTCTCCCATCAGGACCAGGGGTGCCATACCACACTTCCAGGTGCCCTGCGCCCAAGACCAACCCTCACACCTGGTAAGCCCCACCATCCTGAGGGCAGAGATACCAACTAAGAACAGACAACCCCACCTATAGGAGAAGAAGAGAAGCGGAAAGACACTGATCTCCAACCAAAACAATCCGTGTTTCTTCCTTAAAGATTTTTTTCTTTCTTCTTTCTCTTTATTCTCCCACCCTCCCATCGCTAATATATGTAAAACCAAGTGCTTTACATAAATTAGGATATTGAGGACTGAGATGACTGAATAGTATATTATAGCTGCATTGTATATACTTTTTTTTCTCTGTTTTCTTTTTTATCTCCAATTTTTACTATTTTAACATTTTTATTTTTCTTAATATGTATGTGTGTTTATTTTATGTACTTTACTGTCTTCCCTCTTACTTATCTACCCAAAATTACTACCTCTCTATTCTCCTGCTACTAACTTTCTTCTTTAGGTTTCTCTTTCACACTTCCTAAGATATAATAATGTTATGTCCTCATCTCATACCTCCTCAGCATACCTTCCTACACCTCATTCCTGGTTCTTTGTCCACTATCAGAAACTGTAGACCCTTTTACAAACCTACTGATTGTATTGTAGATAATAATTGAATTCACCATTTCTGTACATTGTGACCAAACTGTAAACATCTTAATAGCAACTATTTGTTTTTAGATAATATATTGTTTATATTGGGATCTATTAACATTGTCCTTCCCCTCAAAGGAGAGGTACTGGAATCCTACAGGGGCTCTATAAGTCTATAGGGTAAAATGATAATGCCTTGGATCCACAGAGCTAGAAAGGAAGACACACAAGCAATATGAAAAAACAAAGGAAGAAAGTGCCCCAAACAAATCAAGATATCACATTAGAATCCATGGCCAGCACAGCAGATAAAATGATTAAAGGATGACATAAGAGAGCAAATACAGGCAGCAAAAGATCAAATACAGGAAGCAAAAGATTACTTCAATATGGAGCTAGAGGTTCTAAAGAAAAACCAAACAGAAATCCTTGAAATGAAAGAAACAATAAACCAAATTGAAAGCATCATCAATAGGTTAGACCACTTGGAAGACGGGACCTCGGACAATGAAGACCAAATATATAATCTTGAAAAGAATATAGACCACACAGTGAAAATGGTAAGAAACCATAAGCAAGCAGAACATTCAAGAAATGTGGGATAGCATAAAAAGACCAAATTTAAGAGTTATTGGGATAGAAGAAAGCATAGAGTTTCAAACCAAAGGAGTGAACAATCTCTTCAATAAAATAATATCAGAAAATTTTCCAAACATGAAGAACAAATGGAAAACCAAATTCAAGAGGCTTACAGTTCACCAAATGTACAAAATCACAACAGATCCACACCAAAGCACATTATAATGAAAATGCCTAGCTTACAGCATAAGGAGAGAATTTTAAAAGCCACGAGAGAAGATTACATAAAGGGAAAACAAATTAGATTCTGTGCAGATTTTCAACCCAGACCCTGAAATCTAGAAGATCCTGGAACAATATATATCAAGCTCTGAATGAAAATGGATGCCAACCAAGAATCTTGTATCCAGCAAAATTAAGCTTTAGATTTGATGACGAAATAAAAACCTTCCATGATAAACAAAAGTTAAAATAATTTACAGCTTAAAAAAAAACCTACACTGTAGAACATCCTCATCATAATATTCCATGAAGAGGAAATGAAAAATAACAATGAAAATCAACAGAGGGAGGTATTATACTAAAGGAAAAAACCTAATCAAAGGAGAAACCAAGTCAAGTTAAATAACAAAAATGGATGGAAATATAAATCATGTCTCAATAATAACTCTGAATGTTAATGGCCTAAACTCACCAATTAAAAGACATAGACTTGCTGATTGGATAAAAAAAAAAGACAACAATATGCTGCCTCCAAGAGACTCATCTCATAGGAAAAGACATCCACAGATGAAAGTGAAAGGTTAGGGAAAATCATACCATTCACATGGACTGCAGAAGCAAGAAGGGGTTTCCATTCTTGTATCAGATAAAGTAGAATTTAAGATAAAATTAATCAAAAGGGATAAAGAAGGACATTTCATACTGCTTAAGGGAACCATTCATCAAAAGACAGAAAAATTATAAATATACAGGCCCCAAACAATGGAGCATCTATATTCATCAAACAAACTTTTCTCAAGTTCAAGAGTCAAATTGACCACAACACAATAATGCTGGGTGAATTTAACATGGGTCTTTCACCACTGGATAGATCTTCCAAACAAAACTGAACCAAGAAACTATAGAACTCAATACAATCAATAACTTAGACCTAACTGACATAAATAGAATATTTTATTCTTCAACAAGTGAATACACTTTCTTCTCAGCAGCACATGAAACTTTTTATAAAGTAGACCATACATTATGCCACAAAGCAACTCTTAACACATACAAAAAAGTAGATATATTACCCTGCATTCTACCAGATCACAATGGAATGAAATTAGAGATCAAGGATAAAATAAAAAATAAAAACTACTACAATACCTGGAGACTAAATAATATTCTACTGAATGAACAATGGGGTTGAAAAGACATCAAGGAGGTGATTAAAAAATTCTTAGAGGTAAATGAGAACAAAAGCTCCTGGACACTATGAAGCAGTACTAAGAGGAAAGTTCATTGCATGGAGTTTATTCATTAAAAGAATAAAAAGTCAACAAAAAATGACCTAACATTACATCTCAAAGCCCTAGAAAAAGAAGAACAAATCAACAATTAAAAGCAGTACAAGAGAGGAAATAATTAAAATCAGAGCTGAAATCAATGAAATTAAAACAATTGGGAAAATTGACAAAACAAAAAGTTGGCTCTTCAAAAAAATAAATAAAATTGACAAACCCTTAGCCATGCTAACAAGGAGTGATAAAACTTAAATGACTAGCATACATGATGAAAAGGAAATATCAGAACAGACACTACAGAAATACAGAAGATAACCAGAAATTATTTTGAAAACTTGTACTACAATAAAATAGAGAACACTGAAGATATTGACAAATTTCTAGATTTATATGATTCACACAAATTGAATCACGATGATATACACAATTTAAATAGATTAATTTCAAGCAAGGAAATAAAAGAAGGTGTCAGAAGTCTACCAACCAGGAAAAGCTCAAGATCAGATGGATACACCGCTGAGTTATACAAGACCTATAAAGAAGAACTAATGCCCATACTCTTCAAATTATTTCATTAAATAGAAAAAAAAAATGGAGCACTTCCAAACTCATTCTATGAGGCCAATATCACCCTGATTCCAAAACCAGGCAAAGACACATCAGAGAAATACAGCTTCAGACCAATATCACTAATGAACATAGATGCAAAAGTGTTCAATAAAATTCTGGCAAATCAAATAAAAAAACATATCAAAAATATAGTGCACCACAATCAAGTGGGGTTCATTCCAGGAAGGCAAGGTTAGTTCAACATATGGAAATCAATAAATGTAATTCATTGCCGCCCCCGACCTGCGTGGGCAGCTGAACTTAAGGTCGCTTGTGTGAATTTCCAGGGATATCAAATAAAACACAGACACACTTTACCTTTGAGCAAGCTTCAGGAGGACTCCTCCGCTCTCGGCCTCAGGCTCCCCAAAAGGGAGAGCAAGAGAAAGTCACGAGAGTCTGGGAAGAGCAAGCAAGCACATTCAGAAGTGGGCTTTTATTGGGGAAACTCTTGTTCTTTAGAAAGTTCTATCCAAAAAAGGCAAGAAGGGGCAGGGTTACAAGGGATAGATGAGTGTAATTCAACCCTCAGGCTGACACCTACATCTGAAGACACGCCTTATACTTCCAGAGCTGGGACAATACCCACATCACCACAAAATGTAGTAATTGGTCACAGCTTCTTGCTTCAGGACTGGAAGGCGTGGGTCATTCAGAGTGGCTCCCCACAATTCATCACATCAATAGACTCTTCTTATTTTATTTTTTATTTTTTTGTTGCAGATGGACACAATATCTTATTTTATTTATTAATTTTTATGTGGTATGAGGATTAAACCCAGTGCCTCACGTGTGCAAGGCAAGCCCTCTACCACTGAGCCAGAACCCCAGCCCACATCAATAGACTTAAAGATAAGAATCATATGATCATCTCAATATATGCAGAAAAAGCATTCAACAAAATACAGCACCCACACATGTTCAAAACACTAGAAAAACTAGGGATAACAGTAACATATCTCAACATCATAAAAGCTATCTATGCTAAGCCCCAGGCCAACATCATTCTAAATGGAGAAAACTTGAAAGCTTCCCTCTAAAAACTGGAACAAGACTGGGATGCCCTCTTCCAACATTTCTATTCAACATAGTTCTTGAAATAGTGGCCAGAGCAATTAGACAAACTAAAGAAATTAAAGGGATGTGGATAGGAAAAGAAGAACTCAAATTAACACTATTTGCCAATGATTTGATTGTACACCTAGAAGACCCAAAAAATTTCACCCAAAAAATTCTAGAACTAGTAAATGAATTCAGCAAAGTAGCAGGATACAAATCAACATCCATAAATCAAAGGTATTTCTGTATATTAGTGACAAATCCTCTAAAAGGGAAATGAGGAAAACTTCCCCTATCTACAATAACCTCAAAAAAAAAAAATAAAATAAAATACTTGAGAATCAACCTAACAAGAGATGTAAAAGACCTCTACCATGAAAAGTACAGAATTCTATAAGTCAGCTCCTTATATCAGAAAAAAAAACATTTGGCATTTGTTTTTTTGGGAGGGAATTGGCTAACTTAGCATTATCTTCTCCATTGTCATCCATTCACCTGCAAATGCCATGATTTTGTTCTATTTTATTGCTGAATAAAATTCCATTGTGTATACATGCCACATTTTTTTTATCCATTCATCCACTGAAGGGCACCTAGTTTGGCTCCACAGTTTAGCTATTGTGAATTGTGCTGCTACAAACATTGATGAGGCTATGTCCCTTCAGTATGCTGTTTTTAAGTCTTTTGGATATAGAATGAGGAGAGTGATAGCTGGGTCAAATGGTCGTTCCATTCCCATCTTTCCAAGGAATCTCGATACTGCTTTCCATATTGACTGCACCAATTTGCAGTCCCACCAGCAGTGTATGAGTGTATCTTTTCCCCCACATCCTCACCAACACTTATTGTTGTTTGTCTTCATAATAGCTGCCATTCTGACTGGAGTGAGATGATATTTTAGAGCAGTTTTGATTTGCATTTCTCTAATTGCTAAAGATGATAAACATCTTTTCATATATTTGTTGATTGATTGTATATCCTCTTCTGAGAAGTGATTATTCAGATCCTTGGCCCATTTGTTGATTGTTTTTATTTATTTATTTGTGTGTGTGTGTGTGTGTGTGTGCACTTAGCTTTTTGAGTTCTTTATATACCCTAGAGATTAGTGCTCTATCTGATGTGTGAGGGGTAAAAATTCCCTCCCAGGATGTAGGCTCTCTGTTCACCTCACAGATTTTTTTCATTTGCTGAGAAGAAACTTTTTAGTTTGATTCCATCCCATTTATTGATTCTTGGTTTTAATTCTTGCACTATAAGAGTCTTATTAAGGAAGCTGGGGCCTAATCCCACATGATGAAGATTAGGGCCTACTTTTTCTTCTATTAGACGTAGAGTATCTGGTTTAATTCCTAGGCCCTTGATCCACTTCAAGTTGAGTGTTGCGCATGGTGAGAGATAGGGGTTTAATTTCATTTTGTTGCATATGGATTTCCAGTTTTCCCAGCACCATTTGTTGAAGAGGCTATCTTTTCTCCAATGCATGTTTTTGGCACCTTTTTCTAATATGAGATAATTGTAATTTTGTAATATTAGATAATTGTAATTCTGTGTCCTCTATTGTGTACCACTGGTACAGTTTAAGGTCTGGTTTAGTGGTGCCACTTGCTTCACTCTTCCCGATAAGGATTGCTTTAGTTATTCTGGGTCTCTTATTTTTCCAGATGAATTTCATGATTGCTTTTTCTATATCTATGAGGAATGCCATTGGGATTTTGATTAGAATTGCATTAAATCTGTATAGTGCTTTTGGAAGTATGGTCATTTGGATAATATTAATTTTGTCTATCCAAAAGCAAGGTAGATCTTTCCATCTTCTAAGGTCTTCTTTGATTTCTTTCTTTATGGATTTCATTGTTTAGATCACGGGAGGAATAGATGAATTCTAGATAGGGCAGAGGGGTGGGAGGGAAAGGGAGGGGCAGGAGATTAGCAAGGATGATGGAGTGTGATAGATATCATTATCCAAAGTACATGTATGAAGACACAAATTGGTGTCAACATACTTTATATACAAAAGAGATATGAAAAAATTGAGCTGTATACATTTAATAAAAACTGTAATGCATTCAGCTGTCATTTATTTTTTAAAAAAATCAATTTAAAAAAAAGAAAAGTTCAAAATGCTAAAGAGATAATTTAAAGAAGAATTTAGAAGATAGAATGATCTCCCTTGTTCTTGGATAGACAAAATTAATTGTCAAAATGACCATACTACCAAAAGCACTATACAGATTTATTGTAATTCCAAAAAAAATGGAATTATGGCATTCCTCATAGTAAAACAAAAAATAGTCATAAAATTCATCTGGAAGAATAAGAGACCCAGAATAGATAAAGCAATCCTTAGCAAGAAAAGTGAAGCAGGTGGCATCACTATACCAGACTAAACTATACTACAGAGCAATAGTACAAAAACAGCATGGTATTGGCACCAAAAACAGACTGGGAGACCAATGGTACAGAATAGAGGACACAGAGACTAACCCACATAATTACAGTTATATTAGACAAAGGTGCCAAAACATGCATTGGAGAAAAGATAGCCTCTTCAACAAATGGAGCTGGGAAAACTGGAAATCCATATACAACAAAATGAAATTAAACCCCTATCTCTCACCACGCACAAAACTCAACTCAAAGTGAATCAAGGACCTAGGAATTAAATCAGAGACACTGTGTCTAATAGAAGAAAAAGTAGGCCCTAATCTTCATCACGTGGGATTAGCCCCAACTTCCTTAATAAGACTCCTATATCGCAAGAATTAAAACCAAGAATCAATAAATTGGATGGATTCAAACTAAAAAGTTTCTTCTCAGCAAAAGAAACAATCTGTGAGGTGAACAGAGAGCCTACAGAATGGGTGCAAATTTTTACCCCTCATACATCAGAGCACTAATTTCTAGGGTATATAAAGAATCAAAAAGCTAAACACCAAAAAAACAAATAGCCCAATCAAGCCAAGGACATGAAAGACACTTCTCAGAAGAGGATATACATTCAAACAAATAATGAAAAAATGTTCAACATCTCTAGCAATTAGAGAAATGCAAATAAAAACTACTCTGATTTCATCTCACTCCAGTCAGAGTTTGTTGTTTGTATTGAGAACACAAACAACAATAAATGTTGGCAAGGATGTAGAGGAAAAGGTACACTCATACATTGCTCGTGGGAATGCAAAATGGAGCAAACAATATGGAAAGTAGTATGGAGATTCCTTGGAAAGCTGGGAATGGATCCACCATTTAACCCAGCTGTCCTCTCCTTAATCTATACCCAAAGGACTTAAAAACACCATACAACAGGGACACAGCCATATCAATGTTTATAGCAGTACAATTCACAATAGCTAAACTGTGGAACCAACCTAGATGCCCTTCAGTAGATGAATGGATAAAAAGAAAATGTGGTATATATACACAATGGGATATTACTGAGCTATAAAGAGAATAAAATCAAGGCATTTGCAGGTAAATGGATAGAGTTAGAGAAGATAAGTGAAGTTAGCCAATCCCCAAAAAACAAAATGCTGAATAACTTCTCTGATATAAGGAGGCTGATTCATAGTGGGTTTGATAGAGGGAGCATGGGAGGATTAGATAAACTCTAGATAGGGGAAGGGGTGAGAGGGGATAGGAGGGAGCATGGGGATCAAAAAGATGGTGGAATGAGATGGACATCATTACCCTAAGTACATGTATGAAGACATGAATGGTGTGAATACACTTTATGTACAACCAGAGATATGAACAATTGTTTTCTATATGTGTAATATATATTCTGCAGTCACATATAACAAATTAGAATAAAAAATTAATTTCAAAAAAGGAAAGATAATTCTCACTGCATGATGCGGTCTAAAACAAAAAATCCACATGATGATTCAGTTCATGTTTTTAAAACCAACTTATTCAATACAAAATATTCTTTGTCTTCTCTAATATACTGTTATAGTAAAAAACTGTATCAAGTAATATGAAATATATTTTCACTCCCCTTGGGCTATTGCAGTTCTATACAATCTTTTTGTTAAATATATATATATATATATATATATATATATATATATATATATATATATATATATATATTAGAACTTTTAGTCATCAATGGACCTTTATTTTATTTATTTATATGCTCTGCTAAGAATTGAACCCAGTGCCTCGCACATGCTAGGCAGGCGCTCTACCACTGAGCCACCACCCCAGCCCCTTGTTAGATATTTCTAATTTATTTGTTCATGAAATTTTCATGTAACTTTCAGAATCAACTTGTTCCTAATAGCTTGCTATGATAATTATCATAATTATCATAACATAATTATCAAAATTTTATCTGAATGAGAGATAACTTCTTTCACCTGCCCCCTTCTTCTTCCTGCCTCTCCCTACAGGGCTGCATAGGGTCTTTAGGAGCAAGGAACTGAACCAAGACCCCTTCCTTAAGGGTACAGTTGGGAGTGTCTAGTCTCTAAAGAGGGTCCTGGAATGGTGGCTTTACTAACCTGTTGGTGTTAATAATTAACCATGTCATTACCTGCACACTCTTGGCTGGAAAGTACAATCTGTGGTCTAGACATTTAACTGCCAACACCAAGTGGGCACCATTGAGATGCAGAGTTGACCCACACACTAGGGCATGGATGAGTAGCCTGGTTTCTCTTGGCAGCATGTCAGGGGATTGCGGACTCTGTCACCAGTCTCTGTCCTGCAGGTTCTGCTGTAAGGATACTGACTGTGGGTATGTACAAGGCAGCATTCCTCTGGTGAGCAAGTTCCTGGAGGGTAACAGCCACCCTGTTATCCACATTTGGAATATTCTACAGTTCCTCTCTGGAACGAGTAAGATGACTAATACATGCTCAATGCCTAGCTGCTATGGTAATGTCCTTCAAGAGGAGGCTCTATGCTAGTGTCTTACCAGCCTCGGCCTTAATCCCAGACACTCAGTTCTGGGAATAAAGGAATTCTCTTAGACAACCCCAGTGTGTCACTGTGCCTAAACCTGCCCACGTAACAGTAACTTTATACAATGAGCAATATGTACCAATGATATCAATGACCTAATGTAACTTATGGATATAAATAAAGCTGGCAGCTCAGACGAGAAACCCCTTTTACTTTGCCCCTACATGATGCTTGCTTTTCTGTCTCTCTTTTTGCTTTTCTTTACATCTGCTGATGATGGTAATGGTCTCCCAAGGAGAGAAGCAGAAAGGGGAGAAGGAGACTTAGTCAAAACTTTGTCACCAAGAACATGATATCAATGTTAAAAATAGAACTCAGGACCTTGGTGGTGCAGAATACAAGCAGCTTTGAGGTCACACTGTACCTCAGCACATGGAGAGATGAGCAGCCTGGGGCATCAGCAACTCTTCAACCTGTCAGAGAAGCAAGGTCACAGAGCAACTGCCACCTCCAAACTTGGACAGACAGATGGGATTGTACACAACACACAAGTCACAGGGCAGAATCCCTGAGCAGACACGTCTGTGAGGATCAGTGCAAGGTGAGAAAAACAAACTGTACCTGGCAACTTGCTGGTGGTTCAGCGTGACCCAGTGTGAGAGTCAAACCCAGGAGAACCAAGTCCAGGGGCCCAGTCTGTGGGTTTCACTCTAGGAGTCCCAGCAGATCCTGACAGGAAATGTCCCATTTGTGCTTCTAGCAGGAAACGGGAAAGTTAACCATTCTAACTTGTTCAGAGCATTCTGTTCCTGTTAACAAGGCCTGTCCTCAGGGGACAGGCGATTTCACCATGACCTTACCCTCCAGGATTTCTTCACTCACCTGTCTGAGGGAAGAAAACACTCGACTCCAGGCATCCCAGGTCTTCCAATAAGAAAGGGAGGTGCTCTCCTCAAGCTCCGTCTCTCCATCTTCTGTACCGACAGGGAAGGGGCTCCTGAGAGGCAGCCAGTAAGCTTCACGGTCCACAGGCACAGACTCTGGGTGAACTGAGAACTAATCATGTGGACAAAGAATGCACCATCTCCACACCTCTCCACTGCATTATCCAAGGCCGGTTTATGGGGTTTCCTTTTAACTAGGACATCATGTCCATTTTCAAGAAAAACATTAAAAAATCTTACACCGCCCCTCCCCACAACACACACATAGTTTGAAGACACAAAACATATATAAGAACTGGAGTCAGATAGGGAAAGACCTTTGGAATTATAAGACCAAGAATTTTAGAAAACTAGGATTAGCCTGCAAGTGATGTAATAGGGAAACTGTCACATAGGAGAACATGATTTGTGTATTCTTTTACTTAAGTAAATTGCATGACAGCAATAATATGAAGGGCAGGAAGAAGAAATTAGAACTAATATTATTACACATTCCTTGTTATCCCTGAAGCAGTATAATTTTATTGAAAATGGACTTAGAAGTAGATGCAAATTTAGGGAAACCACTAAAAGAAGTAAATAAAAATATGTTATATGCTAATAAGGGAAAGAAAAGACGATCATATAAAAAAGTTTAATTAATATTTCAAAAGGTAGAAATATTACAGAAAATAAATGAGCGAAAACTAAGGGCACAAATTGAAAACAATGACAAATATCATAAAAATGCATTCCACTACATCAATAATCACTTTAGGTGTCAAATATCTAAATATATCAATTAAAAAACAGACTGTCAAAATGATTCAAGGAACAAGGCCTAACCGTGTGTTGTCTATTAGAAACCCAACCTAAATGTAAGAAGATATAGACTAAAAGTAAATGGATAGAGAAAGACAGACCTTGCTAGCTAAAAAAACAAAGTTGTAAGGATTACATTAATTCCAAACAGAGCACACTTCAGAGAAAGAAAAATGGTCAGGGATAATGAATCATTACATAATTACAAGGAGTCAACTCTCAAAGAAAAACATAATTCTCAGTGTATGTGTATGCATGTATGTGTATGCACCTAACAGCAGAGAGTCAGAACAAGGCAAAAAACATAGGAAATGCAAGGTCAAGTAAATGAATCTACTATTAGAGCTGGAGACTCCAACAGTCCTCTATGAGAGATGGAGAGATTTAGCAGGTAAGAAGGAAAATGAGTAGACATAATTGAACTCAATATCACAATCCACCAATTGCATATGATTGGCATCTGTATACTGCTTCATGCAACAATCAGAGATTATATGTTCTTCTTAAATGCACATGGGACATCCACCAACATATACCATATCCTGGGTCATAAAGCACATCTGAATAACTAATTGCATATATGACAAATAAGGAAACATCTAAAGTCATTAATATTCCACAGTAGAAAAACTGGGAGGAAAAAACAACTTATATTAAAGTAAGCCAGATATAATGAAAATAATTTTAAAAATTAGACATCAGTGAAATGTAAAACAGGTAATCAATAGAGAATATCAACAAGACCAAAAACTGATTAAAATATCAATAAATATTTAAAATATCAATAAAATTGATTAGCCTATAGCCAGGATCACTAAAGAGAGAGAGAGAGACCAGACACTAACTGTTAACATGGGATGAAGGAGAGGACATCACTACAGATCCTATGGACACTGATGGGACTGGAGCAGGGATAGGGATATTGCTGATGATGCTGATTGACCAGAGAAGGGTCTGGGGAACCATAGGTCTGCCAGTGACATGCCCAGAGTTCAGCCTGGGGCAATTCCTGTGCTTCCCTTCAGACAGAGGAGCATGAGTTTGAGTGGCTGCGCGATCACAGGACAAGCCACTCCACAGGCGCTGGCAGTCGCCCTTCTGATGAAGTGACACGGGTGTCTCTTCTCAGCTTCCAGGTTCAGGTGGCTGCAGGGACTCTGTTAACCATGGGCCAGACTGCCCCATGTGCACTTCTGAATGTCTGCTGCTTTACTTTGTGGTCTCCAATGACCACAACCCACCATCTCTGAGCTTCCTGCAATCATCATCATCATCATCATCATCATCATCAGTGCCTCGCCTCCAACTTCTAGTTCCCTTTGGCCACCACACTTCTCTCTCTCCCTCCCTTTGTATTTGGCTTTGGAAGAGCTGCCCACGCCCAGGACTCCCCTTCTTGGTACCCTCTTCCTCCTCAGCCAATTAAGACCTGACTTCGGTCCTCACCATGTCACTGAAGCTGCAAGACCAGCACCAGCAAATCAGCATGGCAGGGCCATTGCCAGCGGCAGCGTCTGGACCCTATCTCGGGGCTCTTCCGGGGGTGGACACTGCTGTCCACTTCCTTCTGAGAACACTGCCCCTCCTGCGTGTCTCCTCTCTCAATTCTCCTCCGACTACCTCCTTTCTCTTCCTCTCTTTTACTGTGTGCGTTGTGTTCTTACTGCCCCTTAAATATTAGAGACCCAGAATCCTCTTCAGTCCCTCTCAGTTTTCTTTGTCCCTATAGCTGACATGTGTGACCTATGTCATATCACCGCCAGGGGTGATCCTGAGCTGGGTCTGCCTGTGCAGGAACCCACCAGGGATCCCGGAATTAACCTCAGCTCTGCCATTCTCCGAGGAAACCGACCTGGGCAAAGACCCCGATACGACTTATTGTCATTTAATAGAAGCTCCCTCCTCAGAGGATCATTATTATCATAATGTCATCATGATCATAACCCCTCCCGGGCTGACCATACCGGGAGAGGAGGTGCACAGAACACGCCTGACATGCGGGCACCGCAGCTGAGCCCCACCTGCTGCGCCGCGCTGAGAGCCTTCCTGGTCTCGGCAGTAGCGCACAACCACGACAGGGGACAGTCCATATGGAAGCACTGCATGGCTCCTCTACACGCGGAGGGGAGTCGTATAGACATGATGAGATGCAAAAACGTAATCGCCAAAAAATACTGGCCAGACAGTTAGGAAGTCTCCCCAGGTGACTCCCTAGCGGGGACCGCTGATGCTGGCCCTGGAGAGTATCCAGCCGAAGCCAGGGAAAGATCAAAAGTCAAAATTGGAAGCAGATGCATTAAATTCATATTCGTTTACACCACCACAAAGTTCAAAACCCGTCATTCGAGAGCATTGTCAGTGGGGCAGTATCCATCTCTGCTGAGAATGACTGGGCTGAGCCGCACCTCCCTTGAGGTTTGAGGCTGGCCCGGGAAGGAGCAGTAGTGGACCACTGGCCTAGTCCTGAGAGACCTGCCCAGGGGAGCCCCTCCCAGCCCCGGTAAAGAGAAGCAGCAGTGCAGAGCCCGCGGAGAGCCCCCATCTGCTCGCCCAGGGTGCTCCAGGTCATCCTCCAGGGACAGACTCCCAGGCTGTGCAACACTCGCTTGCAGGCTAGGTGTGACTGGGCCAGTACAGCGGGAGGGACGCTGAGCCAGGCTCATGCTGGGGCAGGTGGAGGAAGGGAAACCTGTGGTGCCATCTGAGGGTAGCAGCTTGTTCGTATGGAGCTCAGACTATCCAAGAGGAAGGACTCCTGGTGCCCATCTTCCTGCACACACATGCCCACGGTCAGGGGAAGAGGGGAAGGGAAACCAAGAGTTGCAGCATCCAGGCTAGACCTGGGCCGGCAGGAAACATTCATCCAGCATCAGGAAGCCAAGGATCTATTCTAGGCTGTTTGCAACCCCTGGCTTTGGGCAAAGTCACTTCCCTATTCTGAACAAAGGGTTTTTTCCTTTCTTTTGCAAATAAAGAAACTGAACCACACCATCTCTGAGGCTCCACCTATTTCTTCATTTCCTGAGACCTCAAGTGCACAGTGAGCAGCACTAGTCTCATTGGGACTGGAAACGCTGCATGTATCCACTTCAGCCACTAGAGGGGGATGTGCGATCGTTATATGGCTGCGATTGTAATTTATTTCTCTGTTTTAAATGTGGCAGCTAGAGGGCACTCCTACCCTGCACTCGCATCTGACCATGCTGCGCAAAGGAATCCTAGATTTCCCCTTTCTCCTGTCAAAGTCAGAGAAAGTCAATTAATCAAAAACTAAGGAGTAACGAATGCTGACTGCCTACCTCCATAGAAAGTACTTAAGAATGAATGCTGTAAGTAGAACTAATCTCTTGAAACCTTGCATTAGCTAATAAGACTGCAACATTTTCTGATAGGGTTACTTATATGATATTTATTAAAAAATGATTAGAAGCTGACAGATTCTGTTCATCTCAGCATTACTTACTGTTTCAGTCAGCTTTTTTTGTAGCTGTGACTAAAGGATCCGACTAGAACTACTTTAAAGGAGGAAAAGTTTATTTGAGTGCTCACGGTTTTAGAGGTCCTAGGCCATAGAAGATTGGCTCCATTTCTTGGGGCTCAAGGTGAGGCTGAACATCATGGCAGAGTGTGTGGCAGAGGGAAGCAGCTCACATCATGGTGATCAAGAAGCAGAGAAAGATTTCCACTAGCCAGATACACACACACACACACACACACACACACACACTATATATATATATATATATATATATATATATATATATATATATATATATATTCCAAAGCCAAGCCCTAATTGCCCCCTCCTCCAGCCACACCCACCACTTCAGTTACCACTCAGTTGATCCCTATCAGGGGATGAATTCACTGATGGGGTTAAGACTCTCACAACCCAATCTTTTCTCCTCTGAACTTTCTTGCACTGTGTCACACGTGAGCCTTCCAGGGACACCACATCTAAAGCATCACACTTACATAAAGGAAAAATTAGTAACCAAGGATCCAAAAGCAGGGGATCACCTCCTATGTGTTTGGTTGGCTTTGGTTTTGGCAACGTTACTGGTTTGAAGCCACAGTCTTTCTCTTCTATCAGTCAGTCAGTTCTGCCTCTGACACAGAGCCCAGGACAGACCTTCACAAGTCTGATCGTCTCTGTCCTGTTGGCTGTCTTCTCCAAGCTGAGTAGCCACAATTCCTTCAGTGGCTATTTATGGGCTACATCTTGTGTGAAGCCCTGAGTTTCATCAATGAGCAGAGCTGAGGGTCTGCTGAAGGGACAAACCTGTGGACCAGGCATTTGGAAGCCCAGTGTGATGAGGACACAGTAACCCAGAAATACATTTCAGTGAACTTGAAAGCCGAAGACTGCCCAGAGAAATAGCCCCTAAGCCGAGAATCAAGAGAAGCAAGGTAGGAAAGCAGTACAGGTGGTACCGCCCAGGGGGACACTTGGGGGACCAGAGAGGGGTGGAAGAGAGCTGGCCTTGAGTGAACGCCTTCCATGGTCCGTCCCTCTGTGAACTCTGCCTTGTCAGGTCCCTCCATCCTGTAAGCTGCTTAGGACAGAGACTGTGTTACTAAAGTTTCTATTTCCTCCCTTCATCTGCCCTAAACACCTCCCCAGTACATGGAGCACAGTTTACCATAATAGATTTTTGCTGATGAGTGAATCCCTGAGCAGGATAACACTTGTGCAATGGGATGAGCACTGGGTAAAGGAGCTCAGCCCACAGTTGAAGTTCGGGTCCTTGGTGTTTTTTCATTCCTAACCAAGAGCCAAGACTGGTGACCTCTTCCATCCTCGAGGTGCTTATTCACAGAGATGTTTTTATGCATTGTGACATCACTGAAGCCCTTGGCTCATGAAGCGATTTTCTGTCTTTCTTTTCTTCCATTCCAAGTAATGTATGCCTTTTCCCCAAGGAAAGGAACACGTGCCATACATCCTCAAGCCTCCCAGAGCCCCAGCTCCTCTCTCGCTGGCGTCAGCCACAGTTTGTGGTTCAGGAGCAGCTGCTTTGGTTGAGCGTGTTGTTCATGGTGTGAAGAGGTGGACGACTGGCCATGAGGACTCTGCCTTCGTGAGCGGGATGAGGTGCCCTCACCAAGGGCCTGACAGGTAGAGCTTCGCTCTCTGCTTCCCACCTTCTGTCACAGGAGGACACAGAACTCTGGAGTCTGCAGAGTTCAAGGCTATCTTGGAAACGCAGATGGGACTGTCCCCAGACATCAAACCTGCTGATCTTGAACTTCCCAGGTTCCAGGACCATAAGAAAGGAATCCTTCTTCTTTACAACGTCGTTAGCATGTGGCTGTCCACCTAGCAGCACACGTGCCCCAGACAGCATCCTCTGCAGAATGGGAGCCCTCCCCAGTGCGGGCTGGGCTGCGCTTTCTCCTACATGGCAGCAGGGGGCAGACGTGCCCCGCCAGAGTTCCAATTGCCTGAAGGGACTGCCCAGCTGTGAGTTCTGAGAGCACAAGGTGCCCCCACCCTGACTTCAGCAGAAACAGATCAGAGGGCGCATAGGGAAGTGACAAGCAGGAGGCAGAGGAGGGTGGTCAGCGCTCAGCCTGGTTCCTTCCTCAGGGCTGTAGGAGAGACAGAAAGGGCCTGAGGCTTATGGGCACTGAGTGTTCTGCTCCTGGGCTCAGCGTGGTCAAGTCCACTCCCCTCAGGACCACTCTGTTCAGCTGCCCAGGAGAAGGGGTAGGGGGTGGGCATGGAAACAATACAGCAGGGTCTGTAGAGTTATTTCTTATTTGATCACAGGGCTAAGTTCTGCCATGAATATCCAGTAAGGACCCTCCTAGAACTTACCACCTAGGGAACTAGGCTAAATAGAAGTATCCTACATTGGATATAAAAAATTCAAATGTACCCGCATAAGTAAGGAGAATTGGGTCTGTATTTTAACTAACACAAGCTCCTCGTGTGAGCCAACAGTTGGCTGGTGGTGAGCAGAATTCCTAAACTCATGCCCCTGACGACCCTGGTCACTGCAGTTCTGAGTGGCACACTGTGGACCACGGGTCTCCACATAGAGTGTTTTCCTTGCTATAGAGAGGCCAGCGAGAGCCACTGCAGGTGCTTAACCCAGAGAAGCCTAAGCTGAGACGGCCAGCTGGGGGCCGTTGGAGCAGGTGCACAGATGTACCTAACATGGTGGTGGAGAACTGTGCAGAGGGTAAACTGACTGGTGCTGTGGTTTGAGTGTGTCCCAGATCCACCTGTGGGAAACTTAATCCCTATGCAGCCGCATTGGGAGGCAGGGCCTCTGTGTTACCCAGGTCATGTGTCTTTGTGAATGAATTAATGCCCTGTACAAAGGGCTTGTGGGAGTGGGTTTACCTGCCCCACTGTTTGGTGAAGACACAGCATCAGGACGCCAACTTGGAAGCAAATAGGGGGCCCTTACCTGACTCAGAACCTGTGGCCCCTTGACCTTGAACTCCCAGCCTCCAGAACTGTGAGAACAAAAATTTCTCCTTTATAAATCACTCAGCCTGTGGTATTCTGTTATAGCAGCACAAAGCAGACTGAGACACTGGGGAAACGATTTGGTTCAAGACAATGACAAAATCCTTTATAAATAGGGCTGCCCAGTCACTGAGCAAAGGTCCCCATTGACATGGGACAGTGAGCAGCATGGACATGAACTCTGAGGAATGAGCACAGGTCACCACTGCAGTAAGCCCCAACTTACACACCGGGTGAAAGGAAGATGCCTTTGCCATGAATTTCTGGTATTTTTTCTTTACTTTATTCAACCAAGAGCCTGATTATGTTTTAATACCTGGAGGAAGTATACATTAGCAGGGGGAAAAAATGACTTTTGTTGCCAAAATGATCACCTGAAAAGAAGGAGAGCCTACCAGATCTCCAGAAAAGGTGAGGAAGAGGATTTCTCACCGAGTGTTTTAAGGGAGGAAGGTGGTGGGGGACAGAGACACCTTTGGTACCAGAAAAAGGTAAGACTGCAGAATTCCCCTCCCCCGCGCTGACAAAATTAGGGAGCCAATAACATTTAAAACCAATAAAAACTTGACTGACAGCAATCAAAAAGGGAAAGGGACATAAATACACAAAAAAGTCAAGAAACTGGGGACTCCAAGTGGAACAAACAGAGGGGCAGCGGTGCTGGGCGACCACCCTGCTTGCAGAGCCCCCTCCACGCCTACCCCAAGTCTGGAGGATTTTCCCTAGGGCACCAGATGTGGGCAGAGCAAATGGGCCCTGCAGGCCTCCCTGGGGTCCTCTCCTGGCTGATGCCTGGTGGAAAGGGACACTAGGGATGAGTGGGAATAGATCCGAGAGGCTTTGGGGTGGACCTTCTCTGCCAGAGTCAGAGCCACACCTGGATTTAGGAAGGTGCGCCAAAGCCCCGGGCAGTGCCGCGGCTCACACCTGGCAGCCTGGAACCTGCACTCGGACCCCTGCCCTACTCCTTCCCCTGGGCCTCCCAGTCCCCCTGGGCTACCAGAACAGGGCAGTGCAAGCCGAGTGGGCAGGGGAAACCGGGGTCTCACTAAGAGCCGGAAAGGACAGGAGCCTCAGGACTGGGGTCCTTCAGGAAACGAGACCTGGGAATGACAGTGTGGGAAGCAGGTGATCCTCGGATCGGGCATCCTCATAACCTGATGGGGGGGGGGGGGAGGGACCGTGTGAAAGGCGTGGAGCTGCAGTCGGAGGCGGAGCCCGCCTGGTGGTCACTCCTGAGATCTGATCTGGGCCTGCTTTCTCAGCTCCCTGCAGCCATCACAGAGTGGTCTTCCTTGGTCTTAGGTTTGGGCACAAAGTGGTCTCCTCTGACGTAGATGTTCTGGGGAATTGTCCGTTCGGCAGGAGAACTCGCAGGCCCCCAGTGGGCGCCAGGCAGCCCAAGGCCAGGCCAGCTCAGCCGTCAGCTGCCTGTTTCTCTGGGATCATAAAATACCCGGTCTTCATCAGGTGGCTCAACAGATGCACTGGTGTGTGGGGGCAGGGAATCAAGAAGTCTAAATCAAGAAGTCTAAATAAACAAAAGTTTATTTACTTTTAGCTTTTGGGGCTACCAGCAAAAAGCTAAAAGTAAATAGATCAGTGGAGCAAAGGGGAGGGGAGGGGAGGGGAAGGGGTAAGAGGAGGGAGGAGGGGAAGAGGAGGGAGGAGGGGGAGGGGGGAGGGGAAGCGGAGGGGGAGGGGGAGAGGATGGGGGATAGGGGAGAAGCAGGGACTGAGTTATAGCAAACTACCTTCTGAGCTTTTACAGTTATGTCAAAATTAACCTTAATGTTATGTGTAACTAAAAAGAACCAATAAAAAGGGGAAATAGTTTAATTTCATCTTCTTTTTTTTTTGGTACAACGGATTGAACTCAGGGACCCCCAACCACTAAGCCACATCCCCAGCCCTTTTTATAGTTTATTTTGCGACAGGGTCTGGCTGAGTAGCTTAGGGCCTTGCTAAGTTTCTGAGGTTGGCTTTGAACTTGTCGTTCTCCTGCCTCAGCCTCCTGAGGGGCTGGGAATACAGGAGACTGCCACCACACCCTGCTCATATTCCAATCTTTTATATTTTCTGTATTGTATGTAAATACAATGTTCTGTGTATTGAAAAAAAATCAAGACATCACCCATTTAATGACACAACATCCAGAAGCAATTTTAAAAGACGAATACATTCAATTGCATTAATGAAAAACAAAATAAAAAAATTTTCATGGCAAACAAAAATGACTACAATCAATCAAAAAATGAGAAAATAGGAAAGTGTATTTGCAACCTATATTACAGAAAAGGACTACTGTCTCTAATATACAAATAACTCTTAGAAATTTCAGAGGAAACAGGCCAAGTAGCCACTGAGTAAATTTAAAAGATATATACACAGAAATTCATAGGAAAATAATTGAAAAAAAACTTTGAATTGAGAAAAGTTTCTCAATAGGGCTCATAATAAGACAAGTGAAAATAAAAACTACACCATGATGGTTTCACTTTCTTTCAAGTTCACTGGTGTATTCTGTTGGTGAATCTGTTTGAAAACAGCACCGCTTGCACAATTCTGGAAGTGATATAGAAGCTTCTGCAGAGGAAGTTTGGCGACAACTAAAATGTTGCATATGCACTTTTTATTCTCCCTCAACTCCCTCTCTCCCTCCCTCCCTATAGTAAGCACATAGATTTCATATGGTTGGTTTATTTTAATCAATACTTCATTTTGTCTGTAATTCCAGCAAATCAGGAGGCTGAGGCTAAGGCAAGTGTGAGATCAGCCTCAGCCACTTAGCAAGGCCCTAAGCAACTTAGCAAGACCCTGTCATAAAATAAAAACCAAAAGTTCCAGGGATGTAGCTCAGTGGTTAAGCACCCCTGGGTTCAATCTCTGGTACACAGAAAAACATTTTACATAGGTCTTTTCTGACGTTCCTTCTGATTGCTGTGGTAAGATCCTATGCCCTTTCAACTCAAGTCCTTACTCTTTGATAACTTCTAGCTTTCTGGCATGAAAGTTATCCTGGCATTGTCCTGTATACTTCCTTCCCCAGACCTGGAACCATCCCTTTAAGGAACCTCGGCTGCTCTCCTGGAGATGAGTGCTTAGGGTGCCTGGGTTCCGGCACAGGCATGGCTGTTGGGTTGTATTGCTTCTGTTTTCAGCAGAAAGAGGAAAACACTCAGGTTCATTGAACAGCAATAAAAGCAACCAGTTTACCAACTGCTTAATATGAAAATCAGCAGTGTAAAGGAAAAAATAAGCATTTATCCTGATTTTTCTGTATGAAGCATTTCAACAAATCTTCCCAAGTGTTGAGGACACTGCTACAACAAGAATGAACAAAGTAGGAAAATCACGGTTTTCAAGACCAGACAAGATCATTCTCCAGCAGCAAAGATGAAGCATTTAATTATCATCTATCACCACCTGAATGTGTTTGCTGATCTTAGTGTCACTATAATTAGGGCATCAGACATTAAGCACCTCTGTAATAACAAGATACAAAGCAATACAATCTTTCCTTTGACACATCCTTGCCCTAGATGTTCAACATGCAGATATGAAGCCTGCACAACTAACTGCCCTAACAAGCAACCTAAAAAATGCAGAAAGAAGATAAATGACACTACAAAGAATCAAACAGGTAGCTGTAGAACCAGAGTGGCTAGGACAACTAAAGTCTCTGCAAAATGTCATCAGCGTGGGGCTCAGGGGAAGAAGGGGTACCCTAGACTAGAGACTCAACATGTTGTCTTGCCAGCCAGGTGCAAGGTGCTAACCTCACAAACCAGCTAGAAGCAATAACTCCAACACAGCCAGGGACATTCAGTTAGATTCCAGGTGATAAGTGATACCAAGGAATTCACGTTAATTTGTTAAGTAAAATAATCAGGATCACATTATGACTTTTGTGGTCACTGGGAATTTTTGTCTTTTTGAACTCCTTCCTACATAAAAATGTCCTTCCTCCATAAAAATGGTGTTCAAAAGTATATTTTATGATCTCATTGGTACAAACATTAATATAACACCAATGTAGATTCAATGTCATATTTTTGGTATTATTTATTTTTCTGACTTTGAAAGAAATAAAAACATTTCTTTTCCAGGCTCCTATAGGTCCTGTGGGTCAAGGCAGTGTGCTCCAGGGGCGAATCATCCCTGATGATAATGCCACAAACAACTAAAGGAATGCCTTCAGAACCATCTTACATGCTAAGGTAAATGAATAAGAACTTAGTTCACAGAGACAGGAGCTCAAAGATAAGCACATAAAACAGAATATGCAAATATGCCATTCTAAGGGGGGAACTTGAGAGCCCACATAATCAATGTAGAAATTAGAAACAGCAAGGAAGAGAATTGTCATCACTAAAAAAAATGCGGGTAGCATTAACATGTGGGTGACGATCATGTTGAACTCAGAAAACAAGGACTAAGGCTAAGGAATCAGTCTAAATAGCCTCAGTGCTATTACTGACCCATAATGAAGTGGCGCTCCCACGGGTCAGAGCTGTGCTCTTCTGCATGAGCCATGCATGGCCTATGTCTCTCTAAAATAGCAAAGGGCAGTCGGGAGGAGTGCTTTTTCCCAGTTACTGTCAGACCACTAGACAGTGGTGTACAGCCCTGAGAGTCCTCATCTCCAATTGGTATAAGCCAATGGTGATCACTGTATATCTGGAAACAGATCTTGGGGGAATCTCAAGACAGGAGGCACAGCTATTTGGGAATTAAGTGTACAGGGTGGGAGCTGGCAATGTAGCACCTGGTGCTTAACTAGTACGGTAGCATTTCCATAGGGCAGACAACCAGATAGTGCTTGGACCAGGCACATGCCTTCCCATACAAAATCCCCATCCAAGCCTCTTCCCTAATTTCTATCCCTTACCCAGCCTCTGTAGAAAGAAGTAAAAAGGCAGAATTCTCATCCAACAGATAAAATTATGATCTCTATGAGAGCAAAACTGTACATGTGTGATAAAGACACTTGGGAACAAGGCTTTCTGGTTCCTGCTACAGTGGGGTGAAAAGTGCAAAGCATACCTTACTTCTCTGATCAATGATAAAACTGAACAAGATGCTAAAGCAACTCTTATTCAGGCACCGGACAGCAGATAACATAGGATTGTGATCCTAGAAAGAAAGAAAAAAAGAACACTCAGTGTAAGTCTTCCATCCACCCCATGTTCCTGCTTAGGGTTGTTTTCCAAAAAAGGAGCTCTAGGAGTTCAGCCCAGGGCATAGCGCTCTGTTTGAAAGAAGGAAGCAGATCTGAGGTGAGGGAACTGACAGAAAAACATCCCCAGAAATCTGTATTTAATTCACCTTGAATCTTGGCCAAATTCTAAAATCCTGGCGGAGAATAGCTACCGGGGATGGGGACAGCACTGTGAGCTGACCAGAGATCCCAGAGATCACATATATTGGGAGAGTTTGATATTCTGACCATTTGGAAGGAAGAGATCTTGCTAATCATCCTGGGCATTTAATTTGGATCCCCTCCCCCAAAAGGCCATGATTTTAAGAGTAAGGTTTCTCTAACTAGAGACTAAGAAAAATCCCAGACCTGCCCTGAAGTCTACAGCCAAGACTGTGAGATCCAGTCTACACACCAGTAAATTAATAAAGCCCACTACTCTCTAAAAGAAGACAATGAAATCTCTACTTCCCTGACAAGTGCTCTGGCTTGAGTAGGTGTCCACTCCAAAGGCCCACGAGTTGAGGCTTGGTCCTCTGGGCCCACTGTTGGAAGCAGCACTATGTGGGCATGATCACATCTGGGCCACCCTCCCTCAGAGCATGGGGCCCTGGGCCAGCAGCCACTGGACAGGAAGCCGGAGAGCAGCCAGCAGGAGGGGAGTGGCAGTGGCACGAGGGTCCCAGGCTCTGGTCTCCCTTCTCCCACACTTTGAGGTCTTGAGAGTGTGCCTTTGATGACACAAGGCCAGACTTCCCAACAGTTTGGATTCTCGAGTGGCTTATTTTAATTTGCATAATCATTCTTAGCAGTTACTGCTACACGAACTAGTAGATAACATTAAGAAAAAAATGTTTTTTCTATGTGGTAACTGCCTTTTTAAATGATGATAATTGCCTTTTTAAAACAAGTTAATATTCTCATAATACTCTTTCTCTTTTGTTGGTTGGTCAAGCCAGACTATTTCAGTCATGCTTTTAAATAAAGAATCAAATCTTGGTTTCCATTCTTGGGCTCATATTTCTTTCTGTTTCCATTTTTTTCCTCTTTTTTTTTTTTAACTGGTACAATTATTATTTTTTTTTTTTTTGCAAGGGTTGACTGATTTGTTGATTTTCTAACCATTTTAATTACTTGGTTAGGTGTTCCATGTAGGATTGTATTTTTCTTTTTCTTTATTAATGCTACCTATTTTAGCCTTTTCTGCGTGCTCTCTGGTTGCTAGTTTTATTTCTGGTCTATCTATCATCTCCGGAGAGTTTGGTGCCTTGTTCTTTTAATTTGTGATGATGAAGTTATTTAACACGCATTTTTTTTGTTTGCAGGTTCATTTGTGTGTGTGTGTGTGTGTGTGTGTGTGTGTGTGTGTGGCAGAACTTGATACTGCACTCTGACCACATCTGCAAAAGATGAGGAAACCACCAAAAGCAATGCCCAGCTTACGCCTCCAGGAGCTCTCGGCAGGACTCCCAGTGAGAGGCAGGGAGTCCTCAGCCCATCCACATGAGACCCTGGGGTGTAACTCAAGAAGGTGTCCTGTGTTTACTGCAGAACTATTCACCACAGCCAAGATGTGGAATCAACCTAGGCGCTCACTGGCAGATGGACAGATCAGGAAAGCATGTTGTACATACACAATATTAGCCACAAAAAGAAAGTCCTGTCATTTGCCGCAGAGTGGACGAACTGGAGGACATTAGGTGA
Source organism: Callospermophilus lateralis (assembly GCF_048772815.1). Classification (NCBI taxonomy): domain Eukaryota; kingdom Metazoa; phylum Chordata; class Mammalia; order Rodentia; family Sciuridae; genus Callospermophilus; species Callospermophilus lateralis. The sequence continues at coordinate 88,973,572 of NC_135318.1, forward strand.
CATAAGTAAAGTATGCAATACACATACCGCACATCTCCTTCACATACGAAAGCTGAAACGTTGGTCTTGGAGAAGAGAAGAGAGGGAGAGTGGTCAACAGAGCCTGAGTGAGAAGGAGATGGAGACAGGGGGCTGATGGCCACGGGGTGCTCTGGAATACGCACAGGTAGGAGGAATAATTCCAGTGTTTGCAGCATAGCTGGGTAACTATGGTTGGCAACAACAAACCAAATATTTCAAAACAGCTAGTAACCCAAGAATCACACTGTTATGTATTTTCCCAAGCGAACAAAAATATATTCTCATAAAACTTTGTGTGTGTGAGTATTTTAGTCATAGATTTTTTGCAGTAGAAAAAAAATGGAAATAACCTAAGTGACCATAAACTAGTAAATGGATAAATTAATATGGTCTATACATTCAGTGGAATACTACTTGCCAATAAGAGAGGACAAACCGCAGGTGAATATAATATCAAAAAATCGCAAAATTGACAAAAGAGTTTACATTGTAAGTTAACAATTGTATGAAAATCTAGCAGTTCAATTAGTGGTTGCCTGAGGTCGAGAACGAGGAAAGGGAACTGACCCTGCATTGTAAAAATGTTACATGATGATGAAGATATTTTATATAATTGTTTCCTACAAATCCTTCCTATGTTTATTTTAAAACATCAAATCATATACTTTCAATGTATGAATTTTACTACTCCAATTCAAATATACCATAATGAAATTCACAGAGTATATGATCAAGCTATCATCATCCAGCATTGTCTTTTGCTTATCTAACAAATGTTGACTGTTATAAATTGAATTCACTCTCTGACACTGTTTTCTTTCCTAGACTCTCAGATGCAAATACATTCTTAAATAACTAAAACTCAAGAGTTGCCACCCAATCATATTAATCCACTCTCTTGGCAATGTGACGAATTTCTCTCTGGCTTTGTTTTGTTCCCTTTTTGTGGTACTGGAGTCCAGTGGCATTCTCCTACCAAGCTGCATCTTTAGGGCTTTTTCAGTTTTTAAATTTTGGGATAGGATCGTGCTAATTTTCTCAGGCTGGCTGTGAGTTTCTAGGATTACAGGTGCGCACCCCCACACCTGCTGCAAAGTGACTGAGCTAAATATGTGCACGTGTCTGGGGGGAAAAACAGCTAGTGAAGGAGAGTTTGAATGGTCCCAGGAAAAGTAAATGTCTGAGGTAATAGATACGCCAAGTACCCTGATCTGTTCTGTGCATATTTGTATGCATGTATTGAAGTACCCCATAAATATGTACAATGATTATGTATCAATTAAAAATGTATTTAACATTTTTTTAAGTACCTCTTCATACAAAGTCCTGAGGAAACCTCAATATTCTTGAACTCTGGCAACTGTGAATTATAGAATAGGCCCTCTCACAGGGCCAGCAAAGTTCTCAGACCACAGCACACATCAGAATCACCTTGTGACTTTTTAAAGTTCACCACCTGGGTGCCCCCAGTGATCACAGGGATCCAGGGCCAGGTTTTCAGATAGCTCTTCCCAGCAGCAAGGCTGGGGGCCAACAAGTCAGGCATGAAAAATGTTGACTTAGAAGGTACAGTTGCTGGGGGAAGGGATCCTTCCTGATGCTGAGGGCCATGAGAGAGGCAGGGCCGGCACCAGTGGAGAATAAACAGTGGGGAAAGATGTCTGTGGAGGCCCTTCTGAAGGGACAGACAGCATGAGGAGGGCACCAGGCAAGGGCCAGGGTCCATCAGCCCCTCTGCCGGCTCTACTTGTGTCCTGTACTTCCTTCCCAACCTGAGACAAATTGGCAAGAACAGTAGCTTTACACCCATGATTGTTTTGAAAAAGGTACTGGTTTTTATAAACGTAAGATTATATTCCCATTCATTCTGTTTTTTCTTTCCCTTGGGAGCCCCTGTGCCTTGAGGGTTAGTTCTCCTCCATAAGCCTTCGGATGTCAAGGTGGTTGTGACTGCCCCATTGCCTGCATTGTGGAAATTAAGTCACCTGCTTCCAGCTCCCTCTTTCCCTGATTCTGTAGGTCCATTTGGAGTCACCTTCGTTCCGCTGTTAATGACTTGCTTTCTATATGAGGTTCTAATTATATCACGCCCAAGAAGCCAATTCTGTAAGCTTTTAGGTAGAAGAGGCACAATGTCCTGAGCTCACCGTGTGATCCTGGACAAGGTCCCGGCTGCCCGGGCCTCTTGCTCTTCCTCAGGTAATGAGGTGGGCATGACTTCAAGCCAAGCAGGAAGGTAGGAGGTGAGAAGGAGCCGGCTAAGTTTTCCTGCTGTGATGACCTTCTTCATTTTTTTTTTTCTTTTGCAGGCCTTGGGGTGGAACCCAGGGCGCCAAGCATGGTAGGCAAGTGCTCTGCTGCTGAGCTCCACCCCAGCTTGTCTTCAATTTTAAGCCGTCTGGAAAGCCCATAATAGCAAACTTTCCTTGTTTCCTGCTTCCCTGCTTGCTTGATTTCCCCTTCTTGCCTTTCTCTTTTTACTCTCTTCCCATCCTTCTTTCTGTTACTGTCCTTCCCCCCTCTCTTCCTTTTATATTTGGCTTGAAACTCAGAACTGAGGAGGCTCAACCAAGGTGGATTGTTCATGATGCTGTCTGCTCCAAGTTGAAATCTCTCAATTTTTTCTTGATATTTGATCACAGATCTGGATTCACAAATATTAGCAGAAAAAAAAAAAAGAATTCAGCATTTTTCTTTCCAATCTGAGCAGGACCAAAACATTTCAGAGAGATTCCAGCAGTAAGGGCTTTATCAATAATGACAGCTTGAGCCCTTAATGATCAGCCCCGACTGGCCATTCTTACAGCCATCCAGACCTGCCCAGCCCACGTCCGTGGTGCTGTCACCTCCAGGAGCTGCTCCCTGCTCACAACCTTGAGTGCACTCTCATCTGGTGATTCTAGTTGCTGAGCCTTGCTTCCTCTTCTTGCTAGCTCAATAAAAACCCACCATTAGCCAGTCCAGTGCCGGGGCTCTCCACTGGTGTTCGCACCACAAGGCCATCACTCTAGCCCTGGAGACAAAGATTTCTACTGTTTAGGACCAAGAGAAAGGCACTAGCTCAACTGTCTGCTTCAAGAGAATGAAGACAAGCCACAGATTGAGAAAACTTTGCAAAAGACATTTTAATAAAGGATTGCTACTCAGAATATACAGAGTATTCTTAAAATGAACTTGGTAAGAAAATAAACCTTTTGGTGCAGCCTGTAGGTCAAAGGCCCGATCAGTTAACTCACTAAAAATGTCAAACAAGCATATTAAAAGATGCTCCACATCAGATGTCATCAGAGAATTACAAATTAAAACAATGAAGAGAGATCACTGGGCACCTATTAGAATGGTCAAAACCCAGAACGCTGACAGTACAAAGTACTGATGGAGCTGTGGAGCAGCCAGAACACTCTTGTATTAATTCCTGGGGCAAACTGCAAACTAGTAGACAGGCGGTTGGGCAGTTTCATACAAAACTAAACATATTCTTACTGTACAATCCAGCAATTGCACTCTTTGGTATTGACCTAGAGGGGTTAAAAATGTGTGTCTACATAAAAACCTGCAAATTATATTCGCAACTTTATTCATAATTGCCAAAACTTGAAAGCTAACAAGATGTCCTCAGGATAAGTAAACTGTGGTTCATCTAGACAATAAAATATTCCTTAGTACTAAAAAGAGGCCACAAAAAGAGGTGGATGAAGTTTAAGTGCACATTGTTAAGAGAATGAGGCAAATCTTAAGACTATATACTGCATTTCAACTAAAAGGCAAAACTATGAAGACAGTTAAAAAAAAAAAGTTCCAATGGTTGCCAGAGGGAAAGGGGAGAGCCCTCTGGAGGAACAGACACGGTAAAGAGGGCACAGAGGATTTTGAGGGCAGTGGAAACCACTCTTTGTAATGCTATAATGGTGATGCCTGCCATCCTGGGTCTACCCAAGCCCTCAGAGTGCCCACCATCATGGACTGTAATGCGAACCATGAACTTTGGGTGGTAACAGTGCATCGCTATAGGTTCATCAATCCTAACACACGTAACCTCCTGAGGGGGACTTGGTGGGGCACGGGCAGGGATCCTGTGGGAAGTCTGTACTCTTTGCTCAAATTTGCTGAATGTAAAACTGCTCTGGAAAATAAAATCCATGTTGAAGGGGAAAAAAGAAATGTCTACAAATCACTTTTTACTCCTTGTCACTAGGATGGGCCTACCTTGGAGCAAGGATTCACCTGGAGGAGGAGGCTGCGTGGGGGAAGCAAGCGAGACAGCCAGGCATTTTCCAATATGCATGTCACCAGAGAAGTCGGGTCACCTGCACCCAACAATCATCGGTGGCCGTTCCTCAACCAACCTGAGGCGGTGGCCACAGTGCTCCTCGAAATCTTCAAGCTCAACCTACAGCTACTCAAATCCACCAACGGGACAAGGAAGATGGTCAGCTCTGCGCTCTTCCTGGATATCACGGGACCTCGCAGGGCATGTTGGCTGGCTTGGGTCACGCCAGCTCCCTTGGCCCTCACAACTGCTGCTGTCTCTGGGTTGAGCTCTTCTCTGCCTATGACACGCCCCGCCCAGCCACTGCTCCCATTGGTCCAACGTGACTATGGTTTGACCAATCAGAGCCCTGTATTCCCCTCCCACAGCGACTGGCTTCAAGAACTAGACCACCAGAAACCACACCCGTAAACTCTTCTGTCATTTGAGCCTATAAATTCCCTCCGGCCTGAGCGGTTTGGGGTTGGATTTGCGGTGCAGATTCACCCACAGGAAGCCTGGCACCTGCCAGGGGGTGCCCATGGAAGGCAGCTGTCCCTTGGCCTCGGGGTGTATGCAGCTGCTTCTCCTGGAAGCTTCTGGAAGAGAGGTAGCTAAGAGGCCAGGTAGAGTGGGATGCCTGAAGGCAGGACAGGTCCATGAGGGGCCACCAGAGTGAGCCTCCCAATGCTCCAGATCCGCCTCCGCAGATCAGGCCTCCACCCTGACTCCCCTCTACTCTGCACCTTTTCTGTACCTCCTTTTCCTCCGATGTGTTGCTTTTCAAACTAGCTGGCTCTTTCTCATCAATACCCAGCACTTTGCAGTCTGCTTTCTCCTTCTCCCTTCACAGCCCACCAGAGCAAAAGTCAGCCCGCCCACCCCCAAATCAGCGCTCTCGAACTACCAGGGGATTTCTGGAACCCTCGCCCTGAGAGTCAGGCTCTCTCGCTGACCACCCTCAGCTAAGGCCACGTTTCCCACACACTTGGCAGTCCTCAGCTCTGATGATGCACTAAATCACTCACACTGAGTTGCTCAGGCACCAGGATTTCATAAAATTCCCCAGGTGATGCAAACGTGCAACTATGCAGAATGAGTGTTTAGTTTCTGGGGTTCTATCATCATGACTCCTTGCGCCTGCATGAAGAATTTAGTGAAAAGTCCAGGCACAAAGTCTCAAAGAACGTTGAAGACTAAAATCTTCCAGTGGATTCCACTGTACATGGAATGTTCTAGAAGACTCTGCATGTCTTGAATGTCTCTCCTATTGTAGCCTAGGGGCTCCCTCCCCTCCCCCCTGCTCCTGGGGACCTCCTATCTGGGGCCTGATTCCCACTCCTCTGTCAGTTGGGCTTAAACACCCTTCTCAGGAGGCCTTCAGTGACACCTGGCTGAAGTGTCTCCTCAGCAGTTGCTCCAGTGAATTATTTTGCTTTATTTGTGCTTCATGTTTTATTTTCATAACACTTAGCACTAGGTAAGGAAGTTATCCTGCCTTTTTCTGTGTGTAAGTACTTATTTTCGTATCACTTGCCACCCACCCACCCCCCAGAATTTCACTTGTATCCCCAGCATCTGGGATCTGGAAGTAGAACCTGTGTTCACTAAGTGAATAGAAAAGACCAGAAGATCTATTTCTCATCTGGAAAAATAAGAGACCCAGAATAGCTAAAACAATCTTTAGCAAGAAGAGTGAAATAGGTGGCACCACTGTACCAGACCTTAAACTATGCTACAGAGAAATAGTAACAAAAACAAAATGGTATTGGCACCAAAACAGACTGGTAAAACAATGGTACAGAATAGAGGACACAGAAACAAACTACACCTAACTACAGTTATCTTATATTAGACAAAGTTGCCAAAAACATGCATTGGAGAAAAGATAGCCTCTTCAACAAATAGTGCCAGGAGAACTGGAAATCCATATGCAACAAAATGAAATTACACCCCTATCTCTCACCATGCACAAAACTCAATTCAAATTGGATCAAGGACCTAGGAATTAAACCAGAGACATTGTGCCTTTTAGAATAAAAAGTAGGCCCAAATCTCCATCATGTCTGATTAGGCCCCAACTTCCTTAATAAGACTTCTATAGCACAAGAATTAAAATCCAGAATCAATAAATGTGATGGCTTCAAACTAAAAAGCTTCTTCAAAGAAACAATCAGTGAGGTGAATAGAGAGCCTACATTTGGGAAGCAAATTTTTCCCACATGCACATCAGATAAAGCACTAATCTCTAGGATATATTAAGAACTCAAAAATCTTAACACCAAAAAAAAAAAAATAACCCAATCAATAAATGGGCCAAGAAACTGAACCAACTCTTCTCAGAAGATGATATACAATTAATCAACAAATATATGAAAAATGTTCAACATCTCTAGCAATTAAAGAAATGCAAATCAAAACTACTCTAAGAGTTCATCTCACTCCAGTCAGAATGGCAGCTATTATGAAGACATAACAATAAGTGTTGGTGAGGATGTGAGGAAAAAAGTACACTCATACATTGCTGGTGGGACCCGCAAATTGGTGCAGCTAAAATGGAAAGCAGCTTGGAGATTCTTTGGAAAACTTGGAATGGAACCACTATTTGACCTAGCTCTCTCTCTCCTCGGTCTATACCCAAAGGACTTAAAAACAGCATACTACATCAACGTTTATAGCAGTACAATTTACAATAGCTAAACTGTGGAACCAACATAGATGTCCTTCAGTTGATGAACAGTTAAAGAAACTGTGATACACACACACACACACACACACACACACACACACACACATACAAACAAATACTATTCAGCATTAAAAGAGAATAAAATTATGGCATTTGCAGGTAAATGGACGGAGTTGGAAATATAATGGTAAGTGAAGTTAGCCAGTCCCCAAAAAACAAATGCTGAGTGTTTTCTCTGACATAAGGATTTCTCTGATATACGGATGCTGATTTATAATGGGGTTGGGGGAGTAGCTTGGGAGGATTAGACAAACTATAGATAGGACAAAGGGGAGGGATGTAGGGTCAGGGAAATGAAATAGGAAAGATGGTGGAATGAGATGGACATCATTATCCTAACTACATGTATGAAGACATGAATGGTGTGACTCTAATTTGTGTGCAACCAGAGATACGAAAAATTGTACTGTATATGTGTAATATGAATTGTAATGCATTCTGCTGTCATATATAACAAATTAGAATAAAATAATAATAAAATGACCAGAAGATGCCAAGTTTCACCGGAAGGTGGCAGCATGCGCACAGTCAAAGGAGAGTTCCTGTCTGGGTCCCCACCAAAGAACATGCAGAGGAACTGTCAGCCTGGAAGCATTTCCGGCTTCTCTTCCTTCCATATCTACCCAAAGAAAGTGCAATGAAGACCCCCTTCACACCACTGGAAAGGAGGGTAAATTTAAATTGTCCCTACTGGGCCCAAGTGTTGCCTCTTTATAATAGACTCATCAGTAATCTCCCCGAATATTGGACATCATTTAAAAAACAGCTGCAAAACATTTTTTTTTAATTCCAAATATTTGAGAAGTGAAGGGTATAGAAGACTTTTAAAGATGAGCTTAGATACTCTTGTTTTGAGAGGAAGTCAGCTAAGGCTGGGAGTCAAGACCTCATTTACAGATATTTTTTGATTAGCTACAATACTATATGCCTAACCATGTTGCTAAGCCTAACGGGGTTTTTAAAAAGCTTTCACACAACTTGCCATAAATGGGTACTAATAGTTATAAATTGTAAGTGTAGAGTCCTTTAATAGATTTTTCCTGGGGGGTGAGAAAATGAATGAATATTCATAACCTGCAGAAGTAACATGCTGAAATTTGGTAGTTTGCATGTTAAAAAAAATAAGGTGGCAGGGAGCTGGGGCATATTTCAGTGGTAGAGTGTTTACCTAGCATGCACGAGGCCCTGGTTCCATCCCCAGCACTAATAATAACAATAATAATAATAATAACAATAATAATAATAATAACAATAATAATAATACAGTGCCTTGTGGATCAGGGGAAAGGTACACAGCTTGGGGAAGACCTGAGTTTGAGTGCATCATAGACACCTAGCCACTTAACCCCTGAGTCCCTTGTTTGGGTGCCCAACTGACCCCAAGCAGACCTTATTTTCACAGTATTTAATACTATCTGCTCCATGTAAGTTTGCAGAACAAGCTTGAATGATAACAGTAATGCTACTCAGTGTGGTGGGGAGGACTGAATGAGATAATGAACACAGACAGGCATTTTCTTCATAAAATGCTGCAAGATGGGGTCTATTGTTATAGGCCAGTTGTGTGGTCAGCAAGAAGGGAGCCTGGAGCAGGAAGGGAGGGTCACTGTCCACTGGAGACCCTGAAAAGGCTCCTTAGAGGTGAGAAGGGTTTGAAGCTCTGAAGCATCTTTCTCCATCACTACCAGGCAGCAGGGGCCCACTATGCCCTCCGTCATCTGAGGGGGACTTGTGCCCTAATCTGGGCCCGATTCTGTGCTCCAGAGCCTGGAAACACATCCCTCTGGGCTATGTCCTCTCAGCCAGGAGTGGTTTTCCAGCCAGTTGGGCCTCATCCTGCATCTGCAGGACCCCTCCCGTCCCCACCTCACACATATTAGCATCCTCAGAAAAAAAGAGTCTCAATCCATTCAGAATCATGTTATTGCCACTATGATTATTATAGTTATGACTATGACAGTCATTGGGAGGAAGATCATCCAAATGCAGGAAGGCAGAGGAAGCGGGGCCTCTGTGTCTCTGGGCCAAGCTAGATGGCCAGCAAATAGCCAGCAAACAGTCAGCGTGCCTTCTGCCAGGCTCCCTCAGGTGTGTGGGGAAGCAGCGTGTGTCCAGAGCGTGGGGCAGCTGTGCTACAGTGGGAGGAAGCCCTCTCTGTCTTCTCTACCAGAGACGTGTGCAGTGACCTTCCTTACTGTCCCTGGTACACCCCATGTCCTCCCCACCCCCTCTGTGAGTGCCCCAGGCCAGCCCCTCATCACCTGTTGCCTGGATCTTTACCCCCTCATTGCCCTCTTCTGGGTTCCCCCAGCCCCTCTGGTCCAGCCCTGTGAGGACCCTCTCCAGCACCAGGTGTCCAGTCATTTCCCTGTTCAAAATCAGCAGGGGCTTCTCCTTGCTCAGAGAAGATATGACGAAGTCTACCCCGTGGCACCCCCAAATTTAGATGTTGACATCCTAACCCCCAAGGTCTTGAAAGGTGGCACCTTTGGGAAGGTGATTAGGCCCTGAGGGTAGAGGCTCTGTGAATGGCATGAGTGCCCCATAAAGAGGCCCCACAGGACCCTCGCCCTTCCATCACCCGAGAACACAGCAAGAAGGTGTCATCCAGAAAGTAGGTCCTCCCAAAGCCTCTAGAATAGTGAGAAATAACCATGTTGTTTATAAGCTGCCCTGTATATTTGGTTAAAGTGTCCCAAGCAGACTAAGACACCTGGCCACCCTCTCCTCCAGTGCAACCCCAGAAAGACAGATGCCCCATCTGCACAGGCCCAGCCCCTTCCCATCCCCACTCCTGCTCTGGAACCAAGTATTCCCACAGTGCGATCTTCCGGAAGTACCTCACCACTCTGCCAATGGTCTCTCAAGGTCTTTCAAAGCCCATCTTCTCCAAATATTTGCCAGTGTTGGATTATTTCCTCCTTGGCTTCTCCTGCATGTCTGTATTCAAGATGCACACCCTCAGCTCTGGGCCACTAAGCTCACACTGCTGGTTCCCTGAGCCTGCAGTCCCTGGAATTCCGGGTCTGAGTCATGGTCCCCTTCAGTACTAAGCATCAGCAAGTGGTTGGAGCGGAACACATTTCTGGTGAGCTGAAAGTGGATTTCTCCACTTGCTTTGATTTGTTCTCAAAGTGGCCCTGGCTGGAATGAGCACGGTGCTGTAAGGGGACATACGAGGCCAAGCGACTTGGCCTGAGTCGTGCACCAAGGGGACAGAAGCATGCACAGAGCCTGGTGCAGTCCACCAAGATGGAACTCTCTGTGAGCAAAGGCTTCAGCGACTCCATGAGTCACGGTCCTGTAACATGGTAAGAATCCAGATCTTGTATCTGGATCCCAGTTTCACGATTTCACTTCCCCCTGTACAGTCCTGGGGACATTTCTTCACCTCTCTGAATGTCAGTCCCCTTATTTATAAAATAAATGTCATCATAGCTCCCTCATAAGAGTGCTGGGGTCAATCGTCGTGTGGAACAGCAGCATGGAATCAGGCACACGCCGCCACAGAGGTAAAGCTTTGTGAGATGAGATTAGCACCAAAACCACTCAAAAACAACAGGTTCAGGCTTCTCTTTGTGCCTGGGAATAGTGGTGGGGTCCAAAGTACCATCCCAGGAATGGGGAGGAGGAGGAGAGGCTGGAAAAACATCCCCTGGTCGTCTGAGTACATTCCCAAGATACCAGGCCACCATCAGCAATTCCCAGGCCACAGTTGCTGTCCTTGCCTCCCCCAGGCCCTGGGAAAGTGCACAAATTGAGCTCATGCCACAAGCTGCTGTCTCCTGTTCTCAGGCCCAGTCATGACCCTACCGCGCTACTTGATACTCAGAGAGCCAGGTATGGGCCTCATTGGACGCGGCCCTGTGGCTGTCCTCGAGCTTGCCTGGAAAGAGTCGGAGTTGGCAACTGGAAGAGATGTCTCTGTGCTTCTCCAGATATGTTAACTGAAAGAGAATCCAGTTTTCCAGGTAGCAGCAAGGAGGCTGAGGAAGAGTTCCAACCTGGAGTCCGCCTGCAGGGTCCAAATTTCTGCCCATCCCCACCGAATTTCATGGCTCAATGAAGAGTACTGTCAATGAAGAGTACCGCTCACATGGGCACCATAGAATTCGGCGAGGATTAATGGCTACTTCCAGAAGAGCTTGTCCAGCACCACACACGGCAGGTTCCCACTTGGCTGAGGGGGTTGTTGGTGGTGATGGCAGTGGTGACGGTAGCTGATGCTGACACAGGCCGAATGGATATTTCTATCCCCACTTCACAGTTCAAGATGCAAAGTGCCTTGCTCAAGGTCAGGGCGTGGGTCCATGGCAGACTTAACTCCGGTTTCACTCTGTTTCAGGTGCCCTAAGGAGCTGGGCCCAGAATGGCAGTCTTCCCAGAGAATCAGTGACCCAGGAAGATCCAAACCAAAACCAAGCTGAGCCAAACAGCCAGGTGAAACACCGAGGTACTCCAGACCCTTTCTCAGAACCAGGAGGTAACAGCATCGACTGTTAGAAAGGCTGCTCTGATGCCCAGACATGCCAGCCCAGCAGAGCTCATCACCAATCCCGCCCCGTGCCTGTCACTTAACTGGCTGCAAGGGGCGGGCGGAAGGGGTCTCCTAGAGAAGCCCCACCCACATCAGTGGCTCTCAGCAGCAAAGGCAGGAGGCCCAGCCTTGCCTGGGCCACAGAACACGCCACCTGTCTAGGCCCCATGAGCCATTGTTCTACTCCAGGGGGAACCCACTCAAAAGCAGCATTTACCACCCACCAACTCAGGCCAGAGGTCAGGAACTGGGACAGTGTTAGGACTAAAAGGAGGAGTGACCCCAAGAGTAACAAATGGCCTGAGGACTTACAGGCTGGGGCACCAACTGCGTTGTGGTTATTGTCCTCTGGTTGCTGGGAGCTCACCTTTGACTTGTCTTTGCAGAGGTCCAGGCACCTATACCATGGCATGGCAGGTGCTCCATAGACACCTGTTGGAAGAACAAACAGGAGTCATTTTCATTGAAGGGAGCTTGTGATGCCCTCTGCCAGCACTCTGTCTGGTCCTCCCAGCAGCGCTGAGTGTTGACCTCTGCGGGCCTTCGTATCCACCCATCCACACGAGGCTCCTCCAGGCCTTTTCAACCATAAGCAGCAGCACTGAGGTTTCTGAGCACAGACCCCACAAATGTCCCCTGATGCTGCCCTGGAAGGTGGGCAGCTACCTGCATGCTCTGAGACTGGGGCCAACTCTCTGCTTCCTTCTGCCCGTTCTCCTACACTGGCTTTGGGGAGCCGGCCGTTTGGGCCCCTGTGGTCTCCTCCTGGGCTGCTCCTCCAGCTGTTACTCTCTGGCTTCTCTGAGCACCAAGAACCTGCTGAGGCATTTTTAAGAGTGATGGCTTTTGAGCAGGAGATCTGGGCTCCCTGCTGGCAATGGGTCCGTGCAAGTCACAAAACACTTCTGTTCCTCGTTCCCCACACCTGTTCTCCAGGCTGTGGTGACGTGGATTAAATGAAATGGAAATGGGAAAGGTCCTCGGTTATCCGGTGCTAGAAAAATTGTGAGGGATAAAGAGAAAATGTGTTCCCCACAGTTATCGTTAGGCCGGACCCACAGATGCTGCAGCTTCAGTAACTGGCTCTGGCCAGCGCTAATCCCTGGAGCAGTGTCTATCTGCACCCTCACACCAGAGGCTTTCCCCGCTGGCCACTCCTCCCTGGCTACCCCATGACCCCCACTGCCCCTCTACCCTCACCATGCTCCCTCACCTCCAGGGCCTCCCAGTGCCCAGTGAACTGGACTTGGGTCTCGTCCAGCCTAGATCCTGGTATCTGGCCCCTCTACCATCCTCCCTGACCTGTTGCAGCCCCTGCCTCCCAAAGTGCCATCCAGTCTGTGGCACAGTGGCAAAACCCCGAGATCCTGCCTGTGATGTCCCTCCCATGTCCATCTTGAACACCTCCCCTCCCCAGTTGTTTGAGAGCAGCTCCAGTTCTCTGGGACGCCTGGTTCTACCCTCACCTTCCTTTTGAACCAGTGACTGAGCCTCTATCTGCTCCACCTTGGGGAGAAGGAACCTTCCACATGGCCCATGGAGTGGAGGAGAGACAGGAAGGGCAAGGCCGGGATGGACGCCTGACGTCACATGAGTGGAAATGTGCCTGAGAGAGGCCCTGGTGACTCATTGACCACATGGCCCTGAGCCTGGCACCTCATAACTGCTCGGTAAACATGCAGTTGCTCAGGCTCACGCTGACATGGAATATGTGGTTTTTATTGTTTTCAAAACCATCCCAAGAATGCTGGCATCGAGGATCCAGTGTCCCCTACCTCAGCCTTCCCCCGTGGACCCTGTGCTTGAGCAGCAGTGGAAGAGGGGCAGACCTCCCCCCATCCTACAAAGCCATCGGCAGGCCAGAGACGACCCTGAGCCCTTGTCGAGGCCACTGTTTGTGTGGTGCAGGGGAGACTGCTTTCTCAGTCACACAGACGTGTCCAGAAGAGAAGAGACCAGGAGGCCGGGGACAGTGGCCTCCTACTGTGTTCTGAGCTTTAGCACTCACATTTCCTCCCAGATTGGGACTTCTGAAGTCTTGCGCTGCCCATTAAGTTGCAGGCAACGTGGCCTCCCGCAAGCAGGGAGATGTTGCTATGAGACACTGGCCATCAGCCGCCTGGCCTCTGCACCCTCAGAAGCAGAGATTGGAACTGTTCGGTGGGGGGTAAGCAGGGGCAGGGTGGTGGCAGGAGGAAGTGCCCAGGACAGGAGCCTGGGAACTGGCTTTACCTTTGGAGTCTGCTGCTCACCGTGTGTGTAACTTGACCCTCTGCCCGCAGGACCTTAGTCTGAAATTAGGGAATTGACTCAAATCACTGGCCCTCAGACAGGTGCACATTGGAAGCACCTGGAGAGCCTCTTAGAACATGGATGCTGTCCCCGAGCTTCATGCTCAGCAGATCAGGTGAGGCCTGAGTCATTCTGGCTCAGGTCTCTTGCCTGGGCTCCACAGACAAGTTCCTGGGTGGGACATCCACCCAGGGACCACACTTTGAGAACCACTGGCCCAACTGATGACCGGGGCTTCTTCCAGCCCTGAGTTGTACGGATTTTCTCTTTGAGAAGCAGCATAATATGGGAAGAAGAAATTAAGGGGGGGGGGGGATTTTAGAAGAAGCAAGAGAAGTTTCCAAACACTTTGAATAATCGTGACAACCAGTAATGCCTCGCTGCTGCTGGGGCCCAGCAGCTGTGGGGCCAGGGCCTAAAGGGGTGGCTCTCCTCCCTCAGCTCTCAGGGGTTCTTTTTAGTTGGTTTTCATGGATCCCACATCTGAGACCATTTTTATGACAGCATCTGCTTGAGTCTGTAATGAAATACGTTATGTGAAAACACGTTGAAAATATGAAGAGCAAAGCAGGGGGTTTATTTTTAACGTATGTTTATATTTTCTGCTTTATCTCCTCCAAAAAAAAAAAAAAATGATGATTGTGATAAAAGACACAGACGTCGTTGATGGGAGACGGTTGAGTGGGGTGGAATTGAACTGACTTGAATTAAATAAGAGTTTCATTATCCTTTATAGTATCCAAACACTGAAACGTGGAGGGAAAGCCAGGGTAACACTTCACCGTGTCGAGGTCTCTTGCCTGGGCTCCAGAGACACTAAAGACCATCTCCCTGGGGTGGGAAGTGGGCACCAACAGCAACCGGTGCGTAATGACTGTGGGTACCCTGGGAGCCACGGGGAGGTGTGTTCCTTCCTACCTGTGACCCTGGACTCCAGCTGCCCAAATACCTTGGGTCAGAGCGTACAGTGGTCAGGTCTCACTGTTACAGTCTGGGCTCCCCAGCCCTGGCCAACGTCTATCCCTCCATCTCCACACCCTTCACGGTGCCAAGGTCTCTGCCTGTATTTGTAAGTACAGCAGAGCACTTAGAACTGGCCCAGGCCCCGGGACACAGGCTATCTGTCTCTGCAGCTCAGCTTCTCCGTCCCAACATCTACATTTGCCTCTCCCTGCCCCATACAGAAGCTTATAGATCTAGAGGCTAAAGGCTGATTTCAGAGTTTTCCATGAGCAATGTCACCTCAGACCCTGGAGCAGCCAGGATTTCTGCAGCAGGCCATGTGCCTTTGAGGGCTCTGCTCAGCCATGAGTCTTTCCAGAAGGTGAGGAGTCTGGCGAACAAGGGGCCAAGCCCACCTGGAGCTCAACATCTGGACAGGCTCCGGTAGACACATCGGCACCTGGGGGTGGCCAAGGCTTGACTATTTCAGAAGAAAGATGTGAAGGGGCCGAGACGGCCACATAGCTGTGTAGGAAGCCTTTGGGGATCAGGTCAGAGCTGGAGCAGGGGGTACGATAGACCTTTGGCCACAGGTCCTGCCAACCCTCAGTCTGCCTGTAACACTAAGGTTAAATCCAGCTTCACAGAGGAATTGCATTCTATTTTCTCAGGGAAAGAGGCCAAAGGGAGGCAGAGGGGGCTGGAGTCCTGGCAGCCCCCAGACTCGCCTCTGGGTCTGGCTGGAGGAGCCAGCCAGGGGGGCACCACCCCCCATCTGCTGGCAGATTGTCCAACGTCACCTGAGAGCCCTTCTCAGGGAGTCAGCTGCACCCTCCACCAGAGTTGTTTCAAGCCAAGGTCCCGGTTGCTCTTGAGAACCTCAGTAAGTGGACAGCTGGCCAAGGTGGCGCCAGGCAGCCCAGGCCTCAACAACCCATGGCCTCCTCCTGACCTCTGCACAGGGACAGGTTGAGCCCACGGGGTCATGTGGTGTGGACTCACTGGAGGCACCAAGCACTGGCTTTCAGGGGCCTCGCTGGCATTTAAACAAGCTGCGGCATTGAACTGTCACACACCAAATAGAAGTCCTGGGTCTGGGCTCCAAAAACCAGCCAAACAAGCACCATAGGAAAGAAACTCTAATTAACCAGAGGATTGAGGACTCTGAATGTCCCCACACCACAGGCTCATGTGAGCCTCATGTGAGCTGCTGAGACAAAAAACCAAAAGTAGAACAGGGTTCAAAGCAAAGGACGCAACAATGGGTGAGGGCACACTAGGTGTACTGTGTTCTGTCTAGGTGGCAGATAAATTAAATTAAAACCATAATTACAAACCAGAATATTCCGTAATCCCCAGACTGGTATAGTGAGGAGCTTGGAGAGTAGACTGTGCAGGATTTTAAAGAAATGGCTGTTTAGCCAGTGAGTGTGGGAAGCTGAGAGGTCTGGGAACTACCTTCCAGTATTTGATGGGCTATATAACAGTGTGCTTGCTTCCACCTGGGTGTTACCAGGGGGTGCTGAGAAACACGCCCCACCATGTAGATGGACCTAAGCTCTCTAGAGAAAGCATGCTCCTGCAGATCAAGGCCCCCAAAATCCTGACATCCTTGGGCCAGGACTCCTGCTGCTAGGAATTGCTCTCAGAGAAGTGATCCAATGCAGCACATACTTCCCTCAAGTTCCTGCCGTATAACATGGAAAAGTCTGAAACAACCTCAGCATCCAATACTATGGATTTGTTTCACACATCATAGTATTTAAGTTCACGGCCTCAATGAAGAAAACAAGGTTCACACAAAATCCACAGTCCATGTGATTCAAATTCTGTAACACGCATGCCTGCCACACGCCAAATGTGAATAAATATGCCAACCAGCTGACAGTGCGCTCATCACCACAAGCTGCATTTATCATTGATTTCTTCCACATTAATTTTCCTATATATTTAAAAAATCTACTGCAATGCATAGGCATCATCTTTATAATTTAGAAAAAATGTGTACTAGGTACTGATAATGTTCTGAGAGCAGTCATATGCAGAATAGGTGGCGGATCCTGAGCTCCCGTAGCTGGTGAGCAGCTTCTCCTTGAGTGTGTTCCCCATTGGGGACCCAGATCTGCACTGGGCGGAAGTGGAACAAGAGTGTTTCTGGGGCTTGGTGGGATGAAAAGGGGAAAGAGCATTCATGAGCTCCTGCCGTGGGCTAGTTGCTGTGTTCCAAAGGTGGACTTCAGAGTCAGGCAGCTCCTCCATGAGCTATTGCTGGTGGGATCTGAATCCAGGACTCTGTGTCTTCAGCTCACCTTGGAAGCAGCCTCTTCTGTCCACATGCGCCCCGGGCCTGCATGGTTTGTCGGGATCAAGACAGAGCCAGGACGTCCAGAAAGGCTAGTGAAGAAGTGTTCCTGGCAGGTTGCTCGGGCCCCTGGGAGTGGCAGGAGACATGCAGCCCAGACTCCAGGGTCCTGTGGCCAAGCCTCCTCAGCATCCTCATGTGGATGGAAACCCCACGGGATGGACTCCTTCCTAAGTCCCTTTTGTCCCTGATGCAGGAAGCTCTACCCAGGGCAAATCAGCCGTCCCTGTTCAAAACAGCCTGCCTCCATGGCCATCTTCCTGGCCTGCCACGGAGGGGCTGTCTAAGGTCAGCTGGCTCCCTTTCACAGATGAGAACACTGTCCACCAAGGAGGCCCAGCGCCCCCAGGTGAACCTGGCATGCCACAGAGATCCCACAGGTCACACCTGGACAGCAGTTTCCCAAGGTATGTCTGACTTTCAAAGGGTGACTTGAGTGAGGGAGCGCCACATTTCAGGAGGGATCTTCTGTGGGCACCAAAACAGCAAGTCCTGGATTAGCAGTGTTTGGAGTATTGCTTCCACCTGTGCATTCCTCAGCCCCAGCCACCAGCCACACACACAACACAGCACACACACCAGACAACCACACACAGCACATACACCACATACACACATACACACACCAAACAACCACACACAACACATACACCAGTGACACACACACCAGACAACCACACACAACACATACTCCATGCAGACACACACACAAGACAATCATACACAACACATACACCATGCACACACACACATCAGACAACCACACACAACACATACACCACACACACACATACACCAACCACACAAAACACATACACCACACACACACACACACACCAAACAACCACACACAAGACATACACCACGCACACACACCAAGCAACTATACACAACGCATACACCACACACATAAACACACATACACCAAACAACCACAACAACACATATACCACACATACACACCAGACAACCACACACAACACATACACCACACACACACATACACCAAGCACACACAACACATACATCACTCACACACACACACACCAAACAACCACATATAACACATACCACCATGCACACACACACACCAGACAACCACACACAACACATATACCACACACACACCAAACAACCATATACAGCACATATACCATGCACACACACCAGACAACCACACATAACACATACACCACACACATACACACACACACACACACATACCAAGCAATCACACACATCTTCCTCTAAGCACCGACTGACTTGGGCCTTCCTGGTCTAGCCAACAGAGTACAGAAAGCAGGTTTTTTGGTTTTCAGGAACATGTTGCCCAGATGCGGAAGAGGAGGGGTCTCAGTGGACGGGCCCAGGAGCAGCTCCCTCCTGTGGGCAGTGGAGGTTCAACCTGCCCACGGAGTCCTCAGATAGTCCAGGGACTCGGCCTCAGGGCCAGCATTTCTTTTAGGGACTGTCAGGAAATACAGTTTCCCCCCATCTCAGAACTAGGGGTGAGTTGGGGAAGCTTGAGGAATGCTCTGTTTCTTATTCTCTGGTTGTGTGTGTGTGTGTGTGTGTGTGTGTGTGTGTGTGTGTGTTAGTTACTGGGGATTGGATCCAGGGCGTTTTACCTTTGAGCCACATCCCCAGCTCCTTTTCAAAAATTTTATGTTTTGAGACAGGGTCTTGCTAAATTTCTTAAGGCTTAGCTAAGTTGCTGAGCGTGTCCTTGAACTTGTAATCCTCCTGTCTCAGCCTGTATAGCCATCGGGATTATAGGCATGGGCCAGCAGGCTCAGCTGATATCCAGGAATTTTAAAGTATCCCTCAGTTTTCTTGAAGCAAGCTATACTTCCATATCCTCCCCCTGAGATATTCTCTAAGAAAAGGCAGGCTCTGACCGTGAGAATTTATTTAAAAGTCAGAAATGCCCAGCCCAAGCACACTTTGTTACCATCCTGCTAGCCATTTCTGAATATCCCCTAGGCAACCTCAACAGTCCACTGGATGACCCTGGGGTGTTTATTTGATGTCTCTGAATGTCACAGTCATGCTCTATAAAACTAGGGTAGAACCACCAAGATACCTCTCAGTTTGGAATCAGACCACTGAGCCCACCCTGCATTGGTGTAGACCAAGCATTAGCAAGCTATGCCTCACTGGTCAAATACGGCCCCCGTCTGTATTTGTGAATAAAGTTTTATTGAAACACAGCCTGCCCATTCATATATATTGCCCATGGATGTGACTGTGCTGCAGTAGCAAAGTTGAGTTGTGCCAACAGACTTGGCCCACAAACCCAAGCATTCACCTTCTGATCTTTTACAGAAAAGGTGTGCTGGCTCTGGGTGTTGATGGTTAGAATCTAGGAGCTTGGGTTAGGTAGCAAGAGGCCAGTCGCTCTTCAGTGGTGAGTCTATTTATGTTTCCTGGCTGTGCCCCACCTGGAATCACACAGCAGGTGGCAAACTTATGGGATGTGGTAAGTAGAACTTTCTCCTCATTTTCCTGAAACGGCTGCTTCTTGGCTTCAGTGGATGCCCCGTTGGCAGGCACACGGTCCCTCCCACTTCGGTCCCCCCTCCATCACATCCTTTCTTATGGCCTCTTCCAGACTCGGCTGCTGGTAGTTTTAAGTCTGTCCTTAAACAGAAGTCCCCCCTCCCCTCCAGTGTTTTAATTGCTCTTCTCTGGACCACGTCCAGGTTCATTATTTCTTCACAAGTGCCTGTGATCAGAGCTGGGCACTGTGACTTTGAGCAAGGAGAGCAGCCTTGGCCAGGGCCACAGGGCAAGGGCCAGGCTTCTCGTTCAGACAAGGGCTGGAATCCTGATTCTCACCTTCCGGGTACATGACCCTCGACTGCAGCTGAAGTGACTGTGCACAGTGGTCAGCGGTCTGATGACATGGTGCTCCCAGCCAGCCCTGCAAGGCACAACCCAAGGTGCAGAGCTGGCTGCTGGTGCTGTGGGAGACTCCATCAGCAGGGAAGCCAGCTGTGACTTCAACTGTGTATATGTGTGTGTGTGTGTGCACGTGCATGTACGTACATATATGTGTACACATGTGCATATAGGGTTGAAATCAAAGCTGAGTACTTTAAAGACACAAGTCCACAAATACATGTGTGTACACACGCATGCACACACACTATGTATATACAGTTTTATAAATATGCATTTGTATAGTGTATATATATATGCGTGTGTGTGTGTGTGTGTGTGTGCGCACTGCCTTATACATATACACATATACACATGTATTTATTTATATTTATTTATTTATGTATACTCATATTTAAAACTAATAAGATGAATCTTCCTAGCTGGGCACTGGGCTCCTGGCAGGGACCTTGCCTCACCCCTCCTTCTGCCCAGCCAGGGGCTGGCCTGGTGTGTGACTTATTGGACTGCCTGAGAAAGGGGATACTAAAGACCACTTTGCAGACCAGCAAAAGAAAATGCAGTAGAATTTAAAGCTATAATGAGGAACTCGATTGCTCAGTAATTATGTGTGAATTCATGTTTTAAACTGAATGCCCTCAGACCCTTGTTTAAAAGTTATTTCGAAGGCT